>NC_090441.1:1206000-1809000 GCF_031143425.1 Pleurodeles waltl | reverse complement strand
GCTCTGACCCAAAAGTCCTAGAGTGCCGAATGGACATAATGCCTGTCACAACGTCTTGACCATCAAGGCAGTACTGTTTTTGTAAACATGTGCAAAAAAGTTAGAAGCAGGGCTCGGGATCCTCGTAGGAGTGTCAGTAAGTAATACATTGATGTCAGTGCTCAGAGGAAGGCACTTTTATGTGGTTCTACTTTGTAACTTCTGGGGTGGTAAAGAGGCACTGTGGACCACGTGGCACCATCTACCACTGCATGGGAGCCCTGCTGGAAAATTCTCTGGATCCAACTTGGCATCTGCACATATGCTAAAGATGAGGAACTGACTGTTAAAAGTATCCGTCAAAAGCAACTGTTCTTAGAACACATAGGTGCTGCTTATGTGGCCCTGTGTTCAATTGCTCAATAATATTGGCTAGAAATATTTTAGTATTTGCAATATGTTTCAAATGGATTTATCCGGGTATCAGGTTTGTACGAACAGTTTAGATATGCTAGCCACAAAGATGAAAGTGCTCACAACCACGGTCCACAGTATACCAATTGAGGAAGACTTCCTTTAGAAATGTTATGACTGAAAATGAATGATAATAGCTTTTACCCCAAGAAAAAAGCTAAATGCAGATGTTCGAATACTTGATTAATTTACCAGTTGGTGACTACCGTAATCAAAGGGCTAGGAATCTAAGTGTGCAAAGGCAGGTCTTTGAAATATCTTACTCACAATTACTTAGAGTCAAACAATCTATGCACCATATTTAGACGTGATTTTTTTCAATGGAGTGCCTAGTTATTACTGCTTCTTTAAGACTAATGATGAGACACTAGTCTTGTTACAAAATAAGACTGCATTGTGTGCTGCTTGCATGGGTGATACATTGTTATACTGTTATCAGGTGGATATCAGTACTATGATATATTTACTACTGAGATATTTAAAATTACTCTGTGTCCAGGTTTGGGTCTTACAATGATCAGGCAACCATAAGCAAGCCCAAATGTCAAAAGGTACCCTTTAAATGTGCCTCAGTCAAGAATGCAGTAAGCGGATCAAACAGCTTTTTAGTACACCAAGCCACAAACATGTCCCAGCGGCAAGTGCATACAGACTTTGATGGATGCCTGGCTGCCAGTATAACTCCACAGACTTCCGAGGGAAGATCAAAAACTGTCAACTGCTGCCACTCAATCTCCACACATAAAGGCAGAGTGTGCTCTACTGCTGTGACAGGAGATCCTCCCAAAGAGGCAGCCTGATGGAGGGACCTCTGCTGATGCTCATAAGTTCGGGATACCATTCTCTGAGCCCAATCCGGAGCATCAAGGATGACTTGGGCCTAATTAGTACTCATCTTCTAAGCAAGGGGATTAAATGTAATAAAGACAGTGTATGAAATGTACTTAAATTATATGAAAAGAAATGTGAATATATTATTAGTTTAGTAGTTCTTAGGACTCTACGTCCACTAGGAGAAGATGTTCTACTTATATTTTCTTTGATGTTACCTGGCATAATTTTCCTTTCTTTTTTGTTTGGAGAGTGAGTAGGAGGAGCTGATCTCCTCATTCTGTTACGTGCCGCAGGTACAGCACTGTGCATTTGGGGGGAAAGCAAGAGAGCAGCTTTTAGGTTCAACCAACCTCAAAGTAGAGTTCAAGTCTCAAATCTCCAAATACATTTCCTCTTATTGGTTATCCTCCTAAAACATCACTTAGCTTGGAGACTTCAATATCAACTGCAGGAATGAAAAACACAAACTCTTCAAATCCCTAAGCACCTTTATTTCAATCCATGACCTACAGCAGCACTTGTCTCTTCCCACCTATAACAAAGGCGGTATCTTTAATTTCATTGTGCCAAGGCTGCTTCGATACACTAAGGCACTCTGATTGTATTCAACTGGTCTGATCAT
The DNA here is from genome assembly GCF_031143425.1 of Pleurodeles waltl. Classification (NCBI taxonomy): domain Eukaryota; kingdom Metazoa; phylum Chordata; class Amphibia; order Caudata; family Salamandridae; genus Pleurodeles; species Pleurodeles waltl. The sequence continues at coordinate 1,807,091 of NC_090441.1, read as the reverse complement.
TACCATTTACCCATCCTACTCATTCTCCCCAATCCAACAACTGCTTCAAAAAGGAAAAACAATAACCTTACAAAATCAGGAAAGTTACTGAGGATATTTTTGATGTTTCCATCTCTAAAATATTGCACTCTCTCCCACAAAATGACAGTATCAACACCATAACTGCCACAATAAAATATTCTCCAGTGAGCATAATGGCAAAAGAAGCTGATAGCTAACTCGCAAACTAGAATTTTAAAAGGTAGGCTTGCCTCAGACAATATTAGAACATCCTGCCATGTCCTGGAAAAAGCACAATTAACCCACACACCAACAGCAACAGCGGATGCAGAAAAGGCCTTCGAGAAGGACTCTTGGTCCTTTTCTGCAGGCAGCCCTACACAGGTATCAACTAGCGGAAGGGTTTATTCATATGAACATGGCTCTATATTCAAACCCAACGCCGAAGGTCAGGGTCAACGGCCATCTATCTCAGCCATCTGCTCTGGCCCAGGGGACTTGACAGGTGTGACTGCTTTCACCCCCTACTCTTTCTGTTGATCATCAAACCATTAATCTCGTCATTCAGCGATAACCTAGATATTACAAGCATTAATTTTAGTTCAGGTAGACAAGTGGTAGTAGCCTATGCAGAGGACGTGCTCTTGTTCACTGAGGATTCTCCACAGGCTATTCCAATCATCATGAAGGAAATTGAGAGGTACTCACTAGTAGTGGGTTACTGTTTAAACAAGGACAAAACCAAAGTATTCCCCCTGGATGTCCATTGCACGTCAGTGGTGACTGGAGTCCTAGATCTAAACTGGCAACCAGATGCTATCAACTACGTAGGCATCTGGTTTAGTACTAACCTTAAACAATCCATCTTTATTAATGAACAAAAATCTTCACCAAAATAAAAGGCCTACTTAACACGTGGTCCCCGAAGAATAAATTACTTGGTGGGAGTTAAGTGGATACCGTTAAAAGTTAAATGATGGTGGCTCCTCTGGTCAATGTTATTGCCAATATGCTTCCGGTGGCCATTCTACACACCTTTTTCAAATCAGTGGATAAGTATATAGCCACAGTTTTTTGGAAGGACATAAAGGCAAGAATCCCTATGACCACACCGAAGGTGAGTAAATCCTCTGGTGGCATAAACCTGCCTGATTACCCACGATATCAGCTGGTGTTCCTCATCTCTCAGAGCTCCTGGTGGCTTCAGATGCAAAAGGACTGCCAGCCCACCCCCGTCTGCCCCTGGCTTCTCAAAGAAGCTCATATATTATACCCCCTTACCTCTCAATGCCATCCTCTCTATGCACAATTTAACCAGAGTCCCTTTGGAACACTAAAAAATCATAATATTGGATACAACATCAGCCCTTTTACTTCTTGATAAGCATTTAGAGCATCAAATATCTGACTCCACTATGGCCTCTTATTGGTAACCGTAGGATTAAGTTATATAGGAGGATGGTATTCTGGAACACATAGGCAAGGAAAGGTATAAACTGTACAGAAGATCTAGGTCCCTATTCAAATCCTACCTTGTATTCGACTCTACAAATGAAATTTGATCTAACTAACATAGATTTTTATAAATTCCTGAGACTGAAAAGCATTGTTGGAAGACTGAAGTCTCCGCATCCACGGGACCTACCCAGCCTTCTGGGTAATTTCAAAAGAAAAGGTCTTACTGCATTGTGTGCATATACAAACTTTTAGATTATCCCAAGGGTTATGGATGGAGATCAATTGCCTGGAAATGGGAAACCCACATACATTCTCTGCAAAACACGAATGTTCCAGACACCGCAGGGCCAAAATCTGGCAATCCCTATTTTCTACTAAAATCACACCAGCTCCAACACAATCCAGATTTTGGTTCATTCACAAAGCATACTGGACTCAAAGCAGACTTCATAAGATTGGTTTAAGAGCCTCTGTTACTTGCTGGAGATGTAAGGAGGGGGCAGGGGACCTAAATCATATGTTTTTTTACCTGTAAGATGGCCTGACCATTATGGTTTAGGATAAAGTCACAGATTTACCAGTTGTTGATTGACATTCTAGTAGCTCTAGGCACTTCATAAATTTCAGATTGGAAATTAACAGCAGTGAGCTCCTCTGACAAATGGTGGAATTTGCTGTGCTCTGCTAGAGGTGCGGACAACATCCTGTACGCAAAATTGCAAATGGCCTCCAGACCCAGACTTCTTTGAAACATATTTACAGAAAAATAAACCTCCATAGGTGCTCTTTTGATTTACGGCTCCCTACCTACAGTGGGTAATTATTGTTTATTGCACTCTGCGGATCACGCCATGGTCTCCAACCATAACTACTGGTGGCCCTGTCATTCTAACTCAGTGTATCCACTTTTTCTCTATCTCTCCCTCTTTTTTTCTCTTCTCCCCTCTTCTCCCACCTCCTGCTTTTTCTGGGGTTCTCCTCTTCTTCCTACCTCTTTCCCCTCCTTCCATGAGTTGTTGTATTATTACCATTGTATACTTCTGCTACATGAGATGGGTTACTGCAGTCTCCCAGAGACTTGCAGCTCAGCCGCCTTTTAGATAGGTCCTCTGACGCCCTATCATAATACTTATCTACTCCGTTATATCCAATCGAGCTATGTTGTATTTCCCTTTGTGTCCAATACGTGTAGGTGCTACCTTCATTCCTGATATTGTAACAGAAGTGCAATGTGAATTCCTTATCACGGTTTGTTTTTCACTCTTTTGTGAAAACAATAAAAACATCTTGTCATGAGACGCTTGCCAAAATGACAAGACTGCGGAGTTGTGGGCGGCAGCACCACCAAGTGTGGGGAACGGAGTATGATCCCAAACCGTGTGGCAGCTGTCAGCTTAACTCTTCCAGCTAGCTAGCAGCACCTCACAGATACCGTAGGTAAAAGTGAATTGTGGCAGCCTATTGCATGACACTCAGACTCCCCAGGAAAGTCGTGATGGAAACAGATCATACCTCGTTCTCTCAGTTACACAAGTCTCATACATGTAATGACAGGCAGAAGCATACCCTGATTCAATAGGATGTATTAAAGCAAATGCATTCTACATAAAAATGCATGAAGTGCGATTATAAAGGATGATGAAACCAGACACTATTACAACGGTGACCAAGGAAGTGAAACATAGAAACAGTCCCTTCATATATCTCACAATAGTATTACCAATATTCCTACACACACACTACTAAGATTCCTATATGAGAGCAAGTAGCTTTCAAAGCCCTAATCCACCTTTCTAGTCCCGGGAGTGTAGTACGAGTCCCATACCTGTGCTGAAGGTAAAGGAGAGGTCTGTTAGTCTGCTGGAAATCCTCCTTAGCGACACAAGGTGAAACGCCAAGTTTCTACTGAAACTGCAAAGGTGATGGGCAGCATAAGATGGCAATCTGACTGTAATGTCCTCTCTAAGGATACTAAGGCAGCCTGGTGTTTTATAATCAACATTGTGTTATTCCAGGAACTGCCCTGATGTGACAAGTCTCTGTGTAAGGACGACACTGCACTCCCTGAGTCAGCAATACCCGGGAACCTATCATATTTAGTCTTGATGTGAGCACAGAACGTAATGTTCTGAAAAGCAATGAATAACAAAATTCTGCAGAGAAGGACAATAGATAGGTATATTAAAACATCACCACTAAAATGATGCCTCACTAAAATATTAAAACAAATAAAATGCCAAGTGACTTGGTGAAGAGTCACAGGCCTCAGACCTAAGCCAAAATGGGCAAAAATAAGTGTGAGCATGGGCTAACTACTAACCTCACGACAACCTGAAAACAAGATTGAATATACAAGGACACTCTCTAAATCCTCTCTCCACCACACAAAACAATACAAATGATCACAATGCCTTTATGATCGTATCAACTTATTTGCAGGTCCTATTACAGCACTCCGCAAACATGGCCTGGTCACTACACCATTTAATCAATGCCAATATCTCCCCTGCTTCCGAGATCTCTGTTCTAGAAAGTGGAAAATATTCTTAGGCTACTTCAACAACAACATTCTTTCCATTCATACAGCTGCTTTGACTAGCAATAATCTGCAGTGCTAATGCCAAAGACAATAATTGGGATTGCTTCAAGCTTGTCAGCGATTCACAAAATAAAAGCTAAAACCCAACTTTTACTGCAACAACCGCATAACCTGTAGGCATTTCATGTATATGAATTAATTGGGGGAAAAACAACACTGAAGAAAACCAAATCATGGAAAAAACAATTTAAAGAAAATACAAATAAATCGAAAATAAAAGATATCATTTTGAAAAATACAATTATAAGGAAAGATCCCAAATTACTTACTGGTGGAGTTAGGGGGTAGTAAAGGGTTTCGGTTACAGTGAGGTGTGATATTTAGGGGAGACCAGGAGTTTTCAGGGTCAGGTATGGGTGAAGTTCAGGTGTAGAAGAACAAGTTACTTACCTTCTTTAACAATTTATCTGGTAGAGACATATTCTAGTTGCAGATTCCTTATCTTAGAATTTCCCCAGGCATCAGCGCGGATTTGGAGATTTATTCTTTGAGCAGTACCCCTGGGTGACGTTAGGTGGAATCGGTCAACTTTGCATGCATCGGCGTCGTGGTCGCCCGATATGACTTTGCGGGTCGTACATAAGCACCACCCTGGTACACTGACATCAATTTCTTTTCACAATTTTCTATGGCAGAAGCACGGAGCCATGAAGAACACGGATATTGGTGTGCCAGAACTAGAGCCCTTAAAGGGAGGTCCCTGTCCCTAGAAATCAGTTTGCAGAGCGGGGAGGATGGGTAGGTCGTTAAGGAATCTGCAAGTAGGATATGTCTCTACCAGATAAATCGTTACTGAAGGTAAGTAACTTGTTCATCTGATAAAGGCTTCTAGTTGCAGTTTCCTTACCTTAGAATAGCTACTCAAGAAATACCATACCTGGAGGTGGGTCTGCAAACTAAGATCATACTAGGAAATTCTGCAGGACCAAATGGACAAAGTACCTGTCCCTGTGGGCCCTACTGTCCAGGCAGTAGTGTTTTTAAACGTGTGCAGAGATGCCCATGTTGCAGCCTGACAGATGTCCAGGACTGGAACACTGCATGTCAACGTAGTCGTTGCAGCTGTCACTCTGGTAGAATGAGCGTGCAAACCCTCCAGGGCACTGCCCGATCTTTCTTTGTGCCCACATATCCCACAAAGAGTTGATCATCCACTCTGAACTCTGAGTACGATTGAGGTAGAACGTCAACGATCTTTTTGGGTCCAGGCGGTGTAGTCTCTCCTCTTCCTTAGATGGATGTGGAAGTGCGTAAAAAGTAGCAAGATGATGGACTGGCCTACATGAAAGGGTGTGACCACTTTAGGAAGAAAAGAAGCCCTAGTACGAATCACCACCTTGCCAGGGTGGACGGAGAGGAAAGGTGGCTTAGAAGAAAGAGCCTGCAACTCACTCACTCTGCAGGCAGAGGTGATAGCTACAATTAAGGCTGTTTCCAGAGTAAGCAGGTCACGTGGACAATTGTGAAGTGGCTCAAAGGGAGCACACATCAGATAAGTCAGAACCAAGTTCAAATCCCACCAGGGCATTATGAACAGGGAAGGAGGAAAGACATGGGTAAGACCCTTATAAAAATCATCCCACAATGGGAGATTTAAACAAGGAGGGTTGGTCAGGCAAGCGGAGGAAAGCAGAGATGGCAGACAAATAACCCTTGAGGGTGCCCAGAGCAGTGCCTTGCTGGGCTAAAGCAAGATTAAACAGAAGAACCTCAGAAAGAGGGGCAGAGAGGGAGTCGACAGACTTATCTGTAAACAATTCCACCAATCTGTTCACACGACAGGAGTACACCGTTTTGGTGGAGGAACGCCTGGCTGCGAAGACACTATCACAGGTTTCAGGTGGAAGGTCAAAAGCCGTCAACTGCTGCCAATCAAACTCCATGCAAGAAGGCGAAGACTGGACAGGTTCAGGCGGAGAACTGTCCCCTGCTGCTGCAACAGAAGGTTCACCTGAAAAGGCAGTATGATTGGAGGATTAATGGCCATGCTCAAGAGCTCGGGATACCAGACTCTTCTTGCCCAGTACTAGGCCACAAGAATGACTTGGGCCCAGTCATTCTTGATCTGTTTGAGAACTCTGGGCAGAAGTGGTATTGGCAGAAAGGTGGAAAAGAGGCCTGAGTTCTACCAGAGACGAAAAGCATAGCTGAGCGAGTGCCGCCTTGGAAACGCCAACATGAAACAGCTAATATTGCAAGTTCTCTGTGGCGGGGAACAGATCTAACCAAGGCTCTCCCCACTGTTGAAAGAGACCTTGCGCCACCTCCGGATGGAGACGCCATTCATGATCAACCAGGTATCGAGGGTTGAATTTGTCCGCTCTGGCGTTCAGAGAGCCCGCCAGATGTTAAACTACCAGGGATATGCCCTGCTGTTCCACCCATGTCCAGAGGCAGAGAGCCACCTGACAAAGGGTCCACAACCCCACCCTGCCCTGCTTGTTGCAGTACCACATAGCAGTGGTGTTGTCCGTGAACACCTGCACCACTTTCCCTTTGAGAGGGAAGGAATGCTTTCAATGGCAGTTAAATCATCTTGAGTTCCAGAAGGTTGATATGGAACTTGGAACCGCCAAAAGCCAGACACCTCTGATCTCCGCCTCTCCCGTGTGGCCATTCCCTCCCAGGAGTGACCCATCTATCACTACAGTGAGATCTGGTTGGGGAAGGGAGACCCAATCGCGGTTCAAAAGCCATCACTGCACATCTCACGCAGTCCCCTCCAAGATCTGGACCATGTTGGAAAGATTTCCATGATGCTGTGAACACTGGAGCTTCAGGTCCCATTGCAGAGCCCGTATATGCTATCTGGCATGAGTCACTAGCATGATGCAGGAGGCTATGAAGCCCAGCAGCTTCAGAGTCATTCTCAACGAAATCCAGGATAGAGGCTGAAACATTGGTATCATAGCCTGAATATCCTGGTCTCGCCGCTTGAGGGGATAGGCCCAAAACTGCACTATGTCCAGAACTGCTCTAATAAAAGGGAGCATCTGAGAGGGAGTCCGGTGTGACTTCGGCACATTTATAGTGAACCCTAGCAAATGCAGGAGGTTCGCTGTAGTCTGGAGGTGGGAGACAACAGCCTGGGGCGAGAGCGCCTTCAACAGCCAGTAGTCGAGGTAGGGAAAGACTGACACCCCTAACCTGTGCAGATGAACTGCGACCACCGCCATCACTTTGGTGACCACCCAAGGGGCGCTGGTAAGGCCAAAGGGGAGCATGGTGAACTGAAAATGCTCGTGATCTACCACGAACCGCAAGTGACGTCTGTGGGCAGGCAGTGGGGGAATAGGGAAATCGTGTCCTGAAAGTCCAACGCTACAATCCAGTATCCCGGCTCCAGGGAAGATAGGACCTGAGCCAGAGTGAGCATTTTGAACGTCTCCTTGCAGAGGAAGAGATTGAGGGACTGGAGGTCGAGGATAGGGTGGAGGCCCTTGTCCTTTCTGGGCACCAGAAAGTAGCAAGAATAACAACCATGACTTACTTCTGGCACAGGTACCCTCTTTATGGCTCCCTTGGCCAAGAGAGCTGTAACCTCCTCGTGGAGAATTGGCAGGTGATTGTAAGATGATGGCATGGAGGTAGGGGTAGTCTCGAAGGGGAGGGAATAGCCCCTTTGGACTATTTGCAAAACCCACCTGTCTGACAGGACGGTGGTCCAGTGGGACATGTGATCGTGAGTCCTGCTGCCGACTGGGCCCTGGTGGGGAAGTGCCAGATCAGGAAGGCTTGGAGGCAGCAACAGAGGGCGGGGCGAGGACTGGCTAGACCGCTGGCTCCCAGATGCATGCAAATGATGGATTCCACATCCTCGGCCATGCTGTGGCTGGCAGTGAACGGATGTGGCTGGGCAGCCCTTCCATAGTCATGAAAGGGGCAAAAAGCAAACTGAGGAGGGCAAGGGGCAGCCGCGAGGCCAAGGGACCAAGTCGTGGCCCAAGACGTGTGCCATCAAAGGGCATGTCCATCAGATTAGATTGGATATCCCCAGAAAAGCCAGAGGTATGTAACCAGGTGTGGTGTCTTAAAGCCACCGTTGGCACAACCGATCTGCCCAGAGAGTCAGTTGTATCCAGCCCACATCCGATGGTGAACTTCTCTGTGTCTCTCACATCCCCCCCATGTAAATATGCGATGGATCGAAGCCCAATGGGGAAAAAAAAAACTACCCACTCACACAGTACACCCCTGCCACACACAGCCGAAGGCTATGCACAGAGTGGGATTGGGTGCAGGCGAAGGGGTAGGCTGCAGGGCCTGTCAAATCCTTGCAGCAAGCCCCCACTGTGCATGGTCAAGGCAGCGATGTTTGTAATTACATACAATTCTATATTATATAGATATGAACCTATATGACTAAGTAAAAACATAAAAATTCACTGAAAAAACAAAGGTTACAGGGACATTATAGTTAGGTTGACTTTTTACCCACACAAAAAAAAAAACATATAAATACAGCAGTTACAGTTATACTCAATGGTAGACTTATCTGAAGAAACTATAATTTGTGCCACAAAGTAACTTTAGGCAACAAGTTATAGTTTCTTAACATAAGTATATCTGTAATCAATGAGTTTCTATGGTTTGTTTGGGTAAAAAGTCAACCTAACTATAATGTTGCAAGAAGCTGGCCTGGTCTGTGATGGACACCTATGGTGTTGGCACCTTATGCCAGGTCCAGGTAACCCCTATTAGTGAATGAAGACAGTGTTGAGGAAGCCAGAGCTCTTTAGATGTAGCTGTGGATGAGCAGCCAAGACTTATCTAGGACACATGCAAAGCTTATGCAATACCACAATAGTCACACAGTAACTTAGCACACATGAAAGGAACCACACAGTGTTACAAAAATAAAGGTACTTTATTACAGTAACACTACACTAGATTACTTATATGCAGTCCCCCCCAACTGGAGGTAAGTATACGTTATACATTAAATTAGCAGAGAAAACAACAAGCATTGGCAAGAATAGTAGAAAATAGCTAGGGCCATAGGAAAGGGCCAAACCATATACTGAAATTATAGAATGCAAAGTGAAGTCCCCTACCCAGGGTTTGTAGTAATTAGAGGGAAGCTGGGAGAACTCAGGACCCCAACAAGTGAGTACCTTAGTGACCCCTAGCGACCAGGAGAGCAGAGGTAAGTACCTTGTTTTCCCAAGTACTAACAAGAGGACTTATAAAATGGATTGTGCAAGAACAGGACCAGTCCAGATCCAAAGGTGGATTCTGGAAGAAGGGGACCTGCAAAAGAGGGACAGAGTCCAGTCCACAATGGACTGTCCAGTCAGGACAAGAGCCACTACCCACCCATCTGTGGATGAAGATCCAGGTCGACAGGGGAAGGAGACCAGTCCCTGGGCTGTTGCAATCTGGTTTATGCAAGGAGGACACCAAATGTGTCCTTCAAAGAAAACCGACCCCTCCCAAGCCTTGTAATTCCTATTTCCAAAGGAGAGGGTGTTGCCTCACTCTCTCACAGGAAATCATTTGTTCTACCTTCCCCTGCCTGAGCTGGTCAAGCAGCAGGAGGGCACAAACATGTCTGAAGGGCTGCAGCAGCACAGGTTGCCTGGAAAGGCCTGGAAGACTGGTAGGAGCAATAGTGGGGGGTCATCTAAGGAGCTCCTAAGTGCATGGAATCATACAATCATTACTGGCACTAGTACTGGGGTACAATTCCGACATGTATGATACCAAACATGCCCAGGTTCGGAGTTACCACTATGTAGCTGGACACATAGCTGGGTCCAGTACACAGGTAAAATAGCTTGCCTGCACTTACGAAGTCCAGTGCAATTGAACTGGAGTTCATAGGGGCACCTCTGCCCATGCAGGGGTGCCCTCACACACAGGGACCTGTACCCAGCCCTTTGGGCTGGCAGGGCCTACCATAGGGGTGACTTACAGTTACCTGGTGTAGTGACCTGTGGTGAAAGGGTGCATGCACCTTTTCACGCAGGCTACAATGCCAGGCCTGTGGACACAGATGCTGCAGCCCACAGGGGACCCCTGGTGTCCCAATGCCCTGGGTACCTAAGTAACATATACTAGGGACTTTTAAAGGCACACCAGTATGCCAATTGTGGAGTGCAGAGAAGTCCAAGAACCATGTTAAATCCCTTAGGAGCTTTGAACACGGCTACAGCCTGAACCACTGGACAGAATTACACCAAATTTGGCAGAAACCTACATTTTGTTCCGCAGAGTGTGCTTTTTGTTATTTGGTGTAAAGCTGTTCAGTAGTTTGAGATATTGATAGGAAAATACATTTGCATATCTGTGGCCGCGGATCATTTGTGATGAATTTGCGATAACTGTGGTGTATTTGTGAATACAGGCGCCACCAGGAATGCTGGGATGGCTGGCTGCAACCTGAGCAGAAAGATGCAGCTGCCATTTTAGGTAACGGGACACGGTCCCAGGGGCTGAAAAATAAAATAAAAAGTGGTAAAAGGGTGGAGGTGCCCTGACCCCGGAGGTGTTTGAGAGTCAAATTATGAGTTTAAAATGACTTTTTTTTCCAACATAAGTAATATTCGAGTATACATAGCGATACTCAGCGCGGCCCCACCGTGTAACGTTTCAACAGATTCTCGAATAACGTCGAATTTCTTTATAATAAAAAAAAACATTCACAGACTCATTCCTACACTAATTCATTCACTCATAGATATACTCAGAGTCTCACACCCAATCAGACATTTATGCACCCACTCACAGACCCACTCAGAGACACACACCCACTTTCGAACCCATTCAGACACTCACGGACCCACTCACAGACCCACTCAGACCCTCACGCACCTACTCAGAGACCCAGTCAGACAGTCATGTACCCGCTCACAGACCCACACAGACACTCACACCCCCATTCACAGACCCACAGACCCTCACACACCCGCTCACAGACCCACACAGACGCTCACACACCCACTCACAGAGACCCTCTCACACCTACTCTCACACCCAGACACTCACACCCACTCTCACACCCAGAGACACCCTCTCACACCTATTCTCACACCCAGAGAGACAGGCCCTGCGGCCCACCCCCAGCCGTGCACGGGGTTGAGTGGTTATGGGGGTAGGCCGCAGGTCAGGCCCTGAGGCCAACCCCTGCTGCACACGGCCAAAGGCTGTGCATGGGGGTGATTGGATTAACGTATAGTAATTAAAATTATTTTACGTTAAAAAACCATAGAAATTCACTGAAAAAAACAAAGGTTACAGGGACATTATAGTTAGGATTTGAATTTACCCGCACAATACCATACAAATTCAGCAGTTATAGTTATGGTTACCTGAAGTAACTATAACTTGTGCCCTAAGGTAACTATAACTCGTGCCCTCGCCATGCACTGCTAATTACCCCATATATTACATCACTCATGACATCTTTGATAACATCATTAATAATATCAATGTAACATTAGCAGTAATTTTTTCACTGAAAAACAAAGGTTAAAGGGACCTTATAGTTAGGTGAAAATGTCAGTTAAAACATACTGTTCTAAACAAACAAAAACATCGCAAGTAACTATAACTTGCGCTGTAAGGTAACTATAGCATACGCCCCCGCCACCCACAGTTTTCTCAGAAATAATTACACTGCAAATGTTGCAGTGATGTTATTTTTTTTTTTTTTAAACTCTTTTTATTAAATCTCAGACAGCATACATGGATATCATAATAAAACTGCAGTCATCATTTGTATATGATACCAACACAGACATTGCAGGGTTAAAACCCTTTCATAAGCATTGCATTTGAACACTAGGTAACTCCAACATTAATAATTGAGCCAAAACAATTGTACATAGGTATTGTACCTTCCCGTCCTCCCTCCCTAACCTCACCCCTTTTGCTCAGTATCCTCAATATGTTTGTCAGTATTCCCATACTTTTCCCACTTCTTCGCGTAGCCTCTGCTCTCATACTTTGGCACCAATACAGATCTGATTTATAGTCCTTCACTCTTGGGGAACGGCTGCACCCATGCCCTTGCAATGTTTCATTTTCCTACTCCAACAGCAGCCAACAACCAGACCTTCTGACACTTCTGCCAGGTGGCTTCTCCCGTGATAGATAATAGGAGCCATTTTGGGTCCAAAGGGAATGTCTGAGCTAACACCTGAGACATTATCCGTGCCACTTCTTCCCAGTATTTTTGTGTCGCTGGGCATTCCCAGAGTGCATGAAAAAAGATAAAGTCTAGACCACAGCCCAAAAACAAATTGTGGAGGCCCCTTCTACCCATCCTCTGGAACAACACCCTGGATTACCAGATCTATGCAGGATTCTCAGCTGCACTAATCTACATCTTATATGGATTGCTATTTCTCGTGGGCTCTGGAGGGCCTCTTCCCACTCCTCGTCTAACTATAACTTTGGGACTACATATACACACACACACACACACACACACACACACACACACATATATATCACCTGCAGATAAGAGTTTCCTTAACAGGGTTGTTGGACTCATATTGCTCTGAATCTGAATAAGTCTAACTCGTCATAGACAGGAGTGAGAAACACCTATCCGCAGTGTTGTAACATTAGCCGCCACAGTGCTGGTGGTCCCCGAGCTCCAGGGGGTCCCCTCATCACACTACACTGTACACAGGTGGCAGACCCCTAGCCTGAGAGCTCCTGACTCAGTCCCTGGGCTTCACCCCCCTCCATGTACTTTGCTGGGGGGCCCCTCAAGTTTCTTGCACCACTGCCTATCTGTTCTCTGAAGGGGATGCAACACACTTTATTTCCTTGGGGCACCCCCACCAGTCACAGCGCCCCTTACCCCACACCACCCTCCCTGAAAAATACGCACACAGACACTCACACGCACCACGCATACACCCATTCACTAACACTGCCATACACACATTCATACACACATTCATGCATGCATACTTACTTACAGACACACTGAGACACATTCTTACACAATCACACTGACATGCAGACACGCACTCACTTCACCATTCTTACACGCATTCACTCACGCAAACGCATTCACATATGAACTCACACACTCAGACACACACAACACCCCCACCCTCATACCCTCCTCCCCAGTCGGATGCCCGACTTACCTTGTCTGGCAAGGAGGTCATCTGGTCGAAATACGGCTGGCGGTGTTCTACTGGCGTGGTACTGCTGGTGGTAGCAGCGCCATGTTACCACCGTCCACCAGTATGATCACTGCCGGATTTCCTCCATTCTTGTGGTGGAATTCCGGCAGTGATCATAATATGGCAGATGGATGGTAGCCATGGTGATGGTACTTTGGCAGCCGTCACCACGGTGGTAGGTGGTTTTTACCGCCAATGTCAAAATGACCACCAAAATCTCTAAATCGAAAAACCATTACCTATGGGCCCTGAAAAAGTCAAGCTGTTCCTGTCACCTCTTCAAAGAAACAGCTGTTTATGCCTTAACACTATAATGACTGGACTGTCCTTGTGAGTGTTTCCCAGGCCTCCCTCTTGCTACTGTCCTATATCCTACAGCCGGACGTCTACCTTAATCTAAGAAATTAGATCACATGGCAATCCTCATCAAGTCACTTTGCCTTGATAATGTCCACACCAACTCTCTAGCCAAACTTCTCAAACTTTCAGGTAGTATGAGGCCCCCCCAGAAGCAAAAGCAACCTTCTTCTGGAGTCCCATAGGTCAAAACCTCACACACAGCAACAATCATTTTCAGGAGCTTCAACTCTGTTATGGAACTCTCTTTCTGCGGACCTCAGGACCAAACCCACTCTGCAGTCCTTCTGCAAAACATCTACAGATGCACTTATTCAGCTTGTACCCAACTCAAAAGGCCTAATATATTTGACTACATATGTTTACTTGCTCAACGTCAACTTTAACAGGTTATCTTTAATCATGTGAGTTGCTCTGTCCCTGTTTGTACACTTATCCCATCCTCCTCTTGATGTTCACCCTTTATTGTCTCTCTCCACTTCTCTGCATCCTTGTCCCCTCTCTATCACCCTGCCCCATCCCCCTGCCCTCTTCCCCTCGGTCCTCTAGGTTTTCCCCTGCTCTCACCTTTCCCATTACATTTTGTCCTCTCCCACTTCCCACAGATTCCCGACCTCCCCATTAGTTCTTCATGCCCCTTATCCACATTTCTGGCCTGTGACTCCATTCCCTGCCTCCTACCTCCCACCTCCCTCCTTTTCTCCTGTTTCGATTCCTGGCTCACTGTTACATGCCTCTTCTTTAGCTTCCCCACCCATCATTCAACCAATAAACCACTTCACCTCTTCTGTTTCCCCCCTTCCCTCCCTTCTAATCCCCCATTTCTCCTCCTGGTCATCACCAGTGATTCTTCTCATTTACACTGCTCCCTAGTTGAATTAAAACCTTATGTCAATGTTCAATGTAAGACCTTTGTGTCACAGTTTGTTATGCTATACTCCTGGGGGTTTAGCACTATATAAAAAATTAAACAGTGTTGTGGTTTTTTTTCCTTATGTTCCTCAAATGTGGTGGATTCAACAGGTAAAAATAAGGCTAGCAGCATTTGTCGGCTCTGTGGCACTGGGACAGAGACCCAGCGTCATATAAAGGGTTTCTGACATGAATATTTCCTGCCGCTAAGTACAACTATTGATCAAACATCCCATGTGATATATTAAATCTTGTCTAACCTATGTTCTCGCCATGAACATCTCACATTAGTTCGTTTTTTGACTACTGCGCTGCAAATATTAGGAGGAACATCTGCTTTGATGGACTAGCATTCTATGGCTAACATGTTTTCCTAAGAAGGATGTTTTGTTGCTTGAACTATGACAGTATTGTTATTGTGCATATATGGGTTATGTTTTAGTTAAATTTTAATTGTATTGGCTGCATCGATTTATTAAACAGGTGATAAACTTGAAATTAAAATATGGAGTAATGGGAGTCAATATATTCAGAGTGAAAAGTGAATTCAGACCAGCCTCTGAACAAAGCCATCTGATCAACTTGACTTATTGGCAAAATCTATCTTGACTGGTAAAAACTAGAGGTCTTCTGCGAAAAATGGATCGCTCCAATAATTAGTTTAAAAAAAATAAGAATGGACAAAAGAATGTCTTGAAGTATACACCTCATCTTGATACAATATGCTACAAATCATGTTTGATTGCAAAAGCATGATTTAAATTTCTTTTTTATAACAACCACGTTTGTATGTGAAATTGATCCGTTTTAATCTTCTCAGTTGGATGGAATGAAGTTTACAGCTGAAATGATTTTTGTTTACTCCCAAAGAGTCAACACTCTGGATCCTTAAAACGTATGCAATCATTTGTTGAAATCAAAATCTGTAGCGAAATAGAACATTTAGGAAAAAGTTTACCTTGGTGGTGTCATGAGTACTTAAAATGTTATCTACGATGTCAGATAAATCCATTTGTAATTCCTAGAAGAAAAAAAACAGAAATTCCCAGTTAGTATGCACTGCAGTTATTGTTAATACATATATTTTTTGTCATAAATAAACAGTTAAAAAAAATATATATTTTTTGTGAAAAAGTAAATTAACGTTTTCATATACAGTAGTTCTCATACAGTAGTGCCCAAGCCACACCTTACAACATTTGAATGTTTCACTTGTCACTCTTTGCACAGCCAATGCCTTTCACATTCATAAAGCAGTACTAAGAATCTCATAATACAAGAAGGTTACTTTTAATCTTTGAATTAAAAAGCTAACAATTAAATGAAATGAAGGCACAAGAATTTCATAACTGGTGTAAGGAATCACAACAATTAATTAGGTAAGCATTTGATGTTATCATCTGTGGTAACTTTAGGCTCATTTGTCATTCGTTTCCAAAGCAAAGTGCATAGGGAAGTGGTAGATAGAAAGAAGAAACCATTGTACAGTAAGACTTGAATCTATTACTCCAACCTCTAGGCCCTTTAACTGGACAACAGAGTATATAAACAGTCAAGCACCGTACTAGTATGCAAGTATCTTTTGCTGAGTACAGATGGCAACAAACCAAAGTCCTGGTACCTGGAGGCTGGAAAGGGCTGGTGCAAGTGCAGAGGCATCTGGGCAGTAGCTGATTCAGTAGAGTCAACAATTCAAAGCAACAAGACAAAGCGAGAGACTGGTATTTTGGAGATTGATTGAGGGTGCAACCCATCCATAATAAGTTAAGGATGAAAACTAAATGGGTGAAGTACATGTATAGTATGTGTCAAACAAGCACCTTAATTCGATACACCGGGGTGCAAATACGGTGGCAGCAAATGAGACAATAAGGTCTCATTTGTAATTTGGACACTGTTTCAGGGTCAGCTATAGCAGAGTAGAGTGCATTGCACTGCATGTTCACGCTCTACAAGGGGGTTACAGTTTAGGCACATGGCATCATTAGTTATTTACTCTACGCAGAGGTCTGAATAGTACCAAAGTGGGAAAGTTTATAACCTCCTATTATTCTGGCTAGCATAGACTTGAGATTATATTATTTTCAGGTGAGCGCAGGATAGAAAATTGTGAGGAAAACAGGTTATTATATGGTGTGTTTGGGTGACCTCACTATGTAACAAACCCACTACTTGTACTGGGTTTACTCAGATTCATTTGAAGGACCTTAGCTCAACCCTAGGTAACCGTGACTTTATCAAAGGAACAAGTGTAAAGCATTAAGACACCCCAAAACAGCTGAATAAGAAAGAATCAAGACTCAGTAAAAACCTGACACCTATTTATAAAAATAGCTTGTAATTTTATATATAAAAAGACACCTCACTCTGGAAGTACTGGGGAGTTCAGTAGCCAGTGCTAAGCGTACCTTGATGGGAGTAGCTACCCTTGTTGCACAAAGAGATATCGCTTGTAAGTGGAGGTTGTGTCAAGCTCCCGCTATGGCCGATTGGCTGAAGGGGGGTGGACTGGTGTGCCATGATGGAACTGCCAGTTTACCAGGCACGAGGATGTATGCAGAAACACAGCAAGATCTGGGGGAAGTGGTGGATGTACTTTGGACTTGGACTCACCGTGGGTTGAAGGTGCCCCTCCTGTTACGCCCTGCTGTTACTGTATGCAGTGTAATATTGTCTATGTGATGCACTTGGAACGGTTTGTCTTCTATGTTTTGTTTGAAAACAAAAACACAAATAAAATTGTGTTATCAAATAGGCACTTCACTGACAAAACTCCACCAGAGGGTTCTAGAGATATGAATTTTCAAAGGAACAATAAATAAAAAGCTTTTTCACTTAGCTCAATAAATCATTGTAATGGACTGTGGTAAACTTCGTAAAACTTTTATGAAGTTGTAAACTGCTACTCTGGCTGACTTTGGGCGATCAACTCCGGAACAGAGCATGTCACAAGGATCATAGAGATCCAGCTGGACAGTTACCTTGCAGTCAAAGCAGTTTCCAGTCCAGTTCCAGTCTCTATAGGCAAACCAACACAGACTTCAATGGAGTGGTCATGAAGCAATGTAAACAGGATGCTGAAGATGATTAAGGATACTGATGTTGAGCCAGTGACGGATGGAGTGAGGGAGAAGTGAAGCGTGGGGTTCCTGGGACCACCCCTTGGTCCATGAACACAGTGGGGGGGGGACTTTAGGCACAGGGGTCGATGTTCCTCGAAGTCCAGTCTAAAACCAGCTGCCACCAGGTTCCAGTTATAGTTCAACAAGCAGATCCTTTTTCATGGCAATAGCTTCCTTGCTGGACAGCCAACCTGCACACTGATGAGTCTCCCGGGTGCAGTAGACTCAAGTGCAACATTTGAGGGTTGGGACTCTGTCTCTCAGGTGATCAGCCACAGACCGGTGTTTGGCAGCGGCTTCACCCTCTCTGTCCAAGATGCTAATCTGTCTGCAAAAATAAAAAAGCAGCCCTTGTCGTGTGTGTGTCAAGTGTGTGTCAACCGTTTGCACTTCAAAGACAACTTCCCTTTCGATGCTCACCTTTTGGGCTCACCCTGTGTTTGGCCTTCCTGCCAGGGAGAGGTCACACCTCTTTCAATGGCAGGCTCTTTGTGTTTCTTCCTAAGAATCATTCACACTTCATACAGCAGGGTAGAAGACTGTCTCGGGGCTAGCAACCGTACACGTTCACTGGAAAACTTTGGGCAACAAAGTGGTAACTTACTTAAGCTGCCATTTGTGCGAAAGTTACATTAAATTTGACTTTAGCAACAAGTCAGGTTTGATGAAACGATTCTTTTGATACCTTGAAGTATCATATTTAGTAGTCCTATTCAGAAGTTAGCACTGCTGAGTGATCAACATGTAACACTTTACTCTCCAGTGGAACTATTAGCCTTTCCGCAGTAAAAACGACAATGGAGGGATTTTACTGTCTGGACATGTAAAGTTAAGAGCCACATGCCCAACTTGTTATTATAATACACCCTACCTCTAGGGCTCAGTAAGCCTGTCTTAGGTGTGGCTTATAAATATTTAAAAAGAAGGTTTAGGCTTTTACATTACTTTAAATGGCAAAGTTGAGTTAGCGGATGAAAAACTGCTCTGCTAGCCAGCGGTGGTGGGCTGGGAGTCATACTTTGCATTGTCACCCAATCGTGGTGACACAATAACTACTTCAGTGCATGAGAGACACTTTAGCTCACAGGCCGTGGGTACCCCTGATACTGAAAGTGAGTAACCTTATGCCAATTCTAAGTGAAATAATCAGACATATACATTTTAAGAATCAGAGCAATGGAACTGGGGCCTCTTTGAAGTAGCACTGAAACCTGCTAGAGTTGGAAAATCAAAAGCACCGGACCAAAGCTTTGGGGTGATCACAGAAAAAAAGAGACATTTCCTTATACGAAATGAATAGCGAATAACCTTAGGAGACGGAGAAGAGAAGCTGCGGTAGAGGCTCTGACATTTGCCATAAAGAAGAAGGAGCAAGTACAAAAGATACAGAGACTTTAGTGGATTTAGAACAACTTCGAGGATATCTGAAATTAATCAGAATCACTAATGCCATTTCGATGAAATCTGAGGGGTTACAAACAATTTTCAAGAGATGTAGTGAGCTATCCTTGCGAGCAAGCTGAACCTCTGCAAGGAACATGACAGAGGGGAGAGTCCTACCCCACCCATGAAACTATGGTCCAGGACAGCACCCAGCTGCCTTTTAGCTAGATTTGCACTATACACACAGAGCATACAAAAATGATATAGGCTGGAACTGCATATAAAGACACTTTTTTTAATATAGTAGTAAGAAGCCAAAGGTCGTAGGCAACATTTTGCCAATAGCAAGTAACCAATAACATTATTTGTCTAGCTGAAATACAAGTGCACAAGTCAATTATCCCCAGTAGAAACACTGAATGCACCTCAAACAAATTAGAGATCATCCAATTGATTTGTTACTTGCTGACTGCAACAGAATACAGACAGTAAAATTATTCATATCACTCATATGCTGGGACAGACACTTAGGTCACAGCTCACTTGAGAGGTGTGAGTCTCAAGAATTTCAGTTTTAGGTACCAGGGGATGGTGGAAGACGATTCCCACTACAAATCCAAATCATGTATATTTTCCATGAGACTAACAAATATGCATGCAGGCTTACACGTTTCACCTGGAGGGTGAAGGGGATAGGGATAAACACAGCAGCACTGTTTTTTTGTTATCCCTACTAGGAGAAGCAGACACTTGTAAAGCTAAAACAGCATGTTATTGAGTTTTCACAAGGATTTTACAGTGTAATAGGTATTTCCAAAACCTCTCAAAACATCCCAAGAGTTAATAACACTTTGCAAAATGGCTAAGTGCTTGCCACAACAGAGCAAAGAGAAAGCAACCTTACAGACAGTTGACAACATCCTCCAGATCTCAAACCACCATAGCATAAACTGCCGTCTTTTTTGACCTCCTAGCTGGGTTTGAGAGTGCCTACCACAGACCCTCTCAATGCCACCTCCATAAGAATAAGAAGTTTGATAGCAATGTCCGACAATGGTTTGTTTTCTATCTAAGCAGCACATTTTCGTTAGTCTAGATGAGCTCCAAAATATCTGAATACATCCCTGTGACCAGAGGGCTCTCCAAGGTTAAGCTTTGAACCAGTGATCTTCAACTTCTAAATAGACCTCTTCAATGTACTCTCATCAGAGAATGACATGTCCTATAATATGATCATAATACAGTGGCCTACCTGGATCACAACTCCAAAAACGCATAGATGTCGAAGGTACACCAAAAGTAAAGCCAGAGTTGCTCACTAATGACAGAAAACAAGTGCAAGTGCAAAAATGTCTTTCTGCAGTTAACTTTTAACCTGAGGGCTAGTGTCGAGAACAATGGCTTTTCCACCAACATTTACTTCAACCTGAAGACATACATGACAATAAAAACAGCACAGTCTCTGCTACGCCCGATATGACAAGATCTCTCTAGTGGTCACAAAACATCACTGGGTGCCACAGCATGACCACAGAATCTTAAAGGTTTGCTATATCACATTCAAGGTTGTAAATAAAAACCTAATTGTACCTGGTGAGCAAGCTTATTATCTCTGGTGGCACACACATCATCCACGAAAACAATACCACCAGGCTCGAGACAAAGAAATGTAAAAAGGAAAAGTCTAGACAACAGACAAGGTGTACATCAAGGAACAGTATATGATGGACTTGGCCCTTTCTGCAGGGTCATCCCCCAATGTTTTGTATTAACCCTCCTGTTTTCTGAACCCGCTTTAGTTGGCCTTTTGGACTCTAAACACTTTACCACTGCTAACAGTGCTAAAGTGCTTGTGCACTCTCCCTCAAACAAGGTAACATTGGCTTACACCTAAATGGCTTATTTAATTTACTTGCAAGTCCCTGGTAAAATGGTACTATTTGTACCTAATGCCTGTAAAGTAAAAGCTTCTAGGGGATCCTGCAGCACTGACTGTCACCCACTTAAGTGGCCTTTTAAGCATGTCTCAGGCCTACCATTGCAGCCTGTGTGTGCAGTTTTTTAAAACTGCCATTTTGACTTGGCAAAATAATCTTTTTGCCCGGTTTAAAGCTTCCTTTTTTAGGGTTGAGTCTGTGAGCGCATGCGTCTCGCTTGCACGACTCTGTTGTGTCCAGTAAATGGCTTGGAGCCTGCCTATCGGTCACCATTTGTTGGTTTGTATGGCACTCTTCTTTACAGCCTCGTAATTTGTCAAGGCAGGCCTGGCATTATTTCCATTCCTCTGTGTGGAGTAGGGACCAAGCACTGATTGATTCAACTTTGACGTGACTGAGGTACTATTTTGTTCTTTTTAACTTCTCGTGCTCTGCTAACAGAAGGCTTGTGAGTGGCAAAAATGTGCCCAGCAGGACAAACAAAAATTGCAAAGTTATAGTTTTTGAAGCTAATTTTCATTTATTTTGCCAAGTCATCTTTTCTCACTTTCCACATGTTTTCTTTTGTTTTTACTAGTGGGTGCTCTTCTCAAAAGATAGCAATCAACTTGTTTGAAATATTGCAAAGTGATATTGTTTCTTTATTCTTAATCATGCAGAACACCCCAATCAACCCCACTACAATCCAACCCAATACACCCCACTTTACCCAACACCAACACAACCCACTCCAATCCAATCCACTCCAACCAACCCCACTCCAATACTCTCAACCCATCCCAATCTAACCTGCCCTACTCCAACCCATCCCACTCTAAACAAAAACAATCTGCCCCACTCGGATCCAAAAGTCTGCCACACTCCAATCTGTCCTACCCCATCCAAAACAATATGCGCCACTCCAATCTACCCCACTCTAATCCAAAGTAATCTGCTCCACTGCAATCTGCTGCACTTTAATCCAAAACAATCTGCTCCACTCCAATCCAAAACAATCTGCCCCACTCAAAACCAAAACAATCTGCCCCACTCAAAACCAAAACAATCTGCCCCACTCAAAACCAAAACAATCTGCCCCACTCAAAACCAAAACAATCTGCCCCACTCCAGTCCACCTCACTTCAATCTGCCTCACTCTGATCCAAAACAATCTGCCCCACTCCAATCCAGAACAATCTGTCCCACTCAAATCCACCCTTCTCCCATCTGCCCCACTGCGATCCAAAACAATCCACCCCACTCCCATCCAAAACAATCCGCCCACTCCAATTCAAAACAATTTGCCCCACTCCAAACTCACCCTATTCAAAACAATCTGCCCCATTCCAATCCAAAACAATCTGCCCCACCCCAGTCCACCTCACCCCAATTTGTTGCACTTTAATCCAAAACAATCTGCCCTACTCCAATCCGACCCACCCCCATTTCTCCCACTTCAATCCAAAACAATGCCCTACTCGAATCCACCTCACTCCAATCTGCCCCACTCCAATCCAAAATAATCTGCCCCACTCCAATCCTGTCCACTCCAGTCTCTGCCACTGTAAACCAAAACAAGCTGCTCCACTACAATCCTCCCTACTTTAATTTAAAACAACATGGCCCACTCCAATCCATTTCAATCTGCCACACTCCAATCTGCCCCACTCCAAATCCAATCCATCCACTCCAGAGCACTCCAAGCCCCACACTCAATGCAACCCACCTAGTTCCAATCCAATCCAACACCCCCCCAACCTAATCCAATCCAATCCACCCCAATCCAATCCAATGCAGCCCACCACACCCTAATCCAATCCACTACACCACATTTCAATCCACCCCACCCCACTCCAATTCAATCCACCACACACTATTCCAATCCATCACCCACCCTATCTCAATCCACTCCACCTGACCCCTGTTGAGTGCACCCCACCCAAATTCATCCAGCCCGCCAAGCATCAATCCATTTAGCCCGTTCCAATCCATCCCATCCCACCCCACTCTGATCCAATCTAGGTCACTCTGATCCAATCCACCCCACTCCAATCCAATCCAATTCAATTCAATTCAATTCACCCCACTCTAATCCACCCCACTCCAGTCTAATTCAATCCACCTCACCCTGCCCTATCACTCCAATCCGAAACACCCACCCCAATCCATTTAAATCCATCCCACTCTAATACACCCCAATCCCATCCACCTCACCCCATTTTAATCCACCCCAATCAACCCTGCTCCACTCAATCCACCCCACTCTACCCAAATCCAATCCACCTACTCTACTATAATTCAAACCACCCCACTACCTCACTCCACTCCATGCCACTCCACCCTATTCCACCTCATTCCACTTGCATCTACAACACTCTCTGCCACTGAACTCTACTATCCTCTACAATACTCTACTCCTTCTACTCCACTCCTTGGTCACATGACTTGGTGTAGCTGACAGTTGGTCTTTATGTATTACTTTCAGGCAGTGAGGAAAAGGATAATAGGTGTTGGCAGTATGGGCCATCTCTGTCTTGATGAGGGGGAGGAGCAGTCACCTACTACACTTGAACATAACAAAGGCTCTGTCTGAGCACACTTACAAAGGGTTTGACACTAGTCTTTTGTGCTCCTTGACAAGCTCGGATCAGGCCAGGGAGGCAAGAAATTTCAAGCACCTTCGGGGATGGAAACCACCAGAAGCTTTTCCTACTTCAAAGTAGGTACCAGATATAAATAATGACTGAAAAAGCTCTACCACCTAGATCCCAGCGCCTGGACTCTATCTGCAGTGAGTCCTATCTCCTAAATGGTGCCACCTCAGTACTGGACCATTGGAAGCGGGCCTGAAGGTGCTCTACCAGCCCAGCTATGGTCCTGTGAGCTAACTGATGCAGGATGACAGATCTCCTTTTAAACTGCTTCACAACCGCTAGTGCGCAACGCATCCCAGACACAGGACCTCATATTGCAGAAATGCAGCTTCCTCTGAACCACTGCTGCGCAAGGCATCTTTGACGCAGGACTTTGAAGGGCAAGCCCCTTGTTGACGGAATCCCCCATGATACAGGACTTCACATTGCAACCCTGCAGCTTTCTCAGAAAAGCCATTACGCAACGCATCCCCAACACAGGACTTCACATCACAAGGTCTTTCTCAACATCATCACTGACAACAATGCAGGACTCGCCAACGCAGCCCTATAGTTTCCACGGAACCGCCACTGTGCAATGCATCCTTGATGCAGGATCTCGCAATGCTCTCCAAATCAGGATTTAAGTTACTTTTTTCAACGGTCCTAACTTGGTCATTGTATCCAGCTCGAACTCCATCATGGTTGGCCTGAAGTTGCAACTTTGTCCCAGCTTGGCACGACCAGATAACTCCAGTTGGTGTTTTGTACTTCTAGGTACTAATTTAACTAAAACCTTGGAAATTACATATCATTGATTCTACTAATTTGATTTTTATCCTTTTAATCTCAAGCAAAATATTACATTTTACTCTGTGTTTCTAAACTGGTGTGGTGTTTTCCTGTGTTGTGCTTTCACTTTATTACTGTGGTAAGTGATGCACAAACACCTTACACATTGATTCTGTAGGGTATTACCCCCTCAACCAGTAACCCAAATTCCTACAGTATGCATCATTTATCCATTCATTTTTACCCCACATGACATTCACACCGCAGGGGTGGTGTGGGGGGGAGGGTCTGGGTTACAGATAAATGGAGGAAAGGGTGATTTTAGGGTTAAGGGGTGGGTAAAGGTAAATGGAGAGAAGGGTGATTTTAAGGTTAAGGGGTGAGTATTTTTTTAAAGGAATGTTTGAATGATTACCCACTTCAAAAACAAAAGGCAAACTAATGTTATATTGATTAGTTGCAATAAGTTCAAAACTAATGCTTTAAAAAACTAAAATAACGCTGAAAATCACTAGTTATTGTACTGTGAGCTAACTATACCTTATGCCCCTGCCATGCTCTGCCTCACATATGACCTCACATATTACTCATGACATGTTAAATGACAACATTGATGACATCTCAAATGAAATCACTGATGGCATCATCCAAGCTACTGCTCCTCAAATTACTCCATAAACCACTTGATCATTTAGAAAATAAAGTAAGTAGTATAGGCCCCACAAACATTCTTTGACTGTATGTACATGTATGCATACATGTACATACAAGTGACTGAATGTACATGTGTGCATCTATGAAATATAAATAGTGTAGTCGTGAAGCCAAGTCTGATTGAATATGGTAACATGTATATGGTGCACAGTTTAACTATAATAAACAATGTAGAGACTGAGCACTACTAGTGAGAGTTGCAGACGTGTGTTACAAATACATTGTGGCTTAAATTAGAGTCCTGTTGCCAAAATATGTGAAAACAAAAACTAAAGTTCATGCTTACAAAAAAATATTCACCTGTGGAGTTTTGTGCACATGCTGACATTAGAGAGCTGTCATGTAGTGTTATCACCAGTTTCGATATAAACTGGAGATGTGTAACGTACTGATATTTATTTCCAGATGTGCAATTAAAATCTTGGGACATTACAAACTGTTGAATGTGTAATCGCTGGGTGACTCACAAATGGTTCAAGATGCACATTATTTTAAGCGTTGAATTGGTGTATGCAAGACTGCTCATTCCAAGAATATGCGAAGGCTAGCTTTACAAACAGGCTTTAGCAGTGACAACAGCTTAGATATGAATCAGTTGACTTAAAATTCTAAGTTACACTTAGCTCACTAGCAAAGTTCAGGGGCTTTTTTTGTCTTTAAGCTAAGGTTTTTAAACACATTTGAATACCTATGATATCTGTATTGTAACCTTTGTTTTTTTATTGAATTTCTAGTTGATCTCTTTTAATGTAAACCAAGATCTTCTTTGCATACCTAACCACTGTTTATTTTCTTTTAATTTCTGGGGTATTTTAATGTAAGGGAAGATCGTATTACCACACCTGACCACAATGTCCATGTAACCATTATTTAGTTGTTTTCATGAATTTCTAGGGTTGTTTTTTTTTTTTTTTAACATATTCAGAAAACATTAAAACTATGCACAGCCTTCAGCCATGTGCGACAAGGATTTGGCACAGGCCAACCCACCATAGCCTACCCTACGTGGTCAGCTTGCTGCCACTGCCTCTGTTACCTGCCTTGGTGCCCTCCGTCCTCCATCTACATGTCATTACCCCCACTTTCTTCCTGCCCCAATGGTCAAATTTCTGCCATGGCCCCTACATTCTAACCCTCAGTTCTCTGTCTGCGTGCCCCAGCCCCTCCTGTCTACCCCTCCGTGGTCAGCTTGCTGCCCTTGCACTTCTCTCCTTCATTCTGAGTGTGTGCCTCTGCCTCCTCTCACCAGTTAACCGTGGTCCATTGAGCTGTCCCTGCCCAAGCTGGCCTGTCCTCTGTGGATAGCTTGCTAACACTGCTCCCCCCAACCTCTGCCCTCCATGCTCAACATGCATGCTCCTGCACCTCCCTCCTGCCCTTCATGCTTCATTATGCTGACCCTGCCCATCCCAACCTGCCCTCCGTGGTTAGCTTGCTGGCCCTTCCCTGACCCCTTATCTCTGCCCTCCATTCTCCATATGCTTGTTCCTGCACCTCCCTCCTGCTATCCATGCTCCATTATGCTAACTCTACCCATGTCAGCCTGCTTGTCATTGTCAAATTGCTGCTCCACCTCTCGGTTCAACACCTGCTTGTACCTGCCCCGTCCCACTAGCTCTGTGTGGACAGCTTGTTGTCTCAGCCCATGCCGATCTGCCCTAAGTGGTCAGCTTGTTGTCCCTGTCCTGCTCCCTCCCTTCTGCCCTGCATGGTCTTTTGTGCTGCTACTGCCCCTACCGCTTCCCCTCCAAGCTTAGCTTGCTTTCTCTATCCACCTTATCCCTGCCCTCTGTTGTTCGAGTGCATGCCCCTGCCCCTCCCTCGTGATTTCTAAGGGCGGATGTGCTGCTACTGGCCCTCCTGCTTCCTGCTGTGGTTAGCTTATTGTCCTTACTCCTGCCGCCCCTCTCCTTGCCATCTGTTGTCCAAGTCCATGCCCCCGGCCCCTCACCCCAGCTTCCTGTCCCTGCCCTCCAAGTCTGTGTCCTGCTCCCTTCCCTCTGCCCAGCATGGTCTTTGTGCTGTCACTGCCCCTCCCGCCTGCCTCTACCCACCTCTTCCCTGCCCTTTGTTGTCTAAGTTCATGCCCCTGTCCCTCCCCTCCTGCCTTCCAGGGGGTGATGTGCTGCCACTGTTTTTTGCCACTGCTCATGCTCAGGAGTTTAGGTTACTATATTCTCCATCCCCGATCCACAAGAATGGCCTGGGCTCCGTCGTTCTTCAACTTGAGAACTCTGGGTAGGAGTGGTATCGGCGGAAAGGTGTACTGGAGCCCTGAGCACCACTCGAGACAAAAATGTGTCTCAGAGCGACAGCTACCTTAGAAAATCGAGCACACAAAAGTGCTGACATTGTGCATTCTCAGCTGTGACGAATAGATCAGACCAAAGTTCTCCTCAATCTCTGAAGAGAAATTGCACCACTTCCAGATGGAGACACCATGTAATCAGCTAGACATGAACAGCTCAGTTTGTCTACTCTGGTGTTCAGAGAACCCACCAGATGTTGAAAAACTAGGAAGATATCTGACGTTCCAGCCAAGTCCAGAGGCTTAGGGCCTTGTGGCACAGGGTCCAGGACCCCACTTTATTGTGCTTCTTGCAGCACCACATGACAGTGGTGCAATCCGTGGACACCTGAACCAGTCTCCCATTGATGGATGGAGGGAAGGCTATAGATGACAGGTGTATCGCTCTCAACTTCAACAATTTGATGAGTCCTCTGATCTCCACCTCTACAAGGTGACTTCATGTGACACATCTGTAACCACTGTGAGTTCTGGGTGGAAAGGGAGAGGAATCTGGCGTTGACGCAATCTCCGTTTGTCAGCCACCACTGCAGATCTTTATGCAGTTCCCTCTGCATCAGGAAAATCTCTCGGACCTGGTCCAGATATCGGAGTCCACTGGTACTGAGAACCTGCATATGTCAACAGGCATGTTTTACCAGTAGAATGCAGGAGACCATAAGGTGTAGAAGTCTCACTGAAATCCAGGATAGAGGCTGAAACATCAGTATTATAACCTGAATATTCTGGACTCGCCGCTCTGGGAGATGAGTGCAAAATTGTACTGTGTCCAGAATGGCTCTGATAAAAAGAGTCAGATGTGATCTTAGTTTGTTGATAGAGAACACCAGCGAATGCAGTAGTTCCACAGTAGTATGGAGGTGGGAGACGACTGCCTGGTGTGAGCCTACCTTCAACAGCCAGTCCTAGAGGTAGGGGAAGACTGGAATCCCCAGCCTCCACAGATGTGTAGCAACCACCACCATCACCTTTCTGAACACTGAGGGGTGCTGGTAAGGCTGAAGGGAAGCACAGAAAATTGGAAATGCTCCTGACCTACCAGGAACTGCAGGTAAGGTCTGTGGGCCGGCAGGAAAGGAATATGGAAGTATGCATCCTGCAAGTCTAGCGCTACCATCCAGTCTCCGGGGTCCAGGGCAGCCTGGACCTAAGACAGATCAAAGTGAGCATTTTTAACTTTTCCTTTTACAAGAAGTAGTTTAGAGAGTGTAGCTCTAGAATTAGACAGTGGCCCCCATCCGTTTTCGGCACTAGAAAGTAGTGCGAATAGCAATCACAACCTACTACTGATGCTGGCACCTTCTCAGTGGCTCCACTGGCGAGAAGAGCTTGTACTTCCTGTTGCATGAGCGAAAAGTGGTCCTCCATCAGCTGATCAGGGGATGGTGGCATTGGTGATGGGATTTGTTGGAAAGGAAGGGCATAATCCAATTGAATCATCTGAAGCACCCATTTGTCTGATTTTATTGATGGAAAGGGTGGAGGGCAGATTGGGTAGACCTCTGGCCTTGGTTCCCACGGGTTTTGTGGGTCCCACGCCCACAGCCATGAAAGGACTGAGGTGCCTTGTGGCCAGGGATGAATGGATATAGCTGACAGCCCCTACCAGAACCAGAGAAGACATAGAAGGAGTAGAAGGTGGACTGTGGTTGTCGTGGGGCAATTGTAAGCCCCAAAGACCTAGCGGTAGCCCTGCTATTTTTACAATGCTCAAGCACTGAATCCACTTTGTTGCCAGTTGCCTCTTTGACAACAAAGGGCATGTCTATAAGGGATGGTTGGATATCCCCAGAAAAGCCAGCTGTCCTCTGCCAGACGTAGAAGCAATGGCTCTGCTCAGTGAGTCGGAGGTATCCAATACACAGAGAACAGTGAACTTTACTGCATCTCTACCACCAGCAATAACATGGGAAAATGTGCCTCGGCCTCCTACGAGACCATAGACAGCACCTGCACAACCAAATCCTATACAGGAATATTTGCCCAATAAGCACGCAATGTTCACAGAATGCAGTGCAAGGCTGGTGGAAGAAAACATTCACTTGCCAAATGTTTTGAGCCGCTTGGATTCCCTATTTGGTGGTGTGGTAGGGAATGCGCGATGGTTACACTTGGATGTAGAGGAGTGAAATACCAAGCACTCAGGAGTAGGGTGTTGGTTAAAGAAGGCTGGATGCCCAGGAGCTGACCAATTGTCGTGGGCTATAGTCCAGTACTAGAGCTTCTGAGGAGGATACCCTGGGCTTGCAGCACTTCTGTCAAAATGCTAGCTTTGACTTCCACAATGGGCAGTGTCAGGTCCAAGACCTCAGCTGCTCTCTGGACCAAGATTGTAAAGGAGGCCCCTTCCTTTGTAGCCCAGTGTAGGAGGAGACAGGAGACCAGCGTGTGCGGAGGTATCCAGACCATCATCATCATCATCAGCATCAGCCAGTTCCTCATACCAGGTATCGTCAGCTTTGGGGCTAGGGATAACTGAAGGGATCCTCAGATCCCCTCTATTTGTGTTCCTCACAGGGCCTGTCAGGAAAATATGGCTCTTCCTCCAGTTTAGACTGTCTGGGTCTG
Organism: Pleurodeles waltl; assembly: GCF_031143425.1. Classification (NCBI taxonomy): domain Eukaryota; kingdom Metazoa; phylum Chordata; class Amphibia; order Caudata; family Salamandridae; genus Pleurodeles; species Pleurodeles waltl. The sequence continues at coordinate 1,777,183 of NC_090441.1, read as the reverse complement.
GTTGGCGCCGGGAACACTGCAACTAGAACAAACTCCGAATGAAGCTGCAAAGACAACACCAGGGCCAACTCGGATTTACTAACATATACCAAGGGTCTGACTGTCACTGAGGTTGACCCTCCCCACAGTGGCGGAAATCTAGTCTGAGTCCCTTCTGAACCCCCTGGGACCCACAAATGAGGTGCATGGCATTACAGAACTCACAGATTTGGGTGTGTGTCACTCTGACTCAGGGAAGCATGGAGCGAACCCAGACTGAGGTTCCACAGGGATGACGTGGAGCTGGGCCTAGATTTAGGGTGTTGTTCCCACACCTCATCGGATGACTTGCACACTTGAGGAGAAGTCAAAAAACAGTTCGACTTCGTCCTATGAGGCTTATCTGAAGAACTCCTGGATTGTGACAATAACCGCCGCGAGTGACTCCAGGAGCGGTCCTGGGACTTCCCTCAGGTGAGGGTCCTGCAGCATGTGGAGCTGCATGTGGAGCAGCCAGAACATTCGTGGACCACTGTTGTATAGCCTTTGGAATCATGGTCTTACTATCTAGGCAGGCCCTGGAGTTGTGGTCCAACTCCAGGCACCAAAGACACACAAAAAAAAGGAACAGAGGTCACCACGTGCAACATTTCTGGTGGGGACACTGCCAAACAGAGTACCAGAGCACAAGGGGACTGCTTAGAAAACTTTCTGGATCCAATTTGACACCTGGAGATATTTCGAACGGGGGAGGGGTAGCCCTCTGCAGGAGGGGGGGCATGTGGTCTCCCTCCTGGGCCCATGTATGGCCCTGGCCCTGGGGACTGCTACCCCCAGACAGCTCACGCCAAGCAAATGCAAACACTCCATTTTCAGCAAGCAGGAGCTTTAAAAAGGCTCCTGCATGATGAAAGCAGAGTTTTCATCTCTTAAATTATTGCTCTCATACACAGAGAGCTGCTACTTGCAGCAGCTCCCTGCATGCAGGAGCAATTACGGCTCCCACAAGAGATGGGAGCTGGTGGGACCACGGGTGAGGCCTTGAGGCTCCTTTCACGGTCCCTTCCATCAAGAAGAAAAATACAAGCAATTGCTTCTATAAAGAATAGTATAGAGTAAAAACATCATCAAAGTGTGCTTTCTATGCGGTTCAACCCTGTAAAGTTATCGGATGATGACGCTCGAGGAACGATCACAATAGAAAAGTTACATACACACAACGTAGGGTAGGCACTCTGCACAAAATGCTGGCCTCTTCTTGGATAAATACGCAGGGCAGGATTCATTCTGGCACGATGATGATTTCACAGAAATAAAACCTCAACAGTAAGTATTTACACATTTGAGAAAAGCATGTGCTCAAGTAGAAGCTCCACTTCTGTAAAGTACTGATCATCCAAAATTCTTGTGACTGTGAAGGCAAAGAAAGTGCTTTTTTCTCTGCATTTTGAGCTTGAAAAGTTAACTGTAAACCTTGATGAAGGTGTTTGCATCCCTTCTGTGCACGGCTGAAGACCTTGTGTGGAGTGGGGGTTGGTTGGTGCAGAGCCTGGCCACAGGCCAGGACCTGTGGCCAACATCCACTGCCCACAGCTGAGGGCTGTTTACAGCGGTGGCTGGATTAATGTATAGTAATTAAAATTACTTTATGGTAAAAAAAAAAAAAACCTTAGACATTCCCTGGAAAAAAAAAACATGGATTACAAGGGCGTTCTAGTAAGGGTCACATTTTAAACATACAAAACCGTAGAAATTCAGCTGTTATAGTACGAATTATACTCATGTCTTAAGGTAACGATAACTTGCGCTCTCGCCATGCACTGCTAATTACCCCACATATTACAGAACTCACGACATCTTTATTAACAACACTGATAACATCAATCTAATATTTGCAGTAAACTTTCTGAGAAAAAACTGTGCATGGTGGTGGCGCAAGTTATAGCTACCTTAAGGCACAAGTTGTAGTTACTTGAAAGAACTCCAACTAAAACAGCTGATTTTTGATGGTTTTGTATGTTTAAAATGTGGGCCTAAATTATATATGCATGCATATATATATATATATATATATATATATATATATATATATATATATATATATTGAAAAAAAACAAAGGCTACACAGACTTCATAGTTAGGAAATAGAATTTAAAAAAAACACGCACTCACTCATACAGTCACTGACTCATTATTACAGTCATTTACACACGTAATCACTCAACTATACAACTATTCACACACCAACTCACTCACATGAACAGGCTTTTTACATACCCACTCAGTCATCCATACAGCCATTCACACAGCAGCTCCATGCTTCCTGAAGCATTTCATCTCTGTCCCCTGCACCCGTGCGGAGGACAGAGATGATACTTCGGATTTTGACAGCGGGACCTGCTTTAAAGGTTCTGCTGTCAAAACCAGAAGAGTTTGCTGTGGCTTGGTTGCAGCATTGTAGCCAAGCCACAGCAAACAAAGAGCTGGTCCTGAGGGGTGGCGTCCCCCAGGCCTATCAAAGGCTCCTCGAGGGGGGCTGCGTGGCCCCCCTCCAACAAGAAATGAGCCCCGGGTCGTGGTGGTCCCCAAGGCAATAGGGACCCCCTTTATTTTTTAAAACATTTGCTCCAGGGGGGTGGTGGTCCCAGGGTGCGGTAGGGGCCAGCAGACCCCCTCCCGCATATTATCATAAAGCCCTGGGGAGGTGACAGTCCCCAGGGCAGCGGGGGAACCACAGGCACCTGCATCCAAAATAAATGCGCCACGCAGAGGTGGTGATCCCCGGGCAAGTGGGCGGGGACCAGGAGCACCAGCCCCCCACCTGGTTTTTTAAAAGCCCCTGGGGCTTGCCTCACCCAGGGGCATTAGGCTAACCAAGCATGGGAGCCTGTGCTTCATTTTTTAATTTTACGAGCGGATTCGCGGGTCCACTGCGTCTCCGCCCGTTAAAATTTTTAAAAAAATGCTTTTTAGCCCTGAGGGGGTTCCTTGTGAACCCCACCGCCAGAGATAAGGGGTCAGGCTTATGTTTTTTTGTTTTTTACTTTTTTCTTTGTCCCAAGATGGCTGACAATACTTCAACAGCTTATGTTGTTGAAGCGTTATGAGCCAATCAGATCTGGTGTAATTCCGTCCAGTAGTTTTAGCGCTATCGCTGTTCAAAATCTCTATGGAAAAATGAATGGGGAAAACGTGTTTTGGGATATATATATATATATATATATATATATATATATATATATATATATATATATATATATATAGTGCGATAAATATAAATATAACAAAGCAAAGACATGCACTGACCTGATTTTCTCTAGAGCATCTTAGCTATGTGAATCCATCTGCTCCCTCTGCAATTGCAGAAGAGGTCCAAATGAAGATCCATCTATTTAAGGAACGTTGCGTCCATAGGTATATCCCTGCCACAAACTAGCTGGGATCTTGGGCCAAGGAGGCATATACTCCCCTGGACTCCAACTTTGCCACAATCACTGGCTGAAGATTACGCTGAAAGTTAAGGCTCAGCAGCAGCTTGTTCAACTGAACATAAAATTGAGAGATCTTTACGTGACTTGCAAGTTTATGGCAATTGATCAATTTGGGGGCTTGGGAGGATCCTTGCCCTTTGGGTGTCTACTTTAACTTTAAGCTCTATGACTCTACCGGGCAGTAAGTCTCAACCTCCTCCTTGAGCCCGCTAAATCCATAAATGTAAAACAACTTATTATTATTAGCCAAGAACATAGGTGCATCAGGACAAAACTATGCAGGTTGACCTTGTTGTCAGAGCCAGAGCTAGGTTGGAGACCCACGCGAGAGAGGCAATACCGCACAATGATTGCTGTTATTGCTGCACCTAAGCAGAGAAGGTATGATCCAACAGAAGGCACAGAATCTCACACTTTTTCAATTCCTTCACTGACTATATTATAGACATGCTACACTTAGGGGGTTATTACAACTTTGGAGGAGGTGTTAATCCGTCCCAAATGCGACGGATATACCACCAGCCGTATTACGAGTTCCATAGGATATAATGGACTCGTAATACGGCTGGTGGTATATCCGTCACTTTACCGTCACTTTTGGGACGGATTAACACCTCCTCCAAAGTTGTAATAACCCCCATAGGTACTGAGTCAGGAGGTGGACCCAGAGTGCCCCCAATGGCATGCTTACTGTGCCGCCTATTTACAAGTGACCTGGCTTGGCCCGTCTACTTCACAATATTCATTCCAAGTATTCTAAGCCATATTTAGCATGACCCAAACAGTAAATGCTCGTTCTCCTTTTACGGACTTACTGTGTTACATGAAAACGATCTCCAAAGGGGTGCAGAAATACAGAGCACTGGCATGTCTGCTTGTAAAAAGGACCAATGCCAAAAGTTAAAGACTGGGTAGAAGAGCCTATTTATTGTAACAGAATGTTAGATCTGTACACACTCCCCCTCTCCATCACTACATGGGCTAAAAGCATCTAAGGGCCCCTCCAAGGTACCTGGTAATTCAGAACACTTCAGATTGAGTTAGCCCACTAGGCTTCAATAAGACTTTGCTGAAGCAAGAAAAGGTCCTGGGGAGTGTGGACTCATATTTATATTGTATTATGTGCAATATGATGACACAAGACCGCAAGACACTGATCGCAAGGCAACATTATCAAGGAGGTGACTCAGGGTGGACCACATTATTCAACTACCAATGCCCTGAACTGCTTTGTAGCCGAGCTTAACCTCTCTCTTACTTATTCACATCAAGAATTTTTAATCCTATAAATGTAATTCTTATATGGTCCTCTGAAAACTGTTTTGTCCGTTCGCCACTCTGTCTGGTGAGCCTTCAAGTCCACATGTAAAAGCAGTAGAAATTAATGTATTTTATTCCAGCTAATAATACAACATTATTTTCTATTATCTGTATTTGTTTTTGAAGAGGAATACAAAATAAATAAATAAAAACAATATGTTATATTATTTTTAATTAATTACAAAACAGCAAGTCTGTACAAAAAGAACAAGTTACTTACCTTCGGTAACGCCTTTTCTGGTGGATACATTAGCAACCTGTGGATTCCTCACCTCAAGAATTTTCCCCCACGCGTCAGCTGCAACAGAAATTTTGTTCTAGCTCTGCACGTTGACGATGACGTCACAATTGCCCGACTCCACGCGACGCCGTATGACGTCATCCAGACAATAAGAAGCCCTCGTCGACGTGCAGACGTCAGTTATCACCACTTTTTTACGTGCCTTTGAGGCGAACAGGTGGCATTGAGTTTGCAGAGAAATATAATTACATCAAATAAAATTATATACCAACATTTATTGAACAATATAAAACGATACTAATGGAAACAACGCACTCATATGGAAACAAATATATATATATATATACACACACATATACCTATTCGAACATGTTTCCTTTAAAAAATACCACATATATATAAAAAAATATGTACATATACATCTAATCGTTATATATACAAATATGCAAGAAAAGGGTGCTCACCCAAGGAATTCTTGGTAAGACCAAACAGGCAACGGGGAGGCGGGAGGGACCGTGAGGAATCCACAGGTAGCTAATGTATCCACCAGAAAAGGCATTACCGAAGGTAAGTAACTTGTTCTTCTGATGGATACAACTACCTGTGGATTCCTCACCTCAAGAATAGAGTCCCAAAGCAGTACCACCTCCGGAGGTGGGTGCCTGAATGGTCAAACCAAGAAATCCAGCAGCACTGAGCGGGCAAAATGGCCATCCCTCCTGACCTCAGAGTCCAAACAATAATGTTTGACAAAAGTATGGAGGGATGCCCAAGTTGCCGCTTTGCAGATGTCAACCACAGGAACACTCCTCGCCAAGGCCGACGAAGCAGCCTTAGCCCTAGTGGAATGAGCTCGGAGTCCTACAGGGGGTTCTTTCTTTGCTAAGGAATAACAAAGTTTGATACAGAGAATGACCCACCTGGATAGTGTTCTCTTGTGGACTGCTCTGCCTCTCCTCTTCCCCACGTATCCAACGAAGAGCTGATTGTCTTGCCTGAACTGCCTCGTCCTGTCGACAAAGAAGCTCAACGCTCTTCGCGGATCCAACTGGTGGAGCCTCTCTTCCTCCTTGGATGTATGAGGCAGAGGGTAAAAGGAAGAGAGAGTAATAGTCTGCCCCAAATGAAAGGGTGTAACAACCTTCGGGAACACCACTTTGTCTCTAAAAAAGGAAAGATATGGGGACTCTACACTAAGAGCCTGGAGCTCACTCACTCTTCTGGCCGAAGTTATGGAGACTAGAAATACAGTTTTTAAAACTAGTAATCGTAAGGAACAAGAATGCATCGGCTCAAATGGCGACCCCATAAGAAAGGTCGATACTAAATTAAGATTCCACTGAGGCATAACAAACGGAGTGGGCGAAACTTATTAGTGAGACTCTTAATGAATCTCAACACCAAAGGCGACCTAAACAGAGAGGGTTGGTCTGGGAGACACATAAAAGCCGACAGCGCTGATAAATAGCCCTTAACTGTGGCAACTGCACAACCTTTCTGCGCCAAGGTTAAAGCAAATAACACATCAGACAAATGAGCCCTCAAGGGATCAATTTGGTTCTCTCCACACCATCTGACAAATCTGGCATAGATTGATTTGGTGGAGTGTAGCCTGGCCAATAAAATAACATCCACCACCTCCGGCGGGAGAGAAAAGGAACTCAGGTTGCCCCGTTCAATCTCCAGGCATGAAGGTGCAGGCTCTGGAGGTGGGGGTGTAGAACCTGCTCCTGCGACTGCGAGAGGAGGTCTGCCCTGTAAGGGAGACGGAGCAGAGGGCACAGAGAGAGTTGGAGAAGGTCTGAATACCACACCCTTCTCGGCCAATCCGGTTCTATTAAGGTGACCTGGGCCCGGTCTTGGCAAATCTTCCTCAACACCCGAGGAATCAAAGGTATGGGGGGGAAACGCGTAAAGCAACTGACCTTTCCAGGACATCTGAAACACGTCCCCCAAAGCTCCTTGCACCGGATACTGGAGGCTGCAGAACGACAGGCAGTGCGCGTTCTCCCGAGTGGCAAACAGGTCTATCTGAGGAAACCCCCACATCTGGAAGATGTAAAGAACCAGATCCAGAAGAAGACGCCACTAGTGATAGGACGAGATGAGCCGACTGAGAACGTCCGCACGCACGTTCAGAACTCCGGCCAAATGATTTGCTACCAAGCAAATCTTGTGGTCCTGAAGCCAGGACCAGAGTCGAAGAGCTTCTCTGCAGAAACCCTGTCACCAGGCAGGTCGCTCCCCCCATCTGCCACGCAGCCCCCTGTGGGTTGAACCTCCGTTGCCGCTTTTTGCCGCCTGACTACTCGCTCCCTTTTTTATTCTGTACCCCTGCGCTTGGCTTCCGTGTCACTTTGTTTTTTCATTCTGTGCCCCTGTGTTTTGCTTTCTGTACCCCTGTGCTCTGTTGTCCCTCTCCCGCCGTCTTTTCCCGCCGTTTTTTCCCCGGGTTTTTCCCTCACCGCTGAGCCCCTGCTGCCCGCCCCCTTCACTCCCATTGGCCGCCCCGCTCCCACCTCCCAGCTGCTCCTCCCTCCCTCTGCCCTCTGCGAAGCGGCCGCGCAGCGGTGGCGCGCCAAAGGCGCACCCAAGGCAAGCTCGTCTGCGCCCGTCCGCGCCTGGACCGCACCCAGCACCAGAACCCCGGGAACCCGCACCCCCCGCAACGCCAGACTGCACTACGATGCAAGCACCCTCCACGCACTCAACACCAGACGAGACCACCCCTGCTACCAGGCCACCCCGAAATGCACCCAGGGGCCTTTCACCTGCCGGAACTGCAGATTCACCAGCATCCAACCCTCCACACCACCAGCCAGAGAACCCAACCACCTCCGCTGCATCCTCAACACCCGCTCCGCTCGCAAGCACGCCATCGAACTCTGGGTCCTCCTAGACTCCACCGCCCGACGTCGCCTTCCTGACGGAGACCTGGCTGAATGCCACCTCAGCACCAGACATCGCCATAGCCATCCCACAGTGCTACAAGATCTCCCGCAGAGACCGCACCAACGGAGTGGGAGGAGGAATCGCCATCATCCACAAAGACTCCATCAAAATCTCAACGAACACCGATGACACCCTCACCACCGCCGAGCACATGCACTTCTAGATCCACACCGACCCCAACACCACCCTCAGAGGAACTCTCATCTACAGACCTCCTGGACCCCCCCCCACAGTTCAGTGACACCATCGCCGACCTAATCAGCACCCACGCCCTCGCTTCCACGGACTACATCCTCCTCGGGGACCTGAACTTCCACCTCGAGAACAACAACAACGCCAACTCCACCGCCCTGATCGACAACCTCGGACTCAAACAGCTCGTAACGACACCTACTCACACCGCTGGACACACACTCGACCCCATCTTCTCCGCAAGCCCCCACGTCTCCTTCAACCACACCACCGAACCACACTGGACCGACCACAGATGCGTCCACTTCACCTTCAGAAAACCCATCACACACCACCGCACCCAACAGCTACCACGCCACTGCTGGGGCAAGGTCACCGAGGACCAACTGACTACCGCCCTCGCCCTGAGACCACCCACCGACCCCACCGACCCAGACACCGCTGCGACCAACCTCACACAGTGGATCAACGACTGCGCCAACACCCTCGCCCCTCTCAAGACCTCTACAACCAACCACACCAACAAGAAAGCCGCCTGGTTCACCGAGGACCTCCGGATCTCCAAGCACACCTGTCGGAAGCTGGAGAAGAAATGGCTCCACGACCGAACACGAGACAACCACAAAGCCCGCAAGAGCGCCACCCGCAGACACCATCAACTCATCAGGACTGCCAAGAAGACCGCCTTCAAGGACTGCCTAGACAACAACGCACACAACACCAAAGAGCTCTTCAGCATCGTTAAAGAACTCTCCAACCCCAGCTCCAACACCAACGACATCCCGCCATCTCAAGACCTGTGCGACTCCCTGGCCACCTTCTTCCACCGCAAGATCACCGACATCCACGACAGCTTCAACTCCGACCCCCCCGCACCCACCACCGAGTCCACCACTGAGTCCACCACCCCTGCGACTACCACTCGCCTGACCGTCTGGTCCAGCGCCAGCGACGAAGACACCATCAAAACCATGAACTCCATCCACTCCAGATCCCCATCGGACCCCTGCCCTCACCACGTCTTCAACAAAGCCAGCGCAACCATCGCGCCCCACCTCCGGAAAACAATTAACTGTTCCTTCGAGACAGCAACCTTCCCAGAAAGCTGGAAGCACGCCGAGATCAACGCCCTTCTGAAGAAGCCCAAGGCGGACCCCAAGGACCTCAAGAACTTCCGGCCCATCTCCCTGCTCCCTTTCCCGGCAAAAGTGACCGAGAAGATTGTCAACAAACAGCTGACCCGCTACCTCGAAGTTAACAACATCCTGGACCCTTCCCAATCCGGTTTTCGCAGTAACCACAGCACCGAGACCGCTCTCATCGCCGCCACTGACGACATCCGGACCCTGATGGACAAAGGAGAAACAGCCGCCCTCATCCTCCTGGACCTATCAGCAGCCTTTGACACGGTCTGCCACCGCACCCTTTCAGCACGCCTCCATGACGCCGGTATCCAAGAGAAGGCCCTGGCCTGGACCACATCCTTCCTCTCCGGCAGAACCCAGAGCGTCCGCCTCCCACCCTTCCGCTCCAAAACCACTGTGATCATCTGCGGCGTCCCACAGGGATCCTCCCTCAGCCCAACACTGTTCAATATCTACATGGCCCCCCTCACCCACGTCGCACGACAACACAACCTCAACATCATCTCCTACGCCGACGACACCCAGCTGATCATATCCCTCACCGAAGATCCCCACACCGCCAAAGCTAACCTCCACCGAGGAATGAAGGCCGTAGCCGACTGGATGAAGGACAGCAGACTGAAGCTGAACTCAGACAAGACGGAGGTCCTCATTCTCGGACCCACCCCATCAGCCTGGGACGACTCTTGGTGGCCCACGTCACTAGGCACAGCCCCGGAACCCACGGACCACGCACGCAACCTGGGGGTCATCCTCGACTCCACTCTCTCCATGACCAGGCAAGTCAACGCCGTCTCCGCGTCCTGCTTCAACACCCTCCGTATGCTCCGCAGGATCTTCAAATGGATCCCCCTCGACACGAGAAAAAACGTTACCCAGGCCCTCATCACCAACAGACTCGACTACGGGAACGCCCTCTACTCAGGAACTACAAACAAGCTCCTGAGACGACTCCAACGCATCCAGAACACCTCAGCCCGACTCATCCTCGATGTCCCCCGCCGCAGCCATATCACACTCCACCTGAGAGGCCTGCACTGGCTCCCCGTCAACAAAAGGATCACCTTCAAGCTCCTGATCCACGCACACAAAGCACTGCACAACACCGGACCCACCTACCTCAACAACCGACTCAGCTTCCACACCCCCACCCGAAGCCTCCGCTCAGCCAACCTCGACCTCGCCACAGTCCCCCGCATCCGAAAAACCACCAGCGGCGGCAGATCCTTCTCCTACCTCGCTGCCAAGACCTGGAACACTCTCCCCTCCATCCTACGACAGAACCAGGACCTGCTGGCCTTCAGAAGACTCCTCAAGACCTGGCTCTTCGACCAGTAGCACCCCCCCACCTCCCCAGCGCCTTTAGACCCTCGCAGGTCTGTAGCGCGCTTTACAAATGCAGTGATTGATTGCAGTGATTGATTGCGACCCCACTCCTCCCTGCTTGTTTACATACCACATTGCGGTAGTGTTGTCCGTCAAGACCTGTACTGACGGACTGCAAAGGGAAGGGAGGGAGGCCTTGAGAGCCAGACGTATTGCCCGCAATTCCAACAAATTGATGTGAAACCTCTGTTCCAGTGGAGACCAAAGACCTTTGATCTCTAGGTCCCCCAGATGAGCTCCCCACCCTAGAGTGGAAGCATCCGTTACAACTGTGGCCACTGGCAGAGGAAGCGAGAATGGCCTTCCTTGCGACAGGTTGCCGACCGCAGCCCACCATTGAAGATCCGCTGCAGTGTCTCTGGAGATCCTGATCGAATCCTCGAGATCTCCCTTGTGTTGAAACCACTGCCTGCGGACGCACCACTGAAGAGCCCTCCTGTGATAGCGTGCATGAGTGACCAGCAGAATGCAAGAAGCGAACAAACCGAACAGACGAAGGACCTTGAGGACTGGAACAACCGCTCCATCTTGGAACATTGGAATCAACGCCTGAATGTCCTGAATCTGCTGCGGCGGAGGAAAGGCCCGATTCAATGTTGTGTCCAGTACTGCCCCTATGAACAGGAGGCGTTGAGAGGGCTCCAGGTGAGATTTGGGCACATTCACTGAGAATCCCAGGTCGAACAACAACTGAATTGTCGACTGCAGGTGACACCGCAAGAGCTTCGGAGACTTGGCTTTGATCAACCAATCGTCCATATAAGGAAATACTGCTATTCCCTTTCTTCGGAGCTCCGCTGCTACCACCGCCATCACCTTCGTAAAGACTTAAGGTGCCGAAGTAAGACCAAACTGCAGGACCGCAAACTGATAGTGCTGCGACCCCACTACAAACCGGAGATACTTCCTGTGCGACTTGAGGATCGGAATATGGAAGTACGCATCCTGCAAACAGACACCATCCAATCTCCTTCGTTCAACGCCAAAAGAACCTGTGACAGGGTCAGCATCTTGAACTTTTCCTGCTTGAGGAACCAATTCAAAATCCTCAGGTCCAGGATTGGTCTCAACCAACCATCCTTTTTGGGGATCAGAAAGTACCTTGAATAGCAGCCCGACCCCTCTCCTGCTCTGGAACCAACTCCACTGCGCCTTTCGACAAAAAGGGACATTACCTCCTGTTGCAATAATAGAAGATGGTCGTCCAAACAAAAGGAGGGACGGGGAGGGAAGGGAGGAAAAGGGAAGAGCATACCCCTTCTCCTGGCTGATAACCCAGGAGTCTGATGTTATGGACTCCCACATGCGAAGTAAGTGGGCAAGTCTCCCCCCTACCGGAGACTTGTGAGCAGGGAGTGGTGGAGGACTAAGGCTGCTTTCCTTGCTGCACCCCTCCGGAATAAGAGGAAGAGGCAGAGTGCTGCTGGGTGGCACCTCTAGTGCGTACTCTACCCCTGCCCCTGAAGGATCTGTAAGGAAGAGTTCCTGCAGATTGCTGTCCTGCCACATGGAGCCTGCCACAAAAGGAAGCGCCACGACCAAAACCTCTAAACTTCCTAAAAGATCTAAAAGTAGAGGAAGTGGCTGCTTGAAGTCCCAATGACCTTGCTGTGGCTCTACTCTCTTTAAAACGTTCTAGAGCAGAATCGGCTTTTGCCCCAAAAAGTTTGTCTCCATCAAATGGCAGGTCCAGGAGAGTAGTCTGTACATCCGTGGAGAATCCTGACAAACGCAGCCAGGCCTGCCATCTCGTCGCTATGGATGTGCCCATAGCTCTTGCCACTGAATCTGAGGTGTCCAGCCCAGATTGAATTACCTGCCTCGATGCCGCCTGAGCGTCCGACAACAGGTTCAATACCTCCTGTGGCAGACCGGGGTGGCCCTTAGCCTCATCCATAAGGGCATGAATATAACGCCCCAAAATGCAAGTCGCATTGGTAGACTTTAATGCCATGCTGCAAGAAGAAAAGGTCTTTTTCGCTGCCTGATCCATCTTCTTAAACTCCCTGTCCGCAGGGGCCCCGGGGAACGAACCAGGAGCAGAACGGGAGGAGCATGACGCCTGGACAACCAAACTCTCTGGAGTCGGATGCTTGGGAGAAAGTCTGGATCACCTGGAGCCACACGATAGCGTCTTGCTACCGCCCTGTTGACAGCCACCGAAGTCACTGGCTTTTTCGAGATGTCTTTAATGGGGTCCAAAAGAGCCTCATTGAAAGGCAAAAGAGGCTCCGCCACCGTCGATGCTGGATGCAGCACTTCTGTCAGGTTTGTCTTCACCTCCGCAGCAGGAAGTGGAAGGTCCAAAAAGTCTGCTGCCTTCCTCGCACAGCATGAAATGAAGCAGCCTCCTCAGTATTCTCCCCCGGGGAGGCCAGATCCCATTCCGGGGAAGTGTCCAGGCCAATTGCTATATCTAAGCCTTGCAGGTCCCCCGAAGGCTCCACGATCTCACCTTCCTCTAAATGCTGCCTGCTATACTCCTCTTCTTCCAGGAGCCGCAAAGCGAATCTCCTGGATCGGAGCCTGGATTCGAGCCCCGGCGTCGATAAGGCGTCGGCCGACGCCGAAGATCTTCGACGCGCCACTCCTCTGAGCCATCTGACGCAGGACCCTCCGGCGCCACAGGCAACTTCACTGTCGACTGGGTCTGTGGCGAATCCATCGGCGCCGGAGCAGCGGACATCGTCGGCGTCACAGGTCTTCTGGGCGACGACACGGGCATCGGCACCGAAGCAGTTCCGGAAGGAAGAAAGGGCATAAAGGGTGTTGGCTTGTAAGGAGCCGGAGCACCCAAGTTAAAAGCCAAAGGACCTGTCGGACCCGCATGCCCTCCACCAGGCGCCATGGTGGCAAAAATATTAAACATTGCATTAAAAAATGCAGCAGGATCCGTGCCCGGCGCCGGGAAAGCCGGATAAGTTTGAGGAACCGGCGCCGGAGGAGAAGCCGATGATGTTATGTCCAGGCATCTCCTGCCCCGGAGAAGCCCTCGGCTCCTGAAGTGGCTCGACCTCAAATACCGACAGTGGAGACGTCGGAGAAGCCGGAGTTGTTGGAGGTGGAGGCGTGACAGTCGGGCTAATCTCCCACATAGGCTGGCACCGAGCTGACTGAGATCTTGAACGTGATCGGTCCCTGCTCGATCGGCGCCGTGATTCATGACGACGCCGAGAGTCCCCATGGCGCCGATGAGTCTTCAAAGAACGCGAAGAAGACTCTCTCCGATGATGGCTCTCCTTCCTCTTCTTCAAACGGGCAAGAAACAATTTTGCCTCTCGTTCCTTAAGGGCCTTAGGATTCATGCGTTGGCATGAGCCGCATGAGTCGACCTCATGGTCGGAACTAAGGCACCATAAACAATTTTCATGGGGGTCCGTGACCGACATTCGACCCCCACACTGGTTACAGGGTTTAAAACCAGACTTCCTCGGTTGAGACATAGTTACACCGGAGTGAAACTGTAGCTCCCTGGTAGCCTCGAAGAAAAACCGTTACTTGAAGGCACGGAAAAAAGGGAACTGACGTCTGCACGTCGACGAGGGCTTCCTATTGTCTGGATGACATCATACGGCATCGCGTGGAGTCGGGAAATTGTGACGTCATCGTCGACATGCAGAGCTAGAAGAAAATTTCCGTTGAAGCTGGCGCGTGGGGGAAAATTCTTGAGGTGAGGAATCCACAGGTAGTTGTATCCATCAGAACTAGCTAAATTATCTGCAGGAGGTTTTGATTGTCAACAGTTATGTTACCAAATTCTAAGCAAATAAATTCATAATTGTGAAGAAATACAATCTAATGTAATTTTGTTTATGACAGACATGCCTCTACCACAAAATCCCACACCTTATAAAAAATCTGCAATTGAATGATGAAGAGGAACTCTGTTTGTACTTGCACCTAATTAAACCCAAAACGCATCTTAGACAATCATGCTGCTCAAATTATCTCTAGCAGATTAATGAGTTGGAAAGATAAGGCTTAAATGAGACCACTTCTCTGTTTTTACATAATAATAAACTATGAACCTTCGCTTTTTGAAACATCAGAAGGGCTAAGGAAATTAACTACAAAAAAATATGCAACGAGTTCTGTTTAGCCAGCTGACCTAGCGTATGCTGTCATACACTAGCTTTTATTTTTTCATCTAGTGAATATGATTTAGAGTTGTCAAGTTCAGGGAGGTGCTATACAAAAAACATGAAGCTATCTGTAGAATACCATATATCTTTATATTACTTGACAATTTGAAAGCAGTATCAAAGAAGCCACTGACCCTATCCACTTGACAAAAATGATCTGAAGCACAGTTAAAGTCATCATAAACATAAACGCACCAAATTCAAACATAAGACAACAAAGTATGATTTTCTCCATAAGCATAGGGACAGGATGCATTTGTTCTATTAGATGTGATGGAGAGGGCTATGGAACCGCGTAGTTGTCATGAGATTTTAACAAAAAGGCTCTCCAGCATATTTGCTATCTAAGACATATGCAAATAGTATTATCTTTCAAACAAAAAGGCAAACAGGTTCCCTTTTCAGGATTACTTTTTCTTTCCGCTTTCTAATACTGACTTTAGGAACTGTGGCCCATTTAAGGTAGATCAACACAACAAACTATAATCATAACTTTTTCTCTGCTACCTTACTCTCTATTGTGATTTGTCTCATCAATGTGTTTGTAATACAGTTATATGATTCCGGTTGAATTTGGATACTTCAAAAATGTTTTCCTGTTTCACTTTTGTCTTGTCCTCAGGATTTCAGTTGGTAATAGTTAAATGTACTTGTATCATATATTTAAAACAATGTATTTTATGTTGTATAATTTAATTTGCTAGAGTGTAGTGAACACATGTAAGTCCCAAATATGATTTCATAGGATTCATAGGCACGTATTTACATTAACATTTCAATTATTTCTAATTAATAAACAAAATACCATCTTAAAGACTTACAGGTATGGCATCAGTGCGATTATCTTTCCAGACTTCCAAAAGGGCAATAACCATTTCTTTGAGTTCATTCCGGGACAAAATTCCATCCCGATCAATATCAAAAACCTTAAAACAAACTAAATGAAAAATACACAATTAACTTTAGATTAAACATACATCAATCATTAAAGCAGATAAACTTCTTGGGTGGTGTAACTATGCTGTGTAAAGAATGCAGAGATTAGTTCAGACAATCATAAGGTATAAAATGTTGACATTAGCTACTGCTTGCCAGTATGTTCAGTAAGAATCTGAAGCAGACAGAATTTAATTATTTGTCTGCTTGTAAAAGTTGAGATCTGGGGGTCGTGCCATTGAACAAATTACTTACCTTCGGTAATGCATTATCTGGTAGAAACTATCTAGTTGCAGATTCCTTACCTTTGATTTTCCCGGACATCAGGCTGGATCCGGAAACTTTTCCTGAGCAATACCCCTTGTATGTGCCGATGGGTGGCTCAATTCGGCTCCACGTGGCATCACTGGTGCCGGAAGTGATGTCGCAGTCACCTATATAGGCGCCACCCTGGCATCAGTTGCTTTTACTATAACTTTCCACGGCAGAAGTGCAGAGCCATGATAAGAACTGGCACAATGTGTGTGAAAAACTAGGGCTCTGAAAAAGGGATCATCCTAACCCTAGTAACATGTCCGCAGAGTGGGGAGGCATGGATGAGTGTAAGGAACCTGCAGCTAGATAAAGATTGTCTACCAGATAATGCATTATCAAAGGTAATTAACTTACTTATCAGACATAGACTTCTAGCTGCAGATTCCTTACCTTTGACTAGATACCCAAGCAATATCCTCCTGGCGGTGGGCTGCGGACAATGTTTCACACTAAAAAGTCCTGCGGGACCGAACCGGTGAAATGCCCTTCCCTGCGGACCTGACTGTCTAGGCAGTAGTGTCACGTTGCCGCCTGGCAGATGTGCAGGACTGTGACTCCATGTGCTAACACTGTGGTCGCAGCTTTTCCCCTGGTGGAATAGGCCCTTAAGCCCTTGGGAGGCTGCTTCTTAGCCAGGGCGTAGCAAATATCAATGCAGAGAACGACCCAGCGCAAAATGGTACGCTTCTGTACTGCCTGACCCTTCTTTTGCTCCCACATACCCCATAAAGAGCTGTTCATCCACCCGGAACTCTTTTGTGCTGTCAAGGCAGAACAACAATGCTCTTTTTGGGTCCAGCCCGTGGAGTCGCTCCTCCTCCTTAGAGGGATGTGGGGGAGTAAATAAGGTGTGCATTGTGCTACTTTGACCCAGATGGAATGGGTTACCACCTTGAGGAGGAAAGAGGCACGGGTGAGTAGCACCACCTTTTCTGGAAACACTTTAAGATATGGCGGCTTAGATGATAAGGTCTGTATCTCACTCACCCTCCTGGCAGATGTTATTGCCACTAAAAAGGCTGTCTGGATGGTGAGCAGCTGGATGGGACAGATGTGCAATGGTTTGAAAGGAGCGCACATGAGATACGTGAGAACTAGATTGAGATCCCACTGAGGCATTACAAAGGGCATGGGGGAAACATACTTACAAGCCCTTTAAGGAACCTAGTTACAATAGAGGATTTCAAAAGAGAGGGTTAATCAAGCAGCCACAAAAAGGCTGCTAGAGCAGAGAGATCGCCCTTCATTGTCCCCAGAGAGGGACTGCATTGGGCAAAAGAAAAAACGAAAAGAAGAATATCAGGTAAAGAAGCAGAGAGAGGATCTACAGATTTTTCTGTACAATATCTTACAAATTTTTGCCAACGGCAAGCGTATACAGTTTTTGTGGAAAACCGTCTGGCTGCCAAGATAACATTACAGACTTTGGGATGATGGTCGAAAGCTGTCAACTGCTGCAGCTCAATCTCGACACATGAAGGTACCGGGATGACAGGTTTGGGTGGAGGACCCTCCCCTGCTACTGCAACAGAAGATCCTCTCAAAGGGCAGCCTGATCAGAGGATTAATGCTCATTTTCAGAAGCTTGGGATACCAGATTATCCGTGCCCAATCCAGAGCTGCAAAGATTACTTGGGCATGGTCATTCTTGATCTTCTTGAGAACTCTGGGCACAAGTAGTATGGGAGCCGTACAGGAGGCCTGAGCTCCAGTCAAAATGAAGAGCATCGCCGAGCAAGTGCTGCCTTAGAAAATCCCAACACACAATACTGCTGACATTGCGCGTCCTCTTCAGAGGCGAATAGATCTGGCCAAAGGCTCTCCTCGGTGCTGAAAGAGTCTTTGCGCCTCCTCCGAGTGGAGAAGCCACTCGTGATTTGCTAGACATTGGTGCCTGAGTTGGTCCACTCTGGCGTTGAGAGACCCTGCCAGGTGTTGAACCAGCAGGATTATGCCCTGCTGTTCCAGCCATGTCCAGACACAGGGCCTCTTGACAAAGGGTCAACAACCCCACCCTGCCATGCTTGTTGCAGTACCACATGGCAGTGGTGTTGTTCATGAACACCTGCACTAACTTCCCCTTGACAGAGGGAAGAAATGGTTTCAATGCTAGCTGGATCTCTCTGAGCTCCAACATGTTGATGTGGAGCCTGGATTCCACCGGAGACCAGAGATCTCTGATCTCCACCTCTCCCAGACGGCCACCCCATCCCAGAAGTGATGCATCCGTCACTACTGTGAGGTCTGGTTGGGGAAGGGAGAGGAGTTTGCCTCTGACCCACTGCAGGTCTTTCACAGTTCCCTCAGAGGTCTGGACCATGTCAGAGAGATTTCCCTCATGCTGCACCGACTGGAACTTCAGGTCCCACTGCACAGCCTGTATATGCCATCTGGCATGTTTTACCAGCAGGATGCAGTAGGCCATGAGACCCAGCAGCCTCAGAGTCATTCTCACCAAAATCCAGGACAGAGGCTGAAACATCAGTATCATAGCCTGAATATCTTGGACTCGCTGTTCAGGAGGATATGCCCTAAACTGCATTGTGTCCAGAACTGCTCTGATGAAAGGGGGCATCTAAGAGGGAGTCAGGTGTGACTTCGGCACGTTTATAGTGAACCCCAGCAAATGAAGAAGGTTTGCCTCAGTCTGTAGGTGGGAGACGACAGCCTGGGGTGAACTTGCCTTCAACAGCCAGTCGTCGAGGTAGGAGAAGACAAACCCCAGACCTGCACAGATGAGTTGCAACCACCACTATCACCTTGGTGAACACTGAGGGGCACTGCTAAGGCCAAATGACAGCATGGTGATCTGAAAGTGTTTGTGGCCTACCTTGAACCGCAGGTAACACCTGTGGGCTGGCAGGATTGGGATATGGGAATACGCATCCTGCAGGTTTAGCGCTACCAACCAGTGCCTCTTGCACGAGTGCCCTGAGGACCTCGAATGGGAGGAAGAGGACTCGGAGCTCCAAGATCGGTCCTGTGACCTCCTTCTCGACCGGGACCATCTCAGAGTTGTGCGCACCAGGCCGCAAGCAGCTTCAGAGACGTCTCCCTCAAAGGCTTTGGCGCTATGGCCCGGCACTCCAACTTTGAATCGTGCGCGCACTCAAGGCACCACCAGCAGTCGAGATGGGAATCAGTGACTGACATGGCACGGTGACAGGTGCCACACGGTTTGAGCTTAGCCTTCCTCAAAGACATTCTCGACACATGTGACAAAAAACTCGACAAAATTTCGAAAAAAGGCCTGTCAAGAAGCGAAAGGGGTAGCTCTCTCTGGATCTGCGCTAACTGGAACGGAAAGAAAAGAACTGACGCCGCATGGCTGGGTGGTGCCTATAGATGTGGCTGTCTTCGGCCCGGCGGAACCTCGGCGGTCTTTGGAAAAGACCGCTGAGGTGGAAATGAGGGCCATAGTCACTAAAGGAGAATTTTCCAATAATGTCATTTCTATAGGTAAATCATGCTTGAATTTGTGCAAAATGCGTAAGAAAGAAGCTTTGATATTTAAAAGTTACAAAAAAGAAAACACAGCATTCGCATCCTTTTCTAAATTCTCAATGCAATCAGTCCATAAAAAACTAATTATAAACTAGTTTATGTAGTTACAGGCTACAACGGTGCTAAGCGCTGTGTTGAGGTCTCCTTGGTGGATAAGACTGTAGAGAAGTATGAAGACCCTTGGGGGCATTTTTTATTTGAAATCTTCGGTGACAAAATAGTTTTCCTATTGGAGAAATCTGTTCCCCTACACCCACCAAATATAGGATTGAACCAAACCCCTGCCTATCCTGAAAAATGCGTTACTTCAACTTCCCTGGAGAAACTATGTGACCATTTTATTATAAGGCTCAGAAAGGAAGTTGGGAATGCCCACAAACTTATTGTGTGAGCACCCTGCAAAACACGTTTTGGAAACCCCCTTTGCACTGTATAAGTGGGATTTACGAGGGAACATTTATACATACTTATGGCAGTGAGATCCGCCCTCTTAAAACCATCTACTCATGCCTTTGAGGATTCTTGACAAATGTATAAAGGGTAAATTTGGTTGTAAACGTGTATATATCACCAAATTTACCTTTGTGAATAGGGTCCATTGTGGGAATCCTGGACCTTGAAACTGATGTGCAATTTAAATTATAAAAATGACCAACTGGACAATCAGTGGACAGATGGAACTAAGGGCCAGATGTACAAAGGCCTTTTACATTTCTTAATGGGCTGAACTGCAATTTCGTCCAGTTAAGAAATCTAAAACAGACTTTTCCTATGTATAAAGGCCTTTAGGGAATTGCAAAATGTTTTTTCTACCATGAAGAAATCACATTTTGAAATTCCCGAAATTTCTTGTCACATGTACAAAGCATTACCTAAACGCAAAATGAGGACTTAGGTTATGTCATGTGCAATTTTAAAAAAGCACTCAAAAATACTTTTTTTTAAAGTGCAATAAAGTGCACACATGCCTCAAGGGCATGTGTGCGCTTTACATATGCACCTTTTTTTCCGGGGTGCAACAAGGGGGGCCTTATGCTGAATGCCTCTTGCTTAGCATTTCCAAATTTGCGATTTCCTATTGAGTGGGTCTGTGAGTGGATGCATGAGGGTCTGAGTGTTTCTATGAGTGAATGATTTAGTGTATGAATGAGTCTGTGAATGGGTTTCATTTTTTTTCGCAGATATTAGTGAATTTGTCGCAACGTTATACGGTGGGCCGCGCTGAGCACCAAAACATATTTGCAAATATCGTGCAGCGAGAAAAAAATAGATTTCTAAGGTCATAATGTGACCCTCAAAGATCCCTATATCACAGCTCTGAGGTTGAGGTACCTCCACCATGATCCCTTATTCCACTTTTAATTTTATTTCTCAGCCCCGGGGACCATGTCAAGTTATCTAAAATGGTGGCCGCAATTTTCTGGTCAGGTTGTGGACAGCCAATCACAGTATTCCTGTTGGCATGCACATTTGCAAATTTGCAGCAATAATCATGAAAACGTTGCAACGGATCCACTGCCTTAGATATAAAAATGTATTTCCCCTTTAATTTCTCGAAAAATATTAAACGGATTTACACCAAATATCCAAAAGTGTAATCTGCATACCGAAACCTACCTTTCTGTCATATTTGGTGTCATTCCGTTCAGCGGTTCAGGCTGTAGTCGTGTGCAAAACTCCTATGGGAATTAACATGGGAAACACACTTTGTGTGGACCCTCCTCCCTTTTTTTCAGCCCCCGCTTGACAGATCACCACGAAACTTTCAGTGCACAACAAGAATCACAGGCACACTTTACAATACACTAGCTATCCCAAAAACCCATACCCACCCTAAACCCTAAAAATTCCCCTAGCCATCTCAAAACCTATACCCACCCTAAACCCTTAAAATTCCCTTAACACTCAAAAGCCCATACCTACCCTAAACCCTGAAATACCATAACCACTCAAAAACACATGCCCCCAACCCTAAAAATTCTCCTATCACCCAAAAACCCATGCCCAACCTAAATCCTAAAAATACCCTTGCCACCCAGAAACCCATAAGCACCCTTAAAATACCCTAGTCATCCCAAAACCTATACCCACCTAAACCCTAAAAATACGCTTGCCACTGAAAAAAATCCATACCCACCCTTAACCCAAAAAAGTACCCTTGCCATCCCAAAACCTATACCCACCCTAAACCCTAAAAATACACTTGCCATCCCAAAACCCCTGCCCACACTGAACCGTAAAAATTCCCTTGGCACCCACAAAACCCATACAAACACTCAGACCCTAAAATTAACTAACCTAGCCATCCAAAGCCTATACCCACCCTAAACCTTAAAATTACCCTTGCCACCCAAAAACACATACCCCCCCCTAAATCCTAAAACTACTTTTTTCATCCCAAAACCTATTCCCACCCTAAACACTAGAAATACCCTTGCCATCCAAAAGCCCATACCCTCCCTAAACCATAAAATTACCCTCGCCACCCGAAAACCAATACCTACCCTAAACCCTAAAAATGCCATTGCATTCCGAAAAACCCATACCCACTCTAAACACGAAAATTACAGTTACCATCCAAAAACCTTTTTACTAGGAACATGCCTCTACTATTCATGTCTTTACAATGCAATTCGTTGTAATGGTATTCGTGGTAAAATATTTTGTTGTGAAAACAGTTGTAAAAACTGCTTTGTTGTAAAGGCTGCCGTGGTCCTCCTTTCGTTAATATTGCTGTTTCCCCCTAGCTACGTCCGGAAAACCGTAAATTACTTGCAGGAGAGTATGATGAAATTAAGAATATAGATACATGTCCTTCCAATTATAAACTGAATAGTTGCAAAATGTATGGATCTTACGGAGTTATAATCATCTGTGTGTTTGTATCACTCCAAAAGTCACAAAGGATATGAGAATCCTTGCCCATTTCGTGTGGCTTGCATCGTTGCTTCGTCATGAGGCTCCCCCATCTAGAACTAAGGAGCATCCTGTCATGTAGTAATTCACCATTTACTGTCAGGATAGGTAACCCGATCTATCCCTCTTCACAGGATAATTTACCTTGTTCCCTTGATCTACCATCTATACCTGTACGTGTGTTCCATATACAGTAAAGTAGTCTACTTATTCTGACTACCCTTCCTATTTGCCACCAAGAAACAGGCTTGTCATGTTGGCATGCTGACGTTCCTGCATTGAAAATGGGGAAAATAGCAAGCAAATAAGAGCATGCTAATCAGGCCATTTAGTCTACAGCAATTGTTAGATGCAATAGCAGTCAACTTTCATCACACAGAACAGGAACAGCACCAAAAAGGACAGAGGATTGCCCACTTAGTCGCAAATCCAACTTAAATCAGATCATCAAATGGAGGTGAATGAATAGGAGGGTAAGCAATGAGATTCTTTCATTAAGACTGCTGAGGGTAACAATCATTAAACGAAAAAAACAGCGATAAATCAAACAAGTTCTAGTTGGTTTAAATCGATTTTTGGAATAACGCTTAAGTATGGTATCTATGACAACAGGGTTTTGGCAAAGATTGTCAACTACGTGCATGGATATACCTTTCCTTCTATTTTGCACAGCAAGTGAATTTTCTTGATTACTCTGATGAGAACAGGCATCAGAACAAGTGTCACTTCTACTAAACTTCCTTGTTCAACTGAGGTTCACCAGGGTTGTGCTGGCACCTATGTTATTTAATAAACATGCAAGTAATCTTAACCCATTATTCAGATTGAATAATTTGAAACCTCTAATAAAGTGTTAATGATCGAGTGAGATCTGTATGGTCTTTATAATGATCTGTTATTATGCGACTTAACCCTGGATGGATCCAAAGATACCTAGATGTTTTGACAAGGTATGCAATACAAAATCAACAAAAAATCTATTAGGATAAAACTCAGATCCTCATCTTCACAAGGAGAAACTACAAACGCAAATAGTATGTGGATGGCAATTATCTAGCTGAAAGTAGATGAATACAGATAGAGAAATTATATTTGATCAAAAATTAAACTCGGGACTGGCCACACTTGGTGGCAAAATACTGTTGTCTGTTGCCTTGACTAATCCATCAATGGGGTTTTATCACTTTTTATCCTAACAGAGGCACTCCACCTTTGGACCTGCAACTTAATGTCATTGCTCAAAATCTATTCTTTGATGGTGGTAAGTCCAGTACTGCAGTTCAAAGCAGTTGGCTCAGCATGTCACATGGGAAAAGGCTCAGAGAAACAGGATTTCTACAATCTGTTGAAGATGGCAAATTCCAAAGAACAGGAGAACATTGCAGGGTAGCCATATAATCAGCCTCTTGAGGGCATAGTGTATTACACTTTTTCAGGCCTAGCAGGCCTTTTAAATATCATTTAACTGGGGAGTCAGCGGCACAAGGGTGCAGTGCCGCAGGTTGTTACTAGATGTCCCAGTTGAGTCGATAGCAGATGTTGCAGTACCACTGATGGTGGCTAGATGTCCCTGCGGAGCCAAAAGCACTTCGTGTTCAGTGTCACAGAATGCTGCCAGGACTTCTTCTGACGTCAGAAGCTCAGAATGTCCCCCAAACCCATAACCAGATGGAGAAGTACCAGGTCCTCCGTGAAATGGTAAAAATATTTAGCCATGCCGTACATTAAACCTTTCACAGAAATAAACTGTGTTTGTGCATTAGCAGAAGGTGCAATACCACTGGTTGTGGCTAGATGTCTCTGTAGGGTCAACAGCAGAAGTTTCAGTACCACTGGTGGTGGTTGGATGTCCCTGTGGAGCCTACTGAGTCATTAGTGCCTTGGGGCAATTATCATCCTTCAGCCCTTGGAGAGCATAGAGCATTACACATTTGCAGACTGAGCAAGGCTGTCAGAATATTATTACAAACAAGGCCCTTATAACACAAACTCCTCTCAGCTGTAAAATCAAAAGTTCCAGCTAATAAGAGAGTTTAAATATACATTGAATGGTGGAAGAGGTCATGCTTTTTGGGCCCCCTCTCACCTAGTGTGACCCCCAAGATTGCCTGGACAGAAAGAGCACATCGTTCTAAGGGCCTTATTTATACTTTTTGGTGCAAAACTGCACTAAGGCAGTTTTGCCCCAAAAGGTTTTGCACCGGCTTGCACCATTTTTTAGCACCAGCTGGGCACCATATTTATGGAATGGTGCAAGCCGGTGCAAAGGGTAGGCTAGCTTAAAAAAAAATTACGTTAGGCAGTTTTGAGTCAAAATAAATGATTCTGACCAGATTAGCATAATTGTTTGGCGCTAAGGGGGTATTTATACTCTGTTTGCACTGAATTAGCGTCATTTTTTTTTTACTCTAATTCAGTGCAAAACTAACTCCATATTTATACTTTGGTGCTAGACCCGTCTAGCACCAAATTTATGGAGTTAAAGTCATTTTTTGGAAGTGGAAACCTACCTTGCCTTAATGAGATGCAAGGTAGGCGTTCCCATGCAAAAAAATGACTCTATGGCCTTAACACCATATTTATACTCCCATGTAAAAATGGTGCAAGGGAGGAAGGAAGGGTCAAAAAATGGGGCAAAGCTTGCTTTGCCCCATTTTTTAAGACCTGGGTGAGGGCAGGTCTTAGGGGACCTGTGGCCCTATTTCCATGGTGGAACACCATGGAATAAGCCCAGAGGTGCCCTCCCTAGGCCCTAGGGGCACCCCCACCCACACAAGAGGGACTGCGAGGATGGGGACCCCATCCCAGGTAAGTACAGGTAAATGCATTTTATTTTTGAAAGTGCCATGGGGGGCCCTGAAATGGGCCCCCATACATAGCACTGGGTGCAATGGCCATGCCCAGGGGACCCCTGTCCTCTGTGCTGGCTACTGGGGTGGTGGGCATGACTCCTGCCTTTTCTAAGGCAGGAGTCATGTGGCATGGTAGGTTTAGCACCATAAAATGACGCTAATCTGGTTAGAGTCATTTTTTTTTACTCTAACCTGCCTAAAGCCATTTTTTGGTGCTAAACCCTCTTCTTCTACTGTATACTGCCTGCCCCACCGACTAAAGTCATTTTTTTAAACTCTAGCCTACCCTTTGCACCGGTTTGCACCATTCCATAAATATGGTGCCCGGCTGGTGCACAGAAATGGTGCAAGCCGGTGCTCAACTTTTTGGTGCAAAACTGAGTTAGTGCAGTTTTGCAGCAAAAAGTATAAATAAGGGCCAATATTTTGTAAGTTTGCGCCACTTTTGTGTCATAAAATGACGTTAATGCGGTGCAAAAAAAGTTTAAATCAGGGCCTTGGTGCTAGATGGGTCTAGCACCAAAGTATAAATATGGAGTTAGTTTTGCACCGAATTAGAGTAAAAAAAAATGACACTAATTCGGTGCAAACAGAGTATAAATATGCCGCAGAGTATAAATATGCCCCTAAATATGGTGTTAAGGCCATAGAGTCATTTTTTGCACGGGAACGCCTACCTTGCATCTCATTAAGGCAAAGTAGGACTCCACTTTCAAAAAATGACTTTAACTCCATAAATTTGGTGCTAGAGGGGTCTAGCACCAAAGTATAAATATGGAGTTAGTTTTGCACCGAATTAGAGTAAAAAAAAATGACACTAATTTGGTGCAAACAGAGTATAAATATGGCCCTAAATGTTTTGGTGGTAGTCCCATTGTCCTAGGGCCACCACAGGCTGAGTTATGGCCAAAAATGTGTTCTAAAAGGAATGCATGCAAAGCATATGTGGTGAGTTTCCCAGAGTGCAGTGAATATTGTAGTGTGTTGTGGACTCAATACCTGGTTCAATTTCATGCTATATAAAACCACAAAAAACAGACAAAACAGACACACAAGACACAACTACATGTATTTACTGAATCTGTAAAGTAAGGACCAAGTAAAGGACAAACACAGAAAACGAACCATGCGGGTGTGAACACAAGTGCTTACAAATAAGACCCTTATAACACAAACTCCTCTCAGTAGTAAAAACAAACGTTCCAGCTATAAGAGAATTTAAATATGCATTGAATGGTGGAAGAGGCTATGATTTTTGCCCCCCCCCCACAACCTAGTGTGACACACAAGATGACCTGGACAGAAAGAGCACATCATTCTGAATGTTTTGGTGGTGGCCCCATTGTCCTAGGACCACCACATGCCGAGTTATGGACAAAAATGTGTTGTAAAAGGAATGCATGCAAAGCATTATGGGATGAGTTTCCCCGAGTGCAGTGAATATTGTACCATCTAATCTCTCCGAGCCCCTGTTGAGGATTCAATACCTGGGTCGATTTCATGCTATATAAGCAACAAAAATGTATAAAACACACACACAAGACACAACTTTACTGATTATGTAAAGTAAGGACCAAGTGAAGGCCAAACGCAGAAAACGAACAACGCGTGTGAACACGAGCGCTTACTGACAAAAACAAGAGGCAGAAAATAAGAAATTGCCCATCCAAACAACAGAAAAACAATCCAGGTGTAATTAAACAGTACTTGACCGGTGCGCCTCAGCCAAGTACAGGAAGTGACGTTTCGGCTGCCAAACCAGTTAGGAGGCAGCAAAACAAGAGCAACACTGCCTTCAACCTATGATAAGTTGCAGGCAGCGGCTGGCGGGATAAAAGTCCTATACTCATTCCAAAAGGTCTTGCAGACAGCGCATGCGGGCTGTCTAGGCTCAACCTCAAAAATCAAAAACATACACATGATGAGTGTGCTGGATCCCAGAAATTAATAACCTTTTCCAGTCCTTTTTCAATCACAATTACAATTCAAGTACAGTTTTTGCTACTGACTCATGAGGCAAAACACAAGAGACAGCTTACAATTTCTGGATCAGTTTTACTTTAAGTGTTGTTCTTCTTCACAATATTCAGTTTATACCAAATAAACCATAAAAGCATCACAAATATTTTCAAAAGATAAAATGTCGTAAAAAGCGCACCATTTTCTGGGTGTAAACAAATGGCAATAAAAGTTACATGTTAAAACTAGCCATTACTAAAATATTAATACTAGACAATAAAAATTGCCATTAAAATCAACTGTTTCCAGGTGGTAAAACACTAAGCAAAGTTCATGATAACAAGACAACCACTGTAACACATCAAAAATACATCAGCTAATTCATTTCGCTTTCTGTGCTGGTCAGTGGATTCCTGGCGAGGAGCACTTTTGAGAGAAACATAGATAACTGGAAGCAGAGTGTTAAGTCCTTTAGGTCATACAAAAAGGTGTCCTGGTGATAAATAATTCTTTCTTTTAAAAAGAGTGGTTTAAGATATGGCTTTCTGTGCTTCAGGCAAAATCTGCAGAACAGTGCAATGTGCTGGGTCAAGTGTTCAGATCTACAGTCACAGGGGCATTTTCTAGTAATAACGCCCCACCCTTCCTTCCTTGGAAAAGAAACCATACGATGGAAAATAAGCAAATGAAACCTGGTAAGAAGGAATCTATGGTAAGTGCTGTACAATTTACATCCAAACTGCTCATTCAACACCATGTATCTTCCATCTGATACCTTATGCTGATCTGACTGGATCCTTTTCTCGTGACAAGAGTTTATTTAATAAGTGCTCATTAAGATCCCTTTTGGGGTAACCAGTAATGTTCTCTGGGTGTCCCCAGAGATCCCCCTCTGTCTGTCCGAGGCCCCTCAGCATATGCTTAATGTGCTAGAAGAGATTTAATGGCATGGTCTAATCCCATACAATCTTTAATAATTAATGTGGTAAAAGGTGTCTCTATTTTAGACCAAATGGAGTGCCATGATAAAAGGGGTTTGGTTTCTAACTTTTCTGTTACGAATCCGATTCCCAGCTCACTGTGTATAATGCTGTCCGGAGTTGATTGGGGTACCACAAGGAGTCTTCTAAGGAACTTATTGTCCTGTTTTTGTATTGTTCCATTATCCCCCACACCCCAGATTCCAGCTTCATATGTTGCCACAGAGATGGTTTTAGAATTGTACAGTGTTAGGAACTCCCTAATTGCTTTAGAGCCTAGCTTGGAAGCAAACCTAAGTTGGCCTTCATTATTTCTGATCATATTAGATAAGCATAATGCCCTAAGATGCTTCCAATCCACTTTAGAGGAGAACTATATTCCTACGTAGTTCAAAGTATTTGTGCTTTCTAATTTGCTTCTCTTTATATAGAATGCATTGGGCTTTTCCCTTGTTTGACCATAACGCATGGTAAAGGTTTTCGCTATATTAATTTTCATCTTT
Source organism: Pleurodeles waltl (assembly GCF_031143425.1). Lineage (NCBI taxonomy): Eukaryota > Metazoa > Chordata > Amphibia > Caudata > Salamandridae > Pleurodeles > Pleurodeles waltl. Next base: position 1,748,370 of record NC_090441.1, on the reverse strand, counting down.
CCCTTCCATTTATTCAGTAAAGGAAGTAATCATGTTTTGCAAATTTTGGCCACTTCATCTGCCTATAAAAGTATGGGTATTTGCTGCCTCTCAACTCTAGGGGTATCTGCACCTACTGCCTCAAGTTTTCATCTACCCCAGTGGTTCCCAACCTTTTGACTTCTCTGGACCCCCATTTTATCAATACTGGAGCCTGGGACCCCCACTAAATCATTATTGGAACACGGGGACCCCCACTGAGTCATTACTGATAGCTGGGACCTAATATTATTAAATTTTTTAAGCGGTTGCGGACCCCCTGAGGAGGCTTTGCGGACCCCCAGGGGTCCCCGGCCCACAGGTTGGGAACCACTGATCTACCCCATTTATATACAGGGAGAAGAGGAAGGGTGCCAACACACATCCCCGCCGAAACTCTCATCCTATAGTAAAAGGTAGTTAAACTGCTATACATATATGCCAAGAGCCAGATTATCCCCTTAGGGGCCCCCATCTGATCCATGCATGCCTATAGTCTATTATGGTTATCCAAATCAAATGCACAACTTAGATCAATAAAAAACAGGGAAGCTCTCTTTAGCAAGGATGTATTTCCCCATCAGGAGGTTAACTTTAAGTGACTGCTTAACCGTCCCAAGGCCTTTCCGGAACACATTTTTGGCACTTGTTTGAATTTCATTTTCTTCGGCCCAGACTTGCAATCTCTCTAACAAGACTCTCCCCAGTAATTTGGCAGAAGAGTAGAGTAGAGGGGGGTTGATAACATTTTGGATCGTTCCTCGATCCCTTCTTGACGATTGGTATAATAAATGAGTTAGCCCAGGAGGGGGGTACAAATCTTGTTCCTGCTTCATTTAAAACCTTGGTCATGAGTAGGACTCAGAGGGCCAGTTCAGACTTGTAAGTGCCCACTGGAACGCCGTCGGGACCGGGGCCTTCCCCTTGGGACTTTTATTTAGTGCCCTTACTACCTCCTCCACAGTGAAGACCATATCAGTTGACGGGGTAACCACAGGAATCTGGAAGTCTACTCCAACAACTTTGGTGTGCGAAAAGATCGAGCCAAAATGGTCCACCCATTTTGCAGGGGTGACTGAGGATTCCAAGTCGGGTCTTATCCTCTTGGAAAACAAGGGGACATTGATAGTCCTCCAAAGCATTCTGCTATCCTTTGTCTCTGGAGCCTGTACTAAATTCTCCCATGGTTCCACTTGCAATTATTTCTTTTTATTACTAATTGTCCTCTTATAATTATGTCCGGCTCCCTGGACCGCTATGGGATCTCATACTTTAAGTGTTATTGGGGTGCTTTAAAGTGTTTAAGTGATGTAGATTAAAAACATTCAGATCTAATGTAAACATTTTTCCGTAAACATAGTACTGACATCGGAAAGAATTAATAAAACACAGCACAGTAACTTGAGAAACTATCCTGTTGCTATGGTACAATCTGGTGTGTACCACTTATGTTTACATAGGGTGTACGCTCAAAAGAGATACTGAGTGTAAAGTTACTATATCCTCCCATACCCGTTTGGTTTACACATGTGTCAATAAAAAATACTCCATGGAGGTAAATTATTTTAAGCCACCAACAATAAATGAACAGACTTCTGCATAGTTTTCCCTCAATTCGTTTTGTGTTACTGTGAGACTACGTTGAACCCAATTTACTAACTTAATTGCAACTCAGTGATATGAGTGACTACGACAATAGAACGCCATTTACATCTGAGGTCAGGTGAAAAGCTGCAGGAAATAATGCCATCAAGGTCAGTGATACAAAGTGGATCTGTTTTATAGGGCTGAAAATTCTTAACTTAAAGGTTAATGACCAGCAGTTTGCTCTTACATTTTTGTCTTTCTGCCAGAGGTCCCCTGCAGCATGCCGACAATCCACAAGAGATTTCCTTGAAGTCTATGTGATTGTCACGATTTTCATCAAAAGCGTTAAACAATCCTGCAAGACAAGAAGATGAATTTATGAGCGTTTCATTTTTCAAAAGCCCCGCTGCGCAGCATTTTAAACTGTCATTTAACTTTACCATCAGTTCATAACAAAGATGCTGTGAGTAGTAAGACTGGGTTAGAACAGAAACAAGGCAATTTAGGGGAGTTGGAACAGAGTAAATTGTACCAAAGGGAGGAATCACTCGAACCCTTGCCGAAGAAAGTTTAACTAAATACGCTCCTCCTATTCCTCAATCGCTGACTTCAGGTGAATTAGTCTAATTAGTTCAATCACAGCAGAACGTAAATACAACACCCAGAATGCACGAGGATATCACACAGATATCCAGAAATTGAAATCGTGACTGTAATCACCTCCAACGAGGTGGTCACCCTAATTGCAAACTAATGCCTGGCTCAAATCTAGATACGATCTGTTCAAGCAGTCCACTGGTTAGGTACCAACAATACGACTGCACATCTTACTTGTTTATGGTCCAAAAATACATTACACAAAGAATTTGTTTATGAAGTGGAAACCCAGTGAAATTTATTAGCACTAAGCTACATTTTAGGTTAATCGTTTTGACTTTTGTAAGGAACAGGGTCCTTTAAAAGTAAAGAAAACACAACAAACTGAACGTAACCCATTGTAGTCAACAGATATGCAGCTACTACTACAGCTCAGGAGTTTATAACTTCTAGATTCCTAAACCCTGCTATATAGAAGCAGGTATAGCAAGAAAGGGTAAGGACATGGGATGTACCACCATTTTTGTTTTTATGGTCTAGCTCACAGCGCAGCTGTCCCCAGACAATGATGTGGGCATCACCAGAGGGGCTTTGGCGCTCTCTGCATATTGAGAGCAACAAGTACATGTACATGTTTTGATTGGGCAGAAGTTATGTGTTTCCACAAAAGTGTTTGCTCTCCACGCAGCTGTTCTCATTTTATTTATCCAATGCCTGATGCTGAAATTTCAGGGGGCACACCCAAGACATTGTAATGCTCCTAAAGTGTCTTAGCTAACTAGATAATTTCTGTTGATTTTCTCTAGCAGCAGCACAGATGGGAGGAGGCCAGTTACTAACCTACATGGATTTTTAGATATGGCTTAACAGTGCAACCGTCATCTGGCCTTTCTTCCTACACAAATATTATCCTACAGTTCTTTGCTTCCACACAAATACATATCTATTCCCATGCTATTTACTTGTTATGCTTTGCCTTACCATACATTTATGTAAATCCAGACCCATTGGCTTTGCCAATTATTTTTTTATGTACATTCCTCTAACACCACCTTCCCTGATTTGATGTACAAAATAAACATTGACTAAGCCAAAAGTCTTGCAAGCCAGTGCCAGACATACTTGCTATGCCGATGCTTGTTTACCTAAGAATGCCAAATGCGAAAATAAATGAGCTCAGAAAAACACAAGCATGGCAAAAGCAGGCCCAATATAAATGCCTGAAAAAAAGGCTTCGCTTCCTGGAACAATGAGTACAGTCCAGGTAGCTCATAGCATCAGAACACACCTCAGATACATGTGTTGGGCGCACTCATAACCATAACTGGTGAACTTCAATGGTTTTACACGATTGAGACAGACCAATAGCTAAGTTTTTAACTGTATTTTTTCACTGGAAAAAAATATAATAAAATATCGAAATATTATATATATATATATATATATATATATATATATATATATATATATATATATATATATATAAAATTAAAATTAAATACCTATAAAGTGGTAGTAGCCACTGTGCAATTATATGAGTTCTCATAGGAAGATTGTTTTTTTTGTTTTAATAACTTTTTCACAGTTTGATTAATCTTCACAGAACTTTCCCAAAGAAACTTCTTCCACCTCAGCTCCTTCCTAGAAAGTTTCAGGGTAATCAGTCAAACTAGGTTTGAGAAGAGGGGCTCTAAAAAACATTTTGTCTCCCATGCAATTTCCATAGTAAAAATTAGACAATGATACAAGAAAAAAGGCTGAACAGAATTGCACTAAATTTGTCAGAACGCTAAGCATTTATCCCAAAAGCGTGCTTTTCATGATTTGGTATAAATCTACTCAGTCATTTTACAAAAATTAAGAGTAAAAAAAATAGCAATATTTACCACAGTGGTCACATATGTATCACAATAAAATATTATTTTACGTTTAAAAAAAAACATAAATCCACCTCTTCTTAAGCGACTTCAAACACTGCTAAACCTTTTTATCTGGCAAAACAAAGCCCAAGAGAGTGTGAACTGCATTCTCTACACACGGTCATGCAGGACAGACTTCTTGTACTCATCTTGCATAATACTGCCAGCCAGCACAGCTTGGATCCTAGAGGACTGGGGTAAGAAGGACTGACAGACACAATGGTTTCACATAGATCAACTCATAGTGGGTCTTCTCCTTTGGCAAGTCCCATGGATAACAAAGCCGTGGACTGTGCTCTTTACCGGTAAACACAGCGACTATGGGGGTGAGGGAAAGGTAGCTTTCTAGTCAGGATGCACATCCTTCCAATCATCATTCATGCCCATCTCCTTCACTACCATTCATTCATGCCTATGTCCTCACTCAAGCACAAGCACCTTCCCTGTTTAAAGTGTGGCGAGAGCGGCAATGTCTCATGAGGCCCTCTTTTTGTAAACCAGCAAACACTTACCTTTGAAGTAGTTAAACAACTATTCAGCCTCCGTGAGAGCAAACCCATTGCATACACTCAACTACGCCACTGGGTCCTTCACCGCATCTAGGCCGCTTGCAGGATTAGAGAAATAGCTTATAGAAAGCCCACATGAAAGGACTCAAATATCCGCCCTTAATTGCTTTCTCATAGGTTTGTCTAATGGCGAAAAGTATCCAGGGCAGAAACGCTGGGAGAGAGAACTGAGCTATGACCTTTCACAGAAAGGCTGGGACAAGATGTTTGATAGAGGACACAGATTCGCCACAAATGTATGCCAGCAGGAAACGGAGCATAAACTCCTGTCATACTGGTTTAAGACCCCTGCAAAAAACAGCATTATGGGCACGACGAAATCGGCCACCTGCAGGAGGGAACGAGAAGCACTAGGAACTCTACTGCACCTCCAGTGGCAATGTCCCAATCTTCATAAATACTGGGAGGCAGTGATCAAGAACTAAGCAGATCCATGTCACCTTCGACACACGAATCTTGGGGACCCCTCATATACTATTTTAGGCAAACCATACCCCCACCAACGATCTCTGAAATCCGTCAGAGGGAAACAGATCGCTAAGAATTTGGCTGCGGTGCTTCAGAGCATATATTAAGACTCTGGGGGACGACCACAAAGACCACTTATCTGTCACTGGCGTAAATATAAATTACATCACTATGATGCACTCCTTATGACAATATATACTACATTAATGATGACAACTGAAATCTACGTCAGTTGTCTGCCCCGAGCACTGCAAGACCATTTTAATCATGAACAAGGCTTCTGAAGCAAAGAGATGTCAGTCTTCTTTTTTGCTTTCCTCACTAAACAAGAACAAGACAACAAGAGTCCATTTTCACTTGTCATTAAAAGAATACACGTTGGAAGTATGGCTCCCCTGCGTCACTCTTTATATCACTTAAATTCCAGTAGACACTCCTAGCAGATTCTTTGAGTTCTACGTGGGCACTTGGTCCAAGAACATGCCCTTGTGGATCACATACACTGAGAATTATGGTAGCTGTTCCTGCAGCTGCAACATGCGCAGTACTATGGCACTTCAAAAGTTTACAGCAATCAGTAAATGTGCTTGAGCTGCCATGTATGTGTTACATGAAAAGCTATTTGCACAAGATCACACAGCTGATGCTAACAAACTGACATGTCCCGTACCTTCCAATCACCATGCAATCATAGTGAACCATTTCAGTAAAAATAGCACAATATCTGAGTCACCAGAATACTGCCCACATGTTGAATCAAATGCTGTTGCTTCACTGCAGATCTATTCAATCTTGGACCTTTACTTCACTGCCTATTCACGGAGCTGTAAATGTGAACCCAGAGAAATTTGAGACCAGCAACACCTGCCCTTTTGAGTCAAGGCTATCTGTTGATACAAGTTCATGGCTTCTTTGTCACTGCAGTTACTTCTACAGTGGCTTCTTGATAATGAAGACACCATGCTGTCAAGAAAAGAGCACTTTTGCTCAAGTACCTTAACATCTGCTCATTACCAAGTGGTCATTGCAGCTCAGTATTCCTTCGGTGAGGAGACATCTTTTCCTTGCCCACACTCATCACTGTGCTGCTCCTGCCCAGCAGCCAGGAAGGAGGCAAGTTCTTTAATTCAATTTGGTCTTTTAGGTTAATTGCTACATCCTTACAGGTCCGGTTAGGGCTCGCCTTCCTCCAAATGCGACCAAGCACCCAGGTTTACCCCAGCACACGGACACCAACATTCCATGCATCATCACATTCTCGCAGCATCCATGCTCAACTTTCTACCACAGTGATTCCTAGCCTGTGTTCTGGGGACCGCTGGGGGCCCGCAACTGATCAGAAAATTAAATAATATTAACAGATTAGCTCCCCAGCTTTCAGTAATGACACAGTGGGGGGTCCACGCATTCCAATAATGATTCAGTGGGGGTCCGCGGATTCCAGTAATGATAAAGTGGGGGCCCACAAAAGTCAAAAGGTTGGGAACCACTGTTCTACAGCATACCCACTCAGCCATGCATATCAACTCAGTGATCTGTTTCGCTTTCTTTGTCAACGTGTCATTCATGGAAGCTGCTTCAAATCTTCGAACAGCAAAACATTATTTCAACATCAATCAAAAAATGGCTGCTTAGTGTTTACGTGACAACTACAACCTGCATCAACTTTATGACAATAAAAGGTCACCACCATAAAAGAAACATATTACGCAAACATTCACAGACAAGCATAAGTAAACTCGGCATACCTTCACTCAAAGACACGTGAATAGGAGGCGACACCAAAGGGCCAAAAGTTTCAAGATCAAAACGTCCGGTTCTCGACTGAGCCTTTAGCAACCAATAGCGCTTTTCAAGGTCGATTATGTCAGATTCTTCCACTGTAAAAATAAAGAAACAGTAATATTAATTAATGGCAGGGCAGCAGTACTCATCTAAAGTGCACACAGTCAACGTGGGGCCTTCTTTAGGAGATTGAGATGTTCACAGGGTTGTCATTTACACAGCATCAAACAAGTCAATCAGAAATACTGTACATGTTTTAAATCAGGTCTTGGTAAAAAGGACCAGTTCATAGCACCAAATGCACCCTTGCGTCGGAAAATGGATATGAGGTTGCATTTTGCGCTATGAAAATAGCACAGCCAAATACCACTCTGTGCCTTCACATACTCTGCAGAGATTAAAATTGTATTTGCTGCAGAGTATGCAAAGGCACCAAGGGGTATGCAGTTGTTTCTAAACTTTAGAAACCAATAGATAATTTAATTCCACCTGCAGGGCGGCAGAATTTAATTAATCAGTAATTCCACGTTACAACAGTAATACAGAATTACCAAACTGCCTTCGATTCTGCCAGCGGATTTGAAACCTCCACCAGGGCCTAAAAACACACAGATCATCATCTTCAGGCAGAGATGCAAATCACCGCCCATACTTTGATTCTTTTTTCATGAACTGGGCCCTAACTATTCGAAAATAATGCACTGCAAAACAAAAGTACAAGAGGCAAGTTATATTGATAAACTAATCTTCAAAACTGAATATTGTTTAAAGGGAGAAAATAATTAAGGATCAAGAATAAGTAACATGGGTGCATACAGACTGACAGCTTAAAAAACACCTGAGAGGAGCTTTAAAGAAAGAAAAAACAGAACACAACCAGCCTCCCCCCCCTTCTACCCAGCCCCAGATACTAGCCTGTAAAACACTAAGCGCGATTAGTCGACTGTAGAGAATGAATCAGAGAACACAGGAATTCAGCTAGGAAAGGCCAGAAGAAAGAAAATGAGAGAGGGTCCAAAACAGCAAAACAAATAGTTCTCACCTAGTTATTGGGTTTGCCAATGCCTTTTAGCAATGTTGTGCAACAGCACGGCTGTGAAGCATGGCTAAAAGTAAAGTAAATAAATGGGTTCACTGTGACATGGCATTTTTGTTTTCTTCTGGCAGGTGGGCAATGGGAGGGAGAGGAGAAAGGGAGGGAATGGGACAGTGAAAAAAAAATACTATGGCGTGGCCAGCGCTGGCCTCTTACTAGTGATTTTTTTCTTAAGGTTGGTGGGGAGAAGATAATACTGGAAGGGTGTCGGTAGAAGGGATAAGGCAACACTTACGGCAGGGGTGTTGGAGGGAAAGAAGCAACAAGAGCGCAGGGTGGGAGAGGAAGAAGCAACAGAAGCACAGGGTGAGAGGGAGAAGAAGCAACAGAGGCACAGGGGTGGGGGAAGAAGAAGCAGCAGGGGGTAACAGCAGCAGGGACGGTGGGAGGGGAACAAGCAACAGATAACAGGTGAAGGGTAGGAGGGGAAGAAGTAAATAAACTAGTTTCTGAAACACACCACAAGAAGTGGATGGATAGTGGAAGGACACTGATCAAGCAAAATCAATTGGTAGCGGATCTATGCTCCCCACAAAAGAAAAAGAAGTGAAGCTGATACGACCTGACCAATTAGGAGTCAGCAAACAAGAGTGACAAGGAAGTCAACAAATAGTCAGCAATATACAAGCTCCAAGCAAGCCCCTTATAGTAAACAATACAGCTCACAGTGACAACACATGCGCTGTTGGCAGGCAAGACCTAAAAAGCATGGGTAGAGGGTAGAAATAAGAGAGAGACTGAGGTGGGCAGGGATAGAAGTCCAGAAAAGCAGGATCTCCACAATAAATTAATCAAGCAGTGGCAAAGCCAAAAGATCTCATAATTGAGATCTACTGGCTTTGTCAATGACTTGTAGCGATTCTGTATAGCATCTCCAATGCAGTTCAGCATGGCTAAAAAGGAAACAAACAAAAAAAGCATTATGCTATGCCCACAGCATTCAGTAGGCATCTGCACCTTGCATGTGGGCGCTTGCAAAATGGCACAGGCACTTTCTTTATTTTCTTTTTATTTACTGATCAAAGATGGATAGGTGAATACAAAAAAGATATGAAAAAGTGGTTCCCCCCCTCAAAAGTAGGTCGGGGGAAGCAACAGAGAAGGCCCGGGTGGGAGACTGCAACATGGAGGGAGGTGAAATCAACATGGAGGGAAGGGGGAGAAAGCATCCTAGGACATAAGTAATTAAGCCATGCCCAGGGGAGAGACAAACAGAAGAAGAGAAATGAGAGCCCTCACAAGCAGATGAATAAATAGCAAGCATATGAGAACGACAATAATACCAACAAATGGTAAGAAATGGGATGGGATTTAAGCCCACTGTAAACTGACAATAGGTCTTTTTTATAAAAAAGCCAGCTTGTGCTGTCTGGTAGATGAGACCTTTAATGAAAACTTTAAAAAGAAAATCATATAATGATTAAGGCCACATTCACACATTAAATTAAGATATGTACGGCAACTCCCGTTACCATACACACCGTAAATTAGAGGTTCACAGTCATTAATGCATGTCCCGCAATTTTCCCAAGGTCCAACGTAAAACAGTCCACTCTTTCACTGTAATGTAAGCACCCATAGGTGGCAGAATTGTACTTCAACCAGACAAAAGCAGGAAATGAAGAAAAATGCTCCACTGGAAGGAACCAAAATTCACCCTGAGTATATTTTACAGAATGGTAACAATAAGTCGAAGGACAACAACACTGACAAGCCACACCTAGTACAAGATTAGACTAAGAACCTCTGATTTGTTGTATTCACGTTCAACAGCACTTTCCTCAAGAAAATTAAGACGTTCGTTCTTAATACGACGTCAACAAAACCAAAAACTACAAATGACAAGGAAACGTTCAGGAGGACAATTATAATTAAGCACTTCGGGAACTGCTAGAAAAGGACTTCACTTTTCAGTGACTACAATTCATCGTTCGTTTATAAAGAAGAAGTTACCAAATAGCTGGAAGTGTTCTAACTAAGTACACATTGCTAAAGTCAAACCAGCTGAATATTTATAAACTGATTGCGCTTCCAAATAAACTAACACTGTAAAACCGCATCAGAACCGGAAGCCACGGGATCTTCTTCCAGCGTCCTGCACCTCACCTTGAAGATATAACCCGGCAATAGGGTATATTTTAGCCCCGTTCTGAAGTTTAAATATGTTAATGTTTGCGTATTTTCACCGTGCAAATTCCCCCAGACTTTACCTGGGAATCCCGATTTGTAAACTGAATAAGATCCACTGTGGTAATCGGGAAACAATCTATGATGCAGGCTTCTGGATGAAGTGACAATGCAGCATTTTCAAACAAAAAAATGCGCCTGAAAAATATGCAAATGTCATGTACTTAATAACAATGGTTTTATATTGGGCACAGCCGTGTAGCTCCAGCTGGTTGAGAGCTTTAAATTCATGTCACTTTCCTAATCGGATTTGAAACTTCATCTCCGCAGCTTGGTTAAACCTCAAGCGTAAAGATGTGACATTAAATACAATCACAAGCTTGATGCCAGAGTGAGAAGTCGAGTCATTTGTCTGTGCGCGGCAGATGTATTTATGAACGTAACTTTATGCAACAGCGCCTCACGGCTATGTTGGCTGCTGCTTGAGCCGTTTGTGCTGAGGCTGAAGATGGTTTGACCTGCAGCTCAGAGATCTAACTTCGAGAGGCATCAATGCCCTCTGTAATGGCTGGAGGCTTTTGGCAGCAGGGCAGGTACCGAGCACGAAATGGTCTTGTATTTTGATGTGGACGATGAGGACGGCTTGTGGCCCTTGGTTTAGGAATAAATATTTCAGAGGCATCATAAATTAATGGGGGACGGTTTGCGTTTAGGAGTTTCAATAAAATCAGCCACAGGCTATTCAGTAATCTGTCACTATATATTTTCCATGTCTGCATATTTTGGCAGGTAAGGAAGGTATGGTTGGCTGGAGTGGCGATTTCAGACTGGGGTGCAGAAGGGAACCAGCTTATGCAGCCTTAGAGGCATTTCTCGAGAAAGCAAAGCGGCGTGAAGAAAGCACTGACTGCAACTGTTAGCCTTCCCTGGACAGAAGTTTGTGAACTGACTTAAGTACTAGGGTAGTTTGTATTCTCTTCTTTAGGTTTACACACATTTTTAACACTGTTTTGCAGAATTTCTTAGTCTCAGTTTTTGTCAGTATAAACTATCCACTAGTAAAGCAGTCATGCCTCAAGAGCATCAGCAGTCTTCCAAGATGTATCCCATGATCAGGGTGGAGCACGGGACGAATTCCTCTAAGTGCAGAGTTGGTACTTTACACGCTTGACAACTGTGCCGACATGAGGGGGTAAAAGATAGTTCATTTTCCAATACTATAACGAGGCTCCTCGTGCTAAGTCCTGGAAGGGGGCCTTGCGCATGTTCTCTGGCCAAGTTAAAGGGGGGAGATTTTAGTTAGCTTGCACATAGCATAGTCTTACAGCCACAAAGCGACGGATGACACCGTTCTGTCACTGAGTGACAAATAAGGTCTAGGCATTTTGAGAGGTTATTTAGATATCTTTTCCCCAGCTGGAAGAGCAACTGGCTATTTTCTGAACACATTTTCAGTTTTAATACCCTGAGATAGTGCTGTACTTGACAGTGGTGTGGCATCAGCAGAAACTCTGGAGATGAGTTGCCAGAGCCGAGCTGCTGCATAGAGTACCACCAACTGGCACAATGCATTGATTTTGAGAGCTGTTTTAGTGTTGCTTGCATTTCGTATTACCTATACGCTCCAGCAAGCACCACTCCACCGGTGGTTTTATCAGTTATTATTATCATTATATATCATGGACGGGTTTTTTGTGTGTTTTTTTGTTTATTTTATTATAGTGTGTGAGCCCTTTTCTTGGAGTCTCTAGCCAGCAGATATTATTGTCCTTTACCGCTGGTGTTCTGTAGCCACAACACTACTGTTCTCCCCTTTAGCACCTGGCTTTCTTAGGGTCATTAGGTCAAGCAGTCCACTGCTTACTGTAGGCGGTGGAGTAAGAGAAACACACTTGCCTTCATTACAAATGGGCTGGAGCAATTTCCAAGGTAAGATTCTGCTTTACCGAGTGGCCTTGGGTCCCAACACATAGAAGTGACAGGTGCGGGAATACTGGGCCCAGCTTCACCAGGTGCAGAAACGTACTTGGAGAAGCACTGGGGCCCTGAGTTGAGGTAGGAAGCAGAGGCTAATAAACCCAGTCCGCCACCAACATCCTTCCACATCACATGCTCACCCCAGAGTTTAACTTGCTTGCCCACGCCCTTCTGAACATCGCAACACAATTCACTTTGACCCTCACTCACATTTACCATCTTCTCACCGAATATAGTAAGAGTGAGTGGAAAATTCCCCACAATTGAGAACATCCTAGTAACTGAGTCAAGCAGGTTAATCCCTATTCTTCAGAATGCAAGTCAAAATGCCCAGCATTAGGAGTTGCAATGCCACCCGGAATCAATCATTTCATCAACTTAACTCTCGAAAATCATAACGAGGCAATCAGAGCATAGTTAACAGAGCAAAGCAAAGTTAATAAAGCTACATATAGAGTCAGTTCCTTGCTTTTGAAACAAAAAACTGTAATACATATGTGGATAGAACACTAGACAGAAAATTAGGATAAACAAAACAGACATGGATAACATCTTACTAAAAACGCACCATGTGGGCCTGTGGCCGATTGTATCCAGTGTAAGATTTTCATGAAGGCTGCTGCAATACTTCGTGGTGCAACAAGTTAAAATTAAAGAACCTTGTAAAAGAATTGAGTAACAAAACAGCTCAAATCAGTGTTCTGGAAAGATGCTCTTAAAATGACCAAAGTGCACAGCGCTACAATTAAAAAACAAATGGTGTGTAGCCTGCAGCAAAGTACTTTGTTTTTTGTGCAAGAATGTTCATTAATTCTCCCTGAAACTGTGATGAACATTTCCAGATTCTCTGGACTACTCAAAGGACATAGTACCCACCCACATTTGGCCAACAAAACGTTTCCTTTTGGGTGACTTTGTGATGCTTGCGGGGGTGACCAGTGCCCAGTATTTTGTACCTCAAACGAGGGCAAGAGTGTACTGTTGCCAGCTGAACAGTACCAGAGCCACTGGATAACCTGTTATGACCATAGCTAGTCAACTATCGGTATACCCTGGAAACCCCCTTTTTAAGTGATGGGCTGGCATCTCAGGGTGCATGCTAGAACCCATCCAGTGTAGTCAACATTTTCAACTGATGGGAACATTCATAGGATTGAGGCATCTACTGAGGCCAGCGATGGCACCAAGACAAATCTGGGGACACAGTCCTGACAGGTATTCAAATGTAGATATCTTCTAAACGACTTCCAATGGTTCAAGGATCAAGGCAACCTCCTGTAGCTACCCAAATGGATCGCCAAAACCAGGGAGTGAAGTTGAGCAAACTTTAAGACTTTAGAGAGCAACTACAGTGTGCAATACCAGCTCCTATGGTACAAGGAGAATTAGAAACAAAGAAGACTCACTCTTAATGTAATACTGAAGGAGAGGAACATTCCGTGGTCTCAGATATCAGTATGCAGTTGATTGTTCATCCTGCAAATAGAAGGTGATCTTGTGCCTCAGGGCAGTTGAAATCCAATGGGTTGTCCCTCATAATAATTCCTTTTTGCAGCTGCAGTTCAGTGATTCCATCTGGATGCTGATCTTCCTCACCACGAAGTTCAGGGTTCAAGAGAGACTCCTCTAGTATAGCTAACCCTCCTTGATCTTCGACAGCTTCTCATCCGTACCATTGCACAGCTTTGCATGAGTTGAAAAACAAATGGTGAACAAAGTACTTGCAGCAGGGCGGCGCAATGAGGACAAATAGCCAGTGGTCAGATGTTATGGTGATTTTTATTAGGTGTAAGGTTTCACACTTAGTTCTGTATTTCCCGTGTGGAAGATGAACGTTCCCATTTGATTCTTCTCCTTTTTTTTTTTTTTACAGGACTTCCAGGAAACGCATGTGGGGAAAAAGTGATAGAGACACAGGTAAGTAGACTGTCCTTTACTTGACGCTACTACTTCCCCTCCCCTTTTCCCTCCTTCTTTCTTAGTCTCAGTCTGGCTTTCTTTCTGTTCTGCTTTCTGTACTTGCCGTCTCCTCCTCTTTCTTTCCTCTCTCTCGTCCTGCCTTCTTCTGTGCAAGTTTGTTTCTCTATAAGGGTTTCCTGGTCTTCTTTACCTCCCCCCACTGTTCACCTTCTTTCCTTCTTTAGGGAGTCGGTCTGGTTGCCCTGTCTCCTTCTCTGCTTTCTCTCTTTGTCTATGGGGTCGCTGTTTCACTTCTGTGACGTTACTGCCATTATTACTTGTAGATAGGTCTTTACTCAGATCCTGTATCTACCCTGGTTCCTTCTCCTGTCTCCTCCCTGGCCTGTGGGTCGGGGAATAATAACTTCAATACACCCTCCCGGGTCTGTTTAAACTACCCGACTTGGTCACTGGGTCAAATGTAACCAACAGAAAACTGCAAACACTGCCATCAAAACGGGGTTGCTAAACCAAAACTACACAAATAAAACAAAAGAACGAAAAACCTTCTCTCACCTCTCCCGAAACTCCACTTGTTTGTGTTCCCTTCCTCCCTCCCTCCCTCTGATTTAGGGCAGCCACGCACCTGAAAAGTCCACGCTTTTCCCCAAGTGTGGCCGGAGCTTGCGCTGGGCGCATCCCTCGCCGCTGGGTGGGGCAGTCTGGTCGTCGGTAGGAACTCCTTCAGTGGCGCCCGTAGTGTGGTCTTCTCTCTCGTCCTCAGTGTCTCCGCCCTCTGTTCCGGTGCTCTCCCTCAGTGTCTTCCACTCGCTCGCGTCTACCACCTCGGCCGATCCTTCTGCCTTTTTGAACCGGGTGACAGCGCGAAATGGTTCCCTCTCCTCTCCGTCACCCAGACGCAAAAGGGGATTGGTTGCCGCACACTGCACTTCAGGGTCGGAAGTGGCAGTGCAATCTCTCTCTACATCATATGGTGGGTCCGCTTGCGGCAGCAACGGCCCGTGACAGTACTCTTCAGAATACCAAGTACATATCCTTCCTAAGTGTCCAAGTCTGGCTAATCCAGATCACTGCAGCATTCAAACTCTTAGTGTGGGAGGGAGGACTCCTCCAATCCTGAAGATGCATTACCTCAAAAGTGATCACCCTGTGCCGGGATCATGGAGCACTACAGTCGCTCATGGACTTGTTTCAATTAGTCGTGGTGGAATTGGTATGGACATTAGAGAAAAGGGCAAGTTCTCTGAGAATGCAGACACTACCATGAAGAGGGGATGGATAATTTCCTTGTCAGTTCCCTGGTGCCAGGGGTAAATTTGGCTACTTCAAGAGGCTGGGGGGCTACATTCCTCACCTACAGAAACAAATGGATGATGGATGGGGACAAAGGAATGCGTAGGTGCAACCATGGCAGGAATGTGTATGCACCCTCCATGCATGTCACAGACATGATGGAGGCAAAAGACTGGCTGGGTAAGACTGCACTGGCTTTGCAAGGAGGGGGCAGTAGGTCTTACCACCATAGTGGTGAAGTTATGAAGGCCTGTGCTCTCAACTACTAATATGGTTCCTAACAGTCGGTCGTTCATAGCCTGAGGAAAGGAGACTACAAGGGTACAATTTGGGATCCTTTTCGCCATCAAAGTGATGCTCTAATGTCTCACATCACTGCAAATGAGATAATGCTCAGTGGAATTGCGTATATGTTGAACTGAAATTGAAAAACAGGCACAGGGCGAGCTGAATTGGCTGAAGGCATAGCAGCATTGCCTTACAAGGCTACGCAGTTGATTTTCATCCCAACAGTATATGTTCGCCTTTGCCATGGATGGTTGCATACAGATGGTAAGCAAGCTGCCTTTTATCTTTAAACTAGAAACAGAAGGAATACAGGTCAGATGCTGTAACCTGCATGTGGCTTAAGCCCTGAACGTTGTGGCACAGGCTGTTAGAACTAAAGACAAAAGGAAAATGCAGGAGGAAAATAAAAAAAGAGGGGCAGGAACCCTCACAGTACAGTACATTTGAGTAAGAACGAAGCAAAAAACCCTTCTGAAGCAAAAAGAAACTTGCAAGGGTTTGCACCCACACGCAGGAAGGCATGGTACTAGTCATTCATACATCTTTATCAGAAGTGAGACCTGAAGAATAAGTTACTTACTTGTTCTGGTGGATACAGTATCTACCAGTGGATTCCTCACCTCTTGAATATTCTCATGCACCAGCATTCCACAAAAACTTTTCTCCATAGCTCTCCCACATCGACAAGGATGTCTCAATACCACAGCTCTGCACGCAACTGTGTTGTCACTGAAGCCATAAGAAGTTCTCGTCAGCATGCTGATGACAGTTTCCACCTACTTTTTTCATGCCTTCGAGGTGAAAGAGTGAAACCACCATAACAGATGCAAAAACAAGTTGCAAACCAAATACAAAAACAAACCAATATGTATATGCCTTAAGAAATATATACATAATATACAAATAGATTCCTTTTAGGTGTACACAAAGAGGCAACAGGGAGGCAGGTGGGTCAGTGGGGAACCCACGGGTAGATACTGTATCCACCAGAAAAAGAGTTATTGAAGGTTAGTAACTTGCTTTTCTGATGGATACATCTACCTGTGGATTCCTCACCTTTTGAATAGAAACCCCAAGCAGTCCCGCATTCGGAGGTGGGTGCATGTCTGCCTATATAAAAAAATCTTGCAAGACAGAACTGGCAAGTGACCGTCCCTCCTCTCCTCGAAGTCCAAGCAGTAATGCTTCTAACAGGTATGGAGGGAGACCCAAGTTGCTGAATTACAAATGTCAACAACAGGGACACCCATAGCCAAAGCAGACATTGAAGACTTAGCTCTGGTGGAATGAGCTCTGATACCGTCCGGTGGCTTCTTGTTAGCCATAGCTTAGCAGATCTTAATGCAAAGGATGATTCATCTTTACAGTGTCCTCTTGTGGATCCCCTTTCCTTTCATCTTGTCAACATACCCCACAAAGAGCTGATCATCAAGTCTGAACTCTTGTGTTCTGTGTATGTATAGACTGACCGCTCTCTTTGGGTCCAAGCAATGAAGCCTTTTCCCCTCCTTAGAAGGATGAGGAAAGAGGAAAAAAAATAGGAAGGGAGATAGACTGGCTCACGTGGAAGGGAGTTAACACCTTTGTCAGGAAAGCAGCTCTGGTTCTTAACACCAACTTATCCGCAGAGAAAGTTGTGAAAGGAGGCTAGTACTAAGGGCCTGCAATCTGCTGACCCCCCTAGCACACGTTATCGCCACTAGGAACACTGTCTTGAAAGTGTGTAACCTCAAAGGACAACTATGTAAGGGTTCAAATGGAGAACCCATTAAAAAGTAAGAACTAAAGATCCCACTGAGGCATTATAAACAGAGTGGGAGGATATCTATTAGTAAGTCCTCTAATAAACCGTAACACTATAGGGAACTTAAACAGGGAGGGTTGGTCAGGGAAACATAGGAAAGCTTTAAGGGCAGACAACAATGCCTTAAGTGTTGCAATTGCACAATAGTAGGATCGACCTTCAGGACTGGAAACATCGCTCCATTCTGAAACATCGGAATCATAGCCTGAATGTCTTGAATCCCCTGGTTAGGATGATAGGCACGATTCACTGTAGTGTCCAGTACTGCCCCTATGAACAGGGTGTGCTGAGAGGGCTCCAAGTGACACTTGGGCACATTCATGGAAAAGCCCCGGTTGTACAACAACTGAGTTGTTGACTGCAAGTGATGCCACACCAACTCTGGAGTCTTGGCTTTAAGCAGCCAATCATCCAGGTAAGGGAATACCTGTATTCCCCACCGTCTGAGATGTGCTACAACCAGTGCCATTAACTTCGTGAAGACTCGAGGTGCAGAAGACCAAACCGAAGGACAGCAAACTGATAACGTTACGACCCCACCATGAAACGGAGATACTTCCTGTACGTTTGCAGAATGGGGATTTGAAAATACGCATCCTGCAAGTCGATTGAAACCATCTAGTCTTCCTAGTCCAGCGCAAAAAGCAAATGTGCAAGGGCCAGCATTTTTTATTTTTTCTGCTTGAGGAACCAATTAAAAATCCTAAGATCCAGTATTGGATGCAAGCAACTGTCCTTTCTGGGGATCAGGAAGTAGTGCGAGTAAGATCCCTGGCCCTGTTACTGCTCGGGAACTAACTCCACTGTACCTTTCAAGAGTAGAGTTTGGACTTCCTGCTGAAGCAAAAGGAGATGGTTCTTCAGAACAAAAACATTGTCGAGGAGGGAAGGGAGGGGAAATCTCCTAGAAGGGTAGGGCGTATCAATTTTCTACAATACTCAATACCCACAGGTCCAATGTTATGCACCTCCACTGTAGTAGGAAATGAATCATCCGACATCCCACTGGTAAAGCATGCTCCAAGATGACAGAACTAGGGCTGCTTTCCTGTAATGTTGGCCTGGGAGGAAGAGGAGGAGGAAGGCTGATGGGTGGCTCCTTGCTGTCTCCCTTTGCCGCACCCTCTGTGTGATTTGTATAGAAGATTGGTTGACTGTTGCTGCTGGAACTGTTGTCTGCCATGAAAGGAATAGTTCCGGCCATACCCCCCGGAACGTATGAAATGGCCAGTAATCCTTAGTCTGGGCTTAAAGGCCTAAATACCTCGCCGTTGCTTTGCTGTCCTTAAATCTCTCTCAGGAAGAATCAGTTTTGGCGGCAAACAGTCTTGCACCATCAAAAGGCAAATCCATTAGAGTGGCTTGCACATCAGGCAAACATCCGGATCCTCTGAACCAGGTGTGCCTTCTCATAGAAACTGAGTTTCCCATCGTCCTAGCCACTGAATCAGCTGTATCCAGGTTCAACTAGATGGCTTGTTTTGCTGCCTGACTATCATTCAAAAGCTCTGCAAAGTGACCCTGTACATCCTCAGGCAGTTTTGGAACTACAGCCCTGGCAGAATCCATCAGGGCATGAATATAACAGCCAAAAAGACACAGGGCTTTGGCAGATTTCAAAGCCATCCTCCCGAAGAAAAAATCTTCTTCACTAACTGTTTCATTTTCTTCGACTCCCTGTCAGCTGGAGATGTTGAGAACGAGCCTGGAGTCAATTTTGAAGAACAGGTAGCATGCACCACCAAGCTTTCAGGTGTTGGATGACTGCTTAAAATCAGAGGATCCCCGGTGCAGTCTTGTTCCTTCTGGCAATGGGACAAGACACTGCCGGAGTCAACAAGGGATTCTACCAAATGTCTAACATAGGTTCAGTCAAAGCCTCATTAGAAGGCGAAAGTGATTTTGACACTGAAGCAGAAAAATGAAGGACCTCTGTCAGTAAATTAGGCTTAGGTTTAACTGTAGGCAGGGACAACGACAGCATGGCAGCAGCATTCCTTATCACCATGTGACATGAAGTGACCTCAGGAGGAGGCATGACATTTGGTGACAACAATTCCCATTCTGGGGAAGCGTCCAGACCACTTGCCACATCCAGTCCTTCCAAATCAGGATCATGCAACAACATTTCTCCTTAATTCAAATCAGGAACCTGCTGTGGACAGAAATACTGTTCTTCCTCCAGAAGCCATTGAAGTTGTCTGAGGGATTTATGCCTAGGCTCCAGCAACAGAGTGGGACTTGGACATTGGAGCGGCCGAAACCACAGGTACTGGAGTCCAATGATGCAACGCCAGCATGGAGCCTTCCGACGCCAGTGCAGGCGTAATCGGTGCTAATGATTCCTGACAGTGTCAGTCGGAGAAAGAGGCATCTTCCTCTGCACTGGCGAAGGCCAGAGTAACTGGGCCATCGGCATGAAAGGCAGTAACGGAGCCTGCTGATATGGCGCTGAGGAACCTCCCAAGGAAAAAGACATCAGGCCCACAGGCACACCTGATGGAGTCATGGTTTTGGTAAAAATGCTATACATGGCATTGAGGAAGTTGGAAGGATCAGTTCCAGGAACATGGAAGGCTGGATACTCTTACTCCTGTCAATGAGGCTGAGGGAGAACTGGAGTCGGAGGGACCACTTCTGACTCCGGACCAGGAGGCAAAGGTGAAGTAGATGGTCTCACTGGACTCGAAGGCACAGTTGGTCCAATGACTAGGGATGGACTCGGAGAGCCTTCAGTCGATCTTGGATGCGAAGATACTGGCGTCAGAGAAACATCTCTCGAAGAACGATGTTGGGAACTGTGGTGCCGCTTCTTGTTGAGATTCCTCTACAATGACTTTGAGGAGTGGGGAGACGACGACGACTTCGAGCGAGACCATGACTTCTAACAACTTCTCTTCCCTTTCCTGTGTCTCCCTTTGTTTCAAGGTCTTCGGGTTCATTTTCTGACACGAAGAACAGGCGTCGTAGTTATGGTCAGAGCTGAGACACCAAAGATAGTCATCATGAGTGTCCTTGTCGACATCTGGCCCTCGCCACACTCAACAAGGCTTGAATCCAGACTTCCTCAGTGGAGACATTGTTGCATAAAAACAGACTATGCTGATCCTATTACCAGAAACACTGTAACCAACAGTAACCTAAGGGAGAGAGGAAAAAAACATTACGTGTCAAAGGCAAAGAAAAAAGGGAACTAACGTCAGCTCGCCGATGTTGACTTCTTATGGCGCCAGTGACGTCACATGGAGTCGCATGCAGAGCCATGCTACTGTGACATCCTCGTCGACATGGGAGACCTATGGAGAAAAGTTTTGGTGAAATGAAGGTGCATGGGGATATTCAAAAGGTGAGAAATCCACAGGTAGATGTATCCATCAGTACTGCTTTTTAAAACTGTCAGGTAGCATGAGACCCAGAGTTTGGGAATAGGAGCAAGCCAGGATCTAGGAGTAAAAGAGCATACTTTACTTTAATAAGGTGCACACTGTGAGTTAATATGCCTCACTGTTCTAAGGTTTCAGTGTCAGGGAGTGGAGACAGGTGGAGGGTAATGGTGTCCGAGTCCTCTATGGTGGTGAAAGCTATCTCACACGGTTTGCCTATGGGTCTCAGGCCAGCACAGGGAGCAAAAGGGAAATGTCCATCATAACGACCCGCCCGAGGACAGTAGTGGGCGCCATTGACTTCTTGCTATCTTCAATCACAGTGCCCCTGTAAAGTCCTAAATGCCACCTACGTTCAGGTAGGAGCTGCACTTTTTCCATGCACGACTGAGAATAAAGTGGGTGTCTGCCAAGTGCAGCATGCGGTTTAGAGTCTTGCACCAAGTCTCATGGGAACAGAAAGCCTCTTTGAACAGACAGGTGTCGCCTTTCCTGCCGATGCCACATTCCACTGCCATACGTGCTGAAAACCACCACAAGTTATTTGTTTACTTGAGTAGAAGAAAATGTTCTGTACAAAAACAGACACGCCGAACTAGGTTCCTGATATTAAATTATGAATGTAAAGAAGTTCATTTTGATTTACATTGCCTTTTATTATCGCGAGTTCTACTCCTTAATTTAAAACAATGTTTATACAAACGAAACTGGATTACTTGTGAAATTAAGAGGGCAAAATTCCCTAGGCAAAGCAAAGGACACCGTTGAAACAACCATCAGTATAGCAAGCGGATCAGTTTAGCAGACGCCTAATTGAATTAGAATTAGCGTTAACAAGTAACAAGGCAGAAGAAACCAAGTATTTCCAGCAAGCGAGGGACATGATTACTGCCCTTCATGCATCACCAAACTTAAGACGACTGAGAAAAAGTACTGATGCGCACGAGTGTCCGGATCATCTGAAAACAGATCTTCTCTGACTGCCAGTTATTTAACACTAAAAATAAATAATGACACGTCTTACTATTGTTGGCAGGAGCGCCGTTTGCACAGACCAGCTACCTACATGTACTTCCCGCACTCGCCCACATTTCATTTGCATTTTAGAAGTGTGGTCTTTGTTATGTCAAAATAAAAAGGCATTTCATTTATACCACGTCAGATTGTGAACCATATAAATGACAAATAATGTATTTCACAAGTTTCTATTTTTAATAAAAATTCCTACTGCTTACGGACAAAACATAAAATAGGTTAATTATATTCATTGACTAAATGCGACATATCCCATCTGAAATATAATTACATGCAAATTATTATAAACTTTAAGAGACATCATTTTATTATTGTTATTATTATATTGGTTAGCAAGGCATCAGGACCAATTATAAAATACAAACTCCAAGTACAAAGACGGGAAGCCACGGTACTGCTGATCAGGCATTAAGAGGTTAGATTGTCCATGCATGAAGACCTGGGTTCCTTGTTGGAAAATGGTGCACTACAAAGCGCATTAAGTCAGAAACATAAGCTAAAACTGGGTAATAACTAATTTTACAGATGTTGAAACAAATTAGTTTTTTAACGTATGTTGTGCCAGTTAAGATTAAAACGGGCCAACTCTTACAATCTCCTTGAAAGACAAGTGAAGGCAAATTGCTCATTTAAAAAGAATGCTGGATCAGTACTGGAAGTTAAAAAGTGATAGGATTTAAAAGTCACTTTCCATCGCTAGGATGGAATTGGGGATTGTTCCCCACCAAATATGTTTGGGTAACCTTAGTTGCAGCAGTGGGGCATAGCAGAACATACTGGTAGAGTTTAGTTTAGTTTGCTGGATTTATAGACCGCATGGCTACCCTCAAGGCATCCCAGCGCTAATCCAGGACCCAGAAGAAACCAAAATGGGACTATGATGAGAAAAATAAAGCCTTCAGTTTTCCACGAAAAGATAGTTCAGATTGGTCTTGTCAAAGTTTCAAGGGGAGGGAGTTCCATATATTGGCTGCTCTACAAGCAAAAGATCTGCCTCCCCATCTTGCTTCCTTAACACAACAAGTGTTAATTAGGACATTTGATGAAGATCTAAGCGTTCTCTGAGTATTGTAGAGTGTTATGATTCGTCTAAGAAGAGACGCACTCTTATTCTGAAGGGCTCGGTGCACAATACACATGGCTTTAAAGTTAATCTGTTGTTGAATAGGAAGCCAGTGAAGGGAAACTAAGGCTGACTTGGCAGAAAGATGTCGGGGAATGTTGATGAGTAAGTGGGCAGCTGCATTTTGTACTACCTGCAATCTCTGTAATACATAAGTAGGAGAGCTCAGGAATAGAACATTCCCATAGTCTAGACTTGACAGTATAAGGGCCTGAATAATAAGTCTTTTGGCGAGAAAAGGAAGAAGCCTAAACATTTTCCTCATCATTCTTAATTTGAAGCAGGTGGTAGAGAGTTTTTTTGAAGTGGCATTCCTTTGTAAGGCGAGAGTCCAGCCAAAAACCTAAACTTTTTATGGTTTCTTTTGGCGGGGGGAGATCTTTAAGCCTTTCTGGGGTTGGAGTAGGGGACTTAAGTACGGAAAAATTCCCAACCAATATTACCTCAGTTTTTTCGTCATTAAGTTTAAGCTTGCAGTCGGCCATACATCTGGCAACATCTGATAAACAGGAAGATAGAGAGGCCTGTTCGGAATGACATTAGCAGAGAAGGAGCAGACAAGCTGAGTGTCATCTGCATAGGATATTAGGGATAAGCCATAGGGTCCCACGATCTTAGCCAGTGGGGACATATAAATATTAAAAAGAACAGGGCTCAGGAAAGAGCCTTAAGGAACCCCACAAGTAAGAGAAAAAATATTGGAAAGGAATGACCTATCCAGGACTTGGAAGGACCTGTTTCCAAGAAGGAGGAAAGCCATTTAAAAGTGTTACCCACAAATCCTGCTTGGGATATTCTTTGAAGCACGATCTTGTGATCCACTGTATCAAATGCGGCGCTCAGATCTAATAGAACGATTGTTGCAAATCCACCTGCATCAAGTCGTTGACGAGTGTCTTCTGTCACGGCCAAAAGGGCAGTTTTAGTGCTGTGTTATGGTCTGAAGACCATTTGGGTGGGATGAAGAAGCTTTTGTTATTCAAGGAAGCCTGTCACTTGCTTATTAACATGATTTTCAATTATTTTGGATGCTATAGGGAGAAGAGTAATAGGTCTATAATTATTAAGTAGAGATGCATCCAGCCTAGGTTTTTTCAATAAAGGCTTGATAACAGCATGTTTCCAATTTTGCGGTAACTGAGGGAGTCATTAAGAACATTGGTTAAGACAGGCACTATGACATCCGCACCTAAGGCTAGTATAGATGGACGGGCAGGGTCCAGAGGAGACCATGAGTTTATATTGCACAGATAGTTCCCTACTGATTCTCCAGTCAGAGGCTGAAAGACTGAGTGGGTCTGAGAATATGAAATTCATCCTGAGGAGTCAGCTTGACCTCTGGGGAGGAATTATTAGAAAAGGTAGCCTGAATGTCAAGAATTTTCTCTTGAAAGAAACGTGCCAGATTATAACTGTGTTCTTTAGAGGCTTCCGTTAGATTAGTAGGAGACAGTTCATGAATGATTTCTTTGAAAATTAAAAATTCTCTTCGGGGGAGTTGGAGGATTGTTCGATTCTAGTGGCATAAAACGCTGCCTGTGCGGATTTAATTTCTATGTGGTAAGATCTAATTGCTTTCCTATATTCAAGTTTAGAGGCTTCAACATAAGTTTTCCTCCATTTCCTTTCCAGCTGCTTACACTCCTTTTTTGAGTGCTGCAGCTGAGGAGAAAAACAGGGTGATTTCTTTTTGTCAGCATTTTTAAGGACAGTCTTAGTCGGTAGTATAATGTCCAAAGAGTTCGAGATCCATTTATTGAATCTCTCTGCTGAGCATGGCTCAGTAATGAGAAAGGTAGAACAAGAATGTTCTATGGTGTATATCCAGTCCCTACGCTCAATTGTGACCATTGGCGCAAAGTCACCTTATTAAGCAGTTGGTGTACCAGGGCGGAGGACGTGGGGGGGCGTAAGCGGGATTAAAAAAATGATCAGACCAGAGCAGGGGAACAGGAGGCTTTAGAAGGTTACTAAACACTAAGTCAATTGTGTGACCTTTGGTATGGGTAGGTCCATCTATCAGCTGTGTAAGATCTAGTGTTGCCAGATCAATAAGAAGGGCTTTACCGGCAGTATTGTGAGCCTCCTCTATATGGATATTAAAGTCCCGCCGAATGGGGACGTTGGGGTTTCTGCAGGCAAAATTTGCTGCCAATTCCGGTAGGGCCTGTAAGAATGTCCCATAGGGACCAGGATGAGAAAATAACAGTATTCCAGAGAAAGTGAAAGTAGCACTAATTGTTAAAGAAATAACAGGCTTTCACTGTCCAGCAAAGCCAATGGTTGAGTGAGGCAGTTAATCGACTTTTTATAGATAATTGCAACTCCTCCACCCTTAGAATGGGGTCTATCAAGTCGATGTACTAAGTAGTTCTCGGGGAGGGTCATGGCACATCCGGAGAGGAGTCCTCAGATAACCATGCTTCTGTTTTAAATAAGGCTTCTGGGGCATAGTCATTTAACAGTTAGTAAATTCGTAATTTGTGGGCAGGCAAGGAGCGGCAGTTAACTAGTAGAAGTTTCCCAACGTGTTCTGAGACTTTCCTATGAAATGGTAGGTGTTTAAGCTGTGGGGTTCAATGACAATTATTGCATGTTTTAATAGGGAAGTCAGGATTAAAAAAAGTGTTGACAAGAATATATAGAATGGTTCATAATAGATAGAAGTTGGTTTACCGAATATACCAGCCTTTCTGGTTTACCATAAGTAGTATTTCTGGCCCCTGATCCCGGTTGGACACGGACGGGCACCCGACCGGGACCTGGATACAGTAGCATTGGCCAAAAACTAATGTCATTTTAAGCCAGTATTGGAGAATATTACAGTATTTTGTTTGCTTTCAAGAAATGTGAGGGTGTTAGAGGGGTTACTAAGAACAGTAGTTCCCAGTTGGACGTCTCCATGGAGCTCTAGTGAGCAAAAGAGGATATTTAGCCATCTCTTCAGAACTCAATTTCCAAAAACAGAGGGCATACAGTTAAATAGGTTATTCATGGGCCAAACGTTTCAAATTTGGTTAGAGATGCCATAGTGTAAATCATTAACATGCCTTAAATCATGAACGTTCATTCATTCACTTCGCCATCACACCCTCATTTGGAATTTGCTTTAGGCACTGTTGGTGAAGATCTTTGAAAACGTTCTTTGAATTAAATAAAGTACACCTCAGCATAATTATTTCACGTTGGCATTTTTTATGTAGCAGTGATGTGTTAGATCAGTCAGAAGATAACCATCTGAGATGTAACAAAATAACTATATTATCACAGAAATTTTCATTTACATTCTCGCATGTCCCTTTTCCATTCACTGAACCCTGTATATTGACAGTGTCTGCATAGGTAACTTCCCCATAACATAGCATTTCCATACAAGTGGCATGTTGTTTCTTCCATTTCAATGACTACACGGTTAAATCAAATACGTTATTTCTGTTGAGTGAGAGTAACGGATATCTTTCTAAAGGTGTTACACTATTAGGTTATCCGGTCTCTCACTATGAACGTCTTTTAGCTCCCATACCTACATTTCGATCTGTTGTGTTCAACAAGTACTTCAAAGTTTAAACATTTTGCTCTCGCTACACATTATGAAGCCCAGCCATCTACATCTAGGATGGCTCCATATTAACAAAAGTAGAGCCATGCAGGATATAGACATGCATCGTATGTCAGGCTGGTACTGATACTGCAACAGTGACACCTCCAAAGCAAACACAACAAGCATTTGCAATGCAATGGGGCTCGTATTTGCTTGAGTTAGAGCTATTGGGGTTATAAGTACAAAACCGGACTCTTCATGCCACATAAATTTGGTCAACCTTGCCTTATAATTTGGTCTTTTCCTACCACATAATTGCAGTGGCCCTGCATTAAACTAAAGCATTTCCCTTTACCTTCTTCCTCTATCTACAGCCAAAAATGAAAATGTTGCCATTTAGAATCCTAATTTAAATCTGCCATGCTAATTCCAATAGAATACCACTTTCAACACCTCATCATAAGAGTTGTTGGCTGGCTAGCACAATTCTCAACAAAAAAAAAAAGACACAAGATGGCCACGGAGTAACAAGAGAAATAAACTAGAAGAGTCACCCAAACATATCAAGAGTGTTCAAACAGTCATAGTGTAATTAGGATGTTAAGTTGGCCTGAATCATGGTCATAATTGCAATAAGGAGAGGTTAATAAAACATATACAATTATCGTATAGGCCCAATAAAGACCTTAATCAGAAATAAACGTTTCCCATTAGGCTGTAATGCTCAGAACAGCCTCTAAAGGATACCACCATGAAAACAGCATTTGTAAGAAACATGGTCATGTAACCATATAGTGAGCCCCTAGAGGACAAAACCACATGAAAAGAAAATGACCAAAAGAAATGCAATGTAGCCATATACTTAGCACCTAGAGGGCATAGTGCATCACCCATTGAAGGCTACTGCAATATTACAAACAAGACCCTTAAACACAAATTACTCTCACTTGTGAAACAAATCTTACAGCCATGAGAGTGGTTAAAAAGACACTGAGACCCTCATTTAGACTTTGGTGGTCTTTTGCCAAGAACGCTGTTGAAGCGGGTGTCAAAACACGGCCCGTGTTGGCGGTCTGTAGCCCGACGTATTACGAGGCACCAAAGGATTTCCACCCATAAACAGGAAGAAATCCGACACCGTCGCCCTGACAGCAGGTGAGAGGTGGGTCCACCGCCAGCACTGTCAAGCCGGAAGGTCTCCGCCCGCCATATTACGAGCAGTAATACGGCACGGTGGTGGAACCACTGACATCCATCCCCTCCTGGACGACCACCTCGACGTGGGCTGCTGTGCGGCCCAGATAGAAGGTCGGACCAACCGGAAGGGGTGGTTGTGTGTGTCGGCCGTGTGCGTGTATGTGTGCGAGCGTGTGTGTGTGTGCTTCAGAATGGGTGTGCGCATGTGTGTGTGTGTGTGTGTGTGTGTGTGTGTGTGTGTGTGAGAGAGAGACTGTATGCATGTGTGGTGGTGGGAGTGTGAATGTATGCAGAGGGGGTGGGGGTGTGTATGAATGCGGAGGGGGTGGGGGGGTGTGAATGTATACAGAGGGGGGGTGGGAGTGTGTATGAATGCTGAGGGGTGTTTATGCGTGTAGGAATGCGTAGGGGGTGTGAATGTATGCGGAGGGTGTGTGTATGGGTGAATGTATGCAGAGGGAGTGTGTGTGTGAATGTATGCAGGGTAGGTGTGTGTATGAATGTGGAGGGGTGCGTATGCGTGCGAGCGAGGGGGGTTGCATGTAGATTTGTGTATGTTTCAGTTCGGTTGGGTCGGGGTGCTTGTATTTTTATTCAGTTGGGCGGGGCAGTCTGGATGTATGCATGCAATTGGGTAGGGGTGACTGATGTATGCATGCGGTTGGGCAGGGGTGTGTGTCTGCAAGTGTGTGGGCGAGTGGTGGTGTGTGTCTGCAAGTGTGGGTGAGTGGGGGTGTGTGTCTGCAAGTATGAGGACGCTTGGGGGGTGTCTGCAAGTGTGTGGATGTGTGGGGATACGTGTTCCGGTGACAAGAATGGGGATTCCTGCCGCCAGGTGCGTTGCTTCCAGGGTTTTCGTGGTAGGGCAAACGCTGCGAAAAGCCTGGCGGTTTGCTGCCTTATAATACAGCAGTGGTCTTAGGCATGCTGCCGGCCTGGAGGAGCTCAACGTCAGCCGCGGCGGTTTGACCGCACCGACGGGACTGACAGTGCTGTGGCGGTTTGCCTCCGACCAAACCGCTGAACCCGTAATGAGGGCCTGAGTGTTGGGAGGGGTTATTATTTTGGAATCCCCACTAACCTAGAGTGGGGACCCAGAGAGCTAGACAGAAAGAGCAGGTTGTGGTGAATGTTTTGAAGGTGGTCCCATTGTCCTAGGACCACCACAGGCTGAGTTATAAGCAAAAATGTTCTGTAAAAGAATGCCCTGAAAAGCATTATGGGACTACCGAGTGCAGTGAATATTGTTGTATGTTGACTGTATTGCTCAGAACAGCCCCAAGAGAACACCACAATAAAATATAATTTGTAAGAAACATGGTCATGTAACCATATAGCTAGCCCCTAGAGGACATAAACACATGAATATAGAATGGCAGAAAGTAATACAGTACAACCATATATTTAGCCCATAAAGGGCATACTGCATTACATATTTTCAGGAATAGCAGGCCTACCGCAATACTAAGCCCCTTACAACACAAAGTACTCCCAGCTGTAAAGCAAAAGTTCCAACTATATGAGAGCTTAAAAGAGACTGAATGGTGGTAAGGGTTATTATTTTGGGGTCCCCACTAACCTAGCATGGGGATTCAGAGGTGACCTAAAGAGAAAGAGTGTGTTGTGCTAAACGTTTTGGGGGTAGTCCTACTGTCCTAGGACCACCACAGGGTGAGTTATGGGCAAAACAGTTGTGAAAAAGAATTCTTGCAAAGCATTATGGGTCGAGTTTTCCAGAGTGCAGTGAATATTGTAGTATTTCCTCTCCCGCTGTGCCAGGAGAGCCGCTTTCCCTTTGAGGATTTCTTTTTTACATAAAACATTTACCAATTTCAAGTGTTTTAAGGGAAGAGCCACAAGATATCACTCTGATTAGGTAACTGTGAACAATGTGACCAGCATCTGGAATAGTTTCAGGACAGCAAAATTTGTGTCCAGTTGGGGCCAAAAGAAAGGGGAGGGGGAAAAGACAAAATGTGTTTTTTGTTTTTTGCCAATAAATATGCAATATTTCACAAATTTACATAGCTTGCACACCTTCCTTGAAATTCACAAATCATACCCCAAATACAATGCTTTTAACTTCAAAATATTTCTGACAGTAAAAAAGAGGACTTCACACCAGTTCTTTACATGTCAGCACATTCACAATGATTAAACAGTATACACAGTTGTGGCATTCATACCATTAGTGGCTTATATGTCATGTCACTAGTAAGATCACTTATGTCATTTGGTACATCAGGGGTGAGATCTCAACCACTGCATTTGCTATGTGAGCTATGGTTTGCAGAGCTAACCATAGCAGGGGAATTACAGTGGTTTTAAGTTTTATTCCATAAAAGTAACTGATCTTTAACTGTTTTTTAAAGTTAAATTTAATATAAGTATGTAATTCCACCCTCTGGGTCGTCAGCAAATCAGACGTTTGTGGACTAGCTTAGTCATCCTCATTATCCAGTAGCCTTCCAGAAGTTGGTAGGGTAAAACGGATCATTCCACAAACAAAAGTGAAGCTGTGTCTAGCGCTCCAGACCTTACCAAAGTTTTACATCTATAAACATGGACTGACAAAGCCCCGAAACAAAAAAAAACAACCCAAGGCAAAACTTGTGCAGCCCAAATCAACTTGAGCATATGCCATCAAAACATTAACATATTTTTTTTACTGTCAAACTAAATATCCATGCCAGCCGTACTTAGCAACAAAAATTCAGAATATGACAGAAATAAATTCCATTTGCAAAACGGTACCAAAACTAACACTAACAGTCAATCCTTGCAAAATTCTTTAAAAAAACAGTAATTCAAATATGATCACACAGAAAACATTTCACCTGCAAGTGTTCTTCTCAAGCTAAATATAGCATGCTGAAAGTCATTTACACAGATACTAGGCCTACAATCTAACACGCCTACCAGAAAAATTATTAGTAACTACTGACCGAGTCCACAATGCTCCACAATTTTAACTCATACAACACAATGGTGTTTTCTAAGGATGCTTCACACTTCTGGACACTAGCACCTACAAATTTTCTGATCCAATGTTTTGGTGGATACTTCTGACATAATCTGCAGACTTACTGTACAACATGATCTGGGGCCGAGGCATATACAGCCGCACCTTTCCCTTCAGTCATGAGTGGCATAAGTCAATTTCTGTGGACAAATTGTGCACGAGTCCAGACGATCAGCCCCCTAATCCTCAATCACCAAAACGTATGGTGCTATAATAGTGAAGCGAGACTCAGCTCAAAATTCATCCAATTGTAGAAGAAGGAAGATCTCCTTAAATATCTTCACATCCTTAGGCAATACTGTATATATTTTATTTCCATCAACCACATCTTCTTTGAACATTAATGGTTTTATTAGTTCACTTGTGAATATCTATATATAATTCCATGTGCAGTAAAAAATGCCATAGCCAACGTGTTTCGTCCCACAGAACTTCTTCAGGGCTAAAAACATACAAATATAAATAACCATAAATTAATAAAAGAAAAAAAAAACAGACTATACAAAGAAAAAATAATTTGACATTAAAATTATTACATATATGCACCTATAGTTAATTCAATATTTAACAAATTCTCCTGCCGCCAATATGTTAATTTACAAAGTGCATGTTCAATTATTTGCATTCTGTATTTAAACTGTAATTCAAATAAAGAAACAACTCAATATGATGAGTTAAGGGATGTGATGTAGAACATGTTAGTTAGATTACACTGCAAGGAGTCTAACCACTGCAGATAATTCAGATACTTTATTGCAAAAAAGTCAAGTTGAGGGGGTAGGGTTGTTATGAATTAACTTGCCTCTGTCAGGAACTTGTGAATGGGCCTATAGCTCAAGACTCTTTCGTAGAAGGAAACGGGTAAAACCTTTAGGCTGTACCGCTCTATAGGAGACACGTGCTCTTTTCACAGGGAGATTAGGAATCCCTTTGTAGTTTTGGGGAGATGCCTTGGTTGTTGTAGGTGGAGTGGGGCAGAGTTCGTACCAGGGAGAGGAGAGAGAGCTCTTTTCCAGGAAGGAAATCTCCAAATGTTTTCGTTTTTCCCCATATGTTGTCTGTGATTTGAACAGCCAGAAAGCAAAGATTATAGGATGCACTAGAATTATATTGCATTGGATAAAAAGTAATAGTGTAAACACACATGAAAGCAACTTTGGTGTAGAAAGCAAAGATTCTAGGGTGTTCTAAAGTTGTATTGCATTGGATAAAAAGTAGTACTGTAAACATACATGAAAAAAGCTTTGGTATTTAATCACTTCTATCCATGATGCATTAAGGATAATATTTATGTTCTCATGCTCAACCACTTTTCTGGGAATTCAAAACTTGACAAGAACAGAAGTGTCTGTTAAGGAAAAACCTGGGAATATTCTAAAACCTCCCAGTTCGAGTTTCCAGTGTTTACTATTGTGTCCATAAAACTTATTTGAACACTGGTGATCCCATTCCTTGGCAAGGTAAACAGCAGCACATTTTTATCCAAAAGGACAGAAGACCTGTCCCATGCCCTTGAATTTTTCGTGAAGGTAAAATTGGCTTGAACATTCTCAAATTCAAACCAAGAATCTTCATTTTTGAGAGGCGATGTCTCAACACAGAAGTCACTGAGCTTTCTTTCAACTGTGGTCAAATGAAGTGCTTTGGACAGCTCAGAACTTCTATACACTCTACATGAAGATGCAGAAGAACATGGAGCTGACAGCACCTGTCTTTCAAGCACCCTTGCGGCTACTATCTCTTTGTACAACCCGATTTGAGAAGCTTATGCTCAAATGTTGGATCGATAAATTAAAAGAAAAGAAAACACTTTTTTTATTGACATTGGGTGGGGGAGCAGATGCAACATGAGGGAGGGTGGGCGTAATGGCAAACCAACATAGGGGAGGGTGGGAGTGAATGGCGAAGCAACACTGGGGACTGTGAGGGAGCCACCAAAACAACATAGGACAGGACGCAAAAGCAAGGTGGGGGGGGAGAGAGCTGAATGGGATGCAAGAGCAATGGGGGCAGGAGAGAAAGCAACACTGGGGCCACGAAAAGCAACACTGAGGGCACCGGTTTGGAAGCAATTGGGAGAAGGACACAGGCAGTGCAAGTTCAAGTTGGAGGAGGGTGGGTAGAGGCAGTCGGGCAACAGATACCAACACAGAGTGCAGTGGAGAGACATACACAAGGGAGATTAATTAAAAAAAATAGACACACAAAAAAAGAAAGTAGTGCATGAAAAGCAAGCAGTGGAAGCACCAATGCCAGCCAATCAAAGAGCTAATAAAGAGGCAATGATCCATGGGAGGGACAAACACAAGACCGAGAAGCAGGAAAATGAGAATAGCAAAGAAAGCCAACCAATGGTAAGCAATGGGCGGGCTTCAAAGCCCCTCTGATTTCCCGGTGAGCCACAATATGCCTTGCAACAGACATTCCATCTTCTGTCTATTCGGCTCAACTTAAACACAACCTCTGAGACTGAAATAGAGAATTTGTTCCTGTTAACATTACACATTTTACTTAGTTGTGCGTTATTGTATTGTGATGTGTATTTAACCACCGACTCCATGTTTGACCATGAACTCCATTTTGTGTGAGTTATTCCATTTGGTGTCCTGCTGCGGTTGCAGGGCAGTGCAGGTTTTTTTCCACACACAACTTGTTTTTCTTTCCACAAGAGCAGGGTGAGACTGTGCTGGAAAATATTATGGGGGCTGCAGACTCACAAGGTTGAGACAGTCTTATCAGAGAAATGTACAACTCTGCCTCAAAACAAGCATGAGAGAGCCTGGCCAGCTCTTTTGTGCGTTTTCGACGCAGACTAAGTGAAGCCAGCGTTTAATTTCATAACAGAGGGGAGGGGTTTCTAGAATTCTCTCCTCGAGCTTGTTTTATGGTATAAAAGATGGGGAGACTTGGTGCTAAGATAGGAAATCACCTGTGGAGCAGATGCGCTGCCCAGGATCTCTTGGTTCCAATCGGGGGTCTCCTGTCTTGACTGGTTGAAGGGTTCCCCTTCGGGCTGGTGAGGATGATGATGTGTTTTAACTCTTTATTATTTAGCTTATGTATTTATGCTCTGTTGATACATGGCATATGTATTTTTAAAACTTGACCACTTACATATATTTGTTTACCTTTGTATATACACATGTTCTGGTGCATTTTAGTTATATGCTTATTCTCATATATTTGTGAGGCTTTTACTTGATATTTGGGAAGTGCCTTAATAAATTAATTATTTAGACTAAGAGTGTTGCTTTTTTGGCATTGTGTCCTCTTAGTTTAATTGAGAGCAACACAGTTACCCTAAAAGGATTTGTTTTTTCCAGGTTGTTGAGTGCCTGTAGTTTTTTCATGTAACCTAGCTAGTATTATGCAATATAACTTATTATAGTGTCTACAATGTGGAGAGTCATATCTTTATCTATGAGAGTTCAGTTTGAGAGTGGGTGTTTGTAATGAGCCATGATTGACAGCTGTGGAGTTCAGGCAAAGACAGTTCAACAGTGGATGCATTGTGTGTGAACAGGAAGGATGATGAAGCAGAGGATATGTAAGGAAGTACAAGCAGGAAAGAGTAAAAGGAGTGCTGAAGAAGAAAGAGATAAGGAATGACTTGCAGATGCAGGTTTTCAGACAAATATCAGGAGAAAAAGGATGAAAGTGTCTGACTAAGAAACCACAGACGAAAGTGGTGTCAAGAGGATAGAAGGAGTGATTGAGACACTGCAAAGACCCCTACCTCTTCCAGACTTAACTAATGTTTAATTCACCGCCTGATTAAAATGTTTAAATGACTGTGTGTACACCCTTCCCTTATAGTCCAATGTAAGTGACCACACCAGTTTTATCAGTAGCTCCTCCTTTTGTGACCTCTCCCTCTAAAAATAACATTTCTAGAGACAGTGCTGTGTACCAGAAAGATAAAAGTAATGTATATTCACAGGTGCGGACCGAGGTTTCAGGTGAGCTCACACCACCTTTTAATTGGTACCAGGTGAGTAACACCAGAAGCTTATATGATGACGTTGCTATAAAACCAAGGGCAGCAGAAGCCAGGTCAGAACAAAACAGGGAACAAACTTTTCAGAAAAATCAGGGAAAGATGAGTGTTAAGAACAAGTCACTTATCTTTGGAATCACTCTCTGGGAATAATCTAACAGAGGTTTCTACACCTTTTAAATATTATCCAGGCATCTGACTGGATCCAAAAAATCTTTAACAGTACCCCTGCATGCCAGTAGATGGTGTCATGTGGCTATGCACTAACGTCATTCCACTCCAGAAGTGGGCTGCAGAGCTTCATATAAACATCAACCATGCCTGCTGAAGTCAGATGCTTTCTAGACAGTCTGGGTCCCCAGTTGCAAAGCCCATTAGCAGGTTGGTTGTGACCAGTGTGGTGATATCTAAGTGGGAGACCTTTTCAGATGGAGAAAATAGCCCAAATCACTCAATGGGGAGGATCAATGGGCAATCTGTGGTTAGACAGTGTATCCGTCACAAAGAGAGTTACTGAAGTTAAGTAATTTGTTTTTATGATGGATACATTTAACTGCAGATTGACCATCTTTTAAAGAGATGCAAGAGCAGCACCCCGCAGCCCCCATCCCGTGTTAGGCGTGGCTCAGTCCAAAAAGACCTGCATGACCGAGCAGGTAAAGTGCCCTTCTGGACGGTTTTGGCACTCAAAGCAGTGGTGTTTTGTGAATGTATGAAGCTGGACCACCTTAAACCTTCTGGGGGCTACTTCCTGACCAGTACTTAGCAGGTTTTCATACAGGGCATGATCCAACAAGAGATGATTCTCTTCTGCACTGCCTTGCCCATTTTCCCTTCCATGAATTCAATAAAGAGCTGATGAGATTTAGTACAGTCGATGTAACCACTCTTTTATGATCTAATTGATGGAGTCTTTCCTTCTCAGAGGAACTAAGCAGTTCGAAGAACACCAGAACGGTGACAGTTTGCCCAACATGAAAAGGAGTCAACAACTTTTGAAAGATAGGAGGCTTGGATCTTTAAGATTAACTTGTCTGGAAAGAAAGTTGTGAATGGCGGGTTGACAGAGGGCTTGTAGCTCACTCACACACTGTGCTGATGTTATGGTGATGCGGAAAACTGTCCTAAAGGTGAGAAGCTATAATGGACAGTTGTGTCATGGTCAAAGGATATACACATAAGGAATATAGATTCAGGTCCCACTACAGCATCATGAAAAGAGTGGGCAGAAATGTGTTGCAAACCTTTCAATAAAAGGTATCACAGCAGGTGATTTCAATAAAGAAGGCTGATCTGGCAACCACAGAAAGGCTGAAAGCGCAAATAAATAACCTTTAATTGTGCCCAAGGCAAGTCCTTACTGGGCTAGAAACAACACAAAAAGCAACACTTCAGAAAGTTAGTACTGAAGCGGGTCAATATGCAAAGTAACGCAACATGCCACAAATTTGTGCCAATGCTGGGTGCACACTTATTTAGTAGAGGAACATCTGGTTGCTCAGATGACATTAACAACCCCATTAGGGAGGTCAAATATAGTTAACTGCAGCCACTCAGTCTCCAAGCACTGAGTTAAAGATTGTGCAGGTACAAGTGCAAGACCCTGCTCTGCTGATCCAGGGAAGATAATTCAGAAGAGGAAGTCTAATGGGTGGATACATATTCATATCCAGGAATTCTCGTTAAAACACTCCTCTGGCCCAATCCGGTGCAACTAGAATGACTTGGAAACTGCACTACTTTCAGAGGAGGCCTGATGAAAGGGAGCATCTGCAAAGACGTCAGTTGTTACTTCAGCACGCTGATAGTGGGCCCAAAGGATGTTAAGAGATTTGCCTTAGTTAGGAGGTGGTCAATGACTGCCTGGGGAAAGCTCGCCTTCATCATCCAGTCGTTGAAGTAGGGGTTGACTGATAACACCAAACTCTGTAGATGTACTGCGAACTCTGCCATCTGTTTTGTAAACACCCGAGGGGCACTGGTGATACCAAAGAGGAGCACAACAATTTGAAAGTGCTCCTGTCCCATGGTGAACCACAGATAGCGTCTGTCAGCCTGTAGGACATGGATGTGAAAATAAGCATCCTACAGGTCCAATTCTAACATCCAGTCTCCATGAGCAAAGACATACACGATGTGGACCAGAGTAAGCATCCTGAATTTGTCCTTTCTTAGAAAGGAATTGAGAGGGTGAATGTCTACAGTTGGATCAATGCTTAAGTCCTTCCTCAGCACCAGACACTAATGGGAGTAACAACCAGTTCCAGCTTCTGAAGCGTTAACTTCTCTATGGCCCCTCTGGTCAAAAGGACATACACATCCTGCAGTAAACAAGACAGACGGTCCTCCATCAACCGCTGTGAGGGTGCTGGAAGGTGAGGCGGGGTAAAAAGAAACAGAAAGGCATAACCCTGCTGGACAACTTACAGGACCCTCTTGTACTGAGTGATGTCTGGCTAACCTGAAGAAAATGGTGGATCATGCCTCTGACCGTGTGGCTGTGTGCCTTCAAGGACACACTAAAGGGGTTTTGTTATCACAGGAGGGGTAAGGGACTGGGCTCAACAACTCCGCTACTGTCTGCATGGTCTGTGGGTGGCGCAGCTTCAAAAAGGCTGCAGAGTCTGCTGGGATCGTTGGAGGCTGGGTGCTGGTGATAAAAGCTACTATGGCCACGGAGGAGATGGACTGCTCGGTGAACTGCCACACTGGAGCAGACAGGCCCAAGGAGCGTGCTGTGACCCCCCTGTGTTTAAAGTGTTCGAGAGCCGAGTCTGCCTTCACACCAAAGTGGTGAGAACCATCAAAGGGCATGTTCATTAAGGAAGATTGGACATCTCAGTTTACTTTATTTTTTTAGTCATTTGTTTATTTTCCTGGCGTTTGCATTCGTTGAACGTTTATCACCGATACGACAAGCCTTTACGTGTCATATGCCTACATGTCGGAAGGTACCTTTTATGATTTGTAATGAACACTGAATATTACTACTGACACAGCACAATTTAATTAATAAATTCGTCCACCTTTACCACTGAGATTTTCATTTCTTTTTGCTGAAATGGTAAATTACGTGTTCCAGCTAGTCCTACCGAGGGAAGCACCTAAGAGATCACTAGCCGTTGTGCTGTACTCTTGAAGTGTTGCTTACTTGGGTTTCTAACTCCGTGTTTGTCAGCACACACAGGCCGCAGAATCTCTGTGCAGGAAGCCCCGGCTGTGCAGCCCTCGGTCCCCCTAATAAGGTTTATAATTAAACGCACGGCTTTCTGTGCCTACGTATGCTCCATTATGTACAATTTGGCATACTAGTGAAGAGCAAGAGAAGTAAACGAAAATGAAAGAGAAGGTGATTATCTTGGCGTAGATAAGCCAATCAGTCTTAAAGCCATTAATGAATAAATGTATCTACTTGCTAAATATACACAACAGTGCTTGGTAAAAACTTTAGGAGAATGCCCCTTCCAAAGCTGTGCACACAGTCAATGTGACTTTTGATAGTAATAATTATGCTTTAGAGTTCAATGCGTAGTGGGGTGTCACAGGTTATGTATTGATTCTGGTGTACAGTGTATCCTCAAAGTACAAACTCCAAGCCAAATCATGCTTTGAATGCAGGTGTTGCAAGGCTTGTCTACTTAAATTCCATTAATACTGCTGCTGCCTTTTATGTGTTCTGTAATCTTTTCCTTTTTAAATAAAGCACTTTTGTGTATGTTTAGTTTCAAGGAAGATACCTAGCTCCAGGCAGGCACCTAAAGCACTCGTAGGGACCACAAGGGAGGGCTCACAGCCTCCGAGGTCGCTGCTAACTTCCCCTTCCCTCTAAAACGTCAAAGGAGAATCCCTCCAGTGAGGAGTGCCAAAGATCAGGCTACATCCTTTTGATGCTCTAGGGATGGGCACAACCAAGCTTGATAGGCAATATGATTGTAAGTATCATGTGGTCATTCTACAGGCACCCTCTTCCTCTCACAGGAACAGGCATAAACCTCTTCAGAAGGGAAGCCAATAATCTACCTCCTGGCCAGCAGAGTAAATATAAAAGAGCCTAACCTGGAGTTTCAAAGCCTGTAGTCTGATGAAAGGTTGACTCACAGACATATGACAAAAATTCAAAGTACATCAAGAAGTGCAACTATGACCAAAATAACGTATTTGCACTCAGGATATTTTCTCACCTAGGAAAGCTAGTGATGAACTTCTTTCTAGGTTCAACTAATGTGAAGTTGTAACTTTGGTGCAATTTTTGCCTATTGTGTAAATACAGTAAAGCACTACAGAGTCATACTATAGACAAAAATAAATGGGAACGTTTATTTTCAAAGCCCTATTAAATTACTACAAATGCAAAAAGAACAGATGATGGACTGAATGCTGAACAATGCAAACATTCACCCCCAGTCACAAAGATCTGGGTTTAATCCATCGTTTTCTGCTCACCAAGCCACCCCAATTTGGACCCAGCCATATGCAAATCAGTCTTGACCCTCTTCCTCATGGGAACAGTCTAGTTCGAACTGCCAAGCCAGGTCCTCCCTGGACCGGAAACAAGCATCCTAGGACCGGTTTCAGGGTATCACCCTTCATCAGCTAGGCTAGAGTGAATCCAGTGGTGCAGTGAGCAAGGGACCCACGTCTGGGCATACCCTTCCCACTTGGGGCAACAAAGGCAAAAAGAACAGATAATGGATGGAATGCTGAACAATGCAAACATTCACCTCCAGTTACAAAGATCTGGGTTTAATCCATCGTTTTTTTGCCCACCACTCCACCACAGTTTGGAACCAGCCATATGTAAATCAGTCTTCACCCTGTTCCTCATGGGATCAGTCCAGCCCGAACTGTCAAGCCAGGTCCTCCCTGGATCAGAAACAAGCATCCTAGGACCGGTTTCAGGGTATCACCCTTCATCAGCTAGGCTAGCTTGAATCCAGTGGCGCAGTGAGCACGGGACCCACGTTTATGGGATTCAAACATTACGTGAGACTTTGTTAACAATTATAAAATCACTTTGTGTGTATGTGTAGAGATGTATAGATACACATATATAATACATAGCAGGTAAATGTAATGTGGGCATATACTGCTATTGAGGGGTTCTGGTGATAGCAAAGCAAGTGGTATATAAAGGTCACCAGAAACTAACATGGCAATATAGGACCATAGGACGTTACGTATTATGTATTTCTTTTTTAAGTATTTCTTTTTATGTATTATATTTTTTATATTACATGATTCATGAATTGAGTTTAGTACCTTAACGAGAGATTTGAAGCATGTGAGCATCATCCATTTACAATTCTTTGTTTGCCTGAGGTTGCAGATACGTTAGTCAATGTTCTGAGAAGAAATAAGTTACTTACCTGTAACTGTAGTTCTCCAGTATTGGAAGCTTTCATAGATTCACATGCTTCAGTACTTCCCTGTCGTCGAGATGGGAGCCCCCGGTGGAATGTATAAGATATGCTTAAATGTATACCTACATTATATGCATTAGGCCTCAGTTTAGCAACCTATCACAGTCATTTTGTAAAATAGAGCCAAACTCAAAACTCAACCAATCACACTGCACCACCCCTTATAACCTCCTGTGAGGAACTGCCTTCCGACAGATTTTCCGAGCATAAGTGCTGCAATAATAAAGAACACTGAGGAGAGAGAAGGTGAGCTCATGAGGGGAGGTGGGTAGGGCCCATGTGCATCTATGAAAGCTTCCAATAATGGAGAACTATAGTTACAGGTAAGTAACGTATTTCTTACTCCAGTATTGGAACTTTCATAGATTCACATGCTTGAATAAGAATAGCATGCAGTGACTACCACATTTTCTGTATTTGTAAGAACACATTCTACTATGTAAAATATAGTATCAGCATTTAGATAACTGCATGTCGGAGAAATAAAGATATTTAAACATACCTATTGAAAAATATATATGTATATATATATATATACGTAGATTATGCACAGAAACTCACTATTATATAGAAAATGTGGTATTAAACAGTAGAAGCCGATGGCGAGAACAGAGAAATAGCTCACCTTCATCGGAACAAATGCCTAAGGACTGCTTGGCCAACCGCTGCATCCCGGAGCCTTTCAGCATCCAAACAATAATGCCTTGTAAAGCATGAGTCGTTCTCCACGTTGCCGCTCGGCAGATGTCAGGTAGGGATTCGCCCAAGAACAGTGCACAATAAATGGAAAACGCTCTAGTTGAATGGGCACGCACTCTTGCGCCCAAAGGTCGGCCAGGCTTTTGATGGCAAAAGGCTATTGTGTTCGAAATCCATTTGGAAATGGTCTGCTTAGTGACAGGATGCCCTCTTCTGGGTGCACTGAAGGCTATGAAGAGTTGGTTCGATTTCCTGTTTGACTTTGTTCTGTGTAAGTAGAGCTTGAGACATCTTTTCAAGTAGAGAGAATGGAGCGATGTTTCTGCTCCAGTTTGAGGTTGTGGAAAGAAAGACTTCAGTACCACTCGCTCATTAATATGAAAGTCTGACGGTACTTTAGGGATAAATTTAGGGTTGGTATGCAGGATAGCTCTACCCCCAGTGAATTGTAGAAAAGGCTCTTGGATTATAAATGCTTGTATTTTGCGGACTCTGGGAGCAGATGTTAGAGCTAAGAGGGGCGCTACTTTCCATGTGAGGTATTTGATGTCTGCTTTGTGGATGGGTTCAAATGGTTCTTTCAATAGCTGGCCCAAGACTGTATTAAGATGCCAAGCTGGGGGCAGGGCTTTAACTGGAGGGAAAGACAGAAAAAGACCCTTCATAAATTGTTTTATAAGTGCATGAGACCAGAGGGATGGTTCTTTAGATATTCTTCTGTATCTAGAAATGGCTACCAAGTGAACCTTGATGGACGCATGGGCAAGACCTCAGCGTGCTAGATGATGAAGGTAAGGTAAGATTTGTTCCGGAGTGGAAGAAAGGGGGTGAATGTTCTTGGAGACACACCACAAGCAGAAGCGCTTCCAGTTTAATTGGTATGTCTTACTTGTGCTATCTGCATGCGCTTTAGCCAGGATGTTCTTACAGTCGTTAGGAATATCTAAGTGGCCAAACTCATTGAATTCAGGAGCCATGCAAATAAGTTGAGAGACCTGGGATC
This sequence comes from Pleurodeles waltl, assembly GCF_031143425.1. NCBI lineage: Eukaryota > Metazoa > Chordata > Amphibia > Caudata > Salamandridae > Pleurodeles > Pleurodeles waltl. The sequence continues at coordinate 1,706,502 of NC_090441.1, read as the reverse complement.
TAGGTGTCTCACCTGGCCATGATTGATGGTTAGCAACTCCAGAATCGGTGTTATCCTGATGGTTGACGTGGCCAGGCTGCAGCAATTAGGAGTATTTGACAGGGCTCTGATTTGATTTTGCTGATCACTCGTGGGAGTAGAGGAATCGGAGGAGTGTAAACATAAATCCCTGACCGTACTATTGAAAAGTCATTTCCCCACGATCCCAGTTGGTGATGCCAGCTTGTATAAAATCGGCATTTTGTGTTCTGGGACGTCGCAAACAGGTCCAGATTTGGCTTTCCCTATCTGAGGAATATTTCATCCAGCGTCTCCTGATTCAACTACCATTCGTGGAGAGATGTGCTTAGTCTGCTCAGCGTACCTGCAGTGGTGTTGTGTTCTCCTGGGAGGTGCTCTGCCTTTATGTGCACTGAGTGCTGAATGCACCAGGTCCAAATGGTCTGGGCTTCTTTGTATGGCAGATGCGACCGAGTCTAGTGATCCATGATCTAGTGCATGGTGGTCTTATTGTCCGTTCGGATAAGCACTGAAGAGCCTTGGATTCTTGGAAGGAAGGCCTGCAGAGCAAGGTACACTGCTCTGAGCTCGAGGAGGTTGATGTGAAGAGTAGTGTGAGAAGGGGGCCATTTGCCACTCACTTGGAGGTCCTGCAGACATGCACCCCATCCCTCCATTGAAGCGTCCATTGTTATAGTTAGTGGAGGCACCTGGGTTAAGATGCCTAGTCCTCTGGAAATGTTCCCGGGTGTTATCCACCAATTGAGGGAAGCTGACATTTGTGGTGTTACATGTATTGTGTCCTCGAAGGAGCCTTGTGTCTGCTTCCATTGCTTGTCGAGCTCTTCCTGGAGTGGACGCATACGAAGGCGACAGTGGGGAATAAGATTTATACAAGACAACATCATCCCCAGTAATGACTTGTAGCGTCGAACTGAAAGAGACTTTCTTTGTTGAATTGTTCCTGCTAGCCTGACAAGCCTGAGTTTACTGTCCACTGCTGGATAGGCTTTTGTTTGGACCGTATCCAGTAAGGCACCCAGAAAAACTATTCTTGTGGTTGGCTGAAGTTGGAACTTTTCTTGGTTGAGAGTGAAGCCCAATTGTCTGAAAAGTCATAAGGTCGCCTTGAGAGAATGGATGTCGGAGGCTTTTACTAACCAGGAGTCCAGGTATGGAAATATTTGATGTCGCTTGCGCCGTAGATATGCTGCAACAGGGGCTAGACCCTTCATAAAAATTTGGGGAGCAGACTTGAGCCCGAAAGGTAGCACCTTGAATTGAAAGTGCCGGCCAGCTACCATAAATCTTAGGAACCTCCTGTGTTTCGGGTGAATGGGTATGTGGAAGTAGGCCTCCTGCAGGTCTAAGGAAGCCATCTGCTCTGTTGAGAAGCTGCAAGACATCCTTCAATGTCACCATGCGAAAGGACTGTTATTTCAGATACTTGTTCAGCTCCCTTAGATCCAGGATGGTTCTCCATAGACAAGATTTTTTTCTGATTAGGAAGAAGCGAGAATAGAAACCCTTTCCCTTTTTGCGAATGGGGCACCAATTCTATCGCTCCTTTGAGAAGATGGAGATGTGTTTGACGTACTTGGGAGGGAGGTGTCCACGGGGCCATACATGTAAATTCTAGAAGATGACCGAAATTTGTTATGTCTAGGATCCACTTGACGTTCGTTATCTGACGCCAACTATCAAGGTGGTGCTTTAGTGAGGAAGGAGAGGCAGCCGGCCATTGGAGCTTGTCATTGCTGCAGGAGGGATCTTTAGCTTGCCTCCCTGACTTTCCTCTGTGAGGAGGCCTGCTATATGCCGCTGCCAGCGTTTGTCTTTGGTGATATTGGGGTCTGGAGGGTGGCCAGTTATAGGAATAAGCTGGGTACCTGTATTGCTGGTAACCTCCACGAAAGGAAGACTGCCCTCTACCTCTGGCACCTCGAAAGGGTGTTCGCTTACATGGCAGGGAGCCCAATGATCTAGCAGTATCTGTGTCTGCCTTGATTGCCTGGAGGGCGTCAACATGTTTGCCGAAAAGGGCTTCTCCATCGAAAGGACTTCGGGACGAAAGTTGGTGGCCTTAAGCCATCCTTGGCGCCTTAATACTGCTGATCGAGCAAGAAACCGAAAACCCATAGCAGCAATGTCTAACGCACAATCTATTACTTCCGAGGATGTGCGCTGTCCCTCCAGTAGAATTTTCTTAGCTGCAGCCTTGCTAGAGTCTGGAAGGTCATCTAACGAGTGAGTGATGTCCGACCACAGCTGCCTATCGTACCTTCCCAGGAGCAACAAGGAATTCGCTGCGCGCACCACAATGGCAGACATGGAGGAGAACCTTTTCCCGATGTTATCAAGGCGCCTACCTTCCTTATCCAGAGGCGCAGTCAGAGGTGCAGAAGGGTTCCTGGAACGTCGTTGTGCCGCTTGGGAAATCACTGAATCCGGTTTCGGATGCCCTGATAGGCAGGCAGGAGCATCATCAGTTGCCTTGTACATTTTATCCAGCTTAGAAAAGACCGCTGGCACGGTCGAAGGGTTACGCATTATTTTCAAACCCTGATTCCACACATGGTCTATAATAGGGATAGCCCTGATAACCTTTCTATGAGGCTCCTTAAAGTCATACAAGAAACAATCTTGCTGCGTCGTTGGCATTTGCAGTTCAAATCGTGCAGCCGCTATCTACAATTAATTATGGAAAGTACCAATATCCTCTGGAGGGGACTGAAAAAAAGCTGGCTCTGGAGAGGCAGGCGTTGGCAACACATAATCGTCCCATTCATCCTGCGCTGAAAGTACTTCCCCGTCTTCATCTTCATCATCTGACGAAGCATGGGCTTGTGGATCTTGCAGATTTTGTGGAGAAACTTGCGGAGTGGTAGGATTAACTTGCAGGAGTACTTGGTGCTGTTACCCTAGGCTTGGGAACTACTGCAGGCTGTGGACAGAAGCATTCTTTATAATCTGCTAGCATGGCTTGCAGGTCAGAAACCAGACCGGAGAGTAAGCATACCATTCCTTGCTGCTGTTGATGAGGGATTGGATCGTAGTAGTGCTGGTCATAATACGAGTCATCGTCAGAGTATTCCTAGCATTTTACATGCTCCTAGCCACACCATATTCTCCGTCATCATCTTACTCATCATCATCACCATCCAAGAAGCGTGATGGTAAAAGTCTTGACACCTTACTTGGTGATGTTATGGATGGCGTTAGATGAGATTTGGATATCCTTTTGAGTGGAGTATGCTCCGACGACTGGTAAAGAGGCAATGAAGATGGTCTTTGCCTTTTTGTAGGCATCATCTTGACTGTTGACGGTGGTGTCGGCGAGAAAGTAGCTACCAGAAGCGGCGTCGACGGGAGCATCGACGACAAAAATACCGTTGACGAGGGTGTCGTGCGGTGGAAAATCTGAGAGGAGGCAGTTCCTCACAGGAGGTTCTAAGGGGGTGGTGCAGTGTGATTGGTTGAGTTTTGAGTTTGGGTCTATTTTACAAAAGGACTGTGATAGGTTGCTAAACAAAGGCCTAATGCATGTAATGTAGATACACATTTAAGCATATCTTATACATTCCACCGGGGGCTCCCATCTCGACGACGGGGAAGTATTCAAGCATGTGAATCTATGAAAGTTCCAATACTGGAGTAAGTGTGTGTTTTGTTGGTAATAATGAGTTAATATTTAAAATGAGTTTTCATGCAACAATATGCTGACCATTAGAAGCCCTCTCAAGCTTTATAGGCCCAAGCGGAAGGACTTTACTGGCCGTCAATGCCTGATTCACTATAAGCGTATTAGAACATTCCACCCCTAGTTTCACTTTCTTAAACATTCATAAAAAGTGACATGACACAGCAAGTGACGTGGTACAGAGAAACGATAGAGGGGATTTTCAACATTTTTTAGTTTATTTTGGGGAAATAATTATTAGTTTAATTTAATCTCATTAGAAATAGTACCACACTTGGTGCTGCACAGTGCAAATGAAATGAGCAGCAAGTGAGTGGTCCAGTAGTAGTATCTGCTCTTAAATAAACAGAATGAAAGAGGACCTAGAAAAAGAAGAAAAAGGAAAATTGAAGAATTAGCCACCAGCCCCGACACTAACGTGCACTCATTTATACACAGATATGTACAGATACGTCCGTGATCAGGCAAAAAGCTGCTACTCACAGAATAGCAAACTTTACTGCAAACTGTATATGACTGTACAAATCATTCTCATCACTGTATCCCACTTGCACATCATAAAGATGCTGAGAAAGATCTTTATAAGGCTCCCAAGCAACACCAGAGAAATCATCATACACCCCCTACTCACCAGCAAGTTGAACTACAGGAACACCCTCTGTGTAGGAATCCGCAAGCAACTCACTAGAAGACTACAAACTATACAGAATTCAGCAATCAGATTCATGATGAACTTCCCACTCAGACCTCACATTACACCACAACTCAGTGAGCTCCACTGGCTCCTGATACACAACCATGCTCATTTTATATTTCCCACACACACATTAAAATCACTATACAACCCAGGCCCCACCTACCTAAACAGCTGCATTTACTTCCACCAACCACCCAACATCATGGTTCCACAGGACTCCTACTCACACACATCCTATGTATGCACAGAACAAGATGAGAAGGATGGGAATTTGCTTATATTGCTCCTAAAGAGTGAAACAACCTTTCACTCCACATCAGAGCCTCCTCCCCTCCTTCTTGTATTCCGCAAGAGACTGAAGCCCTGGCTTTTCAATTAACAAACCTATCCTAAGTAAAGCTGGGTATACACACCTGTTAAGTGCTGGGATACCCTCGTAGGTGACAGTGCGATTTAGAAATACACATAAAATATAACAATACAGCCAATGGCAGAAATGGGCCCAACTATTTCCCCATGCAGTATGCTGTCATGGGAAGAAGCAGAATGTGACTCACAAGATACTCTATGAATGGACATGTATGTGGAACTTTTTTGTATTACAAAGACCTAGTAGACAACTGCCAGGTCCCTCCAAAGAGAAGTGGCAGGCATTATCACAGTGCAAATTGTCTACCCAAGGATTGCCGAAAGGAGGCAACCAAAACCAAACTCCCTACTCATCATAGTAATCTGAGATTTTATATAGCAAGCTGCCTGTCTACAGGCTTTAATATAGTGTAGTATCAGTCCCTTCTTAAAGGTCTGTTGGTGTTAACATAGAAATGGAAACCTGATGCAAGTCAGACCCCTTTCTCGGACTCTACATCTACCTGACCAGCGGAGGTCAGGATTTCATTTTTCTTGTACTACTTTACATGGGGGGGTGCCTAGCTCTGACACGGACATCAGACTTGCACAGGAGGGAATATTTCTTTTAAATTCATGATTTGCTGTTCACAATATTCTTTTAATATGTCTGCAGTAGTACCAGCAGCAGGGTGACCTACTCCACCGCACAGGAGGCTCTCAGATACAGTTTTTGTTCTGTAATTTCCACCCCACCCCTACTTTTAATCTTGAGTGACTTATGCTCAGGATGTTGGCATTAGCAACTTCTGCTCAATGGGAGTTGATAAAAACACACAGCTGCAAGAGTTGCTTACACTTACCAACAAATTCAACTTTTTAATAAGCCAACTCCTGCTCCCCCTGTGACTTCTTTTTTTTTTTACTGTGGTAGTCTGATACACGTCTCCAGAAATATGTATATCACTTAACAATAGTGGGTTTGTAGGGTGGTTTATTTATGTATGCTCATTACCAAAACAAATCTGAAATCTCCAGACCAAGACCCTTTTTATTACCAAAACGTGCTTATTAAACTCTTCCATGCCCGATATAGACATAGCCAACCTCACTGGTTGTTCCATTGCTCATATAGATCGACCACTTCAATCTGCGGGTGACATTTCGATCATTTTTAATTCTTAGTTCACGTGCTCCGTGTTAAATAACAACCTTATTAGGATCAGAAACTTTCACTTTCAGGGGCACTTATCTATCGATCTCTGTTGTGGGCTGGTCCATTCATTAATGCCTTAACAGGCTTTTAATCTGTACATTCTAAAATATCCTAATTTGACTTTATTAGGAGATTTTAATTTACTTATAGATAATTTGAATGACGCTCAAGCTACCTCTTTGGTTGATAACATGTTAGTGATCGGCTTGAAGCAATTAGTGTCTACCACGACCCACACACATGGCTACACAACAGGCTCTATTTTTTCAAACTTAAATGAAGTGCACTCAGGCCAACCCATCTATTTGGTCTGGGCAGAGCATTATGCAGTTCCTTTCACTTATGATTCCAGAACTCCAAGTTCCATTTAATCCAATCGGAACAAACCAGCCGGAGCCTAGTCCGAAATTACTGAAAGAAACTTTACGACGTTGTAGCCTCATTGCTCCCCTGCATTTTTTAGAAATATTTAGATGTTTTAGCCTTTGATTTGGATCTCACCAGCAGTAGATTCCGTCACTCCACTTAAATCAACTACATCCCCCCACACCAAGCCTACTGTCCCTTGGTACACAACAATTAAGGAAGCAAAAAACACTGCAGAAGTTAGGAATGCAAATAGAAGGCAAATCTCAATCATGGTTCACATATCCTACACAAGTTAGCAATTAACAATTAACAAACTCACCTAAGCAGTTCAAGAATCTTATTATGTAGGGAAGCTAGCTGCTTATAATCATTTATCTAAAGAAATCAGCACCATCGTAAATTCGGGGTCTCTCCGACTGATCTGTAATCAAGTCATCTACCTGTCACAAGAGTTATGTGATAACTTGTCCATCTTCTTAAATAATACAATCTCCAGCCATCTAAGACAACTTTCTTACATAAACCCTGCTGGATATGTCTTCTATTCTATACTCTGCGCACCAATCTCTCATCCTCATAAGTTGAACAACTTCAGCCTGATAATGACTAATACCTTCAATCTTAACAACCTGCAAATCCACATCGTGTTTGGATCCCTTCTTTTTTAAATAGGTAAAGGGCTCATCACCCCTTACCTTTGCCAACTATTACATTCTTCCCTCAACTCTGCTTCAGTCTTAACATCTTGAAAACTATTCTACCTAAAATCTCTGCTCAAGAAAGCAAGTGAACACCCTTCAGAATTATCCAAATTTAGAACCACCTCTCCCCTACCATCGCCTCTAAAATACTGAAAAAATCAGTAAATCAAAAAATAACAGCTGGAAAAAGCCTCCTCCTGGACAACTCCCAGTTGGGTTTTCATTTGTTGTACAGTACTGAAACGACCCTTCCAGCTGTCCCACAACACATCCGCCTAACTAAGAACCACTGGGGCTCTGTGACATTGGTCCCCTTGGACTATTCTGCAGACCTCGATAAGATTCCTCATAAAATTCTGCTAGAACGTATTTCCTAGCTTCAATAACCTGCTCCTAGAAGGATTGCCTCTTTTCTATCAAGGTGTTTCCAAATAGTAATGTTTGACTTTATTGGCCTCCTCATCGAGATCACTAAAATGGGGAATACCTCAGGGATCCACCTGGAGCCTCACTCTATTCAATGTATACATGAAATCACTAGCAAAGTTGGTTCAATGCACTGTCTTCAAAGGGACATCCTATACTGATGACGCCCAGCTTGTTTTTTCCAATGAAGAAAATGTCAAATATTTTCAAAGTTTAAGCTTCGCCTTATTGAGGTTTCAACTTGTATGCAAAAAAAGTTACCTGAAATTTAACGACGAGCAGACTGAAATTCTATTAATTGGTACTTTTAAGCCTAACTGGTCATCTGCCTTGTAGGCTAACAAGTGAGGCAACACATCTTCTCTAGCCAGTTTTCTCCAACAACTAGACATCGAATTTGACAATGGCTTCTCCTTTAAAGCTCAAACTGTGTCTGTAGGTAAGTGGGACTTCCCAAATATTCCATTCAACAACCACGGATTGTACACAACACTGCACTCAGACTTTCCTTCAGTATACCGAGACATCAATACATCACCTAACAGATTTAGTTGCCCACCCATAAAGAATGATTAAGATCTAATAAGAATAATGTTTCAATCTTCACTGACTTCTGTACTCTTCAGGAGTGGGCCCAAGGTAAGTCCAGGACCTCAAAAGACCCCCTTTCCTACTGTAGTAATCTGTGCAAAACAATGTAATGTAAAACTTGTCTACAAGTTTAACACAATGTAGTGACAATCCACTCTTAAAGGTCTTTTATCTTTGACATATGTTTTCCACAAAAAAAAGACAAGCCTACTGCCTTTATTGTCACTTTTCATGACAAACAGATCAAGCCTATTGTGTGCCCATTTCAGTCCTGTGTTGACCATAAGGCAAAACGTGGAATACAAGCACCTAACTTCTTGCCGTTAAAAATCTCTACTCAATGAGGGGGCCCGCGGGAGGCATAGAGCAACGCTCTAGTCTTCCCCGCGGGCCGGTTCGGGGAAGGAAGTGACGGCGGGACAGGGGATTGGACGGGAGGTAAGTGGGGGTGGGTTTTAAGGGTGGGAATAAAAGGGGTTGGGGGAGGAGGAACCGGCCTCTTTCCGCGCTGACCCATCGCGCGGTTAGTTTGGCCGGTCCCTGGGGGTTTAAAGAAGCGTTACAGGTAGTGTGGGGTTATTGTTTCTGGTGGGCTGTGGGGCCCGGGAAGTTTAGGTTGGGCCTAAGGGCAATTTTTTGGAAGGAGGACAGCCGGGTGTGGGCGTGCGCCCTCCCCGCGGTGTTTTTCGAATTAGGGGGCGGCAACGCGATCCTCCGCGGGACGCCGCCCTCCTTTGTGCAGACATCTGCACGTGCTTGGCAGCCGGCCAGGCCGCCCCGGGGCCGGGGTTGTAAACGGTTGCCGAAGCAACCGAGGACAACATTCACGCGAGGCCGGAGCGGCTGGGGAACGGTTCGCGCTCTCCCCATCGCGCTGGTATTATATTTAAAAAAAAATAAAAATAAAGGGGGGAAACTTAGAAATTTAAAAATAAATAAAAAGAAAAGAAAGAAGTACAGAAGGCCACATCAGGTTTACCAGTCACCCCGGGTGGGGGATTGGGCCACAGGCCGGTAGGGCCAGGTGAGGGCCAAGTAGCCGGGCCAGTGCCCCTTAGGGGACCCCCCCCCCCAAAAAAAAAAGCAAAGTATACATAGGAATAATAAGGTGAATAATTTAAGAAAGAGCTCTTGCCCTCAAATTTCTTACGAGACAGAAGCTCGGGGCACACAAAAAGAAAAAAAAAGGGAGGCCCGCCCCTGCGACATGGCAGCCAGCCACGACGCGGAGGCGGTACAGGCCGCGCTTCGCGTACTTGGCGAAGCGGGTCGGGCTGACCTCCTCAGGCCTGGTGTCTTAGAACAGGCATGGGTGGGCATGGTACGGCCGACGCGGGCCGCGTCAAGCGGAGTAGCGGCGGCGGTAGCTGCATGTACATCCCCCGAGAGGCCCAAAAAACTCAAAAAAGCGGCGGTGGAAAGGGCGCATGGCGCATCCTCCTCCACCAGCCAACCAGGTGGCGGGGAAGGCCCAGTGGTCGAGCCAGGCCCATCAGACGAGGGCACGGCACCAGCGCACCAGGTGGTGGACACAGATCTACAACAGGATCAGCTTTTAGAGGCAGGAGGCCCGGTTCAGGATGAGTTAGTGCTCGAGCGTCCCGCCCCCCCCATTGACCCCATGCCGATGGACCTGTCTCTGCCTAGGGGCGGGGCCTACCTGGCCGGGTCCAACAACAACACCAAAAAGAAAGGCAAAGGGCCCAGACCCACGGGCGGGCTGGGCAAGCTCAGGGCCAGTAAAGGGCAACCAAAAGAGATACGAGGGCCGTCAGGGGAGTCCACGCCCCCCGGCCCCTGGTCCGGCAGGCTAGATGCGGACGAGGCTTGGGACCTAGAGGCCAGGATCAGGGAACAACGCCGCATAGTGGCAGAAACGGAGGACAGGTGGGCCCAATTATGCTTGGAGCGGGACATGCCCGTGCCACACGGCCTGCAGCTAAAGAGACCAGCGGATAGTGTAGGCAGCACAGGAACCATGCCGCAAGACGCCGGGAAAGGTAGTTGGGTATGGGTCCCGAGCGACGGGCCAGGAAATGGGGATGGATAGCGGTTTAGGCAGCGCGGTGGGTACCAGTGGCGCATACGGCCAGACTGGGTGCGGAAAGTCAATGCCAAGGCAGGAGGTTGGCAGAAAGAAGGCGATGCCAACGGGGCGCAACACGGCCCCTGTACGTTGGTCCGAAGCGCTAGAGGGGTCTTCGGCGGCCTTCTCTACTCCGCAGGATCGGGGACAACACAGAGGTGGCGGACGCCACGAGGGCCAGGAGGATAACCCTGCTAACTATACGATGATGAGTGGGAATGTTAGTAAACAGATGGATGTGTGCGAGGATGACGTGCTGGAACTAGATTATGAAGAGGAGCTGGAGGAATGGGAAGAGGGTGAGATCAGGGAGACGGAGATACTCAGCTTAAGGGGGAGGGGAAGAGGACGCAGGAGCGGCATAACCCCCCTCTCGGCTTCTATTTTTCAGGAACGGGACTACAGCAGTGGTACACAAGAAAGGAGGCAAGAGCAAGCACGGGGCCGAGGGGCCCGGAAGGTTTCACGACCAGTGGCTACGCAAGGAAGAGGTAAAGGGCAATGGTGGTCGGTCTGGGGGGATGGCGGTAAAGGGGATGATGCGCCAATCTGCAAGTCTGTGGGAGTAGGTGATGGTTCGATACTTGACCCGGTACCAGCTAAGGATAACCAGGGCGGGGAAAAAAGTACAGAGACACAAGCCAAAGCCACGACCGAGGGCGAGGGTGGAGACAAGGCAACGGGGGAGAAGTCAGGCGCAGAAGCAAAGGAAGGGGGAGAGCACAAAAAGAGGCTACCCTATATGGGCTTGGCTATGCCTTTGGGCTCACATGTGGCGGAGAAAACAAAGGCCAGAATATGGAGACACGAGTATGTGGACGTTTTTAAGCTATTACATAGGGACATACAAGCCAAGGAGGGGTCTAAAGAGGAGGAGTGGGAGTTGGCCCGTAGGCCGAGGGTCCCAATCAATATGGATAACTGGACATCAGCATTTTTGATTTTTGCGAGTATTTATTGTGAGAAATACCCGGACAGAGCTATAGCGCTATTTAAATACATGGACATTATTAGGAAAGCGCAGATGCATTTTGGGGGTTTTGCCTGGCTGAGCTACGACGAAGAGTTCAGAGCCCGAGTGAGCATTAACCCAGATAAGCCATGGGGGGATGTCGACCCAGAATTATGGATGCAATGGATGGCGTCATCGCAATCCACGGCAGCAACTCATACAGCGAGTGGTTTACCTGTGATCTATAAGCCATTTCAGGCACGTCCCGCTCCGGGGGGGGCGGGTGTGGGACAGAAAACAACACCTAGCACGACAGGAGCGTGCTGGAATTTTAACAAGGGTTTCTGCTCCAGACACCCTTGTAGGTTTAAACACGACTGCTCCAAGTGCGGGGGCCGTCACCCGGTCACACAATGTTTTTCACTTTCCAGCCCCTCCGAGCAGTGGAGGGCCTCAAAAGGCAGAGGGACCCAGGGCGCTCCTGCTCCAAAGGGGGCCTACACCAGTTAGGGTAGATTTTATCTTACCATGGCTGTACAGATACCCGGATGAGGCAGCTGCGTTGAAGTTAGCGGTAGGTTTTCAAGAGGGGTTCAGGGTCAACTACCAAGGGCCGCGGGAGAGGCGCTGGGCAGACAATTTGCGGTCTGCGAAGGAACTACCTCACGTGGTTAGGAAGAAGCTGGACAAGGAGCTGCTATTAGGCCGAATTGCGGGCCCATTCTATGAGTGGCCAAGTCAGAATTTAATGATCTCCCCATTGGGAGTCGTGCCGAAGAAGGCCCCGGGTGAGTTCAGGTTGATTCACCACCTATCATGGCCGGAGGGCACATCGGTTAACGATTTCATTGCAGCGGAAGATACCAGAGTGGGGTATGCGTCGGTGGATGATGCTATTAAATTGGTCAGGGGATGTGGCAAGGGCGCAGAACTGGCAAAATGCGACATACAATCTGCCTTCAGGTTGCTACCAATACACCCTGGGGATTTTGATTTGCTGGGGATGCAGTTTGAAGGGGCCATCTACGTGGACAGGGTTCTGCCCATGGGTTGCGCAATTTCATGCGCTTTGTTTGAGGCCTTTAGCACCTTCATGCAGTGGGTGTTTGTCAAAAGTAGTGGGCATTATGCGGTGACCCATTATTTGGATGATTTCCTGTTTGTAGGGAAAAAGAATTCAGGAGACTGCCAGAGGGCCCTGACAATCGTTCAGGAGATGGCACAAAAGATGGGAGTGCCTTTGGCACCCGAAAAAACTGAAGGCCCCGCAGCGGTATTAACTTTTCTGGGTACTGAGTTAGACTCCAATACAATGACGGCCAGACTACCAGCACAGAAGGTAACAGAGATACTGGTTTTCTTGGGTCTTGTGAAAGAGGCACGAAAAATCGACTTGCGGACAGCCCAGAACCTGTTGGGGTATCTCAATTTTGCTTGTAGAGTAGTTAGGGGGGGAAGGACTTTCTGCAGGCGGTTGGGTTTGTCCATGTCGGGCGCAGTTTTGCCACACCACAGAATAAGAGTTTCAACGGGACTCAGAGAGGATGCGAGGGTGTGGGAAACATTTTAGAAACAATTCAATGGGGTATCTATGTGGTTCTGTGAAGAAGAGACAGTGTGGCAGGTGCAGATTTTTTCGGATGCGTCGGGAGCACATGGCTTTGGGATTTTCTGGGACGGCCTGTGGTGCGCGGAGGCGTGGCCAACATTATGGTTAAAACAGGGAAGAAGTATTGCTTTTCTGGAATTTTTTCCCCTCCTGGTGGCCATGGCAGTATGGGGACAGGAGTTGGCAAACAGGACAGTTTTATTCAGAATCGACAATATGGCGGTCGTTGAGCTGGTGAACAGACAGAAGGCGAGGGATTTGAGGGTGTTGCGCTTGTTGCGCCGATTTATGTTGCAATGCTTATCTCTGAATGTGATATTTAAAGCTGTACATATTCCAGGAGTTTTCAACGAGATTGCGGATTCCCTGTCTCGTTCACAGTGGCAGCGTTTCCGCAACCTGGCGCCAGGAGCAGAACAGAACAAGACATCGGTCCCGGCAGACATTTGGGAATGGGGGGCATGATGATCACAGGGCTGGTGGAGATGTCTTTAGCGGAATCTACTCGGCGAAGTTACCGACTGGCTTGGTTGGATTTTCAGTTTTTTGAACGGTTTATAGGAAGTTTTTGGGGACAGAGCAAAAGACAGCTAGAGCATCGGGCGTTGCGTTTTGTGCTGTACATGATTCAGAAAGGTCTGTCAGCAGCCACTATCGGGGGTAAATTGGCAGGGGTATCGTTTTATGGAAAATTGTTTTTTGATCACGACCCGGCAAGAAACGATCTGCTGGGAAGGATGCTGAAAGGTTGGGGCAGGATTAGATCGGTAGAGGGTAGAGCGGCCAGGGAACCCATTGATTTTGATCTATTACTGGAGTTGTTACACGTACTGCCGGTATGTTGCACAGACGATTATGAATTGGCACTTTTTCGACTATGCATGGTGTGGAAGTTTTTTGGAGCTTTCCGTGTGTCAGAGTTGCTGGGGGTTGGGAGGGCGGTGGGGGTACGCTACAAGGAGGTGTGCGCGCACGGCGGCCGTTTAGGGATCTGGCTTAGACGATCGAAAACCGACCAACTAGGTAGGGGTAAGTGGGTATGGTTAGAAAAAGGGGGCAACGTGTTGGCCTGCCCTGTTGCAGAATGGAGTAAGTGGCAATCTTCAGGCAGGTTGAACAAAGAAGCAGGGGTTTTCACACACAGGTCAGGCTCAAAGCTCACCAGTTTTCAGTTTTTGCGAGTATTGAGAATGGCTTTGGGTCGTGTGGGCCGCCAGGCCATGGATTATGGCACACATTCATTTAGAATTGGGGCGGCCACGGCCGCAGCGCATTTGGGTTGGGACTGGGCAAAGATTAGGGCAATAGGCCGCTGGAGATCAAGGTGTTGTGAACGATACGTTAGACCCTGAGATGTGAGGAGGGATAGCTTCAAGGTTTTGGTTGGGGGTTGGGGGGGTTTTGATGTTCAAAAAACACATGTTACAGTTATTTTTCCGTTGCAGGAGATGCGCTTGGTCCATTGCAGGGCAAGACGGTGACATGGCTGGTCGGCCATTCATTTGTACATTGGGCAGCGAAGTTCGCAGAGAAGCAGATATATGGTCGGGCCTTGGGACTATCCAGCAGGCGGCACGAGGTGCTATGGTGGGGAAGGAGCGGAATGCGGTGGGGTAACCTGCTTCCTTTCATCACTACTAACTTATCGAGCTGGGGATGTCCAGATTTGTTGATCATTCATTTGGGAGAGAATGACCTGGTAAAACTATCAGGACTCACGCTACTGCAGCACATGCAGAGGGACTTAGAGATTCTCAAGCAAAAACTGCATGGTACATGCTTGGTTTGGACAGAGTTTGTTCCACGAAGAGTGTGGAGAGGGGCAGTAAAATATGGAGCCATGGAACGGGCTCGAAGGAAACTTAACAGAGCGATGAGGGTGTTCTGTTGGGCTCAGGGGATAAAGATACTGAAGCATGAAAATATTACAGAGCAGGAGGTAGCTTTGTTCAGAGATGATGGGGTGCACTTGTCCACACTAGGGAATGCGTACTATTTGACAGATCTGAGACTGCTGGTTGAAGAGTTGTGGGGAGAGAATTTGTGGATTACAAACAAGAAATGAGTAGTGCGGGGTGCAGTAGCGTGTCTGAAAGGGGGGGGTGGGGCAGCACAACGCCAAGTGGGTTGGTGCTAGTTGGCAGTAGATGGGGGAGGGTGGTGAGCCAGATGCGGGCTTGGCCACCCTTCCAGGGAATAAACAAGCAGGTGAAGGCTCTGAGTGGGGGTACGCACGAACCAAATGGGGCATGAAAGGAAAAGGGGAGTGCGTAGGGGAATGGAAACGAAATAAGGGTTTGAAGGGGGAGGATGAGCGAGGCAGATGTTAAAGGGAGGGCGTTAATAAAGTTACGGTTTACGTTATAAAAGTTAAGGTTATTTTGCGTATGCAACCCTGTCCTAATAAATGACCTTTTACACTATAAATACAGCTGTCACTGAGTTATTTCCCGATGAGGGGGCCCGCGGGAGGCATAGAGCAACGCTCTAGTCTTCCCCGCGGGCCGGTTCGGGGAAGGAAGTGACGGCGGGACAGGGGATTGGACGGGAGGTAAGTGGGGGTGGGTTTTAAGGGTGGGAATAAAAGGGGTTGGGGGAGGAGGGGCCGGCCTCTTTCCGCGCTGACCCATCGCGCGGTTAGTTTGGCCTCCCACCCACCCGGCAATTGGAAGAAGAGTTTTGAAGGATGGTAGTTAAAGGTAGGGCATAGAGGGGGGAGGTTTACTTGTCAGTTAGGGCAGGTTGCAGCAGAGAGCGAGCAGTAGATGGGGGAGGGTGGTGAGCCAGATGCGGGCTTGGCCACCCTTCCAGGGAATAAACAAGCAGGTGAAGGCTCTGAGTGCGTGTACGCACGAACAAAATGGGGCATGAAAGGAAAAGGGGAGTGTGTAGGGGAATGGAAACGAAATAAGGGTTTGAAGGGGGAGGATGAGCGAGGCAGATGTTAAAGGGAGGGCGTTAATAAAGTTACGGTTTACGTTATAAAAGTTAAGGTTATTTTGCGTATGCAACCCTGTCCTAATAAATGACCTTTTACACTATAAATACAGCTGTCACTGAGTTATTTCCCGATAAAATTAATATCTGGGGGGGAGAAGCAAAGCCCTTCGCAATACTTCTTTTCTGTTCATCACATAACCTAAAGCAACAGCTGCGCCGTCAAGTCAGACCTAAACAAAAAAAACTATAGCCGTGCCAAATAAACAGAATTGAGACAAGCCTGGCACGAGCTAATCAATAACTATGTAATATGCTTGGCAATATGGAGGAAACCAGTGAGCAGACTTTTAAAAGGAGTAGCACCCGTTGTAAGAGATTTGATCTAGTGTGTGAAATACCAGTTGCAGGAAAAAAATCAATCGCTGTATTAGGAAAGTTCAATGTTCTAGGTGCTACGGGCCTTGAAAAACATTTCTGCTGTTCATAAAAGTTCAACGCAACAGGAGACACAAACGCTTTCATACCTACCTTGAGGTGCGATTTTCACTTGTTCACAGCAACAGGGGCATACCATATTCCACGCATCCTAATATTGCTTGCCATACATTCCTTTCCATGGTGGCAACTTAAATAAAAATCAAGCGTAGGCACATCTTCAAAACACGCGAGTTGAAGAGAAGTGCGGACGGGTTTTCGCAGGGGCGCAGACTCTTCCGCGGTGGTTTGGCGCTGGAGGCCTCGAATCTTCTGAGAGTATTAAGAGCCTGCTTAGAGTGACGCGACGTCCACTGACCCAGAAGCTAAGAGGATAACACAGGAGGGAGGCAGATGAAGGAGCAGCACTTCGGGGTTTACTGATTAGCCCAGCGCTTTCGGAAATACGTTTATCCTTCCCTATCCGACACCTTCTGCCGGGAGACAGTAAAGTGACCTCACACAAGATGAGGCGCTATAGATTCTGATAAAGGCAGCGGCTGCAACCACCTGCCTCACGCCTACAAACGGGCAAGAAATTCGTGCACTTTGAAGAAAGAACGCAAAAATGCAGCTATTCGTGCAGTTTACTTAGAAAGTTGCTGAAACAGAGGGCATGCTCTACCCCCACAACTTGTGAGGGACAACGAGAGAAAGTTGCAAAAACATTTAAATACATAAATTAAATCTTCCCCTGATACAGACAAAGGGACAGGGGCATGTCTAGATAGCATTCTTCCTTTCTGACATTACGATCGTAATCTTTCCGCCGGCTCTTGTGGTGTAATGCGAGGTACCCGAATATGTAGCACTCTTGTCCCCTCTTTAGCGCCTACCCGGCTCAATTGACCTCACTGGTACACTTCTTCAGGCAAATACAGAGCTCTGAAAATCACTTTAAGAACTAACTTCACTTTCCTCTCACTCCACCAAGCGACATGAGTGCCTACACGAAGCAAATGATTCGATGGCTAGAAGGTACCTCAAAATGCGCTACAGCACAACATATATCCCCATGTGTAGAAAGCCAGACACCCAATGGTCGTCCAGCGTGGATTACCCCCATTCAAGCAGTCAAAATCCTTGAAGTAATTGTGCACTCTGTACTTTTATTATGGTCACATAGTGATCTTTCATGCTAGTGCCTGAGATAAAGGTTAGTCCATGGCTCTCTTGTGCGCTTCAAACATAAAAACATAAATGAATTCAACCCATGCAGCCACCACCCAACCATTCCATACCAGTCAATCAAAAAAAAAAAAAAATCCACATGATGGACGTGTTACACCTTGACTATGCAATTTCACATTTGCTTGCTTTGCATCTCTGCTGACCTCATCACACAGCTACTATGGGTACAAAACACAACAGCCACACTTCTCCAACACATGCATCCAAGCACCACTGGAGTAGCTACCAACAGACTAACAAAACAAATGTTGCAACCTGTGATTCACACATCGTGCATAGTATGAAAGGTGATCACAGTCCCAACATACCTCCTGCCTCTAAGATGCATCATGCCCTGCCCTTTTGCCAAGAAAAAACAAATAGGCAGAAATCACTTCATAATTTTTGCATAACATTCATTAATAATTCACATCCACATTTCTGAGTTTATAACCAAACAACCAACTATTTCAAGGACCATCACTGAAGAGTGTAGCCATTGAATAGCCAGGAAGAAGTTCACCTCAAATGTGAAAAACGAGAAGCAACTGGACAGGAAAATACCACCCCAAATGTGGGCTTTTGCCATCCAATATCAGAAGTATCAAAACTAGAAAAACAAAAGAATAACCATGAACTCTTAAAGGCTGCAAGAATGGCACACAAAAATCATAGAATAACACCTCATCAACAAACCCATATATATTAAAACGTAGTATTCGCGAGAGAAAACCAGTGCATACACATAATGCCAACTTAGACCATAACATTATTCTAAGCAAAGAGAAGAGATAGTCTCTTATTCACTTTGTGCTTCAAATCATTATAGAGACATTAGATTTACTCAGAGTTCACATGTCCACAGCTATAAAGTAAAATTCTTAATTAAACCACGCCTGATTCATAACATGAAATATCAACAATCTAACGCTGTCTAAAGCCAGATCAAAAATCCAGTCACTGCTGCTCAGGAATTATGTCTAAAGCAGTAAAGAGAGGAATCTCAATCTTCACATCGTGATGAGGACACCCGATTTTAAGATATTTTTTTATTTCCATCAATGTTCATCCAGATTTATTTTGTGGTCAGTTAAAAAAATGAAACAACAACAGTACAGTTCCACATTTGTTGAACTGATAAATGTTAAATCACACTTCGATGTCTATAGGGTTTCAATGCTCTAAATAGCTTTACACAATGAAACAAACTAACTGGAGTACATTAGCGTTTTAATGTCAGCAATGAATCCACATCTGCAACGTGGTGAGCTTCGATAATACACTGTATCCTCTTTCGAACTTTTTACATACTGTCAAATATGTCAGTTATGAGCCTGGAGCGCCTTAATGACAGCTTGGAGATCTAAAGTCTGGACTTTCTGTTTTTAAAAATAAATACAAACAGAAAGCAGGTTATTTTTGTCTATATTTACAGAGAAAAATCAGTAAAAAAGTGAAATGTGGGAGCATTAATAATTATATTATACCACAGGAAAAACTCCAACTCTAGGAAAATCATGGCCTTTACTACCGAGAATAACACAAAATAATGAATAAGATTGACAACAACGACAGCGCAGCGAAAAATCTCCATTATAAGGTGGGAAAATTAAAATCAGTCATGAGAAACAGTGGCGGATGCTACTGCATTTACTTCAAATGCACTGTAAACATTGTACAGAGCGCAGAAGACACACTATGATAATTGTGAAAGCATGAAAATATACGTGCTTGGGTCACGCAGGTGAAAACAGAGGCTAGATTAATGACAACCTTTTTGCTAGTTGACTTCCTCTTCTACTGTTAGCTGAGCCCACTGATGCCAACTGGTCCTCTTCAGTACCATACTACAGGCATGATTATTCTTACAATACAAGTACCTGAACTCATCGGTCAAAGGTCTGGAATGGGAGTAGCTTCCAAACAAAGCCTTAGCACAGATGTGAACTGCGCTCAGAAGGTGCTCTTAGTGTCTGCGGTATTACTTGAAGTGTCGAAGCGAGTAAGGGGTGGATAAGTACCCAAGTACTGGGGAACACCGGACTCTTCCTCTTGCAATGAGGATTCTCTAAAAATGAGAAGGCATTCACCTTCTCAGCAGCCTACTTCACTGAGAAAGAGCTGCATTCAACCACAGGGAAGGAGTTGAAAGGCTTGGACTAGATAGTGGGCTGTGATAGTGGGTGCCCATTAGAGGGCCTGATCTCCACTGCCCAGTGGAACTCCTTTGAACAATCACAAAGAAAGATACTGGGTCCCTGCTTGGCGCCCAGTGATGGGAGGCATGCTGGATCTCTTGGTGCAATGGAGTTAGCAGCGGAGTTCCCAGAAATAACTGTCTTTATCCCGTGGTGTACCGACATCTTGAGACCCCTCAACCCAAAGAGGGAGTGGGATGCAAACAGATAGTACAATGGAATCTCTGGATGAAGTGAAGGGTTGTTTCTCGAAGGGCACACAACTGAGTGTTTTGACACCTTCCCTAGACCTTACAATCTGATCCAAATCACAGATTGTCGGATACAAGTGGTATAAACAAGAGTACGACTTAAAACTCCCACCCTTCCTTGTTGCTTACATCACTTGCATAACAAAGATGAGGACAACCTTTTAAAGGGAGGGATCCCCGAGTGAGGCACCATACTTAGTGCGAATGCTCACTGCAGTTCACAATTTCCAGGTTCTCAATTCCTCTTCTGAATGATGAAATCCAACATCTCAAGCAGGATCGGATCGACTCTTACTCTGAACATACACCATACACCAAGGGGTGGGAAGGGCCTTCTCTTCACAATATTAGGTGATTTTAATTTTAATGATTCCCAAAGTAAGGATAGAGCATCCCTCCTCGACTTAATGTCTAACTTAGGTTCTCCCAGCAGGTCTCCTTTCCCATCCACGGTGCAGGTCATACCCTCGATGGTATACTTACTAACCCTAATGACCTGACTATCAGTGACTCTCACTTTCTTAGTTGGGTAGACCATTTGGCAATCACTTTAACAGTTTTCTTTCCAAAGCCTCCACACAGCCTACACACAGGGTGGATGGGGACACTCTCAAACTCATTATTTGCAGAAATAGGAGTAAAATCTCATCGGAAATCCTTGAACATGTGCTCAACCTCCCCAGAGTTAGACCTGACAACTACTCCGCAGAAGACTTCCAAGCCTGGGTCAGTGTTGCCCTGAATACTATAGCCCCTTGAAAGTCAAAAAGGTAACTAGATTTAAACCCTCTGCACCTTGGTTTTCTGAAGAGGTCAATATCTTAAGACAAGCATGCGTAGGCAAGAGCGGAAATGGAGAACAAACTCAGGCCCTGTTGAATAAGAGAGCCGTAAGGCTCTCTTTCTGCATTACAAACTTGCCATCAAGTCTGCTAAATGATCTTTCTTCACAAACAAAATTAGGGCAGCTACCAAACCCTCTAAATTACTTTTTAATGTAGTTAAAGAGTTGTTCACTACCCCATCTGAGGGGTCCCTGAAGGCACTCAAGATTTCTGCAACAGATTTGCACTTTACTTCCAGGACATAATTCTGGATATCTAATCAGATTTTAATCTGCTGGTAGAAAACAAGCATTGTTCTGAGACCACTACCAGTTGCTTTCAGCCCAAATCAGCTCGCAGAATTCCCATTCATTTCCCTGCAGCAAATCAAGGAGCTAGTGCTTACCATAAAATCTGGATCTCCATCAGATCCCTGTTCTCCTAAGGTTTTTCACCTTGCACCGGGCTTGACTGCCAACTTTTTGCAGAACATATTCACTCTCACACTGCAATCAGGAATGCAATTTATGAAAAGACACAATCGTGACTCCTCTTCTTAAAAAAGCTAATGGAGACCCAGAAGAGTTGAAAAAGTTCTGCCCCATATCCCAGATATCATCCCCTGCTTACACACTGGAAAATGCATGACTCATGATATTCTTGAACCCTCGCAAAACGGATTCAGGAGTGGCCACAATACAGAATCGTCTCTCACTGTGGCTGCAGATAGTATCCGGTGCCAGGGTGACTGGGTGGTGGGGCTATAAAGATAATGCTCAATTTATCTGCTGCATTGGACACTGCCTCACCAGTTCAGATGATCCAACGTCTACAGCAAGTCAGTGTTTGGGGTTCTGCCCTGAAACTTCTTCGTTACAGTATACAGAATACAAATTGTCAGCTGTGGGAGTTTTAGGGCAGAAGCCTTTAGCCTCCTGTGTGGAATGCCCCAGGGCTCGTCCTTGAGCTCAACCTTTTTTAGCATAAATGTGGCCCCACTGGCAGAAGTGGTGCACTGCTTTGGGTTCCATGTTCTACTGTATGCCTACGACACCCAGATCATTGTGTCCATTTCAAATGATCCTACATCGGTGACAGAGAAGATCAAGCAATGCATGACTAGTGTCAGCAGGTGGATAACAGACAATGCCCTAATACTGAATGCAGGAAAAACTAAGGTTCTAGTGTTTATCAGGCAGGAATCTATTGGGTCCAATATCTGGTGACTGAAGGACTGTGGCCCCCTTCCCACTCTGGTCAAGTCAGCCAAAAACCTGGGTATCATCTTTGATAACACCATGAGTTTTGACACTCTGGTCCGCCGCACCACTAGCACCTGCTTCCTCATCATCAGGACCTTGAGGAAGATCTTTCCTTACACTGCCATGGAACTGTGCCCATCTGTCATCAACGCTCTGGTCACCTCATGAATGCATTACTGCAATTCTATCTACCTCAACATTAAAACCTCCTGCACTAATAAGGTTAAAATCACCCAGAATGCAGCAGCCTGTTTGGCCCTTAACATCCCCAAACACCTCTCGGTCAGGGACGGGATTTGTTCCCCTCACTGGCTCACCGTCAAAAAAAGGAATACTTTTAAAGCATTCTGTATGGCACTCTTAGCCCTGCATCAGAGATGACTCAGTCAACTTAACTCACCCTTTCTTTGAGACACTCCTAACAGGCTTCTTAGATCTTCCTTCCATAAAAAGACAATAATTCTAGAGCTTTCAGAAGGCCAGATGGTGGGGGAGAGGGTCGCTCTATCTCGTTGGCCACTGCCAAATTATGGAACACCCTCCCTGCCCACATGTCTGGACTTGACTCTTTTTCTATTTTAAAATTACATTTAAATACATGGCTTTTTCATTCCAGACCCCTTAGTCACCCTCTGCACTACTACAGACTGCGATGGACTGCCTCCCAAAGTGTTTTGACACCTCACCTTCTGCTATAGTGCGCTCTACAAAATTTGTAAACATAACATATTAATGGTAGTAAACAGTGAACAGTCATGTGCTGATTGAATGTTCCTCAAACAAGAGTAGCAGAGCCTATGCGGGTCAGCTGCTGCAAAAAGCCAGTGAAATGGCATGCAGGACTCAAAATGAGTATGTTTTAGTGTAAGTTACATGAACTGAAGCAGTGATTGTGTAGCCTGTGCAAAAAGTGTAAAAAAATAAAATGTAAAGAAAAATGGGGCCTCGTGTAGGACATTGGTCAAACAAGGTTCTAATGCATCCTGATTAGCAGGAAAAAGGACACAGTAAGTGGAGAAATACTCCCACATGTATGGTTCCGGGCACACAAATGTATTCACAACAGCTACAGAAGGATTGGCTGATCCATGACTGGTGGTGCCCCAAGTATCTACAGGTGTAGAAACACTGAAACTCAGAAAATAGAAGTAGTTCTAGATCTAAACACCGTCCTGCTAGATGGCCATATACCATCAGAATCTTAGAAAAAGTTTTTCTTTTTTTTATCTGTGCAGTTAGAAGACACTAATGTTAGTTAGCACAGTAATGTAGACTGTACACCCAATCCAAATACTTCCAATTTATGTAATCAAGAATTATCTAGTATGTTTTTATCCACTAGTTTTTAGGTTGAGTGCGCAAGCGTTCTGGCCTGTTGTAATCTATCTGTGGGCTTTGAACCACGCCCACCGCACACCCATCACTACCACTCGTTCATGGGCTTGCCTTTAAAAAATCCTTTGTTATGTTTGGTAAATGCTTTACGTTTGTCCCTCCTTGGGACAGTGTTGTTACTGCCTTAGCCATCGACCCTGTTGCATGGATAATTGCACGATTGCCAATACGTCTGACTGTGAGCAAACTTATTTTTTCCTTTTGTGCATCTCCTTTGCGCCCATGCTCATGGGACAGGCATGGCGTTTTGAATTGGCTTGCTTATGTCAACTGTTTTACTTTTAATTTTCAATTTATGTGGCAAGAAAAATCCAGTTAGGAATTAACAACGCTAATAGCTCTAACTCAAGCAAAAGTGAGACCCATTGCATTGCAAATACTTGTTGTTCCTGGTGTTAGATTGGTTCTACCTTCTTTAGTTAAATTGTGAAGAAGAACGTGCGAGTCAAACTAGTCAAAAATACAAGACAAAAGAGGGAAAAGGTCTGTACTACAGACTGAAGAGTCAATTCAAGACAGCTCTGGGTTAGTAAAATATATATATATATATATATATATATATATATATATATATATATACACACACATATATTAATGTCCATATGGAGTTTCAGACCAAAATCAGTTGAACAAATCTTGAGAATACCAAAATAATGGCTTCCATAGGTAACACCACTACATACTTTGTATTTGCACACCCATCAAACACATCTAAGAAAGGTGAGAGAGCCATTATCGCAGTCAGGAAAGACCTTATTTTTCTAAACCCTTTATAAAGATTCATCCTAGGATGCCAGAAATTGGGTCTCTAGTTGGCAGGTATGCACCCAGTCCAAGTAGGGACCACAAGCCTAGTCAGGGTAAGTTAGATACACATTTAAAATTAATATGTGCTCGCCCTCTGGTAGCTTGGCACAGAGCAGGCAGGCTTAATTTAAGAGACAATGTGTCAAGTATTTGTGCAACACACACAGTAATCACAATGAAAACACCACAAAAAGACGCCACCCAGGCTTAGAAAAATAGAAATAATTTATTTGAATAAAATAAGACAAAAACAACAAAAATCCAATCAGTAGATCATTCGATATAAATTAAAGGAATACATACAAAAGCAGTGCTTTAGAAATCATTTGTCCTCCTATTAAGGCATTAACGGTAATCTGTTTAGACAGAGTCTGTTTATCTGCATTGTGACTGCTCTCTATGATCTCAAAGAGACCAGAATATCACAGCTGCCTGGGGCGTCTGGAGGCTGATAACAGATCACACAGATCCGGGAAGCACAGTACCTTGTGCATGAAAGGTTGCTGCTGCTCCACGAATCACATGGCGACCCTGCATTGAGATGAAAGTGAGTGGAGCACTCCTCCTAGAGTGCTGGGGGGGGGATCCCACAGGGTGGATTCACACTGGTAGAGCAGTGCGGGGCTTAATGGGAAGCACCGTGCTGGTTGGAGAGGATCCTCAGGGAGTTAGTGGTGTTTCAGCAGACTGGCACATGGCTGTGGAAGTGCACCACGCTTACTCAGGGAAATCCTTATACTAAGCTCCACTTCGGATCCTCAAAAGCAGGCACCACTTCAGCTGAGTGACACAGGAGCTGCAAAGAAGCACTGCGTTCACTGGGGGGACTCCAAGAACAAAGCTCCACTTTGGCAAAGCAGCACAGGGCTATGATGAAGCACTACGCTCACTAGGATAATCCGCAAACAAAGTTTCACTTCGGCAGAGCAGTGCAAGATTGTGATGAAGCGTCTTTCAGAAGGTCTTTAATGTCCCCGAGACCTCGGGGAAGACAGGGAGCAAGCCAGCAAACTCTTGGAGTCACTCTACGGGGGTAGTTCTTGGTTACTGCAGCTGGGCAGAGGTCAGCAGGCAGCAGGGCAGAGTAGCAGTCCCTTGGAACAGTCAAGCCTAGCAAGACGGCAGTCCTTCAACACAGCAGCCTTTACTCCAGCGTATATTCTTCCAGGTATAGAGTGTACGGTCTTTAGGGTGTCAGAGACCCAGTACTTATACCAAAAAGAGCCTTTGATGTGGGGACGACTTCAAAAGGTTTCCCTGAAGTGCACAGGTCCCCTTTTTGGCCAGCCTATCAGTGGGAGGTAATCAACCCCTTTGTGTGGGCTTAGGCCACTACCCGTTGAAGTGTAAGTGTAAGCCCTTCCCAACCTCCTCCTCAGGAAGACCCATCAGTATGCAGATAAATGCAGATGCAGTCGAGTGTCCCATGTTATGGGTGTCTGAAGTGAACACACAAGTGTAACTGACACTTAGCCCAGACCAGACATTTGTTGGAGACAGGCGGTAGCACACAGGGCAGTGAGAGAAGAGAAATGCCCTCTTTCTAAAAGTGGCATTTCTAAAATAGTAATGATAAATCTGCCTTTACCAGTAAAGAGGATTTATTATTACAATTCCAATAATACCAAACATGATGCAGCTCCTCCTCCCTGATCAGGAATTACAGCTTTAAAAGAATTTAGGGAATCCCAAAGGCTGGCTTATGAGAGGGGCAGGCTTCACAGTCATGAAAAACGACTTTGGAGTTTTTCATTTTTTTCATTACCAGGACATGTGAAACTAAGAGGCACATGTCCTGACTTTTACTTACATGGCACCACCCCATGGGCTAACTGGGGCCTACCTAAGGAGCGACTTATATGTAAGAAAAGAGAAGTTTAAGGCTTGGCCAGAGGTTTTAAATGCCAAGTCGAAGTTAAACTGCACACACAGGCACTGCAGTGGCAGGCCTGAGACATGTTTACAGGGCTACTTAAGTGGGTGGCACAACCCATGCTACTAGTCCACTAGTAGCATTTAATATACAGGCCCTGGGTATATGGTATACCACTTTACAAGTGACTTATATGTAAATTAAATGTGCCAATTATGGATACATCTATGTAACCATGTTTATGAGAGGCATATGCACTCTCAAACATGGTTACGCTGGTTAGCAGTGGTAAAGTGATCAGAGTCCTAAGGCCAACAAAAAAGATACAGCAACAAAATAGGAGAAAACAGGCAAAAGTCTGGGTTAAGACCACCCTAAGGGTGCTAGGTGTAACACAGGCCAAAACAAGTTTAAGCATTTTGTTTGCCCTTCCTATCTCTGGTGTGCGATACTGAGAATATTTCCATGATGCACCTTTAATGCACATTGTCACAAAAGGTGTAACATTTGGCACAGCAGCCCTAAACAGTGGAGACATTCCACACATTTTTCAATGGACTATAAAACAGTTTTCATCCCCTCACTGGAAAAGACACGGCTAATCAAAAATAGATCATAGCTCCACACACTTTCTCAAGCATGCAAAAAAAAAACCTCAGACAGTAGAAAGTAGGTATCATACTCCTAAACCATCCAACACATCTACCAATACTTTCCAGATAATCCAACCGCAGGTGCTGCAAAATGGAAAGCTCTCCGCTCTGCATGGTCTTGCACAGAGCACAAAAACTTGCATAAATCAAATGCAATTAAACATTTCTGGCATCAGCAACAATATCAAAATGGCACAAACAGGATTACAGAAGAAGAGAATAAAACAGTCTAGCATACTCAGGCTTCAAAAAACCTCTTAGACCTGGAAGGTCGAAACTGTAGAAATAACCTTAGAATTTTTGGCACCCTTGAAAGAGCAGAAAATAGCAAACAGTGTAAACTAATGCAGCTCATCTATAGAGTCCTGGTCCTGAAAAAACTAGGACTTATCTACAAGCTTGTCTTTGCAATGGAGGGAGCACATTGTGTTCTTACTCACAAGCCTCATATCCAGAAGTCACCAAGCCCCCTCCCCTCCCCACCCCCAATTCTCTAGAGAGGGCGGACAAACTGCAATATCTCTCCTAATAAGGACTTAAGCTCTTTAAAAGTTCCCAGGTCATTTGCCAACTTGCAACATTTGTTGAGCTGAAAAGCAGAATTCTACACAGTTTTAAATGGGAGCCCCTCCCTTCATCTAATACCTAAAATACATAAAATGGGAAATACAAACTCCAAAATCTGTAATACCCTTCATCCAAAACCATCTAAGTTAGTAATAACTAATAAAAAAAAATATGAGAAAGTTCTACCAAAACAAGCCTTCGGCTACACACAATCAGAGTGGAGCAGAATTTGGATGCCCCCTTTCACTTACAAGATTGAACATACTTTAGCATAAACAAAATTCATGATCCTACACAGCAATCTGGATGCCTGGTAAATTACACAAATTACATATAAGAGACAATGGCAACTGCCGGAATTGCAACAGGGCGACTGGTGACATAAAACACATGTGGGTGGACTGTGCTCTTCAGCGCAATTTCTGGAGTAAATTAAAGGATATCATTTCGAAAGTGTTTCAACTCCCAATATCCATAAACTATAGAACAATTTCATAAAGCACACACAACACCACCTCTTTTCTAAATCTAAAGTATGCAGATCTTCATGCTTCCCTCATTCATAAAATTAATTTCATGTAATTGGAAATCTTTCAACAATTTATCAGCAGGAATGATGAACCTTCACCATTAACATCCCTTCATTGAGCTCCTCGTGGCTACCATCCTCACGTAAAAAGTGGGACAAAATACACTAATGAGTAGATTCTTCTACACACCCTTGAGGCATTACCCAGGTATTTTTATACCTCCCTGCCTTCACTACAGTTTGTTTCTGAAAGCACATTGCATGATTATTACTGCCTCCTTCTCCAATAGCAGAATGTAGTTCGAGGTATTAATCCCTCTCATTAGCCCTTTTTACTTTCTTTTATTTTTAGTTTTCTGTTATACTTACTCTAAATGAATAAAGCTTGTTGGAAAAAAAAATGAACTGGAAAGCAAAGAACAAGTTACTCACCGTTGGTAACACCGTTCTGGTGGATACTCTAACTTTAGATTCCTCACCTTTAGAATATTTCCCAGGTGCCAGACTCAGTCTGGTACCTTTTCAAAGCAGTGCTACTCCAGCTGGTAGGCAACACTGTACAACTCAACTCTGGCTTTGTTCTGCGATGGAAGTGATAGAGTAGAGCCACATAGACCACCACTCTGCACGCCAATGTCAGTTTCTTCTTTGATTCTTTTTGCACCTTTTGACACAGACCACAAAACAATTGTCAGCACCAGTGTCCAAATATCTAAGTTGGGCCTTTTTATAAGCTAAAAACAGACCACTCCACAGAGAGGGGCGGAGGGCCAGCAGTCAAGAATCTGAAGCTAGATAGAGTAGCCACCAGAAATAGAGTTACTTAAGGTAAGTATCTATTATTCTGATGTATACTTCTAACCACAGACTCCTTAACTTTCAAATAGATACCAAAGCAGTACCTCCTGAAGGTGAAGGGTCGGTGGAATGGTCTCAATCCAAAAATTCTTGTTGGATAGTGCTTCTTGAGTGAGTGCACTGACACCCATGTCGCATCCTTACAGATGTTAACATAGTGGTGGCAGCCTTTGCCCTAGTGGAGTGGTGGCAGCCTTTACCCCAGTGGAATGAGCTTCCAAAGATTGTTTTTTGGAAGGAGCGTAGCAGATCTTAATGCAGACGACTATCCACATCGACAGAGTCCTCTTCTGCACAGCCTTCCCTTTCTTTATTCTACAGAACCCCACAAAAATCAGATTATTCACCTGATAATCTATCTGGAATTCAACTGATGGCGCCTACTCTCTCGTGGGGTGAGTTGGGGCAAAGAATGCTGGGAGAGTGAGGTACTGCCCAACGTGGAAAGGAGTTATGACTTTTGGCAAGCAGGTCACCCAGGTACTCCGTTTTCATGAAAAAGAAGTGTTTTAATGATAGAGCCTGGCATTCACTCAGTCAGTGAGCTGAAGTGATCACGATAAGGAAGTCTGTCTTTAAGGTCAGAAGTTGCAACAAGCAGTTGGCAACTGGCTCAAAGGGAGTACACATGAGAAATGTCAAGACCAAGTAAAGGTTCCACTGTGGCACTACGGATGGTTTGGAAGGGAACATGTGAGTCCAGCCTTTAATAACCTCATCACAATAGGTGATTTAACTGTTCTGTGCCTTGGACGAGGTGACCTCGTCCAAGGCTACAGTTCCCGTGTGCCTTGGACGAGGTCACCTCGTCCAAGGCACAGGAACTGGGGGGAGTGCTAGCGCGCCCCCCCTGTGCACCACCCCTCTTCAAGGCGGGGATGGAAGGGGAAGCCCTTCCCTTTCCACCCCCGACCCCCCTCACCCCCCTGTGACGTCAGCGCGAGAGCGTGCGCTGATTTGTCACAGGGTCTCCCCCATCGTTCTGGAAGCTCTGCTTCCAGCGCGATTGAAAGAGAAATGCTCAGCATTTCTCTTTCAATCACGTGGGGGAGGCCCGGAGAGGCTTCAAAGGGAAGGAAATGTATTTCCTTCCCTTTGAAGTCTCTCCCAGGGTTTCAAAAGCCGGATTGCTTGCAATCCGGCTTTTGAAACCCCACTAGACACCAGGGATTTTATTTTTATTTTTGGAAATTGGCATAAGGGAGCGACCCCTTGGGCAAGGGTCGCTCCTGGGGGGGGGCATTTTTTTGGGAAGGCATTTTCTGCAGATCGGCCTATTATTAGGCCGATCTGCCCCCAGGGGGGACAGAAACCTCTAGGGCACCAGGGATCTTTTTTTTATTTTTTTTATTTGTTTTGTTTTTTTATTTTTTTAGGTGGGGAGCGACCCCTTAGGCAAGGGTCGCTCCCCTAGGGGGCAAATTATATTTAGGCCATTTCTGCCCCCCTTGGGGGCAGATTGGCCTATTTTGATGAGGCCAATCTGCCCCCAAGGGGGGCAGAAACCACTAGACACCAGGGAGTTTTTTTTTGTTTTCGTGAATTTCACGCAAGGGGAGCGACCCCTTAGGCAAGGGTCACTCCCATGGGGGGGGGAATTATTTTAGGCCATTTCTGACCCCCTGGGGGGTAGATCAGCCTATTTTGATTAGGCCGATCTGCCCCCAAGGGGGGCAGAAACCACTAGGCACCAGGGATTTTTTTTTTGTTTTACAGATGGGGAGTGACCCCTTGGACAAGGGTCGCTCCCCTGGAGGGGAAAATTGTATTTAGGCCAGCAGATCAGCCGTTTTTTGCTACGCCAATCTGCCCCCAAAGAGGGCAGAAACCACTAGGCGCCGGGGATTTTATTTTTGGCGCCAATGTCACGCAGGGGGAGCGACCCCGTAGGCAAGGGGGGGTTGGGGGTGCAAATTTATTTTAGGCCATTTCTGCCCCCCGTGGGGGCAGATCGGCCTTTTATTAGGACGATCTGCCCCCAGGGGGGTCAGAAACCTCTAGGCGCCAGGGCAAATTTTTTTTTTGGTCTTTTTGTTTTTTTAGAGATGGGGAGCGACCCATTAGGCAAGGGTCGCTCCCCTGGGGGGCAAATTGTATTTAGACCATTTCTGCCCCCCTTGGGGGCAGATTGGCCGATTTTAGGTCAATCTGCCCCCAAAGGGGCAGACACCACTAGGCACCGGGGATTTTGTTTGGGGCGCCAATGTCACGCAGGGGGAGCGACCCCGTAGGCAAGGGTCGCTCCCGGGCGGGGGGGTCAAATTTATTTTAGGCCATTTCTGCCCCCCCCCCCTGGGGCCGGCTGAGCTTGAGGCCAAAATCCACAGGTAGGCACTTTGCAAAAAACACCTCTGTTTTCTGTGAAAAAATGTGTTGTGTCCACGTTGTGTTTTGGGCCATTTCCTTTTGTGGGCGCTAGGCCTACCCACAGAAGTGAGGTACCATTTTTATCGAGAGACTTAGGGGAACGCTGGGTGGAAGGAAATTTGTGGCTCCTCTCAGATTCCAGAACTTTCTGTTACCGAAATAAGAGGAAAAAGTGTTTTTTTAGCCAAATTTTGAGGTTTGCAAAGGATTCTGGGTAACAGAACCTGGTCAGAGCCCCACAAGTCACCCCATCTTGGATTCCCCTGGGTTTCTAGTTTTCAAAAATGCGCTGGTTTGCTAGGTTTCCCCAGGTGCCGGCTGAGCTACAGGCCAAAATCCACAGGTAGGCACTTTGCAAAAAACACCTCTGTTTTCTTTAAAAAAATGTGATGTGTCCACGTTGCGTTTTGGGGCGTTTCCTGTCGCGGGCGCTAGGCCTACCCACACAAGTGAGGTATCATTTTTATCGGGAGACTTGGGGGAACATAGATTAGCAAAACAAGTGTTATTGCCTTTTGTCTTTCTCTACATTTTTTCCTTCCAAATATAAGAGAGTGTGTAAAAAATACATCTATTTGAGAAATGCCCTGTAATTCATATGCTAGTATGGTCACCCCGGAATTCAGAGATGTTCAAATAACCACTGCTCCTCAACACCTTATCTTGTGCCCATTTTGGAAATACAAAGGTTTTCTTGATAGCTATTTTTGACTCTTTATATTTCAGCAAATGAATTGCTGTATACCCGGTATAGAATGAAAACGCACTGCAGGGTGCAGCTCATTAATTGGCTCTGGGTACCTTGGGTTCTTGATGAACCTACAAGCCCTATATATCCCCGCAACCAGAGGAGTCCAGCAGACCTAACGGTATATTGCTTTCGAAAATCTGACATTGCAGGAAAAAGTTACAGAGTAAAACATAGAGAAAAATTGCAGTTTTTTTCACCTCAATTTCAATATTTTTCTTTTTCAGTTGTTATTTTCTGTAGGAAACCCTTGTACGATCTACACAAATGACCCCTTGCTCAATTCAGCATTTTTTCTACTTTTCAGAAATGTTTAGGTTTCCGGGATCCAGCATTGGTTTCACGCCCATTTCTGTCACTGACTGGAAGGAGACTGAAAGCACAACATTTTTTTAAAATGGGGTATGTCCCAGTAAAATGCCAAATTTGTGTTGAAAAATTGGGTTTTCTGATTCAAGTCTGCCTGTTCCTGAAAGCTGGGAAGCTGGTGATTATAGCACCCCAAACCCTTTGTTGATGCCATTCTCAGGGAAAAAACCACAAGCCTTCTTCTGCAGCCACTTTTCCAATTTTTTTGAAAAAAAAGAAATTTTCACTGTATTTTGGCTAATTTCTTGGCCTCCTTCAGGGGAACCCACAAAGTCTGGGTACCTCTAGAATCCCTAGGATGTTGGAAAAAAAGGACGCAAATTTGGCTTGGCTAGCTTATGTGGACAAAAAGTTATGAGGGCCTAAGCGCAAACTGCCCCAAATAGCCACAAAAAGGCCTGGCACAGGAGGGGGAAAAGGCCTGGCAGCGAAGGGGTTAAACAGTAATGGTAGGTCCAGCAAAACCAAAAAGGCCAAAAGAATTGGCAAATAAAATGTAACCCTTTCGCTGTTAGCCCTCTCCCCCCAGTGCTGAACCCTTATTCGGCTATTTGGGGGACTTTGCACTTAGGACCTCACAATGTTTTGTCTACATAAGGAATCCACTCCAGATTTGCGTCCTTTTTTTCCCCAAATACCTGGGGATTCTATAGATAACCAGGGTTTGTCGATTCGCCTGGAGGGGATCAATAAATTTGCAAAAATACAGCTACATTTTGTTTTTTGGGGGGAAAAATACGAAAAAACTGCTGCACAAGCAAATGTCTGTTTCTTTCCCTGTAAATGCCATCAACAAAGGATTGCAGTGCTAAAATCACCATCTTCCCAGCTTTCAGGGACAGGCAGACTTGAATCAGAAAAACACATTTTTCAACACGTTTTTGGCATTTTACTGGGGCATAGCCCATTTTTCCTTTTGTGCTTCAACCTCCTTCAAGTTAGTGGTAGAAATGGGTGTAAAATCAATGGTGGATCCCTGAAAGCTATACATTTCTGAAAAGTAGACAAATTCTGCAAGGGATCATTTGTGTAGATACTTCAAGGTTTTCATATAGAAAGTAACAGCTGAAATTAAAAAATAATGAAATCGAGTTTAAAATAAACAGCCATTTGAGTGTACATTTTCATCTGCAACTTCTTCCAACTATGGCAGATTTTTTAAAGAAATATACCATTAGATCCGCTGGACCCTTCTGGTTGCAGGGATATATAGGGATTGTAGGTTCTCCAAGACCCCAAGCTACCCAGAGCCAATAACTGAGCTGCACCTTGCAATTGGTTAGCATTGTGTACTGGGTATACAGCAATTCATTTGGCAGGAGTGTAGAATTCCTATAGCCTGACACTCAGGACATATTGTTTGGGGTCAAGGACAAATAGATTTCATGTTTTTTTGTACTTGGGACAAGTGGGCCCAACAACCCTGCAGCACAACCCTTTGGCTGCCAGTTTACAGTACTGCATTATGGAGCAGGGAAAGGAATTGTCTGTAGTTGAGAATATATCTGTGTCCAGATGCTAATGCTGTTCGAGGTTGTTTTTATGGTTCATTAATGCAAAGCCTTTATTAATAGGGTAAACACTTTTTAAATACATGTTCTAAGCTCTGACTGCAGTGCTGATAGTGGTTCCAGTAAAAACAAATGTGTACACGTGTCTGCAAAGTTTAACAGTATGGGGCTACATGTAATGCTCCCAGATTGCTTTCTGATTAGATGCAAATATTTGCAGAAGCTTTAAAGCAAGTTTTGGCTGGTGGAGGAGGCGACGGCAGTCCAAAGCAGGGCAGGAGCCATTTAAATTGATCTTCGCGCTCCCGCCCCGCGGGACGCGCGGTTTGGCTGGTGGAGGAGGCGACGGCAGTCCAAAGCAGGGCAGGAGCCATTTAAATTGATCTTCGCGCTCCCGCCCCGCGGGACACGCGGTTTGGCTGGTGGAGGAGGCAGCGGCAGTCCAAAGCAGGGCAGGAGCCCTTTAAATTGATCTTCGCGCTCCCGCCCCGCGGGACGCGTGCGGGCGGCGCCCGGGCAAAGCCCAGGCCAAGTGCCGGCCCATCCTGCACACGTCCTGCACCCGTCAGCGGCCGGCAGAGGCTGGGCTGGACCACCCCCCTGAGATCCTCCCCGCGAACTCAGGACTTGGTTCGTAAGTCTCCAAACAGGTACTGTTTTTTCTCCCTTGACTCCCCGTGACCATACTCCTGTAACCTGCATCTCTCCCCTCCTAAAAAAATCCCCAAAAAACTGGGATAAATCCATTTACCATTCCTAGCCTCCATCTCCCTATAAACAATTGTTAGTTACCTCACCTCTTAAGTGAACTCCTACCTAGCAATCAACTACTATAGAACTTCTGTGCTTAAGGCAGCTAGTAACAATGGGCAAAAGGAAGCAATCTAGCGCAAATGATACTTCGCTTAAAAAAAAACATAAGTCAATTTTGAAATTTATCTCAGGAGCTATGTGGGAAATCAACAAACAGATTACCAATGTCGAGGGAAAAATACTTTCCCAGAATAGGCCATTAGCACCCCTTAACCCCCCCCCCTCTAACAACAACTCCTGAGTACTCGGCAAAGCCTTTTGAAAGTGAAACCCAGACTAAAAATATTAATGGCTGTATTCAAGACACAATTGATTTTATTTCAGATGGTGATGACCATCCTCCCTCACCAAAACGTAAGAGGAAACCCCAACCAGCAAGGAAGGACATAGCATCTAAACAAGAGCCGTCTGTGAATGTAAGACATGGCTCCTCGAAAGCACAACCCAATGCATGTATCCAAAATGTTCAAATTCGCCCTCAAAACGAAAAACCTGACCATAAGAATAAACTCCATACAGCAAAAGGGAAAACTAGTGCTGCAGTGCCACTGACTGCTTTAGAAAAACTAGTTAGCACACGCTTTGATCAAGTAATGGAACGCCTAACCCAACTGTAGGGAAAAATTGACTATTTGCTTAAAACATTGAATCCGCAATTAATAAACCCATTAACCTCAACTACATGACAGCTTCGGGATACTGATTTCAATGCTAGCCCCCCTCTAACGCATCAGACCCAACCACCCATTTCTAAGATTACTCAAAGACAAGTTGACCCTTGTGCCTCACCTAATAGTATTGGCAATGCCCAATCCCACAAAATGTCGCCAAAAAGAGGAGAACACGTAACTATTCCTAAAGTTTATCAGGGTGCCCCTTTAACTGGGAGAGATATACTTGACCTCCCGCCTGCGGCAACCCCCTATGTGGCAGTTCTTGCCAATGTTCCCACTCTATCTAGAGCACGGGGGGAATCATGGGCGGCTCTGAGGAACAAGGCCCTGAATTGGATTGCAACCCGTCTGAAACCTGGCCTGACAAATAAACTTTTTAAAGACATTAAGATGGTTAGAAGGGTGAAATGGGTGGGTAGAAACCATAAAATATTCAAGGGCGATTGCGTAGTTCTTTCATTCATAACTCCCACGCTGGTCAAAGACATCTTAAGAAATTTAAGCCCACATCAGATTACCGACCATGGCGTTGCCCTGCTTCCCTTGGGTTTTTTCTATACGAGCACTAAAGGCCATGATGGTCCTGGCCTTCGTCTTGAGGACCATAGAACCAGGCCGGAGTCGCAATATACGATTTCTACTGTAAATAGATTCTGGGGGCTCAGCATGGAAGATACTGATTGACTATTATCTGAGAAAGAACCCTGCAGGCTCACGCAGCCTATAGATACATCGGACCTCGCCCATCTGGGTGCAGACAATTCGGCAGTAGACACTGGAGAAGAACGATTGGACATGGAACCTTCCTTTAGACAATCTGCCAATGATGAACTGTTTCCAAGAGCCCTGCCAAAAAAAACCTCTACCTGTGCTCTGACTCCTCTCGTACGCATAGAAAGTAATATTACCCCAGGGAAAACTCAGAAAATTGATAAGTCCTCTGCGGGCCAGGCTAAAACAATGCGTAAAGACCATTTCTCATTTTTATTTTGGAATGTGGCTGGCCTCCGATCTAAGATGGAGAATGAGGCCTGGCTAGAATATATCTAGCGTTTTCCCTGGGTGTGCCTTCAAGAGACTTGGTCTGTGAACCCGATTCACATAAATGGCTATAGGACACTACATACTCCTGCCGTTCCTTCTGTACGGGGCCGGGCTAAGGGCGGTTTGTGCACCTTTATATCCAACAAGTGTGACATAATCAAGGACATTGCTTTAACATCTAATATGTTTTATCAAGTGATTACATGTGATCTAAAAAATATCGCACAACTGGTGGTCATTAATTTTTATAATAATGTACCTTTTCAAGATCGTCGATCAGTACTTAACCTCCTCCAGGATGATATAGACCGAGCATGTGACTCTTCAAACAAACAGTCTTATATTGTGTGGGGAGGCGATTTTAACACATATCTGTGTCCTAGTTCGACTAAGGGCTACTGCCCTTATGCCCCTGATGGTGATGATGATTCACTACACTTCATACACAACAACTCAGGCAATTCGTTGAATGAAGTTCTATTTAGCCTTGACCTCATCCTGTGCAACTGCCTGACCCATGGTAGATCACAACTGAAACCTACTTTTAACGGTAGGCAAGCCGACACGATAATTGATTTCATTTTACTCTCCAAGAACCTCCTCCCTTATGTACTTGATTATGACATTCAAGATACCATAATTAGCGACCACAATCCTCAAACCGTAGGCCTCACATTTCCCCAACACGCTCTTATACACAGGGAAATTGAAGAGATAGTAGAAAATATTGAACTGGGAGCAAGAAATGGTTACACCATCCGGTGGTCAGACATTGAACCTACAGGTTTTATGGAACGACTAGTGACCAATTATGCTAAAGAATTTAATACTTGCCTTGCAGATAACATGAGCCCACAAGACTGTATCGAGGCCTTCATGGTAATTACAGCTGGTATAAAACAGTTTCTTAAGGCAAGTTTTAGTAAATCGAGACCGAAGGAGGATAAAGGTTGGTTCAATGCTGAATGCACACAAGCCCGTAAGAATCTAAAGTGCCACTTACATTTACAAAACCCGGACAAATGCCAATTAAGTTTAAAGAGGAAGGAGTATAAAAATGCCATAAAGAAAAGAAAACAGAACTTAAAAAATGAGGCATGGCAATCCCTCCACGATGCAAGCCTCTGGAATGATAATGTCAAATTCTGGAAAATTGTGAACTCCCCGCTCCTATGTGATGAAGAAATACCAAAATTTGTAATTGCCATCACGGAAGAAGAGTGGGTTGCCTTCTTTTCTGCCATATACTCCTCAGAAAATTCGGCATTGGAAACAAACCTCCCTAAATTAGACTCTCATGACCTCATTTCATCATTTACTCTAAATGAGGTCACTGACGCTATCAATGCAAGTAAAAGCGGAAAAGCCCCAGGCCCAGATGGAGTTCCAGTTGACATTTATAAATCTAATGTGCCTCTCTGGGGTCCACTATTGACGCAGGTGCTACGCGCCTGCTGCTCAACTACTTTCATCCCGACCTGGGCTGAGTCTATAATTATTCCAATCTATAAAAAGGGAGATCGCCATAATATCGCATGTTATCGTCCTATTTCATTGCTCGACACGCTTGCAAAGATTGCGGGACGTATCATTTTAAACAAACTACAAGATTGGACAGAGGAAAATCACATCCTCTCTGATGTACAATACGGGTTTAGGGCTGGTATAGGGACAACGGAACAGGCTCTTAATCAAGAGATCATACTTGGCAAATATACAAGGGCCAAGCCCAGAGCACTATACCTTGCATTTGTCAATCTAACCTCCGCATTTTATTGTGTGGTGCATTCAAAATTGTGGCCCATTTTGTTGGACATGGGGGTCGATATTACCATAGTCCACTTTATTAGGGAATTGTACGCTGGTGCAAACGCCAAGGTCCGCTATGGGCGTCAGGGGGAATGCACTTCATCTTTCCCCATTGAACGAGGGGTGCGTCAAGGCTGTGTGTTAGCTCCCCTACTGTTTGCTTTGTATATTAATAGCCTAGAGGGGACTCTTTCCGATGCCTGTGGTGATCTTCCACAAGTAGGCTCTCGGAAGATCCCGGCCCCTCCTGTATGCGGATGACGCTGTCCTGATGGTCCGCACCCCAGTCGCTTTGCAAAGACTAGTAACAACCTTTGATAATTGCATGGATGCCTTGGGCCTCAAAATCAATCACACAAAAACTTTTTCCATGACATACTCCAGAAGCCGCACAAAGAATTGCCATATAGATTTAAAAGGTGCAAAACTAGTCGACACAGGGACATTCCCGTATTTAGGCATTGTGTTAGATGACAAAGGCACATGGGTACAAGCCATAAAAGTGAGAAAATTGTTATTCACGAAAACCGTTATGGCGATAAAAAACTTTTATAAAAGGGTGGGGAGAGCAATTCCTAAAGACATGATGACTCTCTACAATGTGAAATGCGTTCCAGTAGCACTGTACGGGGCTGGCCTCTGGGGCTATCGAGACTGCACTACCATACAGCTGACCGAAAATGCTCTCCTGAAAACAGTCCTAAGCATCCCGCAATCAACATCAACAGTAGTATGCCATTCAGAAATGGGAGTAACATACCTTACAGATCTCATTCGTGTTCAACCAATTTTACTTTGGCATAAAGTATGGACCTCGGACCCTGCGAGGTTGAATAGGCCTATCATAGCAGATGCCCTAGCACTTACTTACTCGCTCAAAAGCCCATGGCTAAATTACATAAAGCATTTTCTTATCAAATTAGGCCACCCTGAGCTGTATTTTACTCCAGATGAATTGAAAACAATTTCCAGGAAAGACCTGAAAAACACTTGCCTCACCCACCTGGCCGACTTGAGATGGGATGCGGAGGCAAATAAATATAGTGTCAGGAGAAACCACATGATACAGCAAACGAATGGTATGGAACCATACCTATGTAATGTTTTGAACCCAAGACACTGGTTTGTCCTTACGTGTTTGAGACTAGAGTCTTTTCATCGCCTCGTTAGTTTTCCCCTGATTAATGACTGGTCTCTACAACTGGAAAAATGCCCCTGCGATAATGTCTCCGACCAAAACACAATGCATACACTTCTCTTTTGTAAATATTATTCAACTTCTAGGAAAATGTTTGTGATACCACTTTTAAAATTGATGCATTTTAAACAATGTCGCCCAGCCTTTTTGTATCTCTTATCCCTTCCGTCTATTATGGTTTGCAATGGATTAGCCTTGTTCCTGTGTTCAGTGATTAAGGCCAGATCACGCTTTGAGGCAAATGGGTGAGACTTTTAAGCGTTATATTTGAGATTACCTTATCTGTTTTAATCAAACTGTTTATTAACCTTTACCATTTTCTTAATCTCTTACCCGTTTGTATTTATATTCATATTTATATGCATTTTACCATTTGTATCCTTTTCTCTGAAAATTGCTTTTTATGCATAGTGACTTTTATTTTTGTTAAAAACAATCAAATAAAGTTTCTTTGATGATGATGCATTCAAAATAAAATGATCACACAAAAATGCATCCTGGAAAAAAGTTTTGCTAAATTTTTGTGAAATGTTAGGTACCATTTCTTTGAAGCATCATTCAGTGAAATGTTTTGATGCATACTAGTAGTTCCAAAAATAGTCATAATGGAAAATCAGTGAAACCATGTTCAACAAAATTATGAGAAACATGAAAGTAAACAAGTTTTGGCAAAGCCAATAGGTCCAACATTGGTGGTCAGTCTTTTGATATTGTCAATGTGTGTCTTATTTTGACAGAGCTTTTGTACAACTTTATTTTTGTGGGAGCAGATGGGCCCTCACCATTGTAACAAACATTGGCAAAAAGCAAAGATATTTTTTGTTCTCAAAAAGCACACATTGCTTCAATAGTTTCAGGCATTGAACAAAACTACTTCATGCACCAAAATTCTCCTTGTGAAAGAGCAGATTGCTATCACTCACACTGAAGCCAGCCTGTTGCAAGTCCTATCTCTCCCACAGGGTAACATGGGGATTGCCTTGAAATATCTTTTAAGTATAATTTCCCATTGGGAGCAGATAGAAATTTGGAGTTTGGGGTCTCTGAGCCCATAATTTAGAAATGCATCTTTTGGTAAAGTTGTTTTTTAAATTGTAAGTTTGAAAATGCCACTTTTAGAAAGAGGGCATTTTCTTACTTAACCATTCTGTGCCCCAGCCTATACATATCGGGGTCAGGATGACAGTGGGCTGTTTGAAAATTCAGTCTAAACAGACACACAAAGGGAGCTGAGATGTGCCCTGCATATCCTGATGGATTTTCCTGAGCTACAGTGGTGGGAGGAGCTGACACTGAATAAGGCTGTGCCTGTCCTTAAACAAAGAAGTTTCCAACCCCCTGGAGTGTGTCTGGGGCCAGTAAAGGCATGGTCTTGTGCACTACAAAGACCTTTCTTTGAAGTTTGCATAAATCAAAAGCAAAAATGGGTATAAGTACTGAACCTCTGACCTTACAAAGTTAGAACACTTCTGGACTGAGGATATTCTGCCAGGAAGAAGAGCTGGATGCTATAGGAGGGACTGTCACCCTGCCTGTTGCTTTGCTGTGCTGGCCTGCTGATTGCTGCTTCTGTCCTAGGAGTGAAAGGTCTGGACTTTGCTTTCTACAGCCTGCTTTCCAAAGTTCACCAAGGGCTTGAACTGAGCTTGCTTCCTGTTAAGAAGCCTGAGCGACATCAAAAACTTCATCTGCCAGTGCATGGGCTCTTTTGCTGAAAGTCCTAACTTCCCAAGTGTTGCCAATTCCAGTCCCTGGATCCTTGGAAGTGAGAGCTGGTGACCTGAAGGAGAAAATCCACACACAGACGCACCACGGCTGAAAATTCGACAGCACCTGTCCCACGGCTGGAGAATCGACGCAGCGCCTGTCTCCCGGCTGCAGAATCGACGCAGTGCCTGTTTCACCACGGCCCCATCAACACAGTGTGTCTGGATTTCCCATGCTTCGTCCCCAGGCCATCAGTTTCTCATCGCAGTAAGGAACCGAGGTTGCGTGTCCGGAAATCAACACATCACCTTTCCTGCAAGGAAAGAATCAATGTATCACCTACCCTGCAAGTAAGAAACCGACACATCGCCTTTCCTTTAAGGAAAGAATCGACACATCGCTTCCCCTGCACAGTAAAGTACCGACGCATCACTTTGCTTTTTGACGCCTCACCTCCCCTGCGGCCAGCATCATCTTTGTTTTTGCTGCATCCCAGGTACTTTGGGCTAAAGAGATACATCCATTGATTCTTATGAACTAAGACTCATTTAAACCTTCAAAAGGTGATATCTTTACTTGTTTATGTTGGATTTATGTTGTTTAGTTATTGTTTTACTCAGATAAATATTGGCTATTTTTCTAAACTGGTGTGGAGTACTTTTGTGGTGTTTTCACTGTGTTACTGTGTGTACATACAAATACATTGCACACTGCCTCTGAGATAAGCCAGGCTGCTCATGCCAAGCTACTAAGGGGGTGAGCATGGGTTATCTTAGCTATGTGACTCCCTTACCCTGACTAGAGTGAGGGTCCCTAATTGGACAGGGTGCAAACCACTGCCAACTAGAGACCCCATTCCTAACAGGAAACCTAGCAAACCAGGACATTTGTGAAAGCTAGACACAGAGGGGAATCCACGATGGGGTGACTTGTGTGGCTCTCACCAGACTGTTGTACCCAGAATCCATAGCAAGCCTCAAACTTTGAGTAAAAACACATTCTCTTCACATTTCTGTGATAGAAAGTTCTGGAACCCACTCAGAGTCACAAACGTCCTTCCATCCAGCATTCTCTTAAGTATTCTGAGGAAAATAGTACCTAACTTGTGCGGGTGGGCTTAGTGCCCACGACAGGAAACGGCCCAAAATGCCACATGGATAAATCAAACTTTGTCTATTAAAAATTGACCTCTTTTTTGCAAAGTGGGTAGCTGTGGTTTTTGGGCCCTACTTCAGTCGGCACCTAGGGGAACCTAGCAAACCTGTATTGTTTTGAAAATTAGACGTCTAGGGGAGTCCAGGGAGGTGTGCCTTGTCACCAAGTTCTGTTACCCAGAATGTCATGCAAATCTCAAAATTTGTCTAAAAGAACACATTTACCTCGCATTTCTGTCATGAAAAGTTATGAAATCTGAAAAGAGCCACACATTTCCTACCACAGAGAGTTTCCCGAGGTCTCCAGATAAAAAAATGCTACCTCACTTGTGTGGGTGGGCCAAGTGCCTGCTACGAGCTCTAGAGACACACCTGTGAGCCGGGGAGTGGTACTAAACCTGAGATTATCTCTCCAGCATTTCCAGCAAACCCAGATATTTTTATTGTTCTTTGGTCTCTACTGATGAAGGGCACTAACCCAGAAACACTTGTCTAGAGATGAACAGTACTGTCTGCACTAACTTTAGTGAAATACTACAGATTTTTTCAAGCAAGCATTAATTGTTCAAACTGCATGTACCAGGATGCAAGGGGCGAACTCGGCTGGAATGTTAGGCAGTGTGCTCCCAATCGGACTTCAAGTGCCTGCTACAGACAAGGGCAAAAAACATGTAGAAATTGAGGGGGAACCAAAGTGGGGCGAGAAGGGCAGATTTTTCATTTGTTTTTATGTTGCCTCTGCTTTGGGCACCCACACAAGTGAGGCAGAGTTTTTATCAGTACAGATGAGGCAATGCTGGGTGGTAGGAATTTTCTGGATTCCTGCAAAGTTGGTGGTTTGCAGGGCATTGTGGGTAAGAAAATGGTGTGGGGTGCAAGTGAAGCACACAATCTTCGACTCCCCCACGTGTTTACTTTTCGGAAGTGTCGGGGTCTGGTAGGTTTCTCCAGGTGGCAGCGTACCCAAGTCCAAAAAGTGCAGACGGTCACCATTGCAAGTGGAACGATACTGGGAGTTAGAAAAGCTCTCTTGGCCATATGTATAATCAAAACCCCAAAGAGTAAAATGTCCTCTTGCTTGCTTGGAATGAGATGCTTTAGTCCCGGGGTGGGGGTGGGGTCAGGGACAGAAAGACTGTTGCCCCCTTCAGTTAGGGTGAGGGGCATGCTTCCCTGGTGTCTAGTGGGCCTTTGCCCGCCCTGGTTGGACAGATCGGGTAATAATCCTCATCTGCCCCCATGAGAAAGACTGCCCATTTACTTTTCTGGTGGGCAGCCCCCATAACTACAGTAATTAAAAACATTATTGGTGCCTAGTGGGCTTTCTACCACCCCGGAGTGCCCCATCTGCCCACAAGGGTGTGGGGGCACTTAAATCAAATCAAATCAAATCATTAACATTTATAAAGCGCGCTACTCACCCGTGCGGGTCTCAAGGCGCTAGGGGAAAGGGGGGGTTACTGCTGCTCGAATAGCCGGGTTTTTAGGAGTCTCCGGAAAGCGGGGTGGTCCTGGGTGGTCCTGAGGCTGGTGGGGAGGGAGTACCAGGTCTTGGCCGCCAGGAAGGAAAAAGATCTCCCACCCGCCGTGGAGCAGCGGATGCGAGGGACGGCAGCGAGTGCGAGACCAGAGGAACGGAGGAGGCGGGTGGGGACGTAGAAGCTGAGGCGTCGGTTGAGGTATTCCGGTCTCTTGTTGTGGAGGGCTTTGTGTGCGTGGGTGAGAAGTCGAAAGGTGATCCTTTTGCTGACTGGGAGCCAATGCAGGTGTCTCAGGTGTGCGGAGATGTGGCTGTTGCGGGGTACGTCGAGGATGAGGCGTGCCGATGCGTTTTGAATGCGTTGCAGGCGATTTTGGAGTTTGGCTGTGGTCCCGGCATAGAGGGTGTTGCCG
The DNA here is from genome assembly GCF_031143425.1 of Pleurodeles waltl. Lineage (NCBI taxonomy): Eukaryota > Metazoa > Chordata > Amphibia > Caudata > Salamandridae > Pleurodeles > Pleurodeles waltl. The sequence goes on along the minus strand of NC_090441.1, from coordinate 1,662,719 downwards.
TAGTCCAGGCGGCACGTGACGAGGGCGTGGGTCACGGTTTTTCTAGTGTCGGCGGGGATCCAGCGGAAGATCTTGCGGAGCAAGCGGAGGGTGAGGAAGCAGGCAGAGGACACAGCGTTGACTTGCTTGGTCATGGTGAGAAGAGGGTCCAAGATAAAGCTGAGGTTGCGGGCGTGGTCTGTGGGGGTCGGTGCGGTGCCGAGGGCCGTGGGCCACCAGGAGTCGTCCCAGGTGGACGGGGTGTTGCCGAGGATGAGGACTTCCGTTTTTTCAGAGTTCAGCTTTAGGCAGCTGAGCCTCATCCAATCTGCGACGTCCTTCATACCCTCTTGTAGGTTGGTCTTGGCGCTGGCGGGGTCCTTGGTGAGGGAGAGTATAAGTTGGGTGTCGTCGGCGTAGGAGGTGATGATGATGTCGTGCTTGCGAACGATGTTGGCGAGGGGGCTCATGTAGACATTGAAGAGTGTCGGGCTGAGCGATGAGCCTTGAGGTACGCCGCAGATGATCTCGGTGGGTTCTGAGCGAAACGGAGGGAGGTAAACTCTTTGGGAACGTTTTGAGAGGAAGGAGGCGATCCAGTCCAGGGCCTGGCCTTGGATCCCGGTGGAGCGGAGGCGGGTGATTAGGGTGCGGTGACAGACGGTGTCGAAGGCAGCCAAGAGGTCGAGGAGAATGAGGGCGAATGTTTCACCGTTGTCCATCAGGGTTCTGATGTCGGCAGTGACTGAGATGAGGGCGGTTTCCGTGCTGTGGTTGGTTCGGAATCCGGTTTGTGAAGGGTCGAGCAGGTTGTTGTTTTCCAGGAAGGTGGTCAGCTGTTTGTTGACGGTCTTCTCTATTACCTTGGCTGGGAAAGGCAGAAGAGAGATGGGGCGGAAGTTTTTCAGGTCGCTCGGGTCAGCCGTAGGTTTCTTTAGTAGGGCGTTGACTTTGGCGTGTTTCCAGCATTCGGGGAAGGTAGCAGAAGAAAAAGAAGAGTTGATGACGGTCTGGAGGTGCGGGGCGATGATGTCGTCGGCTTTGTTAAAGATGAAGTGAGGGCAGGGGTCCGAAGGGGCGCCGGAGTGGATAGAGTTCATGATGGATTTGGTTTCTTCAGTGTTGATGTGGGTCCAGTTGTTGAGGGTAATGGCCGGGGGTGCGGGTTCGGTGGTGTTATGTTGGGTCTGGTGTCCGAAGCTGTCGTGGAGGTCGCTGATCTTGCGATGGAAGAAAGTGGCGAGGGATTCGCACAAATCCTGTGAGGGCGTGACGGCGTTGGCGTTGAGGTTGGAGAACTCCTTGACGATGCTGAAGAGTTCTCTGCTGTTGTGGCTGTTTTTGTCCAGTCTGTCGGTGAAAAAGTTCTTTTTAGCAGCGCGGATCAGGCGGTGGTGTTCGCGGGTAGCGTTCTTGAGGGCGGTCATGTTGTCAGCGGTGTGGTCCTTGCGCCAGGCCTTCTCGAGGGCGCGACAAGTTTTCTTTGATTCTTTGAGGGTGTCAGAGAACCAGAGAGGTTTTTTGGTGTTGGTCTGTCGATGCGTGCGTTTGAGTGGAGCAAGGTTGTCTGTGCAGTTGGAGATCCAGTTTGTGGGGCTGAGGGCTGCGTCGTTGGGGTCGGTGGTGAGGGTGGGTTGGTTGGCGGCGAGTGCTGAGAAGAGTTGCTCTTCGGGGATCTTGTTCCACTGTCGACGAGGGATGGGTTGAGTGCGGAGGTGGCGGGTCTCGCGTCGGAATGTGAAGTGGACACAGCTGTGGTCGGTCCAGTGTAGAGCGGAGGTGTGGCTGAAGAAGACATGTTTGCTGGCGGAGAAGATAGGGTCAAGCGTGTGTCCGGCGATGTGGGTGGCGGTATTCACCAGTTGTTTGAGGCCGAGGTTGGCGAGCAGGGTGGTGGTGTTGGGGTCGTTGATGGCCCTTACCATCCCATCATGGGAAGCCTCTACCCCTATACTAATTGACTAAAATAATCTCTGGTGTTCTAGTGGGCTTTCTGCCCTCCTGGAAAGATCAGGGGATTTTGCACCCATCTGCCCTCTGTGGCGGGGGTGGAGACACGGGGGCAGAAAGACTGCCCATTTTTTTTAGGTGTGGGGGCATTGCCCAGCCCATCATGGGCAGCCCCTACCACTATACTAATTAACTAAAATATTCCCTGATGTTCTAGTGGGCTTTCTGCCCTCCTGGGAAGATTGGGGGCTATTGTATCCAACTGCTCTCCAAAAAGGGAGTGGGGGGGCTTGGGGCATAAAGACTGTCCCCATTTTTTTGGGGGTAGGAGCTCTGATCGTCCCATCAGGGGGCCCTCACTCCTACACTAACTTAATAAAATATTCCCTGGTGTTCTAGTGGGCTTTCTGCCCCCCCTCGTGGTGGTGGGTGGGAGGGAGGGCAGAAATGTTGTGCAATTTTTTTTTTTTTTTTTTTTTTTTTTTACAGGCGGGGGCATTGAACGGGCCATCATGGGCAGCCCCCACCCCTAAACTAATTGAATAAAATATTCCCTGGTGTTCAAGTGGGCTTTCTGCCCCCCAAAGGGGGGATGCCACCTGGAGTAGTTGACAGGTAGGATGCAGAGTAGCTCCAACTGAGATTCAGGACTGAGAGTGAAACATCAGGATCATAGCCCTACTGTTATAACTCATACAGTAACACAGTGAAAACACCACAAAAAGCACTCCACACAGGTTTAGGAAAATATCTAATATTTAGCTGAATAAAATAAGACCAAAACAACAAACATCCAATAAGCACAAGTCAAGATATCACTTTTTAAAGGTTTGGATGAGTCTCAATCTTTAAGAATCAGTGGCTGTATCCTCTTAATACACAGTACCCTAGGATGCATGAAAAATAAAGATGCAGAGGACTGCAGAGGAGGAGATGCGCTGAAACGTAAAGCGATACGTCTATTTCTCCGGTGCGTAAAGGCAAAGCATAGTTTCTTTCCAAGCTGCAAGGCGATGCAACAGTTTCGGGGAGCGCAGTCTTGGTTCCTCACTGCGATGCGGGGACAGTTTGACTCTAAAGACGATGCGTGGAAAATCCAGACCGTGCTGAGCAGAGGCAACAGGCGCAGTGTCGCTCCAGCAGGCCATGCAGTGATTTCTCTGCCACAGAGCAGGTGTTGTTTCCCTCTGGCAGGCGTTGCATCGAATTTATGACGCACTGGATTTTCTTCTTTTAGGTGAAGTCTTTGATATCCCTGAGACCTCAGAACAGGAGGCAGGCTGAATCTAATCCCTTGGAGAGCACTTGATGAGAAATGCAGAGTCCTTCCAGCAGAGTCAGGGGTCAGCAGCCAGCAGGGCAACAAGGAGGCCAGCAGTCCTTCCAGCAAAGCAGTCCAGGTGAGTCCTTTGGGCAGCCAGGCAGTTCCTCTGACAGAGTCCAGTTGTAGGTCCCAGAAGTGTCTGATTTGGTGGGGTCACAGACACCAAAAGTGTCTTTGACGTGAAGAAAACTTCAAAGAGATGTTTTGAAGTGTCCAAGTTTCCCTTTCAACCCAGCCTGTCTGCCAGGAGCCTTTGTGTGAAGGTGGCCTTTGAAATGTAAGTGAGAGCCTAACCAACCTTCCTGCCCAGGGAGACCCATCAGTATGCAGATGCAGCTGAGTGTCCTGTGTTTATGGCTGTCAGGGTGGAATGCACAAGGGTAGCTGTCAACCAGCAAAGGCCAGACGTGGATTGAAGATAGGCTGTAAGGCACAGATGGCAGTGAGGGCAGAAAAATGCCTTCTTTTTAAAAGTGGCATTTCTAAAATAGTAATGTAAAATCCAACTTCACCAGTAAATAGGAACTCTTACTACCATTCCAACCATAGTTGACAAGACTATTCCTCTTAGATCAGAAATTACCACTTAAAATTATATAAGGGAATTTATAATGCTGGACTATGAGTGGAGCGGGCTTCACAGTAGTCACAAACAACTTAGGGAGTTTTTCACTACCAAGACATGTAAAACTCATTAGTGCATGTCCTGCATTTTACTTACATAGCACTCTGCCCTAAGGGGTTACCTAGGGCCTACTAAGGGGTGACACAGGGAATAAAAGGGGAATTTAAGACTTGGCAAGTAGCATTAAATGGCAAGTCGAAATGGCAGTGGAACTGCATACACAGGCCTGGCAATGGCAGACCCGAGACATGGTTATGGGGTTACTAATGTGGCTGGTACAATCAAAGTTGCAGGTACACTAGTGGCATTTAATTTACAGGCCCTGGGCACATGCAGTGCACTTTGCAAGGGACATACAAGTAAATTAAATATGCCAATTGGGTATGAACCAATGTTTACATATTTTAGGGAGGGTGCACATGCACTTTAGACCTGGCTAGCAGTGGTAAAGTGCCCAGACTCCTAAAGCCAACACAAATGAGGTCAGAAAAAGAGGAGGAGAAAAGCAAAGAGTTTGGGGTGACCTTTCAGAGGGGGCCATTTTCCAATGTATACCATGTCCAAGAGAGCTCTGACAAAGGGAAGCATTTTCAAAGGAGTCATGTGTGACTTCAGCTTGTTAGTCAAGAATCCCAACTATGTCAGGAGGTTGCCTGTTGGCTGGAGGTGATTCATAACTGACTGTGGTGAGCCTACCTCCAACAGCCAGCCGTCGAGGCAAGGGCAGACTCATATCTAATCACTTTTAAAGGGGTATTTTCTCTTTTTCAAGGCATGTATTCTATTAGGTTTTCTTCCGCTATTTAGGCATCTCCACACCGAGCTGCCCGCCCTCCCTACTTCCCATCTTGTGTGACCATCTACATATGTGCATACCCACCTGGGTTAGTCATGCTCCTCCAGGAGCAGCCGAAGCAGATTCCTGGTCCTGTCCTTGGTTAGGAGGAAATCAGCAGGGCATGGCCGCCTCCCGAAGGGTCTCTCCAGTGCTACTTTCATCTACGGAGTCAGCTTTTCAGGCGCATTCTCTGTTCTTACTCACATTGCTCCTCCTGCTCACATCTCCCTTCCCTTGCTCTCTATCCGGCTCTTCTTTTGTTTCTCGTCCTAGTCTTTCTTCTCTTTCTTCTTTCTCTTTCTCCTCTTCCGGATTTCGCACTGTACTTTGTGTAGTGACGCTGAAGAATATTTTTTTTCATTACACTACCTTCTTGTCTTTCTCTTGTTTCTATCTCTTTTCTGTTTCTAATCTTTTGTTTTCCTTTTCTGTCCTTTCATCTAGAGTTCTGTCGGCGTAGGACTTTGGGCGTGATCCGGAAGACCTTCCATCGGGTAGTTCTATTTTATTTTTTTTACACTGGGGCATGGTGAGAGTTTTGAATTTGTTATTCTGTACAAAGGCATTCAGAGGTTGAAGATCTGAGATAGGGAGAAGTACTCCATCCATCCTCAGCAGAAGGAAACCAGCCCAATTACTGAGTACGGAATCCTCCTGATGACTCCTTTGGGGAGCCAGGGTTGCACCTTCTTCATTACAAGGTACAGATGCTCTTCTGATAGCTGTTCTGATGTTGAAGAACAGTCCAGGGGTGCAGGAAGAAAAGGCAGGGCACCATCACTGGAGAATGTACTGAATTATTCCTCTTACAGGGTGGTTGTGCGCCACTAATACAAAGTTGAAGCCGCTTGGAAGGTATTGTCACAGTTGAGGAAGATTGAGAGGGTTGATGCCCCTGATCTGAGCGGTGAGTACTCAATCGACATTCACAGCCTCGAAAGTGACTGCAAAAGGGAATGAAGTGTCTGCATTGCCTGCATATCAACCGCCTAGAGTAGCCTCGAATTATCTTACCTGATGGGGAAACCATTTGTCGTGGGCCTAAAGATGTAGATAATGTGCTGAGGCACTACTCTCCTTAAAGAATTCTAAAGGCAGAACTAGCTTTCTCACCAAATAAGTGTGAGCCTTCAAAAGGCATAACCATAAAGGAGGACTATTCTTTTCCTGAGAAAACTGGGGATTGCATCCACACAAAGACGAGGTGCCACATTCGTGCCAACCACTTCACGCAGACAAGGCTAGCATGAATCACATATTTGCCGGCATTTTGACCATCTCGAATGGTCTGAGTCAAGGAGCAGAGGCCCTACGTATTTCTGGGACCACCAACAAGATCTCACTGGTCATGTCCCAGAGGGCTTGTGTAAATCAGACCAATTAACAAACAGCACTGACTGACCTCAGTGACAATTTAGCCAAAGGGAACATTTGCTTTCCCGATTTCTCAATTATTTTTTGTCACCCAGTCCAGGGGTCGTATAGAGTAAACTGGGGTTAACTTTGCTAGTGAAAGCCTGGCCCACCAGACATTCTGGAGAGGGATGCTGTGCAAGGAAATCAGGGTCATCTGGATTTTGAGCACTACCTTGTACAGGGTTGGGTCAAGTCTGTCCCAGGTTAGACATTGGAGTCGGCACTGGGATCTCCTCTAGCATCACCAACAGCATCAATGCAGGAGGGACCAACTTGTCTTGTGGCCACAGTGAAAGTCTGCACTGACTCCCATGACAGGTGAAAGGGGTTCAGATGATGCAGAGGATGGGTCTGCTGGCAGATAATACAAATGTGGGCTACTGCAAATCCTTGGGGCCCGAAAGCATGCCAGGGGAAGCCAGAAGAGTGCCAAACATATGCAAAATGGCCTCACTGAATGCTTGAACCTACTGTCAATGTCACTGATGGCCCAGGAAACTCAGGATAAATTGAGATCAACTGTGGAATCTGTTCCTCAATTAGAGGCTTTGAGTCCCACCTTCACTTTAAGTGTCTGCTTGGACTTTGACTTACCGGAGAACTTCAACTGTGCAAAAGACTTCTCGCAGAAGCGGCCATAGGAGCGAGTCAGCAACCTCGACCTGGAGATAGAGCAGGACTTACAGGATGTCTGTGACTTCTTCCTGTGATCAGCAACGTACAGCTTTCCTGTTCTGGGTCACCTTTGAGTCCATGAGGGCACACTCATCACGACATGGAGTTATGCCTGAGCCCAGCACCAAAGACACACCATGTCGGAATCCGTAACTGACATCTGTTCTGTGCAGTCATCATGGTTTAAAGCCTATAGTTTTAGAGGAGGACATCGTTCCCTTGCACACTGGATTTAATTTTTGGAAGTTATTGAAAGCCTGAATAAAGTGGGAGCAGAGCTCACGATCTGCGTTTGAATGTGCGGAAAGAAAGGATTTGCGTTGGCACGCAGGGATAACGCTTATGTGTGGCCCCACTCTGTCATTTCCGGGGCGGACTGCAGCCAAGGCGGAGAAGCAGAGCCCTGCCTAGTGACACGTGGAAGCACTGCAAGAAAAGTTTTCGTATTCAGTCTGGTGCATAAAGATTATTCTAAGGTGAGAAATCTGCCATTAGAAATAGCAACCTGAAACGCATTGCGAGAAACAATTTGGTACCATATACATGAGGAAGAGGTATTTCAATGCGTCTCATAACATGCATTCCTCTTAATTCGCCTAGCTAGCTATTATTACGTCAATTATTAGCCTCAACCCTCCAGGGCACCTGCACCAAGCGGTTTTAGAGCGCCATTAAAAACAAATGTACCATTTGACCTGAACACTGTTTTTCATATTCAGCCTAGTCTTGCAGGAGGTCATGCTGGCTGAAATGTAGAAGGGCACAACCTGGTCTAATTAACAAACACAAAAATCAAAATGAGGCTTTAACCAAAAAGGTCCTCCTGGTCAATTAAGGGAAGATCTTTGCCAGGTACTAATTATGTCTTTTACAAGAATGGGTTGCCTATAATAACGCTCTCCCCTGTTTTACGGGCAGGGTTTTGGCTCTGTTTTGGGCATATGATTAGGTCATGGCACAAACCAGGCTGATTAAATAAACTAAAGATGAGAAGAGCCATGCTGTATTGCTGTTATGTATATTTTAGTAAAACTATTTATGAGATCGACCGTGGAGGGCTGAAAAATGCTTTGCAATCTTGACGGGGACCCTTATATCTTAAGAATGAAAGAACTGTACATAAAAACAAATGGGTAGGTGGTCACCAGGTTAATATGGCATAATCTCTGAAAAGGTTCCCCGAACATAGCAGCCTTAAGCAGGCTCCATTTCTGCACGTATTCTTTTTAACTTGTACACTGCTGGAGTCCCATAGTTCTTAAAAAATAAATCTTCGTATTTGGTGAAAACAGCAAATTATCTGTGGCAAGTAAATTGTTTTAAGATTGAGGTTAAAAATAATCCCTGGGATGCCTATATAGGAGTTTTAGCAACTAAATGAGGAAGGTGATCAAGTATTAAAAGAAATTCAAGTTGTTTCTGCCTTTGTTTCCAGCTCTTATATCATCATTTTATTGTTTATAAATTACTTTTCTGTGGTGTACATTTGTATGCATTTTGAAAACAGACTTTACAGAATGTTCAGCACACTGCACCAAGCATGTAATTCTAATCAATCATTGGTAATTGACTGGGATGAACTAAGTTGGAACAGAGAAGACCAATCAGCTTTAAATTCTTGATACATAAATCTTTCGAACAGAAAAGTTTAAACCTATACAAAGGACGTGCACCAACCGTGCATTAAAGCGGCAATGAGTTCAGTTATGAAGAAGAAATTCCACCTCTTCTGACTTCATTATGGCATCAATACAGTAAACGGAGAAGGGCCGTCTCTAGCATCTTTAACAGTGATTTGAAGTCTATGTGCCTTAAACTATTTCCCATAGTAAGCACCTATCCTGTCCCAGCGGCCTTCAGAATTGAATATCTGAGTTTACTGTTGAGCGTAAGTAAGGTCCATGCTGTGATAGAGGCTTGCCTACTTTGCGTAGGCGTTCTCAATAACAATGTATGTGCAAGACTGATTACAGTCTAGGAACTGGTTTTATTTTGTGTACTGATTACCCTTTTTTGACTGTAGTACAGTCCCACTTTGATTTTGTAAATGTTATCAGTGAAGACATAATGGTATATTATACTGATGACAGTATATTACAGGACGTGCCTGAAGCCATTCCACAGTCAAAAAAAGGCTCTTTCTGATATATATCTTTCTTAACTAGTGTTTCAAATATCGTTCAGTATTTCATTCACCGAGTTGGGATTTAAAGGCCCAGCCACAAAATCAAGCTACTGCTAATGAATAAGTTACTTACCTTCGGTAACGCTTTTTCTGGTGGATAAATTAACTACCTGTGGATTCCTCACCTAAAGAATTCTCCCCTCGCGCCAGCTTCGACGGAAATTTCTTCTAGCTCTGCACGTTGACGATGACGTCACAATAGCCCGACTCCACGCAACGCAGTATGATGTCATCTAGGCAATAAGAAGCCCTCGTCGATGTGCAGACGTCAGTTATCACCATTTTTTACGTGCCTTAGAGGCGAACAGGTGAAAATTTGACCTTGAAGAGAGCATAATCACATCCAAAGAAGGGAAAACGCAACATTTATTACACTAAAAATAACAAGAAATGAAATATGCCAGTTATCAAGACCAGAGAAAGAAAGAAATATATACATGCTATAACTATATACATAAAGTAGGTATATATATATATATATATATATATATATATATATATATACATACACACACACACACACACACACACACACACATATATACAAGACAATTGGCGCTCACCCAAGGATTTCGTGGAACAACCATTCAGGCAACGGGGCGGCGGGTGGGACCGTGAGGAATCCACAGGTAGTTAATGTATCCACCAGATAAAGCGTTACCGAAGGTAAGTAACTTATTCTTCTGATGGATACACCTACCTATGGATTCTTCACCTAAAGAATAGAGTCCCAAAGCAGTACTACCTCCGGAGGTGGGTGCCCGAATGGTCAAACCAAGAAATCCTGGAGCACCGAGTAAGCAAAATGGCCATCCCTCCTAACCTCAGAATCCAAACAATAATGTTTGACAAAAGTATGGAGGGATGCCCAAGTTGCCGCCCTGCAGATGTCAACCACAGGAACAGCTCTAGCCAAAGCCGAAGAGGCAGCCTTAGCTCTGGTGGAATGAGCACGAAGCCCCACGGGTGGTTCTTTCTTGGCTAAGGAATAACAAAGCTTAATACAGAGAATGACCCACCTGGATAGCGTTCTGTTGTGGACTGCTCTGCCTTTCCTCTTCCCCACGTATCCAACGAAGAGCTGATCATCTTGCCTGAACTTCCTCGTCCTGTTGACAAAGAAGCTCAATGCTCTTCGTGGATCCAGTCGGTGGAGCGTCTCTTCCTCCTTGGATGGATGAGGCGGAGGGTAAAAGGAAGAGAGAGTAATAGACTGCCCCAAGTGAAAGGGTGTAACAACCTTCGGGAGGAAAGCCGCCTTGGTCCTTAACACCACTTTGTCTCTAAAGAAGGAAAGGTATGGAGACTCTACACCAAGAGCCTGAAGCTCACTGACTCTTCTGGCCGATGTTATGGCTACCAGGAATACAGTCTTAAAAACCAGCAAACGCAAAGCACAAGAATGCATTGGTTCAAATGGCGATCCCATTAGAAATGCTAATACTAAATTAAGGTCCCACTGAGGCATAACAAATGGTGAGGGCGGAAACTTATTAGTGAGCCCCTTAACAAACCTCAAAACAATTGGAGATTTAAACAAGGAAGGTTGATCAGGGAGGCACAGAAAAGCCGACAGTGCTGACAAATAGCCCTTAACTGTGGCAACTGCACAACCCTTCTGTGCCAAGGAAAGAGCAAATGATAATATATCAGACAAGTGAGCCTTTAAGGGATCAATACGGTTCTCTCCACCAACGTACAAATTTATCCCATCGACTTGGATAGATCGATTTGGTGGAGTGTCGCCTGGACGATAAAATAACATTCACCACTTCCGGTGGGAGAGAAAAAGCACTGAGATTGCCCCGTTCAATCTCCAGGCATGAAGGTGCAGACTCTGGAGGTGGGGGTGTAGAATCTGCCCCTGTGACTGCGAGAGGAGGTCCACCCTGTAAGGGAGACGGAGCGGAGGGCACAGAGAGAGTTGGAGAAGGTCTGTGTACCACACCCTTCTTGGCCAATCCGGGGCTATCAAGATGACCTGGGCCCAGTCTTGGCGGATCTTCCTCAGAACTCGAGAAATCAGGGGTATGGGAGGAAACGCGTAAAGCAACTGACCCTTCCAGGACATCTGAAACGCGTCCCCCAAAGTTCCTTGCACCGGATACTGGAGGCTGCAAAATAACGGGCACTGCGCGTTCTCCTGAGTAGCAAACAGATCTATCTGCGGACACCCCCACATCTGGAAGATGTAAAGAACCAGATCCGGATGAAGACGCCACTCGTGGTCGACCGAGCTGCGTTGACTGAGAACATCTGCACGTACATTCCGAACCCCGGCCAAATGATTTGCTACCAAGCAAAGCTTGTGGTCCTGAAGCCAGGACCAGAGTCGAAGAGCTTCTCTGCAAAGAAGGTACGACCCCACTCCTCCCTGTAGTGTTGTCCGTCAGAATCTGGACTGACTGACCACGAATGGAAGGGAGGAAGGCCTTGAGAGCCAGACGTACTGCCCGCAATGCCAACAGATTGATGTGAAGTCTCTGTTTCACTGAAGACCAAAGGCCTTTGACCTCCAGGTCCCCCAGATGAGCTCCCCACCCTAGAGTGGAAGCATCCGTTACAACTGTGGCCACCGGCGGAGGCAGCGAGAACCGCCTTCCTTGCAACAGGTTGCCGATCGCTGCCCACCACTGAAGATCCACCGCAGTGTCTCTGGTGATTGTGATCGAATCTTCGAGATCCCCTTTGTGCTGAAACCACTGCCTGCGGACGCACCACTGAAGTGTGCCAGCATGCATGAGTGACCAGCAGTATGCAAGAAGCAAACAGACCGAGCAGACGACGGACCATGAGGACTGGAACTACCGCTCCATTTCGAAACATCGGAATCAATGCCTGAATGTCCTGAACCCGCTGGGGCGGAGGAAAGGCCCGATTCAATGTCGTGTCCAGTACTGCCCCTATGAACAGGAGGCGTTGAGAGGGCTCCAGGTGACATTTGGGCACATTGATTGAAAAATCAAGGTCATACAACAACTGAGTTGTCGACTGCAGGTGACGCCGCACGAGCTCCGGAGTCTTGGCTTTGATCAACCAATCGTCCAGATAGGGAAACACCGCTATCCCTCTTCTTCTGAGCTCTGCCGCTACCACCGCCATCATGTTTGTGAAGACTCGAGGTGCCGAAGTAAGACCAAACGGGAGGACCGCAAACTGATAATGCTGCGATCCCACCACAAACCGGAGATACTTCCTGTGCGATTTGAGGATCGGAATATGGAAGTACGCAACCTGCAAATCGACAGACACCATCCAATCTCCTTCGTTCAACGCCAAAAGAACCTGTGAAAGGGTCAGCATTTTGAACTTTTCCTGTCTGAGGAACCAATTCAAAATCCTCAAGTCCAGAATTGGTCTCAACCGGCCATCCTTTTTGGGGATCAGGAAGTATCTTGAATAACAGCCCTGACCCCTCTCCTGCTCGGGAACCAACTCTACTGCACCTTTTGGCAATAGAGATAACACCTCCTGTTGCAGTAACAGAATATGGTCTTCCGATTAGAAGGATGGGCGGGGAGGGAAGGGAAGGGAGGAGGGAACTCCTGAAAGGGAAGAGCGTAACCTCTCTTCACAATGTCGATGACCCAAGAGTCTGATGTAATAAACTCCCACATTGGAAGAAATTGGGCAAGTCTCCCCCCTACCGGAGACAAGTGAACAGGGAGTGGTGGAGGACTAAGGCTGCTTTCCCTGCTGCACCCCTCCCGAGGAAGAGGCAGAGTGCTGCTGGGTTGCTCCTCTTGTACGAACTCTGCCCCTGCCTCTGAAGGATCTGTAAGGCAGGGAGCTTGCAGACTGTTGTGGTGCCTGGAATCTGCCACGAAAGGAGGAGCCACGTCCAAAACCCCTAAACTTCCTATTTGACCTAAAGGAAGAGGAAGTAGCTGCCTGAAGTCCTAACGACCTCGCTGTGGCTCTGCTCTCTTTGAAACGTTCAAGAGCAGAATCTGCCCTTGTCCCAAAGAGTTTTTCTCCATCAAAAGGCAGATCCAGGAGAGTCGCCTGCCCTTCCGTAGAAAAGCCTGATGAGCGCAGCCAAGCCTGACGCCTTGATACTATGGATGTGCCCATAGCCCTTGCCGCAGAGTCAGAGGTGTCCAACCCAGACTGGATTACCTGGGTCGCCGCCTGAGCGTCCGCTAGCAAATGCAACACCTCTTGTGGCAAGTTTGGATGACCTTTTGCTTCCTCCATAAGGGCATGAATATAACGTCCCAAAATGCAGGTTGCATTGGTCGACTTCAAGGCCATACTGCATGACGAAAAGGCCTTCTTTGCAGCGTGGTCCATTTTCTTTGACTCCCTGTCCGCAGGGGTCCCGGGGAACGAACCAGGGGATGACCTGGAAGAGCACGAAGCCTGAACAACCAAACTCTCCGGAGTTGGATGTTTGGAGAGGAAGTCCGGGTCACCTGGAGCTGCACGATAGCGCCTTGCTACCGCCCTGTTGACAGCTGTAGAAGTCACAGGTTTCCTCCAAATGTCCTTGATGGGGTCCAGGAGAGCCTCATTGAAGGGCAAGAGGCGCTCCGCCACCACCGAGGCCGGATGCAGCACTTCCGTCAAAAGGTTCCTTTTCACCTTAGCAGCCATAAGAGGAAGATCTAAAAAGTCTGCAGCCTTCCTTATTACTGCATGAAAAGATGCAGCCTCTTCGGTATACTCCCCAGGGGAAGCCAAATCCCATTCAAAGGAAGTATCAATACCGCTTGCAGTGTCCAGACCCTGAAAATCTCCCGAAGGCTCCAAGATTTCGCCTTCCTCCAGATGTTGCCTGCTATATTCCTCTTCCTCCAGGAGGCGCAAAGCTAGACTTCTGGACCGGAGTCTGGATTCGAGACCTGGTGTCGATAAGGCGTCGGCCGACGCCAAAGATCTTTGCCGGCGCCGTTCTTCGGATCCATCCAACGCCGGACCCTCCGGCGCCATAGGCACCTTGACAGTGGACTGGATCCGTGGAGAATCCACCGGCGCCGGAGTTGCAGACGTTGTAGGCGTCACTGGTCTCCTTGGCGACGCCAAGGGCATCGGCGCCACAGCGGCTCCAGACAGCAAAAATGGCATGAAGGGCGTCGGCTTGTAAGGAGCCGGAGCACCCAAATAAAAAGCTAAAGGGCCCGAAGGACCCGCACACCCTCCACCAGGTGCCATGGTGGAAAAGATATTGAACATGGCATTTAAAAATGCCGCAGGATCCGTACCCGGCGCCGGGAAAGCTGGGTATGTTTGCGGTGTCGGCGCCGGCATAGAAGCCGATGATGGGCCAGACAACTCCTGCTCCGGAGAAGCTGCCGGTTCTTGAAGAGGCTCGACTTCAAACACCGACAAAGGTGAAGTCGGAGTCGTAGGAGGCGGAGGAGTGACGGTCGGACTAATCTCCCACGTCGGACGGCGCCGAGCTGCTGGAGATACAGATCTGGACCTGGACCGACCCCTACTCGATCGGCGCTGGGAGTCGTGACGGTGCCGAGAGTCTCCATGACTACGATGAGTCCTCGAAGATTTCGAAGAGGACTCTCTCCGATGCCGCCTTTCCTTCCTCTGCTTGGAACGGGAAAGGAACAATTTAGCCTCTCTTTCCTTAAGTGCCTTACGGTTCATGCGCTGGCAGGAACCGCATGACTCGACCTCATGGTCGGAACTAAGGCACCAGATGAACGAGTTACTTACCTTCGGTAACACCTTTTCTGGTGGATACACTAGCTACCTGTGGATTCCTCACTCATTGATTCCTTACTCATTGAATTTTCCCCATGCGCCAGCTTCCGACGGAAATTTTCTTCCTAGCTGCTGCACGTCGACGAGGACGTCACAATTGCCCACACGACGCCATCTGATGTCATACAGGCAATAAGAGGTCCTCGCCGGCGTGCTGACGTCAGTACCAACATTTTTTACGTGCCTCTGAGACGAACAGGCAAATATTAACAAAATATATATACAATTGAAACAAATGCCTCAAATAAAATCTTATATCATAACATTTAATTAAACCAAATAGCGAAAACATCAGCATAAATATGTAAATACGCAAAAATATATACATATAAACTATATATAGTTACATCATCACAAATCTTTTTTTATTTTTTTAATATATATATATATATATATATATATATATATATACATACACATGTACATATAAAAACAACATATTACCAACAGGAGCTCACCCAAGGATATCTTGGTAAGACCAGACAGGCAATAGGGAGGCGGGTGGGACCGTGAGGAATCCACAGGTAGCTAGTGTATCCACCAGAAAAGGCGTTACCGAAGGTAAGTAACTCGTTCTTCTGATGGATACAACTACCTGTGGATTCCTCACTCATTGAATAGAGTCCCAGAGCAGTACCGCACTCGGTGGAGGGTGCCTGAATGGTCAAACCAAGAAATCCTGCAGCACCGACCGTGCAAAATGGCCATCCGTCCTAACCTCCGGATCCAAACAATAATGCTTTGCAAAAGTGTGGAAGGATGACCAAGTTGCGGCCTTGCAGATGACAACCACAGGAACACCCCTAGCCAAGGCCAAAGAGGCCGACTTAGCTCTGGTGGAATGAGCTCTTATTCCATCAGGGGGTTTCTTTGCCAGAGAGTAACACAGCTTAATGCAAAGAATGACCCACCTGGAGAGTGTTCTCTTGTGGACTGCCCTTCCTCTCCTCTTTCCTACGTACCCGATGAAGAGTTGATCTTCTAATCTAAACTCCTTTGTTCTGTCAACGAAGAAGCTCAGTGCTCTTCTCAGGTCCAAACAATGCAGTCTTTCTTCCTCTTTCGAAGGATGAGGTGGAGGATAAAAAGAGGTGAGTGTAATAGACTGACCCATATGGAAGGGTGAAACAACCTTCGGCAAGAAAGCAGCCTTGGTCCTCAAAACCACCTTATCCCCATAGAAGGATGTATACGGGGGCTTAACAGAAAGAGCCTGTAGCTCACTCACCCTTCTAGCTGAAGTAATAGCAACAAGGAAAACAGTCTTTAGAACCAATAGCCTCAAGGGGCAAGAATGCAGCGGCTCAAACGGTGAGCCCATAAGAAACGTTAAAACTAGGTTCAAATCCCACTGAGGCATAATGAAAGGAGTGGGAGGATATCTATTAGTTAGGCCTTTTAAAAACCTCAATACTAAAGGAGATTTAAATAAAGAAGGCTGGTCAGGCAGACACAGAAAGGCTGACAGAGCCGACAAGTAGCCCTTAACTGTCGCAACTGCACAACCCCTCTGTGCCAGGGACAACGCAAAAGACAAGATATCCGATAAGCGGGCACGTAAGGGATCAATTTGCTTCTCTCCACACCAATTCACAAATTTAGCCCACCTGCTAGCGTAGATAGATTTAGTGGAGTGTCACCTGCCTGATAAAATAACACCCACTGCCTCAGGTGGGAGAGAAAAGGAACTCAGGTTGCCCCGTTCCATCTCCAGGCATGAAGGTGCAGGCTCTGGAGGTGGGGGTGTAAAACCTGCCCCTGCGATTGCGAGAGGAGGTCTGCCCTGTGAGGGAGGCAGAGCAGGGGACACAGAGAGAGTTGGAGAAGATCCGAATACCATACCCTCCTTGGCCAATCCGGAGCTATTAAGATGACCTGGGCCCGGTCTTGGCGAATTTTCCTCAGAACCCGAGGAATCAAAGGTATGGGGGGAAACGCGTAAAGCAACTGGTCGCACCAGGACATCTGAAACGCGTCCCCCAACGTTCCTTGCACCGGACACTGGAGGCTGCAGAACAACGGGCAGTGCGTGTTCTCCCGAGTGGCAAAAAGATCTACCCGAGGGAATCCCCACATCTGGAAGATGTGCAGGGCTAGATCTGGATGAAGACGCCACTCGTGATCGGTCGAGAAGTGCCGACTGATACTGTCTGCACGCACGTTCAAGACTCCGGCCAGATGGTTTGCTACCAAGCAAATCCGATGGTCCCTTGCCCAGGACCATAGCCGCAGAGAAGGTACAACCCTACTCCCCCCTGCTTGTTGATGTACCACATCGCGGTAGTGTTGTCCGTCAGGACCTGAACTGACTGACCGCAAAGGGAAGGAAGGCCTTGAGAGCCAGACGTATCGCCCGCAATTCCAACAGATTTATGTGAAACATCTGTTCCACTGGAGACCAATGACCTTTGACCTCCAGGTCCCCCAGATGAGCTCCCCACCCTAGAGTGGAAGCATCCGTTATCACTGTGGCCACTGAAGGAGGCAGCGAGAACGGCCTTCCTTGGGAAAGGTTGCCGTCCGCACCCCACCATCGAAGATCCACTGCAGCTTCCCTGGAAATCTTTACCGATCCCTCGAGATCCCCTTTGTGCGGAGACCACTGCTTTCGGAGGCACCACTGAAGAGCCCTCATGTGCCAGCGAGCATGAGTGACCAACAGAATGCAAGAAGCGAACAGACCGAGCAGACGAAGGACCCTGAGGACTGGAATGACCGCTCCACTTTGAAACATTGGAACCAACGCCTGAATGTCCTGAATCCACTGAGGCGGAGGAAAGGCACGATTCAATGTTGTGTCCAGTACTGCCCCTATGAACAGGAGGCGCTGAGAGATGAGATTTGGGCACGTTCACCAAAAAGCCCGATCGAACAACAACTGGGTTGTCGACTGCAGGTGACCCAGCACGAGCTCCGGAGACTTGGCTTTGATCAACCAATCGTCTAGGTAAGGAAATACCGCTATCCCCTTCCTTCTGAGCTCTGCTGCAACCACCGGCATTACCTTCGTGAAGACTCGAGGTGCTGAAGTAAGATCAAATGGAAGGACCGCAAACTGATAGTACTGCGATCCCACCACAAACCGGAGATACTTCCTGTGCGACTTGAGTATCGGGATATGAAAGTAAGCATCCTGCAAGTCGACAGACACCATCCAATCTCCTTCGTTCAATGCCAAAAGCACCTGAGCTAGGGTCAGCATCTTGAACTTTTCCTGTTTGAGGAACCAATTCAAAATCCTCAGGTCCAGGATTGGTCTCAACCGACCATCCTTCTTGGGGATCAGGAAGTATCTTGAATAACAACCCTGACCCCTTTCCTGCTCTGGAACCAACTCCACTGCACCCTTTGAAAGGAGGACTAGAACCTCCTGTTCTAGTAACAGGAGATGTTCTTCTGAACAGAAGGATGGACGGGGTGGAAACTCCCGAAAGGGAAGGGCATAGCCTTTCCCCACAATGCTGGTGACCCAGGAGTCCGATGTTATTGTCTCCCACATGTGGAGAAAGTTCATTAACCTCCCCCCTACAGGAGTGGTATGCAAAGGAATTGGTGGATGACTAAGGCTACTTCCCATGCTGCACCCCTCCAGAGGAAGAGGAAGAGGCAGAGTGCTGCTGGGTGGCTCCTCTGGTTCGAACCCTCCCCCTGTATGATCTATAGGGGAGGGCAGTGGCGGCCTGCTGCTGAAATCTGCCCCGAAAGGAGGAGGAGGAGCCATGACCAAACCCCCTAAATCTTCTGGACAACCTAGAAGAAGCAGAAGAGGAGGCTTGAAAGCCTAACAATTTTGCTGTGGCTCTACTCTCTTTAAATCTTTCAAGGGCAGAGTCCGCTTTTGATCCAAAATTTTATCCCCATCAAAGGGAAGAGCCAGCAGGGCTGACTGAACATCGGATGAAAACCCTGAAGAACGAAGCCAGGCCTGTCTCCTCGTAGCAACAGTGGTGCCCATAGCTCTGGCCACAGAATCAGTCGTGTCCAGCCCTGACTGGATTACTTGGGTTGCCGCAGCCTGAGCATCAGAAACAAGGTTCAACACCTCCTGAGGCACTTCGGAATGAGACGACTTGATCTCCTCCATAAGGACGTAGATGTATCTGCCCAAAATGCATGTGGCATTGGTGGACTTGAGAGCCATACTACAAGATGAAAATGCCTTCTTGGAAGACTGGTCCATCTTTTTAGAGTCCCTGTCCGAAGGCACACCCGGAAAAGAACCTGGAGCAGTGCGAGATGAACATGAAGCTTGTACAACCAGGCTTTCTGGAGTCGGTGCCTCGACAAAAAGCTCGGATCCGCAGGAGCCACACGATACCTGCGCGCCACTGTCCTATTAACAGCCGTAGATTAAACTGGCTTTTTCCAGATCTCTAGAATCGGATCCAGGAGAGCCTTATTAAATGGCAGCAGTGGCTCTGCAACTGCTGAAGCCGGATGTAGCACTTCCGTTAATATGTTGGGTTTTGACTCATCCACTGGAAGAGGAAGGTCCAAAAAGTCAGCTGCTTTCCTTAAAACAGAGTGGAAAGAAGCAGCCTCCTCTGTATATTCTCTAGGAGATGTTAAGTCCCACTCTGGAGAAGTGTCTAAGCCACTTGCCGTGTCCAAACCCTGGAGATCTCCAAGAGGTTCTTCAATCTCACCCTCCTCCAAGGCCTGCCTTCGATATTCCTGTTCTTCAAGGAGGCGAAGAGCTAGACTCCTTGAATGAAGCCTGGCCTCGATCCTTGGCGTCGACAGGGCATCCGCCGACGCCTGACGCCGATCCTCCGATCCATCCGACGCCGAATCCATCAGCGCCGTGGTCTTCTTCGGCGCCGACTGAGGTAAAGGATGTGAAGGTGAAGAGCTCTCCGGCGCCGGAACAGCAGATCTCATCGGAGTCGCAGGTTGTGTAGGCGACGCCAAGGGAACCGGCGCCGAACCAGCACCTCCCATAGGAAGAAAGGGCATGAAAGGTGCCGGACATAAAGGAGCCGGAGCACCCATATTAAAGGCCAATGGCCCGAAGGACCAGCCGGTCCACCACCTGGAGCCATCTGCTGAAAAATGGCAAACATTGCATTTAGAAATGCGGAACTATAAGCACCTGGAGCCGGGAATGCCGGATACTGCGGAGCCTGAGCTCGAGGTGATAACGGCGCCGGCGTCTCTGAAGCAGGTGAGAACTCCTGTTCTTGCTGAGGTACGACCTCGAAGACAGATGGTGGAGTCGTAGGTGAAGTCGGTGATGCGGGAGGCGTCTGAGGAGTGATGGTGGGACTAAACTCCCATGTCTTTCGGCGCTGAACCGAAGGCGACCTCGAGCGTGAACGCTATCTACTCGACCGGCGCCGAGATTCACTATGGCGCTGGGAGTCACGGTGACGCCGATGAGACTTAGGCGATGATGACCTGCGCCGATGCCGCTTCTCTTTCTTTTTGGACTTTGCCAAAAACAGCTTCGCCTCCCGTTCCTTCAACGCCTTAGGATTCATGCGTTGACAGGAATCACATTTCTCCACGTCATGGTCGGAGCTCAGACACCACAAGCAATCCACATGTGGGTCTGTCACCGACATCTTGCCACCACACTCCCTACAGGGCTTAAAGCCCGACTTTCGCTGAGACATCTCAAAAAAAGAAATTGTAACTAACTACGCAGAGTAGAAACAGTTGCTCCCTCGAAGAATAACCGTCGCTTGAAGGCACGGAAAAAGGGAACTGATGTCAGCATGCCAGCGAGGACCTCTTATTGCCTGTATGACATCAGACGGCGTCGCGTGGGCAATTGTGACGCCCTCGTTGACGTGCAGCAGCTAGGAAGAAAATTTCCGTCGGAAGCTGGCGCATGGGGAAAATTCAATGAGTGAGGAATCAATGAGTGAGGAATCCACAGGTAGTTGTATCCATCAGAAACAATTTTCATGGGGGTCAGTTACCGACATCCGACCCCCACACTGGTTACAAGGCTTAAAGCCAGATTTTCTTGGCTGCAACATTGTAACTACAGATGCGCAACTGTAGCTCCCTGTTAGCCTTGAAGAAAAAACGTTATTCGAAGGCACGGAAAAAAGGGAACCGACGTCTGCACGTCGACGAGGGCTTCTTATTGCCTAGATGACATCATACGGCGTCGCGTGGAGTCGGGCTATTGTGACGTCATCGTCGACATGCAGAGCTAGAAGAAATTTCCGTCGAAGCTGGCGCGAGGGGAGAATTCTTTAGGTGAGGAATCCACAGGTAGGTGTATCCATCAGAAAGTGTTATACTGTACCTACACCCAGTTATTACAGAGATTGTTATTTAAATAAAAAACCAAACACCGTCACTCCTTGCAAACCTTCCTTAAATTTTTAGTTGTGTCATGTGATAATAATGTACCTGTTACCTTGAAATTAAGAGGGTCTGAGTTAATATTGGTCACACTGCATACGTTACAGTAAAACCCTTACACCCTGGAAAAAGTAACTTTCGATATAATGACAAGGTTTAAAATAAATAGGTTAGTGGTTTACCTAAGCTGTTACTGGACCAATAAAAACCAAAGTGACTAGATGAATTAAAATCTGCCCAGGATACCATATATTGAGAGCTGTGTATTAAATACACGGTTTACAAATATACAGAAACTGGTCTGTATACAGATAACTTGATCATTCCATGTACTGTGTAAGTAGTCTCCGTTAGTTTTGGCTTGTCAGTGCATTTTCTGCAATACTTATTGTTACTAATTCTTTAACATGTACACAGAGTGGGTTTTGGCTCAAGAGGATCATTAACCCTCTTGCGACATGAAACTTAGGGCCAGATGTATGACCCAGACTTTTGCGACTTGCAATTTGCGAAACATTTGCGAGTCGCAAAACCATATGTACAACAGTGTACCTCACACTGTTTGCGATTCCCAATGGGGTTGCAAATGCCCTGCCTCATTAATATTCATGAGGTCGCAATCTGTGACCCCATTGGGAATGCCTGCACTCACAGGGATGGTGTCCTGCTGGGTACAGCAGACCACCATCTCTGTGACTGCTTTTAAATAAAGCAGGTTTTTTTTTTTTTGTTTTTTTTTTAAATGCAGCCCATTTTCCTTAAAGGAAAACGGCATGTATTTCAAAAACAAAAATGACAAGTTTTCTTTTAATTTTTTAAGAGCAGGCATTGGTCCGTGGGACCACTGCCTCCTCTGAAAAAATATTTTTGCTACCATTCATAAAGGGGAAGGGGTCCCATGGGGACCCCTTCTTGTTTGCGAATGGGTTAGCACCAATGTGAAATTGGTGCTAACTGCGATTGTTTTGTGACCGCATTCAAGGTCTGTAGGAAGTTGGCTCTGTATGTACTATTTCAAAGTAAGAAATAGCATGCACAGAGTCCAAGGGTTCCCCTTAGAGGTAAGATAGTGGCAAAAAGAGATAATTCTAATGCTCTATTTTGTGGTAGTGTGGTCGAGCAGTAGGCTTATCAGAGGGTAGTGTTAAGCATTTGTTGTACACATACAGGCAATAAATGAGGAACACACACTCAAAGACAATTCCAGGACAATAGGTTTTTATATAGAAAAATATATTTTCTTAGTTTATTTTAAGAATCACAGGTTCAAGATTTACAAACAATACTTTAAATGAAAGGTATTTCACTTAGGAACTTTAGGAACTTTGAATTAGCAAAATAGCATATGCAGTTTTCACACAAATGGCAATAAGCTATTTTAAAACTGGACACTGCAATTTTCAACAGTTCCTGGGGGAGGTAAGTGTTTGTTAGTTTTGCAGGTAAGTAAACCACCTACAGGGTTCAAAGTTGGGTCCAAGGTAGCCCACCGTTGGGGGTTCAGGGCAACCCCAAAGTTACCACACCAGCAGCTCAGGGCCGGTCAGGTGCAGAGGTCAAAGTGGTGCCCAAAACGCATAGGCTTCAATGGAGAAGGGAGTGCCCCGGTTCCAGTCTGCCAGCAGGTAAGTACCCATGTCTTCGGAGGGCAGACCAGGGGGGTTTTGTAGGGCACCGGGGGGGACACAAGTCAGCACAAAAAGTACACCCTCAGCGGCACGGGGGCGGCTGGGTGCAGTGTGCAAACAGGCATCGGGTTTGCAATGTAATCCAATGGGAGACCTAGGGGTCTCTTCAGCAATGCAGGCAGGCAAGGGGGGTGGGGGGGCTCCTCGGGGTAGCCACCACCTGGGCAAGGGAGAGGGCCACCTGGGGGTCGCTCCTGCACTGGAGGTCGGATCCTTCAGGTCCTGGGGGCTGTGGGTGCAGTGTCTTTATGAGGCGTCGGGTCTTTTAAGCAGGCAGTCGCGGTCAGGGGGAGCCTCGGGATTCCCTCTGCAGGTGTCGCTGTGGGGGCTCAGGGGGGTCAACTCTGGCTACTCATGGTCTCGCAGTCGCCGGGAGTCCTCACTCTAGTGTTGGTTCTCCACAAGTCGAGCCGGGGGCGTCGGGTGCAGAGTGCAAAGTCTCACGCTTCCAGCGGGAAACGTGTATTCTTTCAAAGTTGCTTCTTTGTTGCAAAGTTGCAGTCTTTGTGGAGCAGAGCCGCTGTCCTCGGGAGTTCTTGGTCCTTTTAGAAGCAGGGTAGTCCTCTGAGGCTTCAGAGGTCGCTGGACCCTGTGGAATGCGTCACTAGAGCAGTTCTTTAGAAGTGGGGAGACAGGCCGGTAGAGCTGGGGCCAAAGCAGTTGGTGTCTCAGTCTTCTCTGCAGGTTTTTCAGCTCAGCAGTCCTTCTTCGTCTTAGGTTGCAGGAATCTATCTTGCTGTGTTCTGGGGGCCCCTAAATACTCGATTTAGGGGTGTGTTTAGGTCTCGGGGGTTAGTAGCCAATGGCTACTAGCCCTGAGGGTGGCTACACCCTCTTTGTGCCTACTCCCTGAGGGGAGAGGGGCACATCCCTAATCCTATTGGGGGAATCCTCCATCTGCAAGATGGAGCATTTCTAAAAGTCAAAGTCACCTCAGCTCAGGACACCTTAGGGGCTGTCCTGACTGGCCAGTGACTCCTCCTTGTTTTTCTCATTATCTCCTCCGGCCTTGCCACCAAAAGTGAGGCTGTGGCTGGAGGGGGCGGGCAACTCCACTAGCTGGAGTGCCCTGGGGTGCTGTAACAAAGGGGGTGAGCCTTTGAAGCTCACCGCCAGGTGTTTCAGTTCCTGCAGGGGGAGGTGAGAAGCACCTCCACCCAGTACAGGCTTTGTTACTAGCCACCGAGTGACAAAGGCACTCTCCCCATGTGGCCAGCAACATGTCTGGTGTGTCGCAGGCTGCTAAAACTAATCAGCCCACACTGGTAGTCGGTTAAGGTTTCAGGGGTATCTCTAAGATGCCCTCTGGGGTGTATGTTACAATAAAATGTACACCTGCATCAGTGTGCATTTATTGTGCTGAGAAGTTTGATACCAAACTTCCAAGTTTTCAGTGTAGCCATTATGGTGCTGTGGAGTTCGTGCATGACAGACTCCCAGACCATATACTCTTATGGCTACCCTGCACTTACAATGTCTAAGGTTTTGCAACTATGGTATAGTGCACCCTGCCTTAGGGCTGTAAGGCCTGCTAGAGGGGTGACTTATCTATACCTATAGGCAGTGTGAGGTTGGCATGGCACCCTGATGGGAGTGCCATGTCGACTTAGTCATTTTATCCCCACTAGCACACACAAGCTGGCAAGCAGTGTGTCTGTGCTGAATGAGGGGTCCCCAGGGTGGCATAAGAGATGCTGCAGCCCTTAGAGACCTTCCCTGGCATCAGAGCCCTTGGTACCAGGGGTACCAGTTACAAGGGACTTACCTGGATGCCAGGGTGTGCCAATTGTGGAAACAAAGGTACAGGTTAGGGAAAGAACACTGGTACTGGGGCCTGGTTAGCAGGCCTCAGCACACTTTCAAATCATAACTTGGCATCAGCAAAGGCAAAAAGTCAGGGGGTAACCATGCCAAGGAGGCATTTCCTTACAAGGTCACAAGACAATTATACATCGCACTGCGACCTGCAGTTAGGAAGGAAACGTCCCTTCCTAATTGTGACTTTCAAACGCTATTTGCGATCCGGTAAAGAGATTACAGGATCGCAAAATTGGGTTTGTGCATCGCCAAATGCTTTTTTTCTTGTTGAAAATTGCCCGATTCTGCAAATTGGGCTGTTTGCGACGAGAGCTTTGTACATGTGGCCCTAGGTGCATTGTGTATGGTTTCGGCTTTTGAGGGAGTTCTTGTGTTACAATGCACAAGGAACTATTTCGCAACTGAAAATGTACAAAATCACCCCACAAGCAATCCTTTAACAAAGATTTATTGTACACTGAAAGGATTCATTTTTTATATTTTTGTTTTACTGCAAATAGGTTTTTTAATGCCGTGGTCAGTGCTCGATGCAAGTCTGACCTTTTCACAGCCACCAAATTGCTTTGGGGCTTCACACAAATCTGTATCTTTTTAAACCATTACTACTACCATTACTACCACCATTCCAACCACTCCTATTATTACCACGAAAGTCACAGTTCTGACTTTAATGAGTTAACACATGCAAACACAGACATGAACAAATGCTTTTTTGCATGCACCAGCTCATTAAGACCAGACGTATTGGCTGTGCCAATGCTTGCTAATATTTTGAATTCTGGAACTCTGAAACAGTGGCTATAATCACGGCACCTCAAACCTGAACTGTAGAAGATACACGTCTTTGATAAAGGACATCTATAGGTCACAGCGCAGCAAAACAATGCTCTTATATCGACATGTAAAAACATTGCACAGGGAAGAAAAGTGCATGTTTTTGACAGCCATGTCTCACAGAACTAATCTTTGAATTTCAGTGGGAAAAACGGGTGACGTCTGTGGAGAAACCTAGAATTCTAGCAAAACAAATAAAGCATACATTAATTATTCACAACTTAATGTCAGGCAGAACCAAGCGAACTGCATCAGATTTGTAACAACCTTAAATAATCAGAAAACAGGTTGAACTATTTAGGGATGCTTTTCCCACATGCACATTTCTCAGTCACTAATGACATGTTCTTTGGCAAGGCTCTCTGCCCCCTTTGTAACCCCCTGAAAGCGTGAACACGTACACACACACTCGCTATCCTCACAATAGCCAAAGCTCAAGTGAATGAGAGGCAGAGCATGGCAGTTTCAAGTTCGATGGCTTACGCTGAGTAGTATAGGGCTAAAGAGACAACTGTTCAGGGGAATCTACAACTGCAGAGCTGCCATTAGTGCCAGCGGGGATGCTGGCATCCACTGAAAAGCGTAGATGCTCCCGTCTTATTTGCGCTAGCCAGTTCGTTTTTGCTAGTGCCTCTAGGTTCTCCCCCTCTGCAAGGAGGTGTAGGCAGACAGAACACAGACAAAATATGCAAGTTATTTCCAATTCTTGTGTTGCACAATTGCATTTCTAGTCAACGCGGCTTCGACGTGGGCTTTTACGTTTTTAACTGTAGATAGTGAAAATTGAATTTAATAAAGTAACACATTTGAGATTTTAAGGGTTTGAACACAAGAAATAACTTACAATGTGTGACTCCAGCCAGGGTTTGGTAGAAAGTTGGTGTATCGCTGTCATCAGTAAGAGTAACGTATATCCCTCCAGACAGCAACCAGCGGGAGAAGGTGAAAGAGTCTTTATTTTGTAGCAACCAGTTCCGAAATTTATCATAGTTGACTTTCTCACTCTGCAGAGAACAAAAGAAATCAGCAATTTAGTAACTAACATGCAACGTGTGTAAAAGAAATTGTTGTACAGAAAGATCAAACTAAGCAACTTTTTACCGTTACTTTTTTTTTTTAGTTTTAGGCTATTCTAGAGTCGCAAAATAATTCCCTACATAAACATCAAAATTAAAAAAAGTACGTGTAGGATGTAAGCATGGCCAGAGTGAGCGATGTTGTCTTCGACACAAAAGCCACTAGGCACCCCATTGCTGCACTTATATTCATGTTGTATTTCTCTCTGGTGTTGTCGAACTGTGGGGTAATAACGGCCGTATAAAGAACGCAATCTGAGTGTAAGTGAGGATTGTGAGTACGTGCTCCAACAGGATGGCAAGAAGGTTACTTGAAACCAGAAATACTCGTGCTGGAAAGTTACTCTTGCAAATAACTTCTTTCCTTAAAGTTAAATGCCCTGTATTGTACTGACTACAGTCCGACAGACTTTTTTTTGGGGGGGGGAGTTTTTATGGTTTTTATTAACTAAAAACATTTCTCCACACAGTACTTAATGTCCTGATAGGATCACCCCAGTGTAGTGAGGTAATATAAAGTTGACAAGTCTTTCTAAAACATTTTGCCCTACCCATGGACAACAATAGTATGTAGCGGTATCTCTGCTACTAATAGTGGATTAACAAAAAATGAAAGTAAATTAATAGTTTATTTGGCCTCAAAGGACGATACCACAGTTAGAAAACTTTCGTATGGATATTCAACATCAGTCTGTCTACTTTTATGCAGAAAAGATGCCGTAATGTTCGAGCGGGTAGTTGACTAATTCTAGATAATGACACAATTACAGTTAAGGAAACCATTTCAAGTGACACGTTTCAATTTGCACTGGTGTGTTGGCTCAAATGCAAGTACCATTATTCTCAGGAGCACTGCAATTAGGTTCCCAGTGAGCAGTGTTATTGGTGTGGTGGAATAACCAGCATAAGGCCTTCCCAAATAGTAGGCAAATAGTGTGCATAACAGGTATCCTGAAAGAAGTTTGGGTAGCCCTTCAACAGTGTTTGTGGTGCACATGACCCGGAATTGATGCGTAACTTGACATTATATTAGTAACGTAGTGGATGTTCTACTATTCCTAATACCAGAGTTGTAAATGGAACAGAGTTTGTCCACCCATGCTACAAAATATTCCCACTTTGCCAAGTAAGACTGTCTGGTAGCTGTGTATTAGCTTCCTACAAAAGCTCTGCACATTGTTTGCCACTTATATAGCTCACAGTCGGCCTCTTTGTAAAAGACCACAAAAGGCGATCGCTATGAGTTAAGGAGGCATGCTGGCAAATTCAGCGAATTAGTTTGTAAATGGGTGACCTCATCCTGCCTTACTGTTGATATATGACGCCACACAGGTTTTCGATGTCTTGGGACTGAAACACACACACACACACGCCTGAAACACTCAGAGTAGTCATGAAAGACACAGATAGCAAACCTGCACTGATACTATGGAAAACATTTAAGAGGCACCTGCGTACATCAAAAACATTTAAAAAAAAATGGAACAGGCAAATATTGTTAAAATAGTGTTATTCTTGTATGGCCTGTACTGCCAAAGTACCAAGGTATTAAAGATAAAGCACAAAAGCTTCAATAATGACAAAAGTCTTCTATTTTTGTTCTTTTCCTTCTGACGCCATACAAGCTTCTGAACTCAAAAGCAAATAAAATGATCTGAAGATGGACTCATTGGTGTGGCTCAATTTGTTTTTTGTCAGCATCATCATGAGACCTGGCTTAAGAACTATGGCAGGATAATCGCTTGACTGGAGGAGCGTGCCCCGATGTGGATGGGCCTGCCCATTTTCTCTCGCTGGTAGATTGGCCTCTGTTAAGATAGCACTTCTGCCAAAGTTTCTATGCCTATTAATTAACCTTCATATTCCACTTACTGGTGTGCTTTTTGGAAGGCTGTGATGCCTGCTAATATACCTACCATGGGCTGGCCGACAACCTCGACTGGCTTGGGAAACATTAACCCTGCCTTTCAGTCAGGCCAGTTTAAATGCTCCAGATATGAAGCTATACTATTACTGCGCATACGCCTTTCATTGGTTTTACCCCACACTATATTTACTCCACACAACAGCTGAGTGGGACAATGCCCACCCATGCCTGCTCACAACAGCGATTTGCCAGAAGCCCATCCTCCCACAGACACGGTTCAATGTACAGTTTGGGCATGGAACTGTATGCGCTGAAGGGCAGGGCGGCGTTGCCATTGCTCTGCTGACCTGATACTTGCCAATAACCTAATGCTGCCTCCTGCTATGGAAACAAGCACTGGCATTGCCAATAGCCCTCGCCTTTGAGACCTCATAAATGTTTAACCATGCAGCACAGTAACAAGAGGGCCCTTATCCGCAACCCAAAGGCTCTTAATTTCATATACGTTTTTTTTATGGTGAAGCCACTTTGGCGCAGGCTGTCGTCAGATGCAACAGAGCACAAAAACGTGAAGACAACAAAAATATTCTGTTCATGAAATCACCTGGTAGGGAACTAAGCACAAAGAGGGAGGGACATTTAGACCAATTCACCAATAAAAGGAAGCATTTAGAACGAATGGCAATAGTGGGCATGGTTAAAAGCGCATAGATTGAATACAGCATGTGGCCCGTTTCTTCCCTATATTTCCTGAGGAAGTCTCCAGTGTTATTTGTCTGTCTGACGCAATGATGATCCAGTTGTCAAATGTATTCTCTTGTTAGGTATTGGTTCTGTATAGTGCTTGAAATGAAAATATGAAAGTGCAGGTGCTCACAACCGCAGAGTACCTATTTGCTACTCGGAAGTGCAGGTACTCTCCCATTAAAAGTATTATAACGTTGCTTAAAAGTGTGGGTACTCTGCCACTGATGTTAAAGGAGGACAAGCATTTTGTACCGAGAGTACCTGTCTATTTAAAACACTTAAGCAGTCTGTCCGATTCACTGCTGTAGCAGGTTTCTCTGGAATGTACCGTACAGGAAGTTTGCTCTTTTTTTAAAATTTATTTTTTTATACAGTTTTTATCTATATTTTCTTCATATTACAAACAAAGGCAAGAACCATAACCAAACAGAAGTGAATTGCATAATCACCATCGAATCGGTACATCAGGACTCTGTCATCCAATAACATTTTAAGTAAAACCAATACATGCAGCACTATGTAATTAACAGCTGAGAAAACTATATATTGTGGATCCTACTGAAGAAATTACAAGAGGAGTAGGGAGCTCTCCCCATCTATCTCGAAACACCATGACACCAAACTTTGGGTCAAAGTTATCACTATATGTGAGTTTAATTTTCCGTCAGGTACTCACTAGAAGGGGCCCATATATCTCTATGACATGACCAGATTTCCAGTGTATCATTACAATGTATTATATTAGCTATCAAATAGTTCTCAGCAGTGGTCCTCTACCACCTTATAGCTATACTACTTTTTGCCGACAGGCAAGCCCGTGCCATTAATTTACAAACACTCTTGGGAAGGTTTTTAACATAATGCAGCAAAGCCAAGAGCTAAGTTTGAGTTATCTGTTTTGTCACCATTTTGGAAAATGTCGGGAATACTCTCTCCCAATAGGTGTATACTGGTTGGCAAGCTCACGTCAACTGGAAACAATCTGCATCAGAAAGTAGACACATAAAGCATGATGGGTCCACATTCAGAACAATAAAATGTAGACCATCTAGCGAATAATACATTCTATAAAAAAAGAATGCACCAGCCACTGCCTGCTATTTATGAACAGTGTTTGAGTCTACATACAGCAGTATTGCATACTTTGTCAGCAGTTTGCACCCTCAGGTCTTTTTGCCATCTCTTTTTTGTGCCAGTTTTTGGCACTAACTTAGCTTCAGCTACTGCATTATATTGCTTAGTCATCAGTCTTTAAACAGCCAGTCATGCATCAGTTTAAGAACTAAGTGTCGGAGGAATAACCAGGAAATCAGGAATCATTTATTTTATCATGTGTAGAAGGCTAAAATATAAACAAATACCCAAGGGTGTTGTCCCACCCCTTTGATAAAGGGCTCTAATGTCACCAAATTGCCACAAAAATAGATCACCCAGTGTTCTCAATACGGGGTCAGTTAATTGTCTTTGGGCCCTCGGGTCACAAGCAATCAACACAATGGGGGTATTAAGAATCAGAACCCACAGAGAGAAGAGCTCCTTTTGTCACACCTCTGCAGCTAATCTATGCCAGGCCTGCAAAGTGCATATCACAATGTCAAAATGCAAATGCGGGAGGTACGGAACTACGAACCGCTATAATGGTCAGCAGGATGCTCCCTGCCATATTCTGTCTATATTATATGATGGCAGTCGATACTCTGAGTGAACCCAATGGAATATGTACTTGGCTTGTGTAGGAAACTTTATTCCAAGAGGAAAAGAGGAAAAGGTGAAAGTGGTTTAGTTACAGCAGCACAGGGACTGGCTTCAACAACTGTCAGCTTCAACTGAAGGGTCTCTTGCATTACATTAGTAACATTCTCACTGCAATGCAGAACACTAGCTATAACATAACACAGCATGTGCAAAGGAGATGCACTAAGGACAGTGCTAAGGAAAATAAAAGATAGACATAACAAATCTTCCTTGCTACAAAACAAAGCACAGATTACAGGCAAGCACAAAAATAATAAAATAACAAAAACAATGTAAAAGAAAACACAATGGCCCTCATTATCACATTGGCGGTACGTCCCGCTTACCGCCATGCCGACCGCCGCCGCAGCCGATTACTGCTACCCATATTATGACACACACATACCAATCCGTCACTATACAGACACACACATAAGTCTGCCGGCCCAAAGGTCAGTGATAAACTGGCGGTACCAAAACCTACACCGTTACGCCAACAGAACTACGCCCACAGCATTATGACCCACGAATCACCGCGGCGAACATTCAAGCACAGTAAAACATTGGCGGTACATACTGCTGCGCTCAAAATACACACACACACACATACAAAACTACACCACATTGGACAATTCAACTACAAACACCAGACACACACCACACCCACACCACTATAAAACACACAACCACAATCCCTTACGACCAAAAAATTATTGCCAACTGAGAGAGACAGACCAAGTGCACCCACAGAACCAGAGCCACAAAACACCATCACCCATACACTATCCCCGCACCTTACAGCACACACCCCAACACATCACCCCACACACCACACACACTACACCCATGGCACCACAATGACACACCAGGTTCTCAGAGGAGGAGCTAAGGGTCATGGTGGAGGAAATCATCCGGGTAGAGCCACAGCTATTTGGATCACAGTTGCAGCAGACATCCATTGCTAGGAAGATGGAGCTATGGCGGAGAATCGTGGACAGGGTCAATGCCGTGGGACAGCACCCAAGAACAAGGGATGACATCAGGAAGAGGTGGAACGACCTACAGGGGACGGTACATTCCACAGCAGCAAGACACCAACTAGCTGTACAGAGGACTGGCGGTGGACCTCCACCTCCTCCCCCACAACTAACAACATGGCAGGAGCAAGTCATGGCAAGAATAGCAGGAGGAATGGACTTTGGTAAGTCAACTCTTTACTACTATCACCCCCCCATCTGCATACTATCACATACCCCCGCCCTCACCCCCATCACCTCATATACACCCCACCATCACAACCCACTCATCCCAATGCCAAGCCCCGCGGGTAACACCAATGCACGGACCCCCATCACAGACCTGCATGAACACACATCACTAAAGCATGCACACTTGAGACAATCACCTAGCCCACCAAATCACTACTCACACAAGGCTAAGCTGCCAGGGCAATAACAAACATAGAGGGCAACACACCCATGCACAAGATGGCACACACAGAAACAATAACACTACATTTACATGCCCACAGGTCCCCCATCCAACGTCACCAGAGAGGAGGTGCCAGCTACATCCAGTCCACCCCCAGAAGAGGCCCACAGTGATGACAGCAGCTCTGGACGCCTGTATCTGGATGAGAAACCTGGCCCATCAGGGACCTCCGGACAGTGTTACCCAGGCACAGTAACACACCACCACAGAGCCTCCCCCAACAGGAAACACCACCACAACACCCAACCAGCGGGCCCATACCACTGTCCCCAGGACACGTCAATCTGCAGTGTGTCCACCACTACAGGGACCCCAGGCCACCCCACAAACCAGGACGATCAGGGACCTGGGTCAGTGGCAGTGGGCACACAGGTCAGAGGACAGAGGCACAGGTCAACAGGGAAGCTGGGAGGACTGCTGTGCGACAGGGGAAGGACAGGCCCAAGGAACCGACTCTCCAGAAGGCACTCACCAACATCCTGGGAGCAAACCACCATTCCTAGGAGACGATGGGCCAGATACTGGACAAGTTGCAGGAACCCAGTGGCTGCAGGAGGGACAGTACCTGGGGATCAGGGAGGGCTTGAAGGACATCCACACCTCCCTGTTCACCGTTGCAGGGGTGCTCGCAGACATGGCCAACACCATGAGGGAGGCAGTGGCACACCAACGGCCACCTGACACTACCCAAAACGATGAACAGCCTTCCACCTCCGCTGCCGCTAGTGGACAGGAGGCCGCGCCACTGGAACAACAGGACACCAGCACCCCTCCCCGCTGCAGAAGGAGAACCACCCCGCAAACAGTCCCTGCAATCCAGGCAAAAGCCAGAGAACATTGCCAAGACCCCCGTCAGGAAATAAGACTCTGCTGATTGTCACCCTTGTGACCCACTCTGTCACCCTGTCCATCTTGAACTGCCATTGCTCCACTTCCTATGCCCCCTTGGACAATGCACCTGTGATGCAAATAGACTGGACTCTACCATGGACTTTCCTCCATCAGCAACCCAGCCCATTGCAATACCTCCTCCACTTATTAGCACCTAAATAAACACCCTTGGAACAAATACAAGTATGGAGTCTGTCAACTGATTGAAATATGTATTTGTTTAACAAGCTGCAAACATTGCAATTCAACTGTACAGTTATATATACATAGGTATGACCTGTAGTTGGCATCAGTGAACACACCAGGAGCCAGAGTGGGGCATAGAAATCTGAAAATAGAAGGGTACCGTAAGTTGCCATAGTAGTGGGAAAATCAGCCTGCCATGTACAATGTCTAACACACAACTATCAATGGAAGGTGAAATTGCAATGTCTTACCTGAGTGTCACTGGAAGTACTATCGTATGATTGCTGCTCTGTTGTCCTCATCCTCTGCCTCTTCGTTGTCACTGTCCACAGGGTCCAGTGCTGCCACACGCCCATCTCCAACCTCATCCTCCTGCAGAAAAGGCACCTGGCGTCTCAAGGCAAGGTTATGCAACATACAGCATGCCATGATGATCTGGCAGACCTTCTTAGGTGAGTAGCACAGGGAACCACCTGTTAGATGGGGGCAACGAAACCTGGCCTTCAGGAGGCCGAATGTCCCCTCGATTATTCTTCTTGTTCACCCATGTGCCTCATTGTAATGTTCCTTTGCCCTTGTCCTGGGATTCCTCACTGGGGTCAGTAGCCATGAGAGGTTGGGTAACCAGAGTCACCTGCAAATATCAATGGATACCTGTTGGCCAAACACTAACCCTTAGGGCCAACACGATACACATACACCAACATATACTGGGTTGGAACCATGGGCTCAACTATTAGCCACACCCGGTGCCTCTGGAGTTGAGCCATCACATATGGGATGCTGCTATTCCTCAGGATAAAGGCATCATGCACCGACTCAGGATACTTTGCATTGACATGGGAGATGTACTGGTCTGCCAGGCACACTATCTGCACATTCATCCAGTGAAAGCTCTTTCCATTTCTGAACACCTGTTCATTTCTCCGGGGGGGGGGGGGATGACAAATGCAATATGTGCACCATCAATAGACCCAATAATGTTGGGGATATGTCCCATTGCATAGAAGTCAGCTTTCACTGTGGCCAGATCCTCAACCTGTGGGAAAACAATGTAGCTGCACATGTGTTAACACTCTGGTCAGCACTATTGAGAACATTAGCTGAGACATCCCTGTTGCCAAGCCCACTGTCACTTGGAAAGAACCAGTTGCCAAGAAATGGAGCACAGATAGGACTTCCACTAGAGAGGGGATCCGACAGTGGGGTGACGGATAGCAGATATCAGGTCTGGCTCCAATTGAGCACACAGCTCTGTGATTGTGGCCCTGTCAAGTCTGTAGGTGAGGATAATGTGTCTGTCCTCCATTGTTACCAGACCAGGGGTCTGTACACGGGGATGTCTCCATCTCCTATTCATCTGCAGCGGTTGTAATCTAGGGGCAAAAGAGTGAGCAGGTGGTCAGTATTCCACATTTCCAAACTGTACACTGCACTGCATGTTGTGACAGAAACAGTATGTTTTTGGATAGGCCCAAATGGTGTCTATGTGTTCTGTGACGCAGTTAGGTGCCATGGCCTGCCCCCCTCCCCCTGAAATGGCACCCACCTGTCCTGTGTGGATGGACATGTGGGAATGAGGTAATGCCGCTGACATTGTGCGCCATTGCGGGAGGCGGTCGAGTACTGCTGTGCAACTCCTAATTGGTTGTCATTGGGCCCTATGGGTTACATTAGCCAATGGTGAACTACGCCGGCGGTGATGGAACGCACCGCCACAGACGTGACTGCCAGTTTCTATCTGTTCTCTCACTTGCTACCTGACATTCAACAGGAGAGGACCTACAATGCAACTACTGCTGTGACCTGTGTCTGGAACCGGCCATGGCTCGAGTCACTGGGGAAAGGGCC
Source organism: Pleurodeles waltl (assembly GCF_031143425.1). Taxonomy (NCBI): domain Eukaryota; kingdom Metazoa; phylum Chordata; class Amphibia; order Caudata; family Salamandridae; genus Pleurodeles; species Pleurodeles waltl. Next base: position 1,627,505 of record NC_090441.1, on the reverse strand, counting down.
CCTGCCTTCACAGCTGCGGAATTGGAGAGACTGGTGGATGGGATCTACCCCAGTACCGAATAGTGTATGGGCCTCCAGATCAACAGGTGAGTACACAGTGATCACGATGCATGGGGCATGAATTAATGTAGTGCTGTGTGTGAGGGCCTCGTGTAAGGGGGGTGTTGGTGGAAGGGTCCTGGGCAGTGTGCTGCATGTATGGTGGGCAATGTCTGTGCGTCAGGGGATGTGAGGGCTCTGGTGGGCCATGAGTGTAAGAGGCCGGACGGTATGGCTGATACCTTTGTGTATGTTTATTTGTCTGGAGGTCAGCGTCCATCAGAAAAAGGGTATATGGTGTACCATCGCCAAGGACGTGCGGACCCTGGAGGTCTACGGCAGGCAGAGCACCCGCTGTCACAAACGGTGGGACGCTGGGCACGGAAGACGGCGGAGGCCCAGCTGGGGATGGTCTCCCAACGAGGAAGGGGTGCCTGTCGAACCTTGACCCCCCTGATGATCTGCATACTGGCAGTGGCCTATCCGGAGCTGGATGGGCACTTGAGGGCATCACAGCAGCCACAAGGGGGTGAGTACAGTTTCCAAATCTACTACTTGCACATGGTGGGGTGGTCTACGGGTGGGAGATGTGGGACTGTGGGTGCCCCTAGGCGAACCGGACATTGCAGGATAGGTACACCACCTCCTACCAAGCTAGTAGGCATCCACTACTGGGCAGGGGTCTGTGGGTGTCAGGTATGCTGCTACTGGCATTAGGTATTCCTGTCCTTGGGATGGTGACTAGCATTGTGACTGGTAGTGCATTGCATAGTGCGTAGGCCTGTTCCCTGTGTGAGGGTGCCGTGTACGCCAACAATGGTGTTGGGGCAGCCACTTACCAAGTGTATCCTTTGTGTCTCCCCACCTTTTTTGTTTTGTCACCCTGTCCTGATGTGCATTAGCATCATCTGGCGGAGGAGCAGAGGCACCGGCGACGGAGGGAGCTGCATCCCACATGGCCCATGAGGCCGAATCCACCGACGGTGAGGGCACCAGTGGGACGGAGGGAGAGGGGAGCACCACGGCAGAGATAGGAGGGGACAGTTCTGACAGTGATACCTCCTCCGATGGAAGCTCCCTGGTGGTGGCAGACACCTCTGTGCCCACCCCAACTACAGGTACAGCCGCCATCCCCGTACCAGCACCGCCCTCCCAGCAGCCCCCCCAGCGAGCTTCCTGTGCCCGCTCACCCAGGAGGGTGGGCATCTCCTTTGCCCCAGGCACCTCAGGCCCTGCCCCCGTCAGCCCTGCTGCCCTGAGTGAGGAGGCTATTGACCTCCTGTGATCCATCTCTGTTGGGCAGTCAACCATAGTGAATGCCATCCATGGGGTGGCAGGCCATTTGCAACACACAAATGCATTCCTGGAGGGTATTCACTCTGGCATGGCGGCCCAACAGAGATCAATCCAGGCTGTGGCCTCCTCCCTGATGGCAGCCATTGTCCCTGTCTCTAGCCTCCCCCCTCCAACTTCCTCTACCCAGTCCCATTCCCCTCAACCCCAACCTATCCCAAGCACACATTCAGACCAGCATGCACCCATGACAACACACAGGAGTGGCTCAGGCAAACACAAGCACCACACATCATCCCACAGGCACTCACACAAACACCATCCAGATGCAGACACACCAACATCCACTGCCTCCACTGTGTCCCCACTCCTCCTCCTCGTCCACAACCCTACCAGTAGCGTCTCCACTCACACCTGCATGCACTACATCCTCATCCACTACCACCATGACTCCTATCACTACACGCCCCTCACTGGCAGTCACCACCCCCACATACAAGCACACGTCCCCTGTGTCCTCTCCCATTGTGTCTGTGCCCCCTCTTCCCAAAGTACACAAACGCAAGCACGCACCCACCCAACAGCCATCCACCTCACAACAGCATCCAGCACATGCACCTGCACCCAAACACAGCAGACTGACACCTCCTACAACCACTCCCTCTTCCTCCACTCCCAAACCTTCACCCTCTTCCTGACCCAGTGTCTTTAAGAAGCTTTTCCTCTCCGCGGTTGACCTCTTCCCTACCCCCCCAGACCCCCACACCCCGTCCTTCACATCAGGCCAGGGTGGTCAGAACCCAGCCGAGCACCTCAGCCACCCAGTCCACGGCCACAGTAGTGTCGGCAGCTACTGCAAGTGGGAGAGGCTGCAGGGAACCAGCCATCAGCACTGACAGTGTGCCTGCACCAGCTGCCAAGGGGAAAGGCAAGGAGGCACCACCAGCTGCCAAGGGGAAAGGCAAGGAGGCACCACCAGCTGCCAAGGGGAGGCACCACCAGCTGCCAAGGCCAAGGGCAAGGAGGCACCACCAGCTGGGAAGGGACAGGGGCCTGCCCCTGCAGGCAGGAATGACAGGAGGCCTGTTGCTGGGACTGATTCGGAGCCCCCAACAGTTCAGCCATCCAAGGCTGCAGGGGAAGGGCTGGAGCCTACCCCCACCACTGGCAGCACCGACACCAGCACCGCCACTGCCACCACTGAGCAGCCATCACCGCCGGCGGGCAGTGTGTAGTCCTGCCTCCATGGACTGTAGTCCACCCGGGACCCTGCAAATCCTGTGGGTGTGACACCTAGGTGAGAGACTGTGACCTTGCACTCCCCAAGTGCTGCATCACAGGGCACAAAGCCCCCTCCAGAACCAGTGGAAGAAGCCATCCACTCACCCCCTCCTTGCCAGGATGAAGCACAGTGGGCACAAAGCCCCCTCCAGAACCAGTGGAAGAAGCCATCCACTCACCCCATCCTTGCATGATGAAGCACACTGGCCACAAGGCCCCATCCAGAACCAGTGGAGAAGCCATCCACTTGAGAGACTGTGGCTTTGCACTCCCCAGGACCAAGCAGTGGGCAGACCACCCACTAAAGAGACTGTGGCTTTGCACTCCCCAGGACCAAGCAGTGTGCAGACTGCCCAACTTGAGGGACTGTGGCATTTCACTCCCCAGGACATCTTACAGGGCATGTAGCCCCCTCCAGGACCAATGGTGTTGTACCATCTTCCGGCTGAGGTGCATCCGGTTCCCCATCCCCCTGAGGTGCCTGTGTATTTTCGACCTGATGCCCCTGCTGTGTTCTCTCCATGTTGTTGGATGTGGAACTGTGGCCTACAGACATTGTGGACTGGGCTGTGTCCCTCCATTTGTATATATGTATATACTGTTTTTATTTTGAAGCACGATTTTCTACAATTTTATATTATTACACTCACTTTAATCAATTGATTTTGTCCTTGCATTATTTCTGGGGGGTACGAGGTAAATATTTTGTATTGCTGCATCAGTTTATGTGTATGGTGGTGGGGGTGTTGCGTGTGTGTGTGTGTGTGTCACTGTCTTTTTCCTCTCCCCTCCCCTGTGTGCTAGGCGGCAGTGCTCACCGTGGTGGTCTTCGCTGGCGTTGGTGTTCATAGTGAAGAAGGAGATAGACGAGCATGGGGACCACCTGCAGCTCGGGCTCCATGGCAGCGTGGTTCTTCCTTGTGTCTCCAGGGATGAGTCCTTTGCCTTCTGTGTTCTGTTTCCGCTGTGCTTTTGATGTTGTTTGTACCACCCCGGAAAAGGTGGCGGATAGGTGTGTCATAATAGTGTGGGTGGTACATTGTCTTCCGCTTAGCTGTTGGCGGTTACCGCCACGGTGCTTGTTGCTACCGCCATGGTGGTCGGTGTGTTAAAGTGGCTGTCTGTGTGAGCGGTTTCCACCGTGGTCATAATTCCATTTTGGTTACTGCTGGCCTGTTGGTGGTATTACCGCCGCTTTATCACCGACTGCCAGGGTTGTAATGAGGGCCTATGTCAATAAAAATCATATTACTCAACAATTTCTGTAAACCCTTTAGGAGCTCTTCTGATCCTATTTGTACTTTTAACTCTTGAGGCAACAGCATCACTATCACCGTTCATACCTTCCTTAGACTAGGTCTCTTCATTGTACCTTACACTTTGATTCATAGGTTGCCTCTTGTACCAAATCTCACTACAAAATTGTCACCATCATATTCTGCATCAGGATCAGCATTGTTTATTTATCTAGTTATCAATTATTTTTACGATGCATTTGGCGACCCTCTTACATCTCACACTTTCCCATCTTGGGTAACTACGCAGTTTGTGAACACTTTGACAACTTTCATGGCTTTGGAAAACCCTTTGCTGATAAAACCCTGTATTAGGATTCTCACACAACCTTAATTTCATGTGATTTAATTTTCCATTTGGCATCATACCACTCTTTAGACTCGTCCTGCTTCCTTTTCACCCCTTCGGCAACTTTTCTCACATCACTTTTCTCTTCCACCTATCCCCATTTCTCCTTGAACCACCAAAGACAAATCGGAAGCAAGCTCCCATCCTAAGTTTAAACGGACTAATTTTGGTAGTAGTATGGGGTGTTATCTGATACACCCACAACCTTTCGCCCAAAGTGTTTTTCCAATCGCACCTTGTTTGCATGCTTCAGTGACATAACCTTTTAGATCAAGGTTGAACCTTTCGACCTGAACATTTTCATGTGGTTCATACAACGCTGTGGTTACATGTTTAATCTTACAATGTTTGCGCACTTTTTCCATTTCTGCAGAAGTCAATTGCACCTCATTAGCCATCACTAATACAGATGGGCAACCCTCCATGATGAACACTTCCTTGAAAAATTCTATCACACAGTTAGCAGTGGTTTGTGAAACAATTTTCACTTCTGACTATTTGAAGTGATAACCTTTGAGTATCAAAGCAAACCGTCTGTCCATGGGCAGAAAACTGAATGGAGCAGAAATGTGAAATGTTACCTTCTCCCAAGGATGTTTCTGCCGCTCCACATTCTTTAAAGGTGCAGAAGTAACTTTCAACACTTTCTCACCTCCAGTACATACCTCACACTCCCTGACCATCCTGTCCACCATTCTAACCAGGCCTGGCCATCAGAAGTATGTGCACACCAGACGTTTCATGGCAGACACACCTGGTTACTCTTTAGGAGCTAACTTCAGGATGGTTCCTTGTACTCCCTTCGGAGGTATACACTTGCCACCTTTAAATCAAATCCCTCTCTATTTCTAATTCATCACCTACTCTGTACATATATAGCCATTCCTGCGTAACTTCCTGCCGTTTTGGCCACCCTCCCAAAATGCAGCTTTTAGTAATTTGTAGCACTTCAACAATTTCCCCACTCTTTTTCCAGGTTTCTTCTGAAATATCCGCAAGCTCTTTCTTTACCACATCTTTTATAGAGACAATCATTTTACTTTCTCCAGTATCATCATTTCCATTTCCTTCACAACAAGGTAAGCACAACAGAAAATCAGGTGTGACATTTCTTCCACTTGGAACAAATTGCACCTTGAAACTATACTCCTGCAGCCTCAAGGTGAGTCTGGCAATAGGTGCTGTGAACCTCCATCCACCCTAGGTGATCAAATATAGAACAAAGGTTTATGATCTGTACTAAATACAAATCAGCTCCCCCAAACATAGTCTATAAAATGTTCTAGGGCCCACGCACATGCTACTTGCTCTTTTTTAATAACCTAATACCTGCACATGATGCAAACGCACCATTCCATTCTTCCTTTCCACTTTTTTGCAATTAACACTCCGTTGACGCCCTACATGCTAGTGTCAACAGTGATCACACATTCTTTTTTCATGCAGAATGGCCTTAGCATGGGTGGTTTTACAATCTCCTGTTTTATGTTTTCAAATGCCATCTTTTGCTTCTCAGACCACACATATGAGACATTTTGCTTCAATGACTATTAGTGACTCCATCATGTTAGAAAAATTGTCAATGAACTTGCTATAATACTCACACATACCAACCAAGGAAAGCAATTGTTCTTTGTTCTCAGGTGCCAGTGCATTTATAATGGCCTCAACATTAGATTTCTTCAGAACTCCCCATCCACTGATAAGGTATGCTCCAAACAATCCAGTGATTTTTTTAAAAACATTTTGCACTTGTGTCCCTTAAGAGTTAAATAATGGTCTTCCAATCTTTTGCACACTTTAATTATGTGCTGTGGAAGTTCTTCATTATTAGCAAATATCAGGATTTCATCCTGAAAGCATTTCACATATTTATCAATATCTCTAAATATATGAAACATCACTCTCTGAAAAACAGAGGCTGCTGAGGCTAGTCCAAATGGCATTCTGGTAAATTGGTGTAGACCTTGAAGGGTAATGAATGCTGTTAATTTTTTTGACTCATCAGCTAATAGAATTTGATGGTATGCAGACCTGAGATTGAGGGTGGAAAACTCTTTAGCTCCCTCCAACACAGACTCTACTTCAGGGTGGCAACCTACCAGCATGTTGGAATTCAAAGCCCTTAAATCAACAAAAAACCTCAACTTTTGCTTTACGTGCTAAAACAATGGGAGACACCCATTCTGCTGACTCAGTCTCTTCAATTATACCATCCTTGACCAATTCATCCAACATTTCTTTTAACGCTTCACAAATACTGATAGGTACACCTCTCAAATAATTTTGCTCCACTGGTATTGCATTTTTTTCATCTTAATCTGATGCACAAAATTTCTCAATTTACACAAATTTTCTGTGAATTAGTGAACACTGCGGGAAAATGTTTCTTAATCCATTCTTCACCATGGCTCTCATCACCACACATCACTTCTGTGTTTTCTCCATCACACAATACCACCTGTTCATTTCCTCTGGGATTCAATATTATGCCCAATTTCCACTGGTCCCACCAACCCAGCACATTCACACCTTTTACAGCCACATAGTTTTATCATAACACTTCTCCCTTTAAATTCGATCTTCACATCAACGTATCCATCCATATCACTACCTGACCCATCAAAACTGTCAGCAATGATACCTGAAGGTTGTAAAGAATCAACCTCTAGAACTCCTTTAAATATTTAACGGAAATATATCCTGGTGATGATGGTCCAGGGAGAGACAGAATCTGCCATAAGATCTAACTCAATACCCTCAACCTGCACCACAGATCGGGGAGTACTACACATAGCATGTTTGACTGCCCCCTGTCTTCCTTCTTGTATAGACACCACAAATCCTTTGTTAGTGTCATCGCTTTTGCTACACTCGCACCCACACTTAGATTCAGTAACTTCTCTGGCACATGATACCTTCCCTCTTGCAATATTAGGATCCCTTTTGAAATCTATGAACTCACTGGCAAAATTCCCAATACAACCACACTTCTTGCATTCTTTAGTGAGAGCAGGACACCACGCATACGAAGCAATATGTGTAGTACTACCACATCTATTACATGCACAACTCTTCTCACTTTTTCAGACCTTCTGCCAGTCTGTGAATTATAATACCTTGATGTAGGAAGTTGGCTCTGTATGCACTATTTCAAAGTAAGGAATAGTATGCACAGAGTCCAAGGTAAGATAGTGGCAAAAAGAGATAATTCTAATGCTCTATTTTGTGGTAGTGTGGTCGAGCAGTAGGCTTATCAGAGGGTAGTGTTAAGCATTTGTTGTAAACACACAGGTAATAAATGAGGAACACACACTCAGAGACAATTCCAGGCCAATAGGTTTTTGTATAGAAAAATATATTTTCTTAGTTTATTCTAAGAACCACAGGTTCAAGATTTACAAACAATACTTTAAATGAAAGGTATTTCACTTAGGAACTTTAGGAACTTTGAATTAGCAAAATATCATATACAGTTTTCACACAAATGGCAAATACCTATTTTAAAACTGGACACTGCAATTTTCAACAGTTCCTGGGGGAGATAAGTGTTTGTTAGATTTGCAGGTAAGTAAACCAACTACGGGGTTCAAAGTTGGGTCCAAGGTAGCCCACCGTTGGGGATTCAGGGCAACCCCAAAGTTACCACACCAGCAGCTCAGGGCCGGTTAGGTGCAGAGGTCAAAGTGCTGCCCAAAACGCATAGGCTTCAATGGAGAAGGGGGTGCCCCGGTTCCAGTCTGCCAGCAGGTAAGTACCCGCGTCTTCAGAGGGCAGACCAGGGGGGTTTTGTAGGGCACCAGGTGGGACACAAGTCAGCACAAAAAGTACATCCTCAGCGGCACGGGGGCGGCCGGGTGCAGTGTGAAAACAGGCGTCGGGTTCGCAATAGGTTTCAATGGGAGACCAAGGGGACTCTTCAGCGATGCAGGCAGGCAAGGGGGGGGCTCCTCGGGGTAGCCACCACCTGGGCAAGGGAGAGGGCCACCTGGGGGTCGCTCCTGCACTGGAGGTCGGATTCTTCAGGTCCTGGGGGCTGCGGGTGCAGTGTCTTTACCAGGCGTTGGGTCTTTGAAGCAGGCAGTCAGGGGGAGCCTCGGGATTCCCTCTGCATGCATCGCTGTGGGGCTGGGGGGGGGTCAACTCTGGCTACTCACTGTCTCGTAGTCGCCAGGGAGTCCTCCCTGTGGTGTTTGTTCTCCACAAGTCTAGCCGGGGGCGTCGGGTGCAGTGTGCAAAGTCTCACGCTTCCGGCGGGAAACGTGTCTTGTTTCAAAGTTGCTTCTTTGTTGCAAAGTTGCAGTCTTTGTGGAACAGAGCCGCTGTCCTCGGGAGTTCTTGGTCCTTCTAGATTCAGGGTAGTCCTCTGAGGCTTCAGAGGTCGCTGGACCCTGTGGAATGCATCGCTGGAGCAGTGTCTTTAGAAGTGGGGAGACAGGCCGGTAGAGCTGGGGCCAAAGCAGTTGGTGTCTCCATCTTCTCTGCAGGTTTTTCAGCTCAGCAGTCCTTCTTCTTCTTAGGTTGCAGGAATCTATCTTGCTGTGTTCTGGGAACCCCTAAATACTCGATTTAGGGGTGTGTTTAGGTCTGGGGGGTTAGTAGCCAATGGCTACTAGCCCTGAGGGTGGCTACACCCTCTTTGTGCCTCCTCCCTGAGGGGAGGGGGGCACATCCCTTTCCCTATTGGGGGAATCCTCCATCTGCAAGATGGAGGATTTCTAAAAGTCAGAGTCACCTCAGTTCAGGACACCTTAGGGGCTGTCCTGACTGGCCAGTGACTCCTCCTTGTTTTTCTCATTATCTCCTCTGGCCTTGCCGCCAAAAGTGGGGCCGTGGCCGGAGGGGGCGGGCAACTCCACTAGCTGGAGTGCCCTGGGGTGCTGTAACAAAGAGGGTGAGCCTTTGAGGCTCACCACCAGGTGTTACAGTTCCTGCAGGGGGAGGTGAGAAGCACCTCCACCCAGTACAGGCTTTGTTACTAGCCACCGAGTGACAAAGGCACTCTCCCCATGTGGCCAGCAACATGTCTGGTGTGTGGCAGGCTGCTAAAACTAGTCAGCCCACACAGGTAGTCGGTTATGGTTTCAGGGGGCATCTTTAAGATGCCCTCTGGGGTGTATTTTACAATAAAATGTACACTGGCATCAGTGTGCATTTATTGTGCTGAGAAGTTTGATACCAAACTTCCCAGTTTTCAGTGTAGCCATTATGGTGCTGTGGAGTTCGTGCATGACAGACTCCCAGACCATATACTCTTATGGCTAACCTGCACTTACAATGTCTAAGGTTTTGCTTAGACACTGTAGGGGCATAGTGCTCATGCACTTATGCCCTCACCTATGGTATAGTGCACCCTGCCTTAGGGCTGTAAGGCCTGCTAGAGGGGTGACTTACCTATACCTATAGGCAGTGTGAGGTTGGCATGGCACCCTGAGGGGAGTGCCATGTCGACTTAGTCATTTTATCCCCACTAGCACACACAAGCTGGCAAGCAGTGTGTCTGTGCTGAGTGAGGGGTCCCCAGGGTGGCATAAGACATGCTGCAGCCCTTAGAGACCTTCCCTGGCATCAGGGCCCTTGGTACCAGAGGTACCAGTTACAAGGGACTTACCTGGATGCCAGGGTGTGCCAATTGTGGAAACAAAGGTACAGGTTAGGGAAAGAACACTGGTGCTGGGGCCTGGTTAGCAGGCCTCAGCACACTTTCAAATCATAACTTGGCATCAGCAAAGGCAAAAAGTCAGGGGGTAACCATGCCAAGGAGGCATTTCCTTACACTTGACAAATAAGCATGATGCTCATCAGAGCGCTTTACCACACTCACTTCCTCAGCCAATCCTGCACATATAGTGGTGTTTTTTCCCCACAGTTGTCATCCACTTTTCAGATTGCTCTAATGCATTTGCAGTGGCAATAGCATCCTGTAACTTTGGATCACCCATAACTTCTCCTGGGTTTTCTAATTTTTCACATGCACTACAATTTGGTCTCTAATCATCTCATCTGTCATAGCATCAAACTTGCAATTCATAGACAATGCCCTTAACGCTATTAAAAATGTATCAAATGACTCTCCTTCCTTCTGCGCCCTGGTGTAGAACTTAAGTCTGTTCAATGCACTACTGATGGTGGGTTTGAATCTTAATTCCATCCTTAATAGTGCCTCCTTATAAACATCCATGTCGCCTTGACCTTCAATGGCCATAACTTGGGCAGTGTCCTGAATATTACTTGTCCCCCTGATCCCAGTGTAAAAATATGTTTCGTTTCCACTCTACTCCCATATGATCACCATTGATTGCCTTCATATAGGTGATAAACTCTTCTTTCCATCTTACATATGGTATAGGTGGTTCCCCTTTATTCTGTAGAAACTTAGCTGATGGATCAAACTGCATAGCGTCAAATACCATGAAACCGCAAATTTGTACCATTTGATTGCAATTACACTTGGCATAGCGTTTTATTTGAAGTTACATAATATGCAAATTACCTACTTTGCAAAACGGGTGGCACAATACTCCAAAATGCGATAAAAGATAACAATGTTATATAATGTTGATAACATGGAAAAGCCTCAATGCGACAACACTTCAAAGTGTGATCCGATGAGAAACTCAGCATCTAGTAACTATACAACACTGAATTTGAGGAGAATGGCCCACTCCAATAGGGCCACCAGGTACGTTGTGAGGACGCGATGACATAGTATGCAACGCGATGATGAGTAGCGACGCACTCTCTGGCTGTAATAAGACAAGATATTGCGTAGAACAACCGGTGCGCAAAGCACGAGGTGAGTCACCAGAGAAGTTTACCTGTGAAAATGAAGCATGGGCTTAACGTATAATTTTCCCAGAACAATATCCTTCAATTAATATTTTAGATAGGCTTGAACACTCCCGATTTCGAAGTAGAAAGCTACTTATAAAGAAATATCATGCTTCTGGGCACAAGCCAACAATTAATTCAAACAGGTTTACATACAATGTACTCACCCGAAGTACTGAAAATGTCGTAATGACCGGAGCAAAACTGCCGGTGAATCCAAAGCAGCTGCTAGTACAGAGTTTGGTGACATGGAAAAGAAAAATCCAGCGGTATATTCACATCCACTGCCATAAAACGAATCCAATAATTGCAAAGATTACACCATAAAAAGTTTCCAAGGAGGTAAATCCATTCCTGTGCTGCTTGATGTGACGGGATATCTCAACTTGTCACCAATGTAGGAAAGTTCATTGCAAGAGGAAATGGTGAAAGAGGTTTATTTACAGCAGCACAGTGCCTGGCTTCAACAACAGTCAGCTTCAACTGAAGGGTCTAATGGCATTCCACTAGTAACATTCTCACTGGAATGCAGAACACCATCCATAACGTAACACAGCATGAGCATAGGAGATGCACTAAGGACAGTGTATATGAAAATAAAAGACAGATATAACAGCCTGGGCAACCACATAATAATATTCAAGATTAGGGGAAGTTAGTTCACCTCAGGCATAAGCAAGTGTCGGAGTATTTCGGCTAACCCTCGGTTTCTGTCTTACCCTCAAAGCTCAGAAGCACTGGATGCAATGTATTGAAAAAGCTCGTCAGTGGTAAACAGACGCTAGTGATTCAGTAAAGTAATTGGGGTAGGAAAGCCATCTTTAACACACAACTCTGCACTGTCAATAAACGTGGTATCTGTTTAAAATTTCCTAAATGACTAACTGAGGGGTTTGGTAGATCATAATAGCCAGATATCTAATTGGGTGATCAAAACACACCAGTGGAAAGTCTGTTATTGGCCTACCCATATCATGGGTGAGCAGAACAATCTGGGATTTACTACAGTTGATATTCAATCCCGAGAAGCAGCCAAATCACACAATCGCCTTCATCAGTGGAGTAAACAAAGCTTGCTCTTGACATGCTAAATAGCCAACTGTGCGCTTTGCACCTGCCATGTATCCGCAAAAACAATAAAATGGCTTAGTGAATTAAATCCAAGCTGAGCAGATCTTTGTAATACAAAGGTCATGTGTTTAAATGTCAGCAATGCTTTAGTCAAGTGGTTCCCAACCTGTGGGCCGGGGACCCCTGGGGGTCCGCGAAGCCTCCTCAGGGGGTCCGCGGCTGCTTAAAAAAAATAATAATATTAGGTCCCAGCTATCAATAATGACTCCTTGGGGGTCCCCGTGTTCCAATAATGATTCAGTGGGGGTCCCCGGGCTCCAGTATTGATAAAATGGGGGTCCACGGAAGTCAAAAGGTTGGGAACCACTGCTTTAGTCTGTCATTTTTTCGAGGGAAGGGCATAGAGGGATATTTAAAATGGGAAATAGTTACAGTTATCAATCACAAGGCTGTAATGCAGCTATCTATGGTAGCAAGCAAAATAATAAAAATGCAACTATGCTAACAAAATAAAACCAATGCAGCAGCTGTTAAGTGTATTAATTGCTACAAACGTTAGAAGATGAAAATTGAATTCCAAACTGTAATCTCTGTGTGAAAACATTTGAACGTATTACCTGACTCATGATGACCGAGGATTGACCTACGATAAAAATGGACCCGAATGGGAGCTGTATGAAAATGCTCAAACATACCACAGGCCATCTTGGTTTTTGTCCCTCTCCACTGTATAGTCAAGCAATAGGCCATGATTCATTGCCTGCTGTTGTTGATTAGAAAGGTAAAGGTCAGTTCTGATAAAAGACACTTTCGTGATGCCGGCCTGTGTGCGTGGGTGTCAAACAGGCAGTGAGGTATGTTGAACAGTTTATAGATCACACCTAATGAACCTGGCAACAAAGAACCTGACAAAATGTAAATGTTAAAATCCGCTAGTCGAGAAACCATAAGTGAAAAAAGCCCGCAGGGTCAAAATGTCAGTAAAATCCCACCACAGTTTTAATACAAATGATTGTTACTAACCTAAAGTAGAAAATAGGCTGGCTGTACCGTAGGATATCTGAAATATTTAACTGTTGAAGGATATAGAAAGTGCAGTACTAAAAGAAAACTAACCCCGTGCATTTGCTTTCATACAACAAACAATGTCAAAAAAGCATTACACAACCTATGCGTGTCCTTAAGCAGTACGCCCTTCATACTAGGGGTTGGTGTTACATTGCAAGGGGGTCGAACACACCACTTAGAATACCATTCTGCAAAAGTATGGACAGGCACTTGCACAGCATTACTCTTGTGTTTAATTCATATGCAGTCGTCCCAAGGATGGCTACGGTTGACATTTCAGGGCCCACCAGGGGCAGCACTACACATTATTATATTCTATGTTATTGTAGTCTTGCATTAGTTTAGCACTTCAACCACACTGTAGGGCTGCAAAGTACATTATCAAAAAAGTAGCATACTACATCGTGGTTGGATTGGAAGATCATTATTTCCGTGTCACAACGTTAGAAGCATTTTGGTGTCACGAGTGAGTGACTAGAGAGGCGCTCTTATCTTTAGTATAGAACTCGTAGAAGTGTGATGAGGTGAAAGTGTGAGAGATAAATAAAGAAATTATGGCTATATTCAGCTTGCAATCGTAATTTACTTTGCAGGTGTGCAAGTCTCTTGATGTGCTGTCAGGGTCTGTAGTTCTTTGGGGCCATACTGTCGGATTGTGGTGGTTTTGCCACTGTTCACAGGCAATATCAGGTTTTGCCGAGTCGGGTTTAAAATGGTTGGGCATCACTGAGTAGTTGATGGCAGGGAGGGACTTGTTAAGTCTAGGTCTTTCTGTCCCTGGGGTTTTCCACTTTTAGAGTAATTTGTTTGTCATCTCCTTATTAAAGATTAAGTTTGTGAGGTTGAATTAATGCATCCTGTATGAAAAGGGTGTGAGAAAGAGGTTAAAGTAGCAATAAATAAAATGCACATTTAGCGAGTGCCCTCTGTTCTTTTTAGTTGAGAGAGGGAGAATATGTCACTTAAAAAACAAAGGTTAAAGGGAGGTTATAGTTTAGGTTCTGAATTTACTCACACAAAACCATAGAAATTCAGCAGTTCTAGTTAGAGTTATTTCAAGTAACTATAACTCATGACCTAAGGTAACTATATCTCACACCCCACCTTGCACAGCTTTTCCTTATTAATTTGACTGCTAATGTTTTATTGATATTTTTATTGACGTTATAGAAGTTGTCATGAGTGCTGTAATATCTGGGGTAATTAGCAGTGCATGGTGAGGGTGCAAGTTATAGTTATCTTAGGGCACAAGTTATAGTTACTTGAAAAAACTAACTATAGATGCTGAATTTCTAAGGTTTTGTGCGAGTAAAATTAAAACCTAAGTATAGCGTCCCTATAACCTTTGTTTGTTTCAGTGAATTTCATTTTTTAAAAAAAAACTTTAAATAATTTTCATTACTATACGTTAATACAACCACTGCTACATGCAGCCAAAGGCTGTGTGTGGCAAACCCCCTATAACCACCCAACCATGCGCTGCGTACGGCCGATGGCGGGAGCTGGCCGCATGGCCTGTCTCTCTGGGAGTGAGAATAGGTGTGAGAGGGTGTGTCTCTGGGTGTAAGAGTGTCTGGGTGTGAGAGTAGGTGTGGGAGGGTGTCTCTGGGTGTAAGAGTGGGTGTGACACTGTCTCTGAGTAAGTGTGTGAAGGTCTGTGAGTAAGTGAATGTCTGAGTGGGTGAGTGAGTGTCTGAGTGGGTCTGTGAGTGGGTGCATGATCTGTGAGTGGGTGCGTGACTGTCCAAGTGAGTCTGTGAGTGGGTGCGTGATTGTCTAAGTGGGTCCGTAAGTGGGTGCATAAGTGTCTGAATGGGTCTGTGAGTGGGTGCATAAGTGTCTGAGTGGTTATGTGAGTTGATACTCGAGTGTCTAAGTGGGTCTGTGGGTGCATCAGTGTCTAAATGGGTCTGTGAGAGGGTGCATGAGTGTGAGTGGACGCATGAGTCTCTGAGTGCATCTATGAGTGAATTAATAAATGACTTTTTTTTTTTTTTTTTAACTTCAGCGGTATTAGCGAACTTGTCACGACAATACACAGGGGGATCGTGCAGAAAGTCACAACTTATTCACGAATATCACGTGAGGTGAAAAATAATCATTTTAAGCTCATAATTTGACTCTCAAACACCCTTATATCACACCCCTGCAGCCAGGGTACCTCCATCCTGACCCCTTATACCACCTTTTATTTTATTTTTCAGCCCCAGGGACCATGTCCTGTAACCTAAAATAGCAACCTCAACTTTCTGATCAGGTTGTGCCCAGCCAATCACAGTAATCCTGGTGGTGTGGGCATTCGCAAATTTGCTGCGATAATTGTGAAAACATCATGATGGATCCACAGCCCTAGATATACAAATTTATTTTCCCTTTAATATCTCAAAAACTACTGGACGGATTTACACCAAATAACAAAAAGCACAATCTGCAGAACATATCTAGCTTCTGCCAAACTTGGTGTAATCCCGTCCAGCGGTTCAGACCGTAGTCGTGTTCAAAACTCCTATGGAAACTAACATGGGAAACACACTTACTTCACTCCCCTTTTTCTCGTCCCCCGCTTGACCGATCACCTGAAACTTTCCCAGTGTCAACTTGGGTCTTGTTGTGCATGGAAAGTTTTGGGACGATTCGTCAAGCGGGAGCCAAGAAAAAGGAGGGTGGGATTTAAAAAAAAGTGCTTTTCCCATGTTAATTCCCATAAACTCTTTAGACTACGCCTGCAGCCCAAACTACTGGATGGAATTACACCAAATTTTGCAGAAAGGTAGCTCCAGGTCCGCAAATCACCCTTTTTCTTATTTAGTGTAAATCCGTTCAGTAGTTTTCGAGATAATAAAGGAAATCGAAATTTGCATAGCTGAGTGGGGCCTAAGCACAGATTTCATGGTGAGATCTGATTGATTATCAGCACATCAGCCAGGAAGTGATGGCAGCCATACCAGGACCAATAAGCATGATACCATCTATTGAAATGCATTGTAGTGAATGACAGGTTTCAAGGGTCATAAAAAGGAGAAAATATAAAGGATGATAAGAGATTTTAGTTACAACATAAATCATTTGTTGCTAAGGTGATTTTAACCTGTGAAAAAGCCTTCTGCTGGGATTTCATGAATCATGTTTGACAGAAAAGCTGTTTTCTCATGATTTTCCCATAGAGGTAATGGAAGGTGCTCCAGAAGCTAAAATGAGAGCATATTTAATGTAAATACACACTTTCTCAGTCATATGAGAATGAAGTCTGACATTCTCATCAAAACATGTACTTCCAACAGGAGCAGCATGTCACTTGATTCCCTTGTGTTCTACTGCAGGCTAAAGAACAACTAGAGTGCTAACAGTCTTACTTATGACAAAAGTGCAGCATACCTTAAGCCATCTTGATTGAATCAAACTGGTAAAACCTAAAACATTAAATTTAGAAAGGAACAGAATGAGGGGGTTCACTTTGTCATAGAAATTATGGTCAGTGCTGTAGAAAGGAAAATTAGGACACCTTTTAAGTGAGTTCTCAAATATTTTCCAGTGTACTTTAACCACTTCGCTGCCAGGCCTTTTCCCCCTCCTGTGCCAGGCCTTTTTTTGCCTATTTGGGGCAGTTCGCGCTTAGGCCCTCATAACTTTTTGTCCACATAAGCTAACCAAGCCAAATTTGCGTCCTTTTTTTCCAACATCCTAGGGATTCTAAAGGTACCCAGACTTTGTGGGTTCCCCTGAAGGAGGCCAAGAAATTGGCCAAAATACAGTGAAAATTTCGTTTTTTTTAAAAAAATTGGAAAAAGGGGCTGCAGAAGAAGGCTTGTGGTTTTTCCCCTGAAAATGGCATCAACAAAGGGTTTGCAGTGCTAAACTCAGCAGCTTCCCAGCTTTCAGGAACAGGCAGACTTGAATCCGAAAACCCAATTTTTCAACACAATTTTGGCATTTTACTGGGGCATACCCCATTTGTGCAATTTTTTGTGCTTTCAGCCTCCTTCCAGTCAGTGACAGGAATGGTCATGAAACCAATGCTGGATCCCAGAAACCTAAACATTTCTGAAAAGTAGACAAAATTCTGAATTCAGCAAGGGGTCATTTGTGTAGATCCTACAAGGGTTTCCTACAGAAAATAACAGCTGAAAAAGAAAAATATTGAAATTGAGGTGAAAAAAACATAAATTTTTCTCTACTTTTTACTCTGTAACTTTTCCCTGCAATGTCAGATTATCGAAAGCAATATACCGTTACGTCTGCTGGACTCCTCTGGTTGCGGGGATATATAGGGTTTGTAGGTTCATCAAGATCCCGAGGAACCCAGAGCCAATAAATGAGCTGCACCCTGCAGTGCGTTTTCATTCTATACCGGGTATACAGTAATTCATTTGCTGAAATATAAGGAGTAAAAAATAGCTATCAAGAAAACCTTTGCATTTCCAAAAAGGGCACAAGATAAGGTGTTGAGGAGCAGTGGTTATTTGCACATCTCTGAATTCCGGGGTGACCATAGTAGCAGGTGAATTACATGGAATTTCTCAAATAGATGTCTTTTTTACACACACCCCTATATTTGGAAGGAATAAATGTAGAGAAAGACAAGGGGCAATAACACTTGTTTTGCTATTCTATGTTCCCCCAAGTCTCCCGATAAAAATGATACCTCACTTGTTTGGGTAGGCCTAGCGCCCGCGACAGGATATGCCCCAAAACACAACGTGGACACATCACAGAAAACAGAGCTGTTTTTAGCAAAGTGACTACCTGTAGATTTTGGCCTCTAGCTCAGCCGCCACCTAGGGAAACCTACCAAACCTGTGCATTTCTGAAAACTAGAGACCTAGGGGAATCCAAGGAGGGGTGACTTGTGTGGCTCGGACCAGGTTCGGTTACCCAGAATCCTTTGCAAACCTCAAAATTTGGCGAAAAAAACACATGTTCCTCACATTTCTGTGGCAGAAAGTTCTGGAATCTGAGAGGAGCCACAAATTTCCTTCCACCTAGCGTTCCCCCACGTCTCCCGATAAAAATGATACCTCACTTGTGTGGGTAGGCCTAGCGCCCGCGACAGGATATGCCCCAAAACACAACGTGGACATATCACAGAAAACAGAGCTGTTTTTAGCAAAGTGACTACCTGTAGATTTTGGCCTCTAGCTCAGCCGCCACCTAGGGAAACCTACCAAACCTGTGCATTTCTGAAAACTAGAGACCTAGGGGGATCCAAGGAGGGGTGACTTGCGGGGCTCGGACCAGGTTCTGTTACCCAGAATCCTTTGCAAACCTCAAAATTTGGCTAAAAAAACACATGTTCCTCACATTTCTGTGGCAGAAAGTTCTGGAATCTGAGAGGAGCCACAAATTTCCTTCCACCCAGCGTTCCCCCACGTCTCCCGATAAAAATGATACCTCACTTGTGTGGGTAGGCCTAGCGCCCGCGACAGGATATGCCCCAAAACACAACGTGGACATATCACAGAAAACAGAGCTGTTTTTAGCAAAGTGACTACCTGTAGATTTTGGCCTCTAGCTCAGCCGCCACCTAGGGAAACCTACCAAACCTATGCATTTCTGAAAACTAGAGACCTAGGGGAATCCAAGGAGGGGTGACTTGTGTGGCTCGGACCAGGTTCTGTTACCCAGAATCCTTTGCAAACCTCAAAATTTGGCTAAAAAAACACATGTTCCTCACATTTCTGTGGCAGAAAGTTCTGGAATCTGAGAGGAGCCACAAATTTCCTTCCACCTAGCGTTCCCCCACGTCTCCCGATAAAAATGATACCTCACTTGTGTGGGTAGGCCTAGCGCCCGCGACAGGATATGCCCCAAAACACAACGTGGACATATCACAGAAAACAGAGCTGTTTTTAGCAAAGTGACTACCTGTAGATTTTGGCCTCTAGCTCAGCCGCCACCTAGGGAAACCTACCAAACCTGTGCATTTCTGAAAACTAGAGACCTAGGGGAATCCAAGGAGGGGTGACTTGCGGGGCTCGGACCAGGTTCTGTTACCCAGAATCCTTTCAAACCTCAAAATTTGGCTAAAAATACACGTTACTCACATTTCTGAGGCAGAAAGTTCTGGAATCTGAGAGGAGCCACAAATTTCCTTCTACCCAGCGTTCCCCCAAGTCTCCCGATAAAAATGATACATCACTTGTGTGGGTAGGACTAGCGCCCACGAAAGGAAAGGGCCCAAAACACAACGTGGAAATGGCCTAAAATAAATTTGCCCCCCCAACACCCACCCCCCCCGGGAGCGACCCTTGCCTACGGGGTCGCTCCCCCTGCGTGACATTGGCGCCAAAAAACAAATCCCCGGTGCCTAGTGGTTTCTGCCCCCTTGGGGGCAGATTGACCTAAAATTGGCCAATCTGCCCCCAGGGGGGCAGAAATGGTCTAAATACAATTTGCCCCCCCAGGGGAGCGACCCTTGCCTGATGGGTCGCTCCCCATCTCTAAAAAAAGAAACAAAAAAAAAAAAAAAAACACACAAAAAAAATTGCCCTGGCGCCTAGAGTGTTCTGCCCCCCCCCGGGGGCAGTTCGGCCTAATAATAGGCCGATCTGTCCCCCGGGGGGGCAGAAATGGCCTAAAATAAATTTGCCCCCCCCAACCCCCACCCCCCGCGAGCGACCCTTGCCTACGGGGTCGCTCCCCCTGCGTGACATTGGCGCCAAAAAACAAATCCCCGGTGCCTAGTGGTTTCTGCCCCCTTGGGGGCAGATTGACCTAAAATCGGCCAATCTGCCCCCAGGGGGGCAGAAATGGTCTAAATACAATTTACCCCCCAGGGGAGCGACCCTTGCCTGATGGGTCGCTCCCCATCTCTAAAAAAAAGAAAGAACAAAAAAAAAAAACACAAAAAAAAGATTTGCCCTGGCGCCTAGAGGTTTCTTCCCCCCCTGGGGGCAGATCGGCCTAATAATAGGCCGATCTGCCCCCAGGGGGGGCAGAAATGGCCTAAAATAAATTGCCCTCCCCCCCAGGGAGCGACCCTTGCCTAAGGGGTCGCTCCCTTTGCGTGAAATTCACGCAAAGAAAAAACTCCCTGGTGTCTAGTGGTTTCTACCCCCCTTGGGGGCAGATTGGCCTCATCAAAATAGGCCAATCTGCCCCCAAGGGAGGCAGAAATGGCCAAAATATAATTTTCCCCCAAGGGGAGCGACCCTTGCCTAAGGGGTCGCTCCCCACCAAAAAAAAAAAAATGAAACAAAAAAAGAAAAAATGGTCCCTGGTGCCTAGAGGTTTCTGCCCCCCCCTGGGGGCAGATCGGCCTAATAGTAGGCCGATCTGCCCCCAGGGGGGGCAGAAAAGGCCTTCCCGAAAATATGCCCCCCTGGGAGCGACCCTTGCCCAAGGGGTCGCTCCCTTTTGTCAATAACAATAAAAAAAAAAAAAAATCCCTGGTGTCTAGTGGTTTCTACCCCCCTTGGGGGCAGATTGGCCTCATCAAAATAGGCCAATCTGCCCCCAAGGGGGGCAGAAATGGCCAAAATATAATTTTCCCCCAAGGGGAGCGACCCTTGCCTAAGGGGTCGCTCCCCACCTCAATAAAAAAAAATGAAACAAAAAAAAAATGGTCCCTGGTGCCTAGAGGTTTCTGCCCCCCCAGGGGGGGCAGAAAAGGCCTTTTCAAAAAAATGCCCCCCCTGGGAGCGACCCTTGCCCAAGGGGTCGCTCCCTTTTGTCAATTTCAACAAAAAAAAAAAAATCCCTGGTGTCTAGTGGGGTTTCAAAAGCCGGATTGCAAGCAATCCGGCTTTTGAAACCCTCGGAGGGACTTCAAAGGGAAGGAAATACTTTTCCTTCCCTTTGAAGCCCCTCCGGGCCTCCCAAGTGATTGAAAAAGAAATGCTTTTGCATTTCTTTTTCAATCGCGCTGGAAGCAGAGCTTCCAGCGCGACGAGGGAGGTCCCTGTGACACATCAGCGCGCGCGCGCTAACATCACAGGGGGGGGTGGGGGGGCGGCCCTCGGGAGGAGCGCTAGCGCTTCTCCCGAGGGAAGCATTCAGGACGTAATGGTTACGTCCATGGCGCCACACGGGCGCTGCCATGGACGTAACCATTACGTCCGTGGCGGGGAAGGGGTTAACAGGAGCAGCTTGGAAGTTGATTCTCGTGTTCTATTGCAGCCTTCCAGAGTGTTCTGAAGAACAACTAAAGAGTTAACATTCTTACTTATGACATTAATGTGGCATACCTGAGGGGTTTCATTTTGTCATAGAAATTATGGTTACTGTTGTAAAAAGAAATATTTGGATATATCTCAAGTAGCTTCCTCTTAAATTTTTTTTAACATTAGGTAATTTTTAGTACTATACGTAATATAGATGAGTGCTGTAATATCTGGGGTGATTAGTAGCGCATGGTGAGAGCACAAGCTATAGTTACCTTAGGGTAAGAGTTATAGTTACCTGAAATAACTAACTATAACTGCTAAATTTCTATGGTTTTATATGTTTGAAATGTGAGCCTAACTATAACGTCCCTGTAAGCTTTGCTTTTTTTTATAAGAATATATATATATAGATAAATAAATATCTCTCGGGGGTGTGAAATTGAAAAAATATATAAAATATCTACTTGTCCACGGGACAAACTGCTTCATAAATATACTTGTCCTGTAAAAAAAAAATCCTCTTTTCCTTTTGATGACACGTAGCGAGGCGCCAAATTATGGCAGCAATCTCATTATATGAAAGCTCTGATAATAGAATCTCTCATTATTTCAGGGCTCATTCTATACTGGGGTTTGAATATTAACAATTCAATAATTTTGCCACCCTTTCCACAGATCTACATACTGGCTCTGGAGGTAATGGTAAGCAATAATGTCAGGACTGGAATGCCCTTTTCGGTCTGTGCAAACCTACTAAATTCCATGTTTTAGGGGTTTTCACCAGCTCTTCTCTTATCTTTTCCCATACCGAAAATATTTGGACATTTGCTCCTGACAAGGGCAGAAGTAAAACTTTTTAAGGGGTGTGAAAAAAGAAGGTGGGGGGAAAAGTGAACTCAGCAGATTTTCATATAAGCAAATCTACATGTGCATACTTGCTCGTGCTAAAATGTAGCTCGCAAATATTTTCTAGGGGTACCGTTTCCTGGCCTACTTCTGTAAATTCACAAACTAATGCAAACACATACCATGGGCCAGTGTTGTGGCTTTCTTTAAGAATTGGGCCGCTATTTAGGTCTGGCATTAACCAAGATCTTTTGTTTTTATAAAAATTCTATCCCTCTATCAGATAGCTTTACTGTGATAACATTCTGGTCTTTCACAAGGAGCATATCGCCACATAAAGTAGTTTTGTTCAGTGCCAGGGACTACTGTGGAACTGTGTGTTTTCTAAGACCAAAATACATTTTTGTTTTTTGCAAAGTTTATTATAATGTTAAGGGTCTGCCAACTCCCACAATCTTAAAGTTTTACAAAAACCATGTCAAAACAAGACAAGCATTCTCAAAAGAAGACACACATTGACAAAACCAAAAAGAAGACTACCAATGTCAGACCTTTTGGATTTGCCAATGCTTGTCTATTTTCATGATTCTCATAATCTTGTTGAAACTGGTGGCAATGTTTTTCCATAATGAGTACTTTTGGAAATACTAGCATGTATCAACATATTTTACTAAATAATGCTTCAAAGAAAAGGCACCTAAAATTTCACAGTAGTTTAGATTTTGTTTTCCCCAGTTGCTTTTTTTTGTGAACACTTTATTTCGAGAGCAAAGAATCATCAATCTTGCTCGGCAAATATTTGCATGTGATCAGAAGCATTATACATAGTCTTATATTATCAAATTTCGCAAACATGTGTGCACATATTTATACTAGAACCACTGTCAGAAGTGCAGTCCGAACTTGCATTTCTCTAGAGCGCCCACCCAAATAATAACGGCTTTGCATTAGTAAACCATAAATACATGTTCAAACAGGATTAACATATGGATACAAATATTACCTTAACTGCAGACAATGCCCTTCCCAGATACGTATTGTAGTACTGTAAAACGTGTAGCCAAAGGGTTTGTGCTGGAAGGGGTTGGGCCTACTTACATCAAAGATAAAATAAACATGAAAACTTTTTGTCCTTGACCCCAAGTCCTGGCCGACGGACTAAATGAATTTAATATTATATATATGTTTATATTTATGCATACACATATACATTTGCTAAAAAAAAACAAAGATTACAGGGACGTTGTACTTACGTTCAGATTCAAGAAACTATAATTCGTGCCCTAACGCAACTATATCTCGCACCCCCCATGCACAGTTTAACATCAATAATTTTAATGCAAATGTTGCTGTGATATTATCAATAATGTCACTGATGTCATGACAGACATAATATGTGGGGTGATTAGCAGTGCATGGTGACGGCGCAAGTTATAGTTACCTTAGGGCACGGGTTCTAGTTTATTGAGATAACTTTAAGTGCTGAATTTCTATGATTTTGCATGTGTAAAATCTGAACCTAACTATAACGTCCCAGGAATGTTTTTTTAAATTTATTTTTAGCAAATGTCTACTTTAAAAAAAAAATCTATTTCCTATCTATAACGTCCCTTTAACCTCTATAGGTTTTTTTTTTAACGTAAAGTAAAAATCAATTACCATGCATAAATCCAACCGCGCAGCGCGGTCTGAGAGTAGGTATGTGAGTTACTGTATGGGTGTATGAGGTTGTCTGGGTGTGTGAGTATGAGTGGATGTGTGGGTGTGTGAGTGGCTATATGGGTGTGTGAATCCGTAAGTGGGTGTGTGAGTGGCTATATGGGTCTGTGAGTGGGTGTGGTAGTGGTTTTGTGGGTCTGTGAGTGGGTGATTGAGTTTGTGAATCTGCAAGAATGTTTTTTTATTGGGCTCTGGATCTGGGGATCCATCGTGGATTCACACAGGGGGCTGCTCTGAGCCCTAAAGACATGTCTTTGAGCAAGTTCCTGCGCTGAGGGGTCCCTCACAGACCCCTCCCATAAGTCCCAGGGGGTCAGGGTACCTCTACCCTGATCATCTTTATCACTTTTATCTTTAATCCCCACACACACCACCATAATTCAATGAAAAGGCCAAAGGTTTAAGTTACTTTATTATTTCTGTATAAAACAAATTTAAATTACACAATCCTTAGAAATTCTAAAGTGATAGTTATAACTTACATTTATAATTTGCACCCAGCCCAAATCTTACTATAACTCATGAACCTCTATAAAGAGTGTTATCAACTGGGTAGCCAGACTATATTAACTATAACTCAGCCCTTTACCATGTACAGTTTTCTCATAAATTATATCATTTGAAATTGCATGAGAGTTGTTATAAATGATATGATTTAACATGCTATAAATGATGTAAAATGAAAGGGTACAAGCAGTGCATGGGGAAAGCGCACATTATAGTTAATTTAGTCTGGCTAGCAAGTTATCAGCACTATGACCGAGGTGCGCAAGGTATAGTAAAATTGGAAGATTAGCTCCCGTAGGCTTCACTTCCTTTCCTGTGGTAGTTCCTCCCTGGAGTGTGGAACAGGTATACATGTTCTGTCTCCTCTTTGCTCTTCCGTGTCTTTTAGCTACTCACTATTTTTTTCATATATATATAAGCATTTCAGAATTATTCCTGGATGTGCAATGTGCTTTCCTACTTTTAACACAGGCATAGGGCTTCTGATTGACCTTGCTTTCATCCTTTCTGCCATCTCTGTCAATGTTTTAGTTACTTACACCCACAACTGAACTACTCTATGTCACTCCACTCTATGCCACTCTGCTCTAGGCCACTCTACACCGCTGTGCACCACTCTCTGCCATACTGTTCTTCTCTATTATGCCACTGTACAATACTTCATATGCTCCACTCCAATCTACACCACTCTGCTCCACTCTATACCACTCCATTCAACGCTACATCACTCCATGCCACTCTACAAAACATCTCTCCATGCCACTCCACTCTACACCACTGCACTCTGTGCTATGCCACATCACTTACTTAGCTATGCTGAACAGCAGTTACACTGCTGTACAACATGGCTAAAAGACAATGGCAAAGCAAACAGCTTTCACATAGGCAAGACCTATTGGCTTTGCAATGCTTGTCTTTATTTTAGGCAAAGGTACTGCAAAGTTCTGAGCACCTTTGGAATTAAATAAGGCATTTTTTATGTTGTCACGGCTAAAGCATATAATTAAGCACTATAATTAAGCCTGAAGTTATTTGTAACTCCAAAAATTGTAATCTTTAGGTGCGTAATCCTTCCCAGCACGGATGCCCAGAGTGCTGTGCAGGAGGAATCTTATTGTTTTCAGCTTTTTGCCAGAACCCCATCTTGGTTGTCCATTTATGATCGTCTGGATGTTGTTCAGTTGAGTTCAGAATCCAAAAGGGTCTTTCATTTGTTGTAAGATGTGAAGGAGGAAATGCAAACGCCTGCTCCAGCAACAGGGAACGTCTTTTCCTACACCTGTTTCATTCATTCGGCATATTGAAACAGAATTAAATGTTTCCATTCTCTGCATTACCTTCAAGGAAACTAAAGCCTACAATATTGGAACAGATCTTGCCTTGTAAACCAAATAAGGACTTTAACCAGAGCCTTCCTGAAAATTAATGTTCATATTTAGCGGCCAGTGGCATCAAGTGATCGCTGCATTTAAGCTGCAGAACTAGACTTGTATAGCCAGCTAGAAAACTGAACTTTTTGCAAAGAAACATTACCAAGGCAACCATTCTTTAAAACAGCAGAGCTGAGAAACGATTCATTTTAATTTTTTATATGAGGACAACTTCTATGGGCAACAATCCTTTAGGGAGCACATTACATTACTGTGCATTAGTTACCAGGCAAGAGCCCTGCACTGTGCTTTCGGATACTCGTTTCTTCCAGGCATTCATTAGCTTCCCGGAAGTGCCCAACTGTCAAACACTATCTGCCTCTCCATCTAATTAAAGCGGCTCTCCCATTATGGCACATTCACAATACAGAGATCAATCGTGTTACTTTATCTAAGGCTTGAACACACGATGCCAAATGCACGCAGAGGTAAAAGCTTTTTAGACGAAACCCTGATAGCAAATATTAATAATAAAGGATGCATGTATTTCCCTTCACCTGAGGCGTGCTACATGTCATGACACTGCAGATGTATACGACAAGGCACCCTTCCCCTGATCTTAAGGCTTTATTGGCGAAGGGCAACGCGTGGTAGGTCTTCCGGCTTTCTATTGCTGGGTCCTCATACTGGCCAGCCGCATTACAGGGGAATGAGGGAGAGTAGCCATTGTAATAGCGGACACTGCAATCAAAAGTCTCCTGGAGCTGTGTCCCACAACGTTAGTTCCCTGCATCTTTTAGTCACAGTAAGTTTACAATATTTTTTTCTCTAGCATAATTAAACTAGCCGCATGAGATAATGGGCAAAGCAAGACGGAGTCATATTCTGTGTACTACTTCTAGGACTAATGGGACACATAACGTTGCATAAACTAGCATTCTGAACTAAGCACGGGAATAGCAAGGTTTGAGTAGCCAGGGCACATGCAGATAAAGACAAAAAGTATGAGGAAGTATAATGGAAAGCAGACAGAAAAGGCTTCATAAAATGAGACAGGAAAAATACTTACTGCAGTCACTCTTGTGCAGCAATCTATAGTTACAATCTTCATATTCGTTGGATGCCCCCTTTTCATTCGACGAGTTGTATGGAGAAGGGGAACTAAGCACCACTAGTAAAAGTGTCAAACATAAGCAGGTATCTTCAAAAGTCATTTTTCCAGACTCACGGAAGATCTCAAATGATCTCTACCAAATGAAGCAAACAGACTGCAAATGTCTGTCATCAGACAAAAACCAGAAAAACTTTAGAAGAGGGTGCCCAATCAGAATGTGACAAAGGCTAACCTGATCCAGAGTGTTTAACCAACCTAAAACCTGATCAGTCGCAAGGTTTTGGGCACAATTAGCATCTTGAACGTCTATTCGGGAATAGACTCAGAACTAAACAGTGTTGAATGTTAAGCCACCAATTATTCTGTACCATAAAGAAGCAGAAATGTCTCTTCTTATTTGTCTACCATCCTCTGCACTGCCTGCCTGTACACACACAGACAGCTCAGTGCTCAGGAGACATTTCTGGTCAGGCAAGAAAGAATCCAGATTATCGCCTGCCAACCTGGAGCAGTGTTCCTCAAGAACGGTTGCCAAGTAGTATAATCTGCGGATTCTGCCCTCATTTGGGTGCAACAGCCAAGAAGATATGGGTATTTTCCTACTAAATATTCGGCAAAAGTGAGCCGATGAAACATAATTAAAACTTCCCCACCTCATAGTGAAACCTTAGCCTCGAAATTCCTACAGATTAGGGCATCACCATCAAACCAGTACAAAGTCAGACCTATTTCTGATTAGTACATCAGGACACTGTTGTAGAGAAGGTCTAGCATCTTATTCTCATCCAGCTTTTAATCCTTGTATTCTCGATTGGCAGGAGAGCACACAAATTAAACTGTGCACCAAAGAGACATGCTATATCTCTCAGTGTGGTGTTAGCGTGGCCACATGCATATCTGAGCACATACCAAGGCATATGCTAATTATCAGCTAAGCCATGCATCAAATTTCTAGACTGTCACACCTTGCCACAACAGAGTTTACATTTATCTGTCACAGATGAAGAAAATCCATTTACTGTAGTCAATAACCGTGTGTTCCAAGCCCCTAGAAGCGGCAGCAGCAGATACCAGAGATTTGTAGCCCTTTAAGACCCTCTTTAAGACATCTGTTCTGGGGGCGGAATATGCAATCTAGATTTTCTTGTGATGTAGGAAGAATTGGAACACATCATATACATCACATACATACAAACATAAGTTCTCAAACCCCAATAGAAACATTTTAGGCTAGAGATAGTTGTAAACCAATGTAAGTAGTGAAAGGCTTAATACATGACACGCTAAAAAAGACAGACTGTGTGTTCAATAGAACAGGCAGGTCATATTTAGGACAAACACTTATTACTTAGGAAACTTATACACATGCTGCATTGTTAAGTTAGCTGTGCTGAAACACACAAGAGGCCCAAGCCACATTAGAATGAGAGTTTTTCTTTAAAGCTGCACCAACTGTCGCTTTCAAAATCTTCCCTTAGCGCGTACAGGCTGGAACAAAAGGGTGTATCCTGCCTTAGCACAAGGGTCCTAAAAACAACAAGTCATTCATATCTTGGTGAGGGGAACTGTGTAAGGGTCAGACAAACATTTGCACAAGGCAGGGCTACCGCGGGCATCATGTAACATATAATCACTTGTGCAGAAAGATAGAGATGTTGAATGACGTCAATGTTACTTACCCACCCATGAGGCGACCAATAATCGTGCATGTGTTCTTTTCAAGAGGTACCTCTCCCCTATTATCTTATCTGTACTGCTTGTTGTTGCGGACGTCGATGCTGAACTTGTGACCGTAGTTTTTTGTGGTTTTTACAGTATAATTACCACTGCTTGTGAACTAGAACTTTTAACTTCAGTCATGGCCTCTGTGTTGAGACTGCCTGTCGTTCCCAGCTCAAAATCGATTAAACCTATATTACTTTGTCAAATTGATCTGTCTTATTTTATTAACGGATTCCCTTCTAACATATTAACGAGCCAGCCAGGAGCTCTACCTTGATCTCACCAACTGTTGGGCTGGGGGCCCTGCCTGTCTCCATGAGGTGATTTGCGCACTTTTTAAAGAGGTAAGGGAGATGCCAACATTTAAGTAAAAATCTCTGATTTCGTGGGGACGGATGGGACTCAGGTGTTTGGCATTAAGGTGGACAAAGTACGAGGTCTGTTCCTTTTATATTATAAAGACATTTACAATTTTGACACTGTAATGCATATAATTTTGGTGTTTGCATTCAAGATTGTGTATGAATTGATACAATATTAAGGGATCCCGGTGGTAAGTCCGGAAGATACAGGGAACTTGACTAAGTAAGTCAAAAGTGGTCAAGAGTAGTGTTGGACTTGGGGCTGAGCAATCAGTGTATGGTCTAAAGAACACTCAAGTCAACCTAACCCAGACCTTAAGTCTGGAAGTCACAATTTGTGGTTGCAAATAGTTAAAAGTTGTCCCCTCTATGAATCCGGAGGGAAGTGACCAGTAGTATTTTGTTTGCCCTAGTATGAAATTAAGAATTACTGTGTATGTATATGCATGTATAGATAGAAATGTGGCCACATAATAATGTCAATATATAAGTTTATGTTATTTAGTGTATAATTTAGGAATAAGTATCAGACCTCCTATTCTTATGAAGGTTAAGTAATAACAGTATACTCAAAAGTAAAGTAATTGACTGGACTGGGCAAATGTCTCAAAAAAGTCAACTAATGAATTCCACATCCCTGAATTAATTAATCATTTTTATAAAGGTTAGGCTGTCGCCCTTTGCAACAGAACTGAACTTAGTAGACCAGCAATATCAATACCATAGAATGATTTTTTTTTTATAGTCAGAAGTTTATGAATGCCTAGGTATTTATAGTATATCACCTATAGGCCTTACAACAACCCACACTGACATAAGGGAAATGCCCGTTAGACAATTATAAATAACTATTCAAAGAACTAATACAAGGACATTGTCCTCCAAGTTAAATGTAGTACAGTAGCCTCATGAACCCCATGACAAATACTGACACCACTAACTACAGGGAGTGCAGAATTATTAGGCAAGTTGTATTTTTGAGGCTTAATTTTATTATTGAACAACAACCATGTTCTCAATGAACCCAAAAAACTCATTAATATCAAAGCTGAATATTTTTGGAAGTAGTTTTTAGTTTGTTTTTAGTTTTAGCTATGTTAGGGGGATATCTGTGTGTGCAGGTGACTATTACTGTGCATAATTATTAGGCAACTTAACAAAAAAAAAATATATACCCATTTCAATTATTTATTATTACCAGTGAAACCAATATAACATCTCAACATTCACAAATATACATTTCTGACATTCAAAAACAAAACAAAAACAAATCAGTGACCAATATAGCCACCTTTCTTTGCAAGGACACTCAAAAGCCTGCCATCCATGGATTCTGTCAGTGTTTTGATCTGTTCACCATCAACATTGCGTGCAGCAGCAACCACAGCCTCCCAGACACTGTTCAGAGAGGTGTACTGTTTTCCCTCCTTGTAAATCTCACATTTGATGATGGACCACAGGTTCTCAATGGGGTTCAGATCAGGTGAACAAGGAGGCCATGTCATTAGATTTCCTTCTTTTATACCCTTTCTTGCCAGCCACGCTGTGGAGTACTTGGACGCGTGTGATGGAGCATTGTCCTGCATGAGAATCATGTTTTTCTTGAAGGATGCAGACTTCTTCCTGTACCACTGCTTGAAGAAGGTGTCTTCCAGGAACTGGCAGTAGGACTGGGAGTTGAGCTTGACTCCATCCTCAACCCGAAAAGGCCCCACAAGCTCATCTTTGATGATACCAGCCCAAACCAGTACGCCACCTCCACCTTGCTGGCGTCTGAGTCGGACTGGAGCTCTCTGCCCTTTACCAATCCAGCCACGGGCCCATCCATCTGGCCCATCAAGACTCACTCTCATTTCATCAGTCCATAAAACCTTAGAAAAATCAGTCTTGAGATATTTCTTGGCCCAGTCTTGACGTTTCAGCTTGTGTGTCTTGTTCAGTGGTGGTCGTCTTTCAGCCTTTCTTACCTTGGCCATGTCTCTGAGTATTGCACACCTTGTGCTTTTGGGCACTCCAGTGATGTTGCAGCTCTGAAATATGGCCAAACTGGTGGCAAGTGGCATCGTGGCAGCTGCACGCTTGACTTTTCTCAGTTCATGGGCAGTTATTTTGCGCCTTGGTTTTTCCACACGCTTCTTGCGACCCTGTTGACTATTTTGAATGAAACGCTTGATTGTTCGATGATCACGCTTCAGAAGCTTTGCAATTTTAAGAGTGCTGCATCCCTCTGCAAGATATCTCACTATTTTTTACTTTTCTGAGCCTGTCAAGTCCTTCTTTGGACCCATTTTGCCAAAGGAAAGGAAGTTGCCTAATAATTATGCACACCTGATATAGGGTGTTGATGTCATTAGACCACACCCCTTCTCATTACAGAGATGCACATCACCTAATATGCTTAATTGGTAGTAGGCTTTCAAGCCTATACAGCTTGGAGTAAGACAACATGCATAAAGAGGATGATGTGGTCAAAATACTCATTTGCCTAATAATTCTGCACTCCCTGTATTATCCCCATTATGAAACTATAGAGCCTCAAGATTGGAGGCTAGATGAATTATCAAACAGTATAGACTGGGGCATACACACATATCGTGGGGGTATACAAATAGAAGAAGAATTATCAGCTACTATACATACAAATATATTTAACTACCTTTCAGATAGTTGTGAACAGGACTTTCATATATTTAGAATAAAAGAGTTTGTTTTGAAATCTACAAAACCTGTTGCAGTTGTCTTTCCAAGAGTGAGGCACCCCTTTGAAGGCCTCTAAAATATTGTGTTTCATTTTTCATGTGTGACACTGTTGCCACCTTGTGGCCAGAAAGTGAATATATTGAAGTCACTGCAAATGTTTCAGTGGAACCATGGGCAACAGTCATGTGAATTCCCTGTAATAATAACAGACTCATATTTAGCATTAGCCCTCCTACTGTATGCATTTATTAGGGACCTCCCAGTGTGGAATTTAGGATATGAGTAACTTATAAACATGTATATATATCACAATAACATTATTGTTTGTTGTGTCAGGCAAACAAACCACTTAGGCCACACATAAATGCACCTACCTAATATATATATATAAATGAACAAAGTCTTTCAGAGATTAGGGATATATATATCCGATGTTCACCTTCACAGCCTAATAACAGTTTATGTGAAGTCTGGGAATACCCCAGGAAGTAAATAGAAGTCCATTTAGAGTGTAAACCATATAGTACAAAAGATTAAGTTCACTAAACAGACATGGGCTCGCCTTTAGAACACATGGTTAAAGTGTTCTCAGGAGACCAGGACAGGATAGGAAAATACTGTAAGGAATGGCACAAAGCAACATTAAAACTTGCACGTGTGGGGCACATTTGATACTACAACAATAGAACACATGGCCACCTTCCTACAGAGTAAATTCAAGGGAAATAAACTAGAGAAAAGGAAGATCACACTAGACCTATGGAGGGTCTTTTGTGAAACAAATATGAATGAGTCAAAGACAAAGCCTCAGACCCTCCCTTCGGCTCCTCCACCCCCCTATGTAATTAAGGTTAGGCAGTGCAAAGGTACAGGGCATGTATACAATGCAACATGGTGCCCCACACTCAGTACCCACCTCTTCACATCCCCCTCCTGTGGGATATACAGACCCGAGTATAGCCCACCATTAGAATCTTTTTCTGAACATAGAGAATATGTTCACCCACCTCCATGTCCTCAAATGGCCAGCACACCACGGGAAATGTTGGGTGGGGACAGTATTAAATACATAGGGACAGTAGATGCTACATTTACACTTCATTTGGAGGACGAGCTGTCCCCACTAGGAAAAATTAAGGTATACCTAATGAGGGGTCAAGAGATGCACAGAGAATGGATGGGGCTAGAAAAAAAGGTGTTTTGCAAAAACCAAGTACCAACATTAAAAATGAGACAAGAAGGTTAGCTTACACACCAGAAAGTCCTCCCACAGAGTGCTGGAGGTTCATGCACCCAGGAGCAGAAGAGAATAGTGTAGACAAGGGGGTCACAGTGCAGGAAGATGGACAGGTAGACCAAAGAGCGACTTGGGAAAAGGAGGAAGGGCCTTTGAGGCAGTCAAGGGCCCTCACTGGGCCACAATGATTGAACAAGAAGGACTAGAGGACACAGTCTCCACACATAGCAGCTTAGGTGAAGATCTGGATTTAGAAAAATCCTACAAAGGATCAGAGGGGGAATTAGATGACATCACTGAACATGTTAGAAGAATGTCCCTTCTTGAGGACCATAACAGGGAACAGTCACAGTATGCCTGTGAGGTAGAAGAAAACAATAAGACAGGACAGACTTTTACAAAAGAAGCCAAGAGAATTACAGAGATTAGTATTTGATGGGGCGCATGCACGCCCATATGAGAGAAAGGGAACATTTGATATGGCAGGAAAAATGACACTGAGGAAAGACATGGCACATGCATTCCCTGTATGCCCTGCCAATACTTTGACACCCAATGAAATAGTAGCTCAGTATGAAAATAGTTGGTATAATGTTGTCCCTTTTACTGACAACCTAGCAGGTTGGACAGAAGGATTGGCATCACAGATGACACCATGGCCGTGAGAGGGTTCCTTTGAACCCCAAGACATGGCTAATGCAGAAATGTGCATTTTTCAGTCAGGGCACAGGGGATCCTTACTGGGATTATCCCTATATGCAGAAAAGTCTAAGAGTGTGGCAGAAATATGCTTGTAAGTATGACTCTCGCCACCCTACTGGCAATATGGACTACAGTCCTGTCACAACTGCCCTTGATATTCAAGGGTCCAGGGGCGCCTCAGTATATACCATGGCCCTAGATGGACAAAGAAAATCTTAAAAAACAGTTGCCACTACTTGCTGAGGGTGCTGGGAAATGGATAGCAGCTCTGGAAAAACATACCGCAGGGATTACTCTTGCAATAGGGGACATTAAGAGTCTACTGAGGTCCCTTATAGGAGATGAGACAGACCTACTGTTCACAAAGGCAGGAGTAAAGGATGTGACATTGACCAACCCAAAATGTGATAGGGCACCCTTTAATAGAGTAAGGGGAGTTGATTGGAAACAACTGAGGAAAATGTATCCGGACAGGCCAGACATTGGGACCCTTATGGCACAAACAATGCAACCAAATGAGGACCCAGCCCAATTCCTTAGCAGAATGAAGAACAAGTGGACACAGGAAGTGGGGGGGGGGGAGTTGGGATGTAACTGGACAGAATGCAATACTATTTTACAATATAGTGAAAAGGGGTCTGCCAGCTGAAGTGCAGGATAAATTAGATAATATAGTGGCCTTAGAGGCCAAACAATGGACATAGATACAAGCACACATTATACAGTTTTGTAAGAAGAGACAAGAAAAGGAAAAGAGCAAGAAAGATCAAATAGA
This sequence comes from Pleurodeles waltl, assembly GCF_031143425.1. Lineage (NCBI taxonomy): Eukaryota > Metazoa > Chordata > Amphibia > Caudata > Salamandridae > Pleurodeles > Pleurodeles waltl. The sequence goes on along the minus strand of NC_090441.1, from coordinate 1,593,122 downwards.
GAAAGTAGCAGCTAAATTGGTCCAGCAGAAACTGGCTAAGGAAACAGAGGAAGGAATTGCCACTGCCACCACCCAGTTAGCTGCAGTGTCCCTGGGAGTGCCCCCTTCCGGCACCCCAATGCAACCCCACCAGTATGCCCAGAGAAGCAATAACAGGAATAATGGAAGAGGAGGGTGGGGAAGGTTTGGTGGAAATAGAGTAACCACATTCCAGAGTGGACAGACATGCCACTATTGCAAGATGACAGGACATTTCATTAGAGACTGTAGGTTTAAAAAGAAAGATGAACTTAGCAACCAGACAAGGGCAAATTATGGCCAACAAATGGCACCGCCTGGTGGCATTGTAGCACAACCTGCCACAAGTCCCCAAGTGATATATCTCCCACAGCCCCAAATACAACTGCAGCCTCGACCACAGATTCAGCCTCAGCAGTTACAGCAATCAGTGCCCCAAATACAGTATAGGCCATAGCAGACAGTGCAGCCCACCTTGCAGCACCAGAACATACAAGGAGGGGTAACTGTCAAGGGAGGGAACCCATTCCAGCAAAACTACATGGGAGGATATGCCCAATGAAGGTGCCCAAGGAGAAGTCTCATGTGTCCAGTGTTATCTGTAACAGGCCAGACGAGGAACCCACTGTGATGATAGCCATAAATGACAAGGAGTACACCTTTCTCATCGACACTGGGGCCACTAGGTCCTGAATCCGTGAGAGGGGAATGCCATTGTCAAATTTATTAATGGACACACAGGGGTTCTCCGGGGCTGTAATGAGGGTTCCATTCACTAAACCTGTGGAGATGGAAATAGGGGGGAGGTATGTTGATGGATGTTTCTTATTCTCCCCAAATGCACCAGCTAATCTGCTAGGAAATGATCTCATGGCAAAATTAAACATGACTATTCACTTTGAAGAGGATGGGACTATGATCTGTTCAACACCTGGAGTATCTAGTACACGCATTATGACAATGGTTACACACCCCCCAGATGGTAACCAAGTTAGAGCCAGACCTGTAGACATTATAGCCTTTACTAAAGCAGTGTACACCATCATAGCAGGAACACCGGAACTGACAGGGAAGCTAGTTGAATTACCCAAGAGCTTTCTCTTTAGACGACAGGGCCCCTATTTTGAAATATTAGACAAAGACCTCATTCTAGAAATAGAGGCTCTAGAAGTGTCCCCCACCTATGGGACACTGATGGCAAGTTACCACACTGGTGCGATGTGGGCATGTGTCATCTTTTATGATCCCAACATGCATGTGGGCGACATATCAGATGACCATTTGTTTGCTGATGACCTTAGAAGGACAGAGATTGTTTTTCAAAACAGTGTACCTCTACGCACCACACTGGAGACAAGGCCTGTGATACCAATAAATGTCTCCAGTCCTATCAAAGATAATGACTTTGCGGAGGTACCCTCCAACTTGTTGACAAAAGGCCCTTATGATGTAGGCCTCGTCCGCACAGCAGTACCATTCAGAATAATTTTGAAGGAAGGAGCAATACTGCCAGGAGTGAGACAATACCCTCTATCCAAAGAATCAGAGGAGGGCAGTGCACTGGTTATACAGGCATTGGTGGAGCAGGGAGTCATATACCCAGGTGTATCCCCCTGCAACACCCCAATTTACCCTGTAAGGAAGGCCAAGGGAAATTTGTGGCGCATGATTCAAGACCTGCGCCCCCTTAATGACATAGTGATACCAGAATTCCCTAAAGTACCTGACCCTTCCATCATCCTAACCAACATACCCCAAGATGCTAAATACTTTTCAGTCATAGACTTGAAGAATGCATTTTTCAGCATTCCCCTGCACCAAGACAGTCACTATTTGAATGCATTTTCCTATTGCGGTTCACAGTACCTTCATTCCCGATTACCTCAAGGGTACTGTGAGTCCCCTAGTGTCTTTAACAGGACGGTCAAGAATGACCTCACCAATTTTCAATGTGATAGCACAGTGTTGCAGTATGTCGATGACCTACTGGTCTGTAGTCCAGCAGAGGAGCAGTGTAGAAAGGACACTGTCCCTATTGTGCACCCTTGCTCAAAGAGGTTACAAGGTGGACAGGGACAAATTACAATACTGCCAGGAAGAAGTTCAATACTTGGGGCAACTACTGTCTGCATCAGGCCGCCGCATTATGCCCTGGAGATCAGAATCCATTTGGCAGATGACAGAGCCTGAGACTGTGAAAGGAATGCAGTTTCTAGACTTATGTAATTATGTCAGACAATGGGTTTTTGACTACAGTACTTTAATATCCCCACTGCTTGCATCTACCAAACAGGCGAAAATACAGAAAGACAGGATAACATGGACTACGGAGATGGAACAAACATTCAGTAAGCTAAAAACAGAGATAACAAACGCTCCAGTGTTGGGAACGCCAGACTACAACAAAGAGTTTTTTCTTTTTTGCCACTGTAATGGCCAGGTGGTGACGGCTGTCCTCACCCAAAAGTATCCTTTAGGCCACAAACCAGTTGCATATTTTAGTGGCCTACTTGATTCTGTCATGAAAAGCCATTACCCTTGCGAACAAGACTAGCCACAGCAGCCTTTGCAGTAGAGAAAAGTGCCCCTATTGTAATGGGTGCACCTCTGACACTGTATGCTGAACATGCTGTGTTTGCAATAATTCAGAAAGCTAAAACAACACTAACAACACAAAGAGTATCAGGCTACGAGATAATATTATCATTACCATCCTTGAAGGTGGGTGAATGCCACATAGTCAATCCTGCTACCTTCTTTGCACACCCCATTTCAGACACTGACAACGATGCCCATGATTGTGCCACATATACTCCAGATGAGTGTAGCCAAGTAACAGAAGAGCCCATTCCAGGTAGTGTTGTATATTTTGTGGATGGGTCTTCCACAATAGATCAGGACACGGGGTAAGACATACAGGTGCTGCAGTGGTCAAAGCGATGCAGCACAACTCTTCAAACACACTGCAGATAACCGAACAGATAACTTTGCCATCTCAATATTCAGCCAAGGCTGCTGAATTAGTAGCTTTAGTAGCAGCCCTCAAACAAGGGGAAGGAGAAACAATAACAGTATACTCTGATTCAGCCTATGTCACTACAACAGTGCATTCCAGCATTATGTGGTGGAACAGACGTGGATTTCTCAAGCCTGATGGAAGCCCTGTCATGCACCGCCCCCTTTTAGAGGACTTGATACAAGCTTTAACACTGCCACATGCAGTTGCAGTAGTGTAATGCTCAGCCCACACTAATGGTCAGGATTTTGTGTCCCGTAGAAATGCCCTGGCTGATTGGGCAGCCAAAGATGCAGCAACACGCCCTCTTAGTGGCACATATACCACAGTTTTGTTAGCTAGTGAAACAATGACACCTTCAGACCCTTTGAATGCATCCAGACATTACACAGAGGCAGCTCATTTGCATATAAGAGAGATACAAGAAAATGCACCAGAGCATGAGAAACAGTTGTGGGAAGCCAATCAATCAATCAATCAATAATTTATAAAGCGCATTATGTACCCGCTAGGGTTTCGAGGCGCTAGGGGGGGGGGGGGGGAATGGTGGTGCTGCTATCGTTCGAAGAGCCATGTCTTGAGGAGTCTCCTGAAGGTGAGGAGGTCCTGGGACTGGCATAGTGAGGTCGGGAGTGCGTTCCAGGTCTTGGCGGCGAGGTAGGAGAAGGATCTGCCGCTAGAGGTCTTGCGCTGGATTCGGGGGACGATGGCGAGGGCAAGGTTGGCAGAGCGTAGTTGACGTGAGGGAACGTAGAAGTTGAGTCTGGTGTTCAGGTGGGTGGGTCCGGTGTCGTGTAGAGCCTTGTGTGCGTGGGTGAGGAGTTTAAAAGTGATCCTCTTGTCCACGGGGAGCCAGTGGAGGTCCCTCAGGTGAGGGGAGATGTGACATCGGCGGGGTATGTCGAGGATCAGGCGGGCGGATGCGTTCTGGATGCATTGGAGTCGTTTGATGTCTTTTGTTGGGATGCCTAGGTAGAGTGCGTTGCCGTAGTCGAGTCTGCTACTGACGAGGGCTTGGGTTACCATCTTTCTGGTTCCTGTTGGAATCCACTTGAAGATCCTGCAGAGCATACGGAGGGTGTTAAAACAGGAGGATGAGACTGCGTTGACCTGTTTGGACATGGTGAGGGCGGAGTCGAGGATGAAGCCGAGATTTCGTGCGTGGTTGGCTGGGGTGGGTGGAGGGCCTAGGGCGGTGGGCCACCACGAGTCGTTCCAGGCCGATGGGGTGCGCCCGAGGATGAGGACTTCCGTCTTGTCGGAGTTAAGTTTTAGGCGGCTGTTGCTCATCCATTCGGCGATGGATTTCAGTCCCTCGTGAAGGTTGGCTTTGGCGGTGAGAGGATCTTTGGTCAGGGAGAGGACGAGCTGGGTGTCGTCGGCGTAGGAGATGATGCTGAGGTTGTGCTGGCGGGCCAGTTGTGCGAGGGGGGCCATGTAGACGTTGAATAGCGTTGGGCTTAGTGAGGAGCCTTGGGGGACGCCGCAGATGAGGTTGGTGGCTTTGGAGTGGAAAGGTGAGAGTCGGACCCTCTGGGTTCTGCCGGAGAGAAAGGAGGAGATCCAGTTGAGGGCTTTGTCTTGGATGCCGGCTTCGTGTAGACGGGTTAGTAGGGTGCGGTGGCAGACTGTATCGAAGGCGGCTGATAGGTCTAAGAGGATCAGGGCTGAGGTTTCGCCGTTGTCCATTTGTAGTCTGATGTCATCTGTGGCGGCGAGGAGTGCAGTCTCTGTGCTGTGGTTTCGTCTGAACCCGGATTGGGAGGGGTCTAGGATGGAGTTGTCTTCTAGGTAGTGGGCGTGTGTTGACGATCTTCTCGATGACTTTCGCTGGAAAAGGGAGGAGGGAGATTGGTCGGAAGTTTTTGAGATCGTTGAAGTCAGCCTTAGGTTTCTTGAGGAGAGGTTGGATTTCTGCGTGTTTCCAGCTGTCCGGGAAGGTAGCAGTGTTGAAGGAAAGGTTGATGATCTTGCGGAGTATGGGGGCGATGGCGACGTCGGCTTTGTTGAAAACGTGATGTGGGCAGGGGTCAGAGGGAGATCCTGAGTGGATGGAGTTCATGGTTTTTAGGGTTTCGGCGTCGTTCAGAGGATGCACACAGACAGGAACAGATGTAATATACAGACAAATGTCAACAGGGAAGCCTATCATGCCCCAAGCATTGCTACTGATAGCTCTAAACCAGCTACATCTTCCTTCACATACTGCTAGAGACAATATGCCCTCCAATACGTCAGGATTGGTTTGTCCCTAACTTACATGAGATTATTACAATGTACATACACACCTGCACAGGGTGCCAGCAGTATTCACTAAGTCCCACCGTTAAGGTAATAGCTTCCACAATACCTCGCACACAAGGTCCCTTTAAGGAACCGCACATTGATTACATTGATATGATTGACAGATGCAATCATTATCGCTATCTTATAGTTGTAGTCTGCCCATTCTCAAGGTGGATTGAAGCAGGACCTTGTGTTCACTGTGATGCCAAGTCTGCTGCTAATTTTCTGATCCGTGAGTGAATACCGCAGTGGGGTGTCCCTGAGGGGATCAATGGCACCCACGTAGTCAATAATATATTATCTCACCTCACCACCTTGTTAGGAATAACACACAAAGTCTCCTCAGCTTATCATCCGCAAAGCAATGGAATTGTGGAGCGCCTTAATGGTCTCCTCAAGAACAAAATAAGTAAACTATGTGTGACACTGAAAAATAAATGGTTATATTGTCTCCCATTAGCACTCTTTGCTTTGAGAAATACCCCAGTATCAGATCACCATTTGACTCCTCATCAAATAGTGACAGGTAGAACAATGAGCACATTTGTGCCATCAACTAGACATAAGTTGGAGACTGAGACTGAGACTGCACCTGAAGTTGTACAAACTGAAATGAATGAATACATCTCTGGGCTAACCAAAGTTGCAAAGTTCTTCTCTAAACAAGTTACACATGCAGCCAATAAGCACGCCCACGCATCTCCTGTAAAGGAGCAACAAACACCATTACCTTTGGGAACTTTAGTATATATTCGCAATTTTGTAAGGAAGTCAGGGTTGTTCAAGGCCTTGTTGCCTTTGATCGTGTTGTTGCTCTTGATGTGTCTTATTTTTCAGGTAATAATAGCATGTTGCAAAAGGATGACAGCTAAATTGGGAGGAACAGAGTAGTGGGTATGTGGTGATTCCCTTAGTTTCATTAGTAGATGGGAAGGTAGGAAAAGTATTTGAATAATCAACTAGAGGGGGGGATGATGTAGGAAGAATAGGAACACATCATATACATCACATACATACAAACATAAGTTCCCAAACCTCAATACAAACATTTTAGGCTAGAGATGGTTGTAAACCAATGTAAGTAGTAAAAGGCTTAATACATGACATGCTAAAAAAGACAGACTGTGGGTTCAATAGAAAAGGCAGGTCATATTTAGGACAAACAAACACTTATTACTTAGGAAAGTTATACACATGCTGCATTGTTAAGTTAGCTGTGCTGAAACACACAAGAGGCCAAGCCACATTAGAATGAGAGTTTTTCTTTAAAGCTGCACCAACTGTCGCTTTCAAAATCTTCATTTAGCACGTACAGGGTGGAACAAAAGGGTGTATCCTGCCTTAGCGCAAGGGTCCTAAAAACCACAAGTCATTCATATCTTGGTGAGGGGAACTGTGTAAGGGACAGATAAGCATTTGCACAAGGCAGGGCTACCGTGAGCATCATGTAACATATAGGGGGTTATTCTAACTTTGGAGGAGGTGTTAATCCATCCCAAAAGTGACGGAAAAGTGACGGATTTACCACCAGCCGTATTACGAGTCTATTATATCCTATGGAACTCGTAATACGGCTGGTGGTATATCCGTCACTTTACCGTCACTTTTGGGACGGATTAACACTCCTCCAAAGTTAGAATAACCCCCATAATCACTTGTCGTGCAGAAAGATAGAGATGTTGAATGACGTCAATGTTACTTTACCCACCCATGAGGCGACCAATAATTGTGCATGTGCTCTTTTCAAGAGGTACCTCTCCCCTATTATCTTATATGTACTACTTGTTCTTGCTTACGTCAATGCTGAACTTGTGACCGTAGTTTTTTGTGGTTTTTACAGTATAAATACCACTGCTTGTGAACTAGAACTTTGAACTTCAGTCATGGCCTCTATGTTGAGACTGCCTGTCGTCCCCAGCTGAAAATCGATTGAACCTATATTACTTTGTCAAATTGATTTGTCTTATTTTATTAACAGATTTCCTTCTAACACTTGTCTAAAACAAATGAGTGCTGTTCGTTTGTAAAGGTCCACAGCCACCTTTATCAAATCCTTCTGTAAGAGTACGAAGGCCTCTGTGAATAAATTCCAGTCACTGTTTTGGTAACTAGGAAAGATCAAGTACTTCACAAAACATGAGGCCATATGTCTGGTGGCACAAATCACCGCAGATTACTGTTTCACTAGAAACGGCAAACGTAAGATGAAATAGAGAGCTTTGTAGCTCAAGATACCCATGAACCAGCAACGGGCTCAATTTACCGAATCTCCCCCAAAAACAGCTGTTCCAACAAGAAACACAGAGTAAACAAGCATTTCAGTGGATGTGGAAAAAATACAATGTTTTACTTTTTGCAGTACACTATAGTTGGGCATTGGAAACCAGGCATTGTTATTGGTCATGGAAAGCTACTGATCCTTCTTCACTAAAGACTTTGTTACAATAAGGGTACCACTCAGATGCTCAGAAAGAAAGGCAGGTCACTTGCCCAGAAGCCTATGGGTGAAATGGCGTATCAAGCCATTTCAGAAGATCCTATAAGAAGTGGTATTAGTGGAGCACAGCCAGCCCACCAAACCACACCGGGGCTAGCAGCCATTCTGGCCTGTGGAATAGGTGTAGAATGCTCAGTGTCCCAACTGGAGATAGACAGCCCAGTGAGTGTTTGGGCCCGTGAACATCACATAGTTTCTACATAACAAACATTACCATAGCAATGGATCATTACCCTGTGCCGGCAATATACATAACCCTAGACAAGTTGCTTTCAAGTGGAAAAGGATTCTTCTAATGAATTATGACTTTTGACACATTTAGGGAATTAATATAACTCATATACTTACAGCTCTAGACACCTCCTTCCACAGAACAATCAATGCAAGGAAACCATTTTGGTGACATAAAAAGCACAACATAGAGAAGGAGCTCCAAATATAGAATGATGTCCATAGTACCAAGAGATCCCATAGAGTGCTGAGTCTGAAAAATTGAAGACCTTTCCAGAGATACAGAAGTCCCTCTCAGAGATGGATGAAGGACTAAACCTGCATGGAGCTCGTATAGCCATAGTAGTATTTTGCCAGCTAGTAACTGAGACTGCACCTGAAGGTCAAGAGGGAACTGCCACAAACAAGTCACATGACCGAGATGTGTCATGTGTGCCAGTACATACTCAAGTTATCATGTCAGACAATGTGTGGACAACATTAGCAGCCTTCTAAAGATCACTAGACCCTTCACAAATACGTGCTGGTGGTCTCTAATAAATCTTCAACATTCATATGAATGGCTCTAGGTAGCATCTGCTGCAGCTACTACTACAGAACTGTCTATTCTAAATCACACGTTTTGCGCACAGGGAAGTTCCCATACCACTCAAAATGGATCAGAGAAAACAGACAGTTGCATATGAATTCAAACCCAGGGACAAGGTTTTAAGATAAGAAATGTCATCTCACTTTTGACAAGCTACGCATGTGCGACACACAAGCCATTAGTACAGTGGTGTCTGCAACCTCTGAGCACACCATCACTAGAAATATGTTGAACGTCAAAGATTGCCTTCAGCCTGATCTGAGTTCTTGTACATCAGTGTTGGGAGAATCTGATAATGGAGGTGAAGCACTACCCATCATAGGTCACTATCATCCGACAACACCAAAGTGTTTTGTGGTGATTTGTTTCTCCTTTATTTCCCTTTCATTTATTTGAGGGAGAGATGTCATGTGTCCTCATGAATAACTTAATTAAACTGATTTGTTTGAGGGGATCTGAGCATTTAGACTATCAACCACTGATGTGACTCCTTGCACAGGTCATCTTAGCATTCTTTAACAATAATTCAAAACACTGATGAGGAGTAATCTACAGAGTCGGCATGCACCACTCTCAGACTCCCCCATCAAGAACTGGGAAAGAATTAGTGGAGCATTCATATGTTTAATCCATACTAGTCAATTAATGTTTAGTGTTTACACTAATTAATCTTACCATATACCGTTTGTTCCCTGGTCAGGAAGCGAAGAAAAGGACACTAATAATGAGGTTAAAAATCTATGAAGGTGAACTGTTCTATTTAGTCCTGTATTCTATTACTTAACATTACTTAACAATTACTTCGAAATCACAAGAAGCTTGAAATTAATTATTTATCTCCTCAGAGTCTGCATGTTTCTGTGAGGCCTTTATACAATTGCCCTGATGAATGGCTGAGACCTATATAGGTTGTGAGAAGGGCAGACACATGTTGGCACAAATAGAGGTACGCATGGATCACAACACCCATTGACGTCCACTTAAAAATACAATAATTTATTTTTTAACTATATCCAGGGTACCACCTTAACAAAGGATACTTTGTGGTCTACCCTAAGATATTTTTATTAGCACCAACTGGATGTGAGTCAGTTACCCAGAAAAAATAATATCTAAGAACTCCCTCGAGATAGCCCCACTTGAGGATGAGTCTTCCCTGGAAGTATGATCTTACCAGGGTAAGACGAGGAGGCCGATAATGAAGCATGTCAGATTATGTGAGTGAGCCTACCCCGTCCAAATCTATGGGATTGTCAATATCTTAAATAGGAAGATAAGCAATAGGGTGCCAGGAACTCTAGTGGAAACTTGTTTATAATTGGGTTACCACAATACTTTTGTGGGTTGAATGTAGAGTAGAGGCGAGCGTGGGACCTCTTCCAGCCTTTGTGTTTCCACTTTGTAAGTGACTGTACAAAGTCGATGCACAGCATGCACTGAGGTCAGGTCAGAACTGTGCAAGAGGGTGAAGAGTTACTGTTTCAGTGCTTTATGAATCAACCATGTTCATTTTGGAAAACAAAACATTATTTCATAAACATAAATATATAAAATGAAAAACAAAGCATTCACAAGTCAGTGAATCAATAAATATGTGTGGTAAAACATGACAAAATCTAACAATGAAAATAAACACAAGTTACATATCTTCTCACAATTTCAACAGCTAAGTACCACACCAACAGCATATATCAAGGGTGTAAATCCTGGTGCACAGAATATGCCTAAAAGTACTGGATTTATTGGTAAAAGAGAACAAGCATGATCTTACTTGCCTGCCAAGCCTTCCAACTGCATATGGTGCTTTTATAACATCAGAGAACATCTATACTATTGGGTAAAGAAGGCAAGATAGATTAAGTACATCCCATATTCAGAGAGATCACAAATAAATAGGATATGCCTTTGAACCACCATGGCCCAACCATAATTAAAATCATGAATTTGGAAAGTGTTCAATCCAAATCTCAAATACCAATTTCTCAAGGAAGAATACAAATGTCCCCTGTATGAATCAATTACAAAGTCTGGGTAAAATTTGTGATTGTATGTCAATTGAAACCCATGCACTTAAGACCAAATGCTGATAACATTATGGTCTTCCTCTTTGGATTTTCCCAGTACCTAGCCTTTATAATGAAAGTTATTATCAGGAAGCTTCCCAAGGAAAAGTAACTGAATGGGTGCAAGCCATCAAGTTCATTTGAGTCTGCTGAAATGTTCCTTTATTCTTATTAGTTCATAGTCTAGCTAACGCAATATATTATTGGACACAAAGGAACTACCCGCGTCACGCTGGCAACCTATGTCTTTCACTTTGAGAACACTGATAGACTATCAAGGGAGATTGCAGACCTTTCAAAAATAATGATTCTAGAGCACAAAATCTGTGATGATGCAATCTTTTCCTAAAGGAACAGGGTGATGGGATTCCATAGTCTAGCAGCCTGAGTTCTTAAGGTTCTAACATCCTAATCAAGCTAAGTGGAATTGCAGTACATAAAGAAGTTGGTTGATGCAGAAACAATGTTTACTAAGGAAAACCGCTTGACTTTTGGACAAGATAGTGGGAAAATCCAAAGTGAGCAATTCTGTGTATCAAGCACATGGATTTAAACATGATCCTCTTGCAGACTGTGAAATCAGTGAAAGGACTCTTGTACTTAGGAGACATGATCTAAGATAAGGGGATAGAACTAAATTTTACAACCACTGCCATCAGGCAATTAGAGCAGAGAGAAGACCAAAATAAAAACCCTTCCTGTAGGGAAAACTGGACTGGACAAAGACATCAGAAGTTTGGATGCAAATGATTAGGAGAGAGGAGTAAGAGACTGTAATCAGTCTGATTCAGTAGAAACTGCTTTCTGAGAGAATATTCACCTAGGCAATTAAAATCAGGTTGACACCTTCAATGATGAACAGATTTCTTCATGTTTAGAAAGGTGAGTTAAACTTTATTGATTCTGGTTGATATTAATCCAGAGACTTAAAATGTGAATTTTTCCGAAAGAAGTAAACTATGCAATTGGTAGAAGATGCAGATTTGTGGTAATAATAATTACATAAACAGATAAGGGTCATATACAAGGCGGGAGCTATGAAGATGCATCTTCACTAAGCTGGGCCCCTCATGAATTCCAAAATGCTAATATACGCTGGTTAAAGTTAGCTGAAGTTATAGTTAGAGGGCTTTCAATGTGGTACAGATTGGTAACATGGACTATTGAAAAACAGTCAGTGACAGAGCTGTCCTTGGGCTGAAGCACTGAGTGGTGAACACACACTCTCCAGATAGCCGCCAAGTGAACTGCAGGCCTGGAGGAGCATATAATGATCTGAAGTGGCAAAAATTGGGATGGAGGAGGAAGGGGCAGCCCTGAAAGCAAGGTGAATGCAGCAGGCATACCAGAGACACTTACCTCACCAAACTGGGAGATTGGACTGACAGACTGATGAGGCCCTCATCTATAATTACAAAGAGGATAGCCCAGTTGATAAAAGCATATAAATTTGGGACCTTCCCCAGGCCCCAACCCTGAGCCAACACACACTGACAAGCTTACCCAGTGCTGCCTCCAAATTCCCTTCACCAGTCAAACTCATAAAAAGGTGGAATGTTGTTAATCGCATCCTGAGAAGTCTCAATTGATTAGAATACATACTCCAAATAACCCGTTGTCCTATGCACTGCAAATGCAATATGGCTGCTAACTGGGCAAAAACACCTACAGCAACATCCATTGAAGACCTGCTTGAGCATAAAAGTGGCATGCACATTCACAAGGAGGTGTAAAATCGTTGCAAATATCAAGGCCCCCAGATGTCACCGACCTCCAGGCCCCTGCTACACAAGAAGACATTCAGGTGCTTCTAACTGAATTCAGCAAAGATACAAACTTTCTACACCAAGACTTCAACAAGGCGTTCTTAGAACTTGACCATTCTCCAAAAAACGAAACTGAGATTGCAGCAAGTAGAAACACCCTGAATCACAAGAAAATAATTAAATGAGTCTTACACGTAACTCCCTGGAGTATCAGCAACAATTCATGATGGAGAAACCTGACGATTTTGAAAATCACTCAAGGCATAACAATGTAAGCTTCCCAGGTATCAATAAGGAAGTTGCCAAGGAAGGCTTGGAAGCCTGCATGCAAGCACTGTTTTCTCAGTTGCTCCAACTATCTGATAAACTGGTCCATTTTGATCAACCCCACAGAGCATAGTGTGCTCCATTACTTTAAGGAAAAAGAAAGGATAGTTTTGGAGGCTCACAAACCAATGCCCTTTAGAAGTGGTACAACCTCATTTTCCTAGGATGTTTCCGTGGACGCGCTGGAGAAACACAAGGAATATAAAGATATTACTGTTCTTCTTTTGAGGGAAAAACCCTGAACAGATGGAGTTATCCCTTTCGCCTCCATTTTTCCATAAAGGGGAAATACTTTATAATAAAAGGGGTTCAAGAAGCATGGGAGATGTTGGGCCTGCTTTCAATAATGTCATAACAAGAGATCAAAAAGTCTGCTCTAGACTACATCAGAGAATAATGGCAAACCCAATGATCAAATGCTCCAGGTGAAGAAACCAGTCATCTCTACAGTCAACAGGATAAGGAAAGTCTTCCCCAGACATCCAAAGAGTACTCAGACTGCAAAGATTACCCTTAAATCAAATGTCATTCTCCGCTTAATCGTGGGGGCTTGTTTAAGTTCCATGGAGCTAGCACCCTTCTATACCTGGTGACAAAAAGAGAAGGATTATAAGGGGGAACGATTCTGGCCAAGCACTAGCGTACAGATCCAAAAAGCAGACATTTAAACCAGTTTGGTTAGTGTTAGGACTTCAGAAACATATCCTCATAGTTACACAATGACCACATTATCACTTGTCTCCTTAATTGTGCAGAGCCTGAGCTCCATAGCTAAGGGTAAAGCGATACTTCACTGGCTTAGATATAACGAGTTAGACATAGCATTTTTACAGGCGACCCACCTCCGAGCTAAAGATGTCCTGAGGTTGACATTTTATTGGCTTCCATCCTAGTTCCATGCCATTAACAGATATAGAACAAGGGAGTTGACTATCCTCTTCAGGAGGGGCCTCAACTTCACAATGGATGCTAAATATCAGCAGGGGAAGGAAAGATCAGTGGGATTCAGAGGTACAACAGATCAAATCCCTTTAACACTGACTTCCACCTATGCTCTTAAAGAATATAAAGAGCAGTTTTATTCAGACTTTTTCCAAGATTTCCCAAGTGAAAATCCCAAGATTCTTACTTGGTGGATTAATAATGGGGGTGATTTTAATATGCTCCTACATCTTCTAATTAACGGATCCTTCCCAAGACCATAGATTTCAGCACCCCTACCATCTCTGGCTCAAGGTGCTACTGATGTAGGTCTACATATTTAGATGCAAACGCGGGAAGGAGACACGGACTATACATTTTATTCAAACATCCTTAAATCATATTAACAGATTTAATACTTTTTGATCTCCAAAGACCTGCAAACTAGAATTCTGGATTTTAAAATATGAGTTATGATCTTATCGAACTAGGTCCCCATATGGCTTCAATTGAGCTCCCTCGCCCTGCAAAAGTCCCTACACTGCCTGTGTGGCTGATAATAAAGTAGCCATACGAGACCCAGCATTATGAGAAAGCATCAAGAAAGAAAAAGGAAGATATTTTATGTAAAGTCACAATGATAAGGTTAACCATATAGTTTCTGGTATGCAGCAGAAGTGGTGATCTGCGGTAAGCTGATGTCTCAAACTATTTTTGAACACCTTGATTAAAAAAAAACTGGATTTAGAGGCATAGCTATCTAGTGGAGGACCCTATCACAAACAAGGAGCCACTACACGCACAATGAGAGAACCATGTAGGGTTAGAAGTGAAGTACAGCTGCTATACATAATAAACGTTGCACAAAAACATTTATACATTAAGAAGACCTATTATGAACAAGCATTTGCAATGCAATGGGCCTCGCATTTGTTTGAGTTAGAGCTATTGGCATTGTAAATTCATAACTGGACTTTTCTTGCCACATAAACTGGTCAACCCTGCCTCATATTTTGGTCTTTTCCGGCCATATAATTCCAGTGGCCTTGCGTATAACTAAAGCACTTCCATTTACCTTCTTCCTCTATCAGCAGCCAAAAATGAAAATGTTGCCATTCAGCATCCTAGTTTAAATCTGCCATACTAATTCCAATAGAATACTACTTTCACCACCACACCATCAGAGTTGCTGGCTAGCTAACACTATTCCCCAAAAAAAGACACAAGACAGCCATGGAGGAGTAACGAGAGAAATAAAAACATATCAAGAGTGTTCAAACAGTCATAGTGTAATAAGGGTGTTAAGTTGGCCTGAATCATGGTCAAAACTGAAATAAAGAGAGATTAATAAAACATATAGAATTATCATGTAAACCCAATAAAAACCTTTATCAGAAATAAGCTTTTGGCTTTAGACTGTAATGCTCAGAACAGCCCCTAGGGTACACCACAATGAAAATAGCATTTGTAAGAAACATGGTCATGTGACCATATAGTTAGCCACTAGAGGGCATAACCACAGGAAAAGACAATGGCAGAAAGTAATGCAGTGTAACCATATATTTAGCCCCTAGAGGACATAGCGCATTACACATTTTTAGGGTTAGCGGGCCTACCGAAATGAAATTATGAACAAGGCCTTTAAAACACAAACTACTCCCAGCTGTAAAACAAAAGTTACAGCCATGACAGCACTTAAAAAGACACTGAATGGTGGGAGGGGTTATTATTTTGGGGCCCCAATAACCTAGTAAGGAGAGCCAGAGATGATGTAGACAAAAAGAGCACACCGTGGTGAACATTTCAAAGGTGGTCCCATTGTCCTGGGACCACCACAGGCTGAGTTATGAGCAAAAATGTTTTCTAAAAGTAATGGCCAGCACAGCATTATAGGGGCGAGTTTCCCGAGTCCAGTGAATATTGTAGTATCGGCTCTCCCACTGTGTCGGGAAAGCCACTTTGAGGATTTCTGCGTTTTTTACATAAAGCATTTAGCCATTACAAGTGCTTTTGTGAAAGCTATGGAGCGCAAAGGGGAGAGCCAAAAAAAAATGCCACTGATTAGGTAACAGTGTGAACAAAGTGACCAGCGCTTCAATACTGCAGATGGAGTTGGTGCTATTCTGCGATGTGGCCACCATGGAGCACAAAGAGGAGAGACAAAAGAAAAAAATAGTTTGCCCACACTGAAGTATATCTACAATCATTCAATAACCCATGTAACAGGGTCAGCTTGCAAGGTAGTAACAAAACCGCTCCAAGGCGGTACAAACATAAAACATTTACCAATAACATCAAGAGATTTTTGAAAGGCAAGCCCACAAACACGTGAAAGTGATGAGTGTGAGATGGGTGTGTCTAAAGGCCCACAAAATACTTACAACAGGTCGAAGAGCGCTTGTGCGCTCAACCTAAATAGGAGATAAAGCAGATACAATTTTGGCATATAAATTAAGTAAGAGAAGCTAAATCACGAAAACAAATGAAGGCAAAATACAATGAGACGGTAATAAACACTCCACCATTTTATAGATGCTTGAGGTGTTAATAAGCCTTTCATTCCTCTCTATTTCAGAGCTAACATACTGACTCTAATAAACGGGGACAATTACATCAATGAGCATAGTCCTCTCGATCTCCAGGTTTGTTTTGAGAACAAGGAAAAGGCAATCTCGGTGTAAAAGGTCAGGGAGACCATCAAACCACGGTTAGCCTGAAATACACCAGGCCGGATGGCTTCGGGCCTCGTTCTGTAAAGCATACTTAAATATCTCAGTAGAGCCTCTTGTACAGCTGCTCAATTATTTCCTAACATCCAAAACAGTGACTATGACTTTGTGTGTTTCACATCTATTTCTACTCATTATGATAGACAAAAATCTGTTATTCTGCAGATCTTACTACCCCAATGCACGTGTACATTGTGATGTAAAACTACGTGCTTCAATCCCAGTTAATAGACTGAATTGATGTCAACCCAACAAGTGGGATTTATAACAAATCATCAAGCGGATGACAAAATAAAGCATGCATGCAAATTGAGGGAGGTGACATAAGGATGCAGGCAACCAATGGTCATTTTCTTGCTTGGTGCAGCGAAAGCCTTAAACAGTCGATCGGACATCACTAATGAAAGAGGTGGATAAAACTCAAATGGGTACAAAGTGAAACCATTTTATCAAGCAACACTACCAGTACCCCTCCACTAGAATTACCATAAACAGTTAATATTCAGTTAGCACCCCCTATGTCAAGGAAGGTGAGGCACAGCTGCCTGCTTTCAACCCTGATGTTCACACTCTTTAGAACCCTTGGTTTGATATGTTCTGAATAACCCATAAACAATGGCATCCTGGGAGATCCAATGTATAATTTGGCATTTTTTTCTGATGGCATATTCTGTTTTATAACCAACCCTGTAGTGTCCCTGCAAGTGGAACTAGATAATTAATTGAGGTTTCTGGATTCAAGGCCTATTTTTCAAAATCTCAGGGCATAAGGTTTTGCAGACCTATAACATATAACCCACACATTGCTAATTAATTCAGCCTTTGCGTGGTCTGGAAACCCCATTATGTATCTGTGCATTTAATTTAACATCCACAAAGGCTTATATGATTGCAATATCCCTTCAGTACTCCAAACACTATATAAAGACATGGAGACAACTTGGATGGGGAGGATAACAAGCTTGAACATTAATTTTATGCCACGTCTGCTGTATGTTGTCCCAACACTACCACTCAAGTTCAATCATAACTCAAATACAAAGGAAAATGCTGAAATAAGTGTGGCAAGCTAGATCATCTAGGGTTGCAAAAGCAACATTCATGCACACAACAACAGAAGGAAGCCTAGCACTCCTTGATGTGGGTGCATACGTTCAAGCAGAGCAAATTGTGCCACCACTAGATTCCAATTATAATCCGGACAAGAAGCCATAAATCCAAATGTTACAAGTATTATCTACAACCCCTCTACGCCAGATATTCGGTGACACCCACCCCCTTGAGCTAGACACAAAACACAATAAATCCTCCAAGTTGCATCATTCCTTTTCGATTATTGGAAACAGACAGCTAGAAAGAACCTGCATAACCCACCACTGCTGGGGGATTTCTTTGAGAATCTTTTGCCACATGAGGAAATTAGATTGAAACTAGATTCATCAAGGGAAGATAAATACGCCTTTTTTAGATATAACATTGGGTGAATACACTAGACATAAAAATTAAATTGGGCAAAAGTAAAACACATTCGAATCCTCTTTTGCCAACAAAGTGATATAGAAAAGCATAACTTGGTTATATTGTTACATACAAGAACTTAGACTGCTATCAAAACACAAAACAGTGTTTTACCCGACCACTTTGATGGGGAAGCTGATTTCCCATTTTCTGCTACATCACCTATAGCCCAGCGATGGAAACGCCTGACAGCAGCCAATTAATATGTCGTTGGGAAGGGGTTGGACTATTTTTGCTATGGAGAAACCCTCTAATATCATACATGATAGTCTATAAATTTACATGGGTATGGCTCTAGTTTGCGAAGTATATGCAGTAAACTCAGGCTGTAGTATCTGATGAACTGCACCACTCACAAACATATGAACCTTTCTGCCCAAGGGGTCCTGACAACACAAAGGTACCTACCTGGCTGAAGAAAATGTGGCATACCTGGTCCCAGACCTCTAAAATAATCTTGATACTGATATAAACAAAGTTTTAATAACTAATGTTCAATATCTGGATTGCTGTGTCTGATGTAATGCAATTCTTGGAAACAATATTTATATAAATTTTGATTTCTGTGCTAACAAAAATGTAAATAGAGCTGTTAAAATACTAATACATACACATATGTACATACTCACAAAGGCTTTGATTCAGTCCTCTTCTTCCATTAGTCTTTTCAACTGTTACTCAAATTTTGATTCTGCCCACCACTAATACATTTTTGCAGGTGCAGTTGCAAATGCGGCCCGGTTTTAGAAATCTAGAACCCTCTGGTAGACCCAGGTTTACCTAACCTCCCAACCAGAGTCTGAACTGTAACCCATGTACCTCCTATGCGTTACTAGAGGATGGTACGTATTCGGAAACCGTAATTTCTGCAAAACTACAGGATTATTTTTTTTAGTAGGTTCTGAAACAGATTTCCCCATAAACACGCACAAGAAATCCACATGCTATATTTAAATCTTTATTTAAAAAAATGGACGCCTTAATCTAGTGCAGATTATGGCTCTCATTACCAGTGTGGCGATCTTACGACTGCCACACTCGCGGTGGTGGTCTGGAGCGCTGCCAATGCGGCAGTCCGACTGCAACATTAAAACCCTGGTAACTGGACCACCTGCTCCACGAGGATCATGGATCCCGGCAGTCTGGCGATGGTGGAGATCCTATTCTGCCACTGAGTGCTGCAAGCAGCGCTGCCCTGGGGATTACGACCTCAGTCTCTGCCAGCCTGGCAGTGAATAGGTGCAGGGGGCCACGGGGGGGCCCTGCACTGCCCATGAACTTGGCATGCCCCCCCCCCCAGCCCAGCATTATCGCAATGTCCACCGTCTGCTTTGCAGACAGTGAACACTGTGAGAGTGCTGGTGCACCCTGCGGGTTACAGCATTGCCACCAGTGACAATGCTGTAGCCTGTTTTCCACTAGACTGGCGAGTGGAAACTGAGGTTTCTGACCGCTTGCCTTGCAGGAAACTCTTAATGGGGCCGGTGGGGAGGTAGCCTGTGTGACAGCAACATCCCCATCGGAGGTTCGGCGGACGGTGAAAACCATCTGCTGAAGTCGTAATGATCCCCAAAATGTAGAACAAACAGAATTGTTCCACATAAAAAGGTGATTAGGTAAAATAGTGAAAAGAACTGCAACACATATGAGGATATTTATATGATACTCACTCAGTCAAAGCATTAAATAACAAAATCAATATCTGGCAACAAACCCAAGCGCCTCCTTTTTCTAGTCCTTAGCTAAATCTCATTAGCATCGAAGTGCCCATCTAAATCTCCTAGGTGGAATGGAACTCACTACCTTCTCTGAAAAACAGAACTATTAACAATCCACTTTTGTACTTTCGCTACTGTACTGTATCCATTATGCATTCCTGAGCAGAGAAATAGTCACAGAAGGTCTGGCTCTGAGAGCTTGTGGCCTTCATTGAACATATTTTCAGAACACAGCTTGAACAAAACCCCCAATGGAAAGCAGACGATGATGGGTCTGCGACAGGTGTGAATACCCTTTTCAGATTATTAAAAAGTTAATGTTGTAATTAATGATGTAAAATGCAATAATTAGCATACAAATTCTGTCACACTTTTTATAATACACAACATATATATGAGCAATTGATGCATTATTAACCAATAGTAAAGAAAAACATGATAGGATATTATAGAACATTATTATAGGATATTCATACAAAGTAAATTCTAAATATTAAATCTTTGCTGCAAGAGCATGGCGAACTATAGGAGGCGGCGTGCATTTTGTTTACTATTACAGCAGATGCTTGGTATAAAAAAATAATAACCAATGCTCCAAGCCAGACTTATCAACTGTGCCTGTTTTAAGTTTGAATCGAAGAGACTTGGGATCTAATCAAAGCATTAGCTGACATTGATCACACTTGTGTCATCCTGGATTATTTATTTCATGGCCCCTTTTTTGCTTAGTCCTCAATGTGTGTAAAAATTAAGAGCAAAAAAATGAATGCTGGTATACAAACCTACAGAGAAAAGGCACTCCCCCTGTGCCACTACAGCTACAGCTAAAGCGAGGGAACTGGAAATAAAACATTAAACAGTTTTCAAAATTCATCAAGTCCAAGACGTCTGCTAAAACACAAGAATTTACTTGCATTAATCTAAATCCTAAACTACTTAATATTTCATAACAAAATCAACTCTTCAGTGTCAACTTCTCACACAAATGAGCTGCATATGGTTGAATTCTCCCCCCCCCCACAAAAAAAAAGATTTACTTGCAATCATTACATTTCACGAGTCAAGTGTACAAAGGAAGAAAGTTGATTATTGAATTGAAATGAAATAGCATCATAAGCCTAATTGTGCCTTTTGTCTCTTATCTGTAAGCATTAGAAGTGCTTAAAACAGGCTTTGCTAAGGTAGACAGTGTTATAAAAATAAATAAACAACCACTAATCCAAAAACCAACAAGGTGTGCAATTCACTAAAGTAAACAGACACAAACACCCAACCTCCACCACTAGACATGGGACAGTGGGGAGGTTTTAGCAAGGGCACTAAGAGACTGTGTTTAATCCTGGCTCCAGTGTGTTGCCAGGATATGTGCTACAAACACAGTGGGTGGCTCTAGTTAGGGTTGTGTTTCCATAGGAAATGTATTTTTTGCATTGCTGGTAACTCTGGCGCCAATCGCGAATCTCCACAAAACTACAAAAAAGTGCTACTTTTTGACCAGTTTGCGAACAGAAAGTTTTGAAGGATAAGAAAAAGGTGGGTCCCAAAATGCATTTTCCCCGATTCATTTTTCCACCGAAACTTTAGACACAGCTACAGTCCAAACCACTAAACGGATTTACACCAAATTTGGCCGAACGCTAGACCTTGTTTCAAAAAGAGTGCTTTGTGTTTTGATATAAATCCATGCAGTAGTTTTGGAGACATGATGGTTCAATAAATCTGTAAATATATCATGTCACAGAGGATCCACTGATCCCACAGATCTCAAGCCAAGATCTAATTGGCTGCTACTACATCAACCAGGGAATGGAGGCAGCCATCTTAGAACTCGAGGGAAGAGGAGGGGGGGCATAAGGGAGATTAGTGCCCTTGCTTCCCTCCCTGAGCCTCTGAGAGCCACAAGTCCAGAGTAATAAAACAACAAAAAAACACACACAAAAACAGAAGGCTCAGCCAAAATGCATTAAAAAGGGAGGGGCCCCGTTCTGTAGCCTAATTCGGCCCCGGGGACCCGATCCCCGGCACCCAAAATGTAAATAAAATGTGAGGGAGACCGAGCATTAGAAAGGCACTGGGGACCCCTTCTCCTAGTTGCTGTATGAATGCTTGAAAGAGAGGAGGGCCATGTGCCCTCCCACCTGAAAAGTTTAAAGGCCCTGGGGACCCCATGCCACAGGGCCAGCTCAGTTATTGTGCCCAGGGAACCCATTCGAGGACACAGTAATTTCCCTGCCCATACCAGCGCGGGCAGGGAACCATGTTTGCTCTCCCCTGGTGAAAGCATTTTAAATCTCCTACCAGGTGGGAGCAAAAATGGAAATCTGCTCCCATCAGCTTGGAGCAGACTTCTGTTCTGTTTCCCTGCCCTCTCTCCTGTGAGCAGCGAAACATAACACATATTGCTCCCACCCAGAGGGAGCAAGCTTAGGTAACTGCTACCTCCGACCCCAAAGGTGTTGCTTGCTGGGTCACGTGGATGGCTCCCTGGGGCCTGAGAAGGCAGTCATACCAACCACCCCACCCCCCCTTTTCCTACCTGAATTTGGCTCCACAGGATGGAGTCCTTGGGCCCGAATGAGTCTCATCCCTTTTTAAAATTTAATTTAGCCTGGAGGATGGAGTGCTCGGTGACTTATAAGGCTTGGAGAGGGAGGGCATGTGCCCCTACACTTAATATAAGTATTTAGTGTGTACCCCAACTGGACACCAGGACACCCATCTATAATTTAGAGAGTCCCTTGGGGATGGGGTCCTCAGGGTCACAAAAGGCTTTGGGAGGAGGGCCACACAGCCCCCTCACTTTTTTTTTTTTTTTTAATGGAATTTGGCTCTGGGGATGAGGTCTCCAGGCCCTACCAAGGTTTGGGAAGGGAGGCTGCACGCTGGATGCCGTGCATAGCCTGGGGTTGGCTGCCTGTGGCCAACCTTCCACCGCGCATGACTAAAGGCCAGTCGCAGTGTGTGTTTGGCAGCCTACAGGGGGTTGGGTTTACGTGTGTTAACAAAATATTACTTTATGTTCAAAATAAACCCTAGAAATTCATGCTCTATAGTAACTATAACTCGTGCCCTTGACATGCACTGCTAATTACCCCAAGTATTACATCACTCATGAGGTAAGTATAACTGGTGAATATCTATGTTTTTTTTAATCATTCCTCCAAACTATAACGTTACTTTAACCTTTGTTTTTGTTCAATATATATATATATATATATATATATACGCACACACACATATATGTACACACACACACACACACACACACATACGGTTATGGCCTTCAAACACAACCTGGTTTTTACCAAACAATCAAAACTTTTCTTAACTTAATGGATCAGAGTGGCAGCAGACAAACTGAACGGTAAAAACTGAGAACACATCGGTCTCTTCGCAGTACTAAGAGAAGATGCAATAAGAGACGAGATGAAATGGGTTCTCCAGCTTTTGGTGTGAAATGCACGAGATTTATGGAAGCTGATCAAGAGAAGTTGAGCTTCAAAGAACATCTTTGGAATCAACTGTCTCCCATGAAAGTGTATCCTTGATCCAAATATTTAAAGAAACCAGCTTGGAGAAGAGCCTGAAACAAGGACAACACTTCAAACACTAATAACACCAATTCCTTTACGGCAGCTTCGAAAACAAAGGAGCAGCGTAAAAATGCTACAATTCGAACATTGAGAAGGATCTTCCAATGCTCACATAGAGGCTGCTGTGTGGCTCTCACAATGTGAATAAACAAATCTGTAAAGCACATCTGTGCAAAGGCAGATTTTTGAAATCTACAGCCTCTTCAATAGGTTTACACCTAAAGTCATAGCCCTGTATGGAAACTAATAGGACATGCACCAACTGGCCATGCTTGAGAACCAACCAACATCCTTTTTTAAAAAAAATTTATCTTGGAAAGGAATCATACAACAAATATATATAAAATTAAAAAAAATCAAACCAACAAGGGATAAACATTTGGGAGAAAGGTGTCCATTACATAAATAGTGGAGTACTAATTTTAATTTGAACATTAATCATTATGAGCCAAAATCCAATCCTGGAATGACCCCCATATTGCCTTCCCTTTCCTCCTAGCATGTTTCCCCTTACGTTCGTACAATGCTATCTCCAAATAATATACAGACAGCAATCTAGCCAACCATTGCTGCCAGGACGGGGGTCGTGCATTCAGCCATGCGGATGATATACACAATCGATATACTGCCATGGCCACAAAAATAAATGCTCTATGTGGGCCGCCCATTTCTCCAGTGACCCCTAGAACCATAATCTTGGGGGTAAGAACTAGATCATATCCCAAAACTTCTCTCAAGACAGATTGAATACCCTCCCTCAGAACCTTTAATTCCCCACATGTAGCCATCATGCGTACAATATCTATTCCATACATCGCACATCTTGGACAGCTTGTTCCCGAAAGGCTACCCCATTTGACGTGATGAGCTGGGGTATGATACAGGTCAAACATGGTCTTATAATGTTGCGCTTGGAGGGAAGAGGAGAGTAGGATAGTGTGTCCCAATTCTAATGACCTTAAAAAGTTATTACTCCCATCCTCTAGCTTCTTGCTCCACCTTTCCTTATTCTTCTCTAGGTCATCAGGCTGTTCTGCCAGTAGTAATGGGTAAATTGACCTAATTGATATATTAGGGTTAGCTAGGATATCATCCAACAGTTGATCACTTCTAAATCCCCGCACACCCCCTGTTTTCCTTACAAGAAAATCTCGTATCTGTAAGTATTTAAAAAAGTCCCTTCGCTCTAAACCATAACACTCCTGTAAATCACCAAATGCCTTGACCCCAAAATTATCGAAAAAGTTCCCTAGCCTCACTATGCCTAAAGAGGCCCAGCTTGCCATACATCTATCCTTAAATATTTCGGGGAGTGATGGATTCTTCTCAACCATGGTAGAACAATTATATCTGCCAAATCCTTTCTTTTTATACCATGACCGCCAGCACTTATAGGCCGCCTCCAATACCTATCGAGTTTTCTTGTAGTACCCGGGCTCATGAAATGTTACCAAGCACCCATTGGCTACTGCTCCTATCTGCAGCTCATATATATTAGGACAATCCTCTTCCAAAGTCCCTTCTTTCTTAGAACCCCATAAAGGGCGCATGTACTGAAAAGCTGCTGCCATTTGGTATAGTTTTATATTCGGTAAAGACCAGCCCCCCCTTTCTCGAGGGAGAGACGTGAATTTGCTTGCTCTTCTACACTTGCCATATGCCCAGATGAATCTCATAACCACTCTATCTGTCTCCTTGAATCTAGGATTAGTGAAGCTCAGCGGTACAGCACGAAACAAATACAGCAACTTAGGGAGGAAAATCATTTTTACCATATTACACCTCCCCATAATAGTCAAATATAGATTATTCCATCTGCGCATATCTTGTCTAGCTTTCGCAAGTATGGGATCCAGATTTAAATTAACAATTTCTCCTACTTTTGGTGTAATATTTATACCCAAATATACTGCATGATTCACCCTTCGGATATCCTGAGTGCTTGTATATTGATTAGTCAATAGCTGCGTTTTAGCTCTGTTTAGGAGATATCCAGAAAATCTTCCAAATTTCATTGATACCTCTTCAACCTCTCTCAATGCCGGGTCAGGGGTGGGAGTTAATATAGCTATATCATCTGCATATGCTAAAACTTTTGTATCCCATCCCTGCCTGTGAATCGGGGGAATCTTGTTATTTTCTTCCAGCTCTCTAAGCAAGGGATCTATATATACAGCAAAAATGCCTCTCTTAACCTGAACACTCTCAATTGTCCCCCCATTAGTTGTATTTTCACTGCCGGTAGTCTATATAGGGCCCTTACTGCTACAATAAATTTCTTCCCTAACCCATAGTACTCCATTACATACCACAGGTAATTCCAGTTCACCCGGTCAAATGCCTTTTCTGCATCTAATAATGCGACTGCCATAGGCTCCTCAGCAACTTCCGTAGCATCAAAGAGTGCAAGAACTCTTCGAATATGATCGGTAGTATCCCTTCCCGGCATAAACCCGTGCTGTCTGGGAGAAACTAGCTTCCTAATCACCAGGGATAATCGAGCGGCTAATATCTTTGAATATATTTTAGCGTCGCTGTTGATTAGTGTAATCGGCCGGTACGATGCCGGGTTTAATGGGGGTTTCCCTTTCTTCAAAAACATTACTATATTGGCCATATCCAACGATGGAGGGGTTGCCCCTCCATTCTGTACCTGAATAAATAGCTCTATCATTACCGGGAGCAATACAGCTTTAAAAGTTTTATAAAACTCTAAGGGAATTGAGTCAGGGCCTGTGGCTTTTCCAGTGGCAAGATCACTCAATGCCTTATCAATTTCCGAGATATCTATCTGTTCTCCCAAGTATAGAATATCACTCTCCGGTAGCTTATCGACTTTAATGGGGCTTAAGAATTCCAACATTTCTTCCTCAGGATATATAGATGTGTCATCATATAATTCTGTATAGTATCTATGAAAGACCTTCCTAATTCCATCCACTTCTGAAACCGTCTGTCCTTGCCAATCTTTAATCTCTCTAATAATCCCGGATGCTATTTTCTGGCTTGCCCGTATTGCTAATAAACGCCCAGATTTTTCTCCATACTCATACCCTTGTGAGCGTTGTGCTAAATATTTCTCTGCTATTCTTTGAGTCATAGTCTCATTAATTGCTGCTTTAGCTATAACGACTTCCTCCTGAGCCCTCTTTATATCAACCCCAGTTTCTATTGCAATAACCAGCTGTCTTTCTAGCACCCTTAGCTTCGTTTGGAAATCTTTTATTCTACTTTGGGTATTTTTCTGCTTTTTAATGCTGAAACTCAATGTTTCACCTCGTATTCCTGCTTTTAAAGTATCCCAAACTATCTCTCCTGGAGCTGACCCTTGGTTGAACCCCAAGATTTCGGCTATCCACTTGCTCATATACTCACAATACTCCGGGTCCTTAAGAAGCCCTCTTTCAAATGTCCATCTCCTAGCCTTTGATTCTAACCCATCCAATTCCAAATCTAATAGTAAGGGGTTATGATCTGATATAACCCGTGGGTATGACTCCATCCTACCCTGATTCAATAATACAGGGGAAATCAAAAAATAATCAAGTCGTGCTCATTTCGCATGAGGGGCCGAATAATAGGTATATCCAGGGTCTGGCTTGCATAGTCTCACCCGAGCATCCACTAATCCTCATTCTTTCTGAATAGCGACCATTGCATTATACACCTGAGGTTTATGCCCCTGATACTTCTTGGTTGTAGGCGCTAAAACATCCTGTAATCCCTCCCAAGAACCATTAAAATTGAAATCACCACATAGAATATAAGGGGGGGCCCATCCTGTTAATTCTATAGCGAGGGTATCTAAAACTATTGGATCGTCCGTAACTGCCCCATATTCAGAGCATAGCGTAAAGCTACTATGCCCATAGCTGCATTCTACAATTACCCATCTCCCTCCCCTGTCCGCCTTCTGCCTAGTAAAGTTTAATTTATTAGTCCGATCTAATATCGCCACCCCTTTAGTTCTAGCCTCTTGTTCTGATCGAACGATTACTTTCATACCGAGTAAACCAAGAATTCCGGGATTTTTGTATTCCGCATGTGTCTCCTGTAAGCAATAAATGTCTGCCTTAAAAGTTTTTAATTCCTCAGCCACTCTCCTTCTTTTACGAGGGTCATTTAATCCACATATATTAATTGAAGCGATTCGGAGTCTAGCCATTTGCTATTTTTCGTTTCATTTCTTTTCTCTCTCTGCTCCCCCAAATCTTTGTATCTAACTGCACTTTCTCTTGAATTTTCCTCTCCCTTTGTTCTCCTCTTTCTATTCCCCCCCGTTTCTGTTGCTTCCCTTGTTCCATTCCTTGTTCCATTCCTTTCCATTTTACTCCCTCGTTTTCTCTCCCTTCCCCCCCTTCCCTCTCCTCCTTCTCCTCCTCCCCATTCCCTCCCCCATTCCCCACCCCCCATCCTCTCCCCCTCCCTCTTCACCCCCCCTCCCCAGACCAGTCTCTTCCATCCCCCTCCCATGCTTCCTTCCTCCCCGAGACTGGCCCCCCATCCTGTAGAGCAATCAGACCACCCATGGCCTGAGTATTGGCGTTGTGTACGTGCGGACCCACCCACCAGTTACCCGAGCACCTTTGCCTTCCAAGTAACTCCACCTTAGCTACTCGACCCCCATCAAGTATTCTTTTGCTTTAATTTCCGAAGTGAATATTTTTGTTTTCCCATTCATTATTATTTTAAGGCGAGCAGGGGCCAGCAGATACGCCTCCCCACCTTTATCTAAAACTGGTTTAATGAGCTGTCGGAGCCGCCATCTCCGCTCGACAGTGGCATGACAGAAATCAGGGCGAGTGAAAAAGGTAATCCCATCCACGGTGCGAGGGGCATTAGGACGGGCTTTATCCAATATCTCCTGTCGCAATAGGTAATTTCCAAAATAAACTAGAATAGCTCTAGGATATTTAGAGTCTGCCCGTTGGCCCCCCTTCCGCCGGTTTAACGGAAACCTGTGAACACGCTGCAATTCATTCTCCCAGTTCCAATTCCCCAATACTGGGAAAGCACCACGCAAGAGGTTGACCATATACATCCGTATATTGCTTCCTTCTAGCCCTTCCGGTATACCCAGAAATCGAAGGTTATTCCTTCTTTGTCTATTCTCAAAATCTTCCAATTTCCACATTACATCCGTCAGTTGTTCGTCTCTCATAGTGTTCTGTTCTTTAAGATTAACAACATCCTCCTCAACTGCCACTATCCTTTCTTCCATTGAGGACAGCTTAGTCTCGATTTCTGTGCATGATTTTGCAACCTTGCGAACTGTTCCCTGTAATCTCTTTGTAGCGATCCTCGCACATCGACTTTCAATCCTAGTCTCTGTTTGCAACTCTTTAATTGAGCTATAAATTGACTGCAGCATTCCTGCCTCAGCGCCCATTGCAGACGAGTTATAAGTGGGGGGACCTGTGTCTGTTTCCTTATTGCCATTAGCTGAGCCCTGGTTAATTATAGAGGAAGAATCCGCTAATCCAATAACGGAATAATCCCATTTTAAAGTCCTACTACCCGTGGATGTCGGGTTTTCTGGAGACCCCTGAGAACAAGGTCGTGCTTTAACAGATTTCCGATGTCGGCGCAACTGTCGCACTGTAGGTTCATTACTTGATGATTTATTTTCAGCCTCCGATGTTTCACTATCATCAGACCCACCAAGGCTGTGATCGCCACTGCTGAGATCGGACTCTTCTGTCAGAGAGTAGAATTCATCACTATTGTCCTTGCCCCACTCCACAAATTGGGGATCTTTTCCTGTTATTTTGCCCCACTTTTTAGTGCTTGCTGAAACCTTGTGTGGATTCTCTCCTTCTGTTGGAAGTCTTGATATACATACACCTCCTTCCCCATCCTGATGCTCCAATCGCTCAAACTGGTCAAATTGTTGTGCTTGAAACTGCTTGTCCTCAGTAGGAGGGCTGAGCTCCTTCTCTCTTGTCTCCTTTGATTGTCTTCCAACTCTGACACACTCTCAATGCCTTGTCTAAGGTTCACAAGGGGGTTGTTTATAGTGCACCCCTTCATGCTGCTGGTGCACAGAAGAGGTTCTTTCCCTAACATGTTATTTTCAGAGGGGGGGTGTTATATGTGTAGACCGGGTATCATGCGCCCCACCTGCAAGAAAAGTCATAATAGTAGATTGACTTTTGCCTTTCACCTTAATTTCCAGCGGGGGAGTGGTAATGCTATCACTTGTCTTAGAGCCTCTCCCCAAACTCAACATGTTTTCCACAGCTGGTTTAACTACAGTTGCCGTCGGGCGTTTGTTTGGTCCCGATAGCTCTCCTTTACCTCTACCAACACGCGTCACTTTTACTCCTTCAGTCTTATCTCCAGGATTCCGAATGGGTTTGGGAGCCATCTTAGTTTTCAGTACATGTGACAACAGCCTAAATAGTCCTATTATCCCAGCCGACACTGATAATGCATCCACAATTGTTTGTTTTGTCAGGTTCTTCCAGGACCATAAGGGGGCATATAAATGCAGGCCTGGATTGATTTGCGAACCTAACAACAACATCAGAGCCCCCAAATCTTTAATTCTCCTTTTATACCTCTTCCCCCTCTGTTTGCTTCATTTTTTTTTTTTTTTCCCCCTTTCCCTTCTCCTGGATGGTCCCCCTTCCCCTTTCTTTTTTCTTGTTGCAGGGCAAAAAGAAGAGGGGATATCAAGATAACGTTAGGTAGTAGAGACTGTATCAAATTTTTAAAGTTCACCACGTTTTTAGCGAAAATTCTTCTCCCCCTATTTTCGTTTTTTTTTTTTTAAAAGAGAGAAAAAAAAAAACCAGCCTCGTTACTTGCAAAGGTGGGGTACATCGGGCTCTCCTCCTGCCTGCTTCCTCCTGGTAAATTCCAAACTTTCAGCGCTGCTCACACCCTCTTCTCCTCTGGGTGTGAGCAGAGTTGGTCCTAAAACTTGCTCCTTGCTGCTTCGGGTCTCCAGGAGGACCCCCAACCCTGTACTCTCTGAGGGGTCGAGCGCGCTTTCTCCTGAAGTCGGTCTCTGTATTTTACGCGGCGCTCGGCGTCCTTACCCGAGCGCCGCTATGTCCGCGCCTCTTCCCGCGGCGAAAAGAACCCGGTAGAAAAGGCTCCTCATTTCCTCATCGCGGTGGGGGAAAGCAGGCCGAATTCAGCCGCTTATTTCGGCCGCTCCACTGCGGCCGCCGCGGCCGTTGTGCACTCAGCTCTCCTGGTGGGCGGGACTGCGACGTCGCAGTTACGCCGACGCCATGTTGCTCCCGGGACCAACCAACATCCAATGAAAGGCTTCCTTGGTGTTTTGGATTAAGGCACAGGGAAAATAATAGAAACAGTGATGCTGGCTTTAAAAAAAAAAAAACGATCAAAAATACATGAAAGTGGAAAAACTTACTTTGAGCATTAGAGGACTTACAAACCACTACTCTAACAAAGTGTAATTAATAAATAAGCATCTGCACTCATTCTATTCACAAGAGAAGCTGTTTAACACAGAGGTTTTGTGGGCATGGGGATGTTTGAACATTTTCCAACCCAAAACTTTGTCTCAACAGAACACCCACAGGTTGATGAATCAGAGACGGTGTTAAACGTCAATTTCAGGAGGGAATGTATCTGAGGTAAGGCACCTCCCAGCACATTAAAAAAACAAAAGTAAAGGTTTTACATCATCAGCAAATCAGAGCACAATGCTAATAAATGTCATACTGCCTGAGCCCCTAAGCACTGTCCTACTATATATCTATATATATATATCTATATATATATATCTATATATATATATATATATATATATATATATATATAAATATATGTGTGTATAGTGACTGTGTCCACTCTGAGCTAATATCATCCGGCAATAGCAGGACAGACTAGTTACATGAACAGCAGCAAACTGTTATGAATCAATAGGGCACCGTGAGATAGTGGAAGGTCTCTGATAAAGATTCAGTTTTGTGACCAATCTAGGAAGATTTAATTCAGAATAGCAAGAACAATGTCAATGGAAATCAACAAACATGACACTGACTGTAAGGTGGAGAAATAATGAACCAAGAAATGTACAAAAGGCAACATCCATTTTGAATAAGATGGCTGTCAGGCCCAAACTGAGTTAACATGAACTAGGAAAACAACTTCTACATGCTAACATGGATTTAGAAATCACACTTCTACATGTCATAGGAAATTGGTTTGAAAAACAATAGCACTATATCAGTGTAAACATGTACATTTGAGAGTAAAACTATAATCTGCAAGTTGTAATCAATGCATAAAAATATAAATGCATGAAAATCTCTAATAACTTCCAATGCTGAGCCAGAAGATTTGCCAGATTTTCACTATAAACCATGACATTACCCACCAAATATAGACAGCTCTCATGGAGCAAAATTTACAACAATACTATGGCGTGTTAGGCATAATAGGGCTCCAAATGACAGAGCTGAGTCGGAATTTCTATCATAAACAAACTTACGGGGATGCACATATATCAACATTTGTTCATGACAAAGCGACCAGAATAAAGGAGTCACGTGAATTAAGATGAAATTGATAAGTGACTTAATTGAAACCTATTATTGAGGCAGTTTGGATCAACATGCCAAAACTCAACAATTTCTCAAATTATCCAAGCTCTTTTCAAATCCACACTTTCAACAAACTTTTGAGGTAATAAATACACTATTAATACATACTTGATGTGAGAGCACAGTTTCAAAGGTGACTTAGACTGCAGATTTGTTTTTAGGCTCATAGGGGTCCGGAAACAGAAAATAACACCCAACAGTCTTATTACTATTGAGTACAAGTGTTCATTGAGTGTTGTAGACTTTCTACTTCTACATCAGGGTGGGTGGGGAGGGGAGGCAGCTTAAAAACCTGGTAGTATTAATCTGCTATGGAGGGCTACGTGAAAGTGAGTTTGTGAAACTAAAGCATACAATTAACATCACAAACTGCTGAAAGGGGCAACACTATAGACTCTGGAGTGCAGCAAAGACCCCTTCTAGAGTACGCCTGACATGGGCTCATCCTACCTGAACATAACATGCTGAATTAGTGAGTGAGTAAGAAAGCCAGAACACCTGTCGGGGAACTTTAAATAAATATAAATATATATATATATATATATATATATATATATATATATATATATATATATATATATATACAGGGAGTGCAGAATTATTAGGCAAATGAGTATTTTGACCACATCATCCTCTTTATGCATGTTGTCTTACTCCAAGCTGTATAGGCTTGAAAGCCTACTACCAATTAAGCATATTAGGTGATGTGCATCTCTGTAATGAGAAGGGGTGTGGTCTAATGACATCAACACCCTATATCAGGTGTGCATAATTATTAGGCAACTTCCTTTCCTTTGGCAAAATGGGTCAAAAGAAGGACTTGACAGGCTCAGAAAAGTCAAAAATAGTGAGATATCTTGCAGAGGGATGCAGCACTCTTAAAATTGCAAAGCTTCTGAAGCGTGATCATCGAATAATCAAGCGTTTCATTCAAAATAGTCAACAGGGTCGCAAGAAGCGTGTGGAAAAACCAAGGCGCAAAATAACTGCCCATGAACTGAGAAAAGTCAAGCGTGCAGCTGCCACAATGCCACTTGCCACCAGTTTGCCCATATTTCAGAGCTGCAACATCACTGGAGTGCCCAAAAGCACAAGGTGTGCAATACTCAGAGACATGGCCAAGGTAAGAAAGGCTGAAAGACGACCACCACTGAACAAGACACACAAGCTGAAACGTCAAGACTGGGCCAAGAAATATCTCAAGACTGATTTTTCTAAGGTTTTATGGACTGATGAAATGAGAGTGAGTCTTGATGGGCCAGATGGATGGGCCCGTGGCTGGATTGGTAAAGGGCAGAGAGCTCCAGTTCGACTCAGACGCCAGCAAGGTGGAGGTGGAGTACTGGTTTGGGCTGGTATCATCAAAGATGAGCTTGTGGGGCCTTTTCGGGTTGAGGATGGAGTCAAGCTCAACTCCCAGTCCTACTGCCAGTTCCTGGAAGACACCTTCTTCAAGCAGTGGTACAGGAAGAAGTCTGCATCCTTCAAGAAAAACATGATTTTCATGCAGGACAATGCTCCATCACACGCGTCCAAGTACTCCACAGCGTGGCTGGCAAGAAAGGGTATAAAAGAAGGAAATCTAATGACATGGCCTCCTTGTTCACCTGATCTGAACCCCATTGAGAACCTGTGGTCCATCATCAAATGTGAGATTTACAAGGAGGGAAAACAGTACACCTCTCTGAACAGTGTCTGGGAGGCTGTGGTTGCTGCTGCACGCAATGTTGATGGTGAACAGATCAAAAAACTGACAGCATCCATGGATGGCAGGCTTTTGAGTGTCCTTGCAAAGAAAGGTGGCTATATTGGTCACTGATTTGTTTTTGTTTTGTTTTTGAATGTCAGAAATGTATATTTGTGAATGTTGAGATGTTATATTGGTTTCACTGGTAATAATAAATAATTGAAATGGGTATATATTTTTTTTTTGTTAAGTTGCCTAATAATTATGCACAGTAATAGTCACCTGCACACACAGATATCCCCCTAACATAGCTAAAACTAAAAACAAACTAAAAACTACTTCCAAAAATATTCAGCTTTGATATTAATGAGTTTTTTGGGTTCATTGAGAACATGGTTGTTGTTCAATAATAAAATTAATCCTCAAAAATACAACTTGCCTAATAATTCTGCACTCCCTGTATATATATATGTATAAATATTCTATTTTAATAGTAAGTTGAAACATCATCATAATCATGTAAGTATTACAACTTCCCCGTAAGATGGGGTCAGTGGCCAAGCAGAATTTTGTCCATGACTGTCGAGCCCTGTGTGCCCATCGCTCTCCCACTTTCCCCCTACAACGCGGTCAGTCTGCTTGTAATGGAAGACTAATTCAGACCTTCCGAAGCCCTTATCCCTAGCAAATCTCTCCTCTACCCCCAACCCTCGACATCATAGTAGCAACATCAGGCTGTGAGCCCCCCTGTTGGTATGACAGCCAGGCACTCAAAATCTTACAACATTTGTTTTGGCAGCCTCTCACCTGGTACACCTCCTTTTCCATAGGGGCACAGTGGTTCATACCTTTTGTCCATTCCCGGACGGTCAGGCCTCCCTAGAAATCTACCTGCTGGCTATGTCACACTATAACACCATGTATCTAATCTCCACCAGCACCTGCTCACCGTGAGGATCTCTCCCTTCTCTTCAACCAGGCCAAAACAGTGTCAATTTACAGGTGAGCTGGACAAGTATACCCATTTCCCGTCTCAGTTCCCAGCTCCTAGGATTGTGCATCCCTAGAGCAATTCGAAGTCAAAGGAAAGAAGGCCACAGCACCTGCTGTACATTGAGCTGGATCCTGGACTGACCACCCACCCATCATCAACATCCACTTTGGGTGTATTAGCCCATATGCAGATAATGAAGCTGAAGGAACAGAAAACGTGCTGCGATTGCCAGGGCCTGGGGTGCCATCAGCGCCCCCCTCCACTTATCTTCAGAAGTGCCCACATCCTCCTGCCACCTCTCCCTAAGGCCAGTCATTGAGTCAGGGGTATTCACCACAAGGGACCAGTACAGTTCCGAGATCCTGTGTGCCTTGATGGGTTCCAGCGTCACTCAGGCCTCGAGTGGGCTAAATTCAGGGAGAAGATCTGTAGGACCCCAGAATCGGGACAACCATGCTCCTCAGTTGCAGTAATCTATAAAACTGAAAATTATGCAGCTCTCATTTTGCTTGAGATCCTCAAAGGACCATATGTGGGACCCTGATCATACATCCCCCAACCTGTATAGCCCTATGAAAGCCCACTTTCTGAAGTTGCAAGCCCTACTCTAGGTCTTCAGCCAGGCCCTACCCTAAAACAGCATTTCCTGTTGGGGAGTTCTACACCATCTGATGTACCGTAGCGCAATTTACCTGGCATCACCCTGGTGGCATGCAAGTAATGGTATGCCCCTCATTCCCCAAACTCCTCTAACTCTAGCCGGTGGGCTGGGTCGAGGGGATCACTAGAGAGTCAGGCCATTATAATAAAAAAATGGGCTGCCCAGTAATAAATCCGCAAATCCGTGGCTCCTATACCTTTCTCATATGAGTGTCGAGATCATTTGTCGAGGGAGATCAGAAGCTGTATCCCTGTCCACATGTCCGGCTTATAGGAGGATTGCAGCCTCCTGAGAACTGGTAGGGGAAGCTCACAGGCATAGTTCTGGAGAATATATAGCTAATACTACAAAGCTACTATCTTGTATAGGGCGATTTTACCTGGGATGGACAAGCGGAATAATATCCATCCCTTGAGGTACCAGTCCGTCCTGGTCAAGAGGGTGGCAACATTGTGCTCCCACGTGGGGGCACTTAACTCGGATTCACAAAGAAGCAGGTAGTGGGCACATATCTGGGAGAATCTAAACATGTGTAGAGAAAAGCTGTAAGAGTTAGCTCAAGAAAGAGGTGGGCTAAGGGAGCACAGACATGAGCTATGAGCAAAGGCTATCACCTGCAGCAACCTAAAAAAAGAAGCAAAAACAGAATAAAAGATGAAAGGTTAAAGGTTAAATGCAGGAATAAGGTTCCTCAGGCTCACCAATCAACTGAGGAGATGGCCAAGAGATGTAATTCATCTTCTTTTGTACATGCTTTGTACTGCATACAAATATTTGCACCATAGGAAAATATTAATTAATTGAAATCCCAATTGTCCAAAACAACCCATCCACAAATGTATTCCTTTCTAGCATATACTCCAGTTTTCCCATCAACCATTAACACAGATCCTCACAGATGTATATTGTCCTGCAAAAACAGATCCACATATACTCAAATTTAAGGCAAAAAAGTGGCAGAAAAATGTGAAGTGCCAAACAGTGGTCACTCTTTGCGGTTGACCAGTACCTAGGTCCAATTTCAGGCTGACCACAATGGAGCACGGGTCAGACACACTAAGAGTTTGTCCCTGTCAAATATCTCACTTTCTGACTAAGTCTCGGAAATGGTAATCAAAACAGCCCAGCGGGGCAAGGTTGCAGGCAGCATACCCTTAAGTTCTTTCCAAGCCAGACAGCTGCTGGATGAGGTCCCATAGAAGCTGCTGGTTTTGATGGGAAAAGTGTGTGGAGGGAGAAATTAAAATTTCACTTCTGACTTATTCCTTGGCTGGTGTGGACACTTTTCACAGTTTCACTAAGTGAGTAAGGTCTTCTAACTAAGGGCCTCATTACGACATTGTCGGTCTGAGGACTGCCAATTCCATGGTGGCATTCGGAACGTCACACTCCAGGAGGTCCAACCACCACATTACAACTTTGGTGGATGTATCACCAGGGGACTGCTGTCCCTGCCAGGAACATGTTTCCCAACGGGCTGACAGGGGTTGGAGTTGTGTAAGCCACGGCGGCGCTGAGTTCAGTACTGCTGTGCTAATCGTATGTCCTGCCATGAAAGGCTGGCGGAAACCCAGTGCTGGGGGCCACAGGGTTGTAGGCAGTGCAGAGGCCCCCCTGCTAGCACCCTCAGAATGTGCACGGCCTGCTTTTCAGACAGTGTGCATTCCGAGAGTGCTGGTGTGCTACTGTATTGGCCTCGGAGGCAAGACCAATATCGTAACACTGTTCCCGCCTGTTTAACCGGTGGTAACATCTTAATACAATTTTCCTGTATTCTCTATACAGGTCTCAAACAGCACATCCAGTCCTCTTCTATTCTCCTACATGTTCAGAGAATGTTTGGATGAGCTATGAGTGAGGTGCAAGCTTTGTAAGTTTCACTAGTCAGAAGGTGGCTGTGAATCCAGGACACTCCTTAACCAATGAAAAAATGTTTCCCAGGGCAACCCTTCCCACTTTTGCAGCACATTATTGTTGCCTTAATATAGGCCATCCCACAGTGTACTAGTCTGAGGAAACTCCAACATGACAGAATCTACCTGCCACTGAAAGGGGATTGTGACCCTGCCAGGGGAGTGTTTAGGAAAATTAGCAACACCAAACTGGTTTTTGGACCAACTTCTTCTACTGGGCTGGTGCCACGCTAGCTACATAAGTTCTAAGGGAAAAAGGCTTCTCTTTTCTTGGTCTCTCTTTACACTTAACTAGGAAAGGGAAGGCCTTTCCCTTTCAAGTTACTGAAGTTCCTGGACTCTTCTATCTGTTCTTCGTGGATATGTCACACCCAGGTCTTCCTGTGAAAAGGCAACTGATGCTGCTCTGGGAGCAGCTGTTACACCTTATTAAATGGAAGCATTAGCATGGTCATCTGCCTGCAGGCCAATGCTAATTAGCCTGAGGTGGCTCAGGCAGGTATCGTGTAACTTTTAAAAGTAATTTCTCCCAAATATTTATTATAAATTAAACTACACAATTAAATTGTATGTTTAATAAAGATTTTAAAAAGTGTTTGAATTATTTCGGTAGACACAACCGAATATAGCAAAGGGTTATGATTTTATTCTGAATTCTAGTTTTTCTCATTAGACAGCAACAGCCCACCAAAGGTGAAAATAGCTTCTGAGGACTTATCACTGTAGGTACATGCCAACAATAAATTCTTGCATATACCACTTTTCACTATTAGGCACCCGATCTTGTGTACTAAAAAGTATACTTAGTTCTACTTGAGGCCTACTTAATATTAAAAAGTAATATTCTTTCCTGTCACAGTTAGGTTTATAAGTTTTAAGTCTAAGTCTTAAAACTGCAGCAGTCAGGCTACAAAGGAAGGCCTGAAGCCATGTGCCCTTTGTCTGAGTAGTGAATGACACGACCTTTGGTTCATACCACAGGTGACAAATTTTCCACGCCACTGGTGTATTTCCTGTAGCATATGCTATGGCCTTACTGGGAAGTTAAATAGATCAAGTAGGAATAGTCCATTTTACCAAATTTTGGTGGTCAGATAACATATGCTGGGGGTGAAAATCAATGCCCCAATGTGCAGAGTGCAAAAACCAGCAAAACCAGTCAGCAAAGACAAACGGGGATGGACTCGCAAAAAGAAGTACTTTTTCACAAACCCAGAAGTACAATATGAAATTACACACTTTGGCAAACTAATTGATCTATGGATGTTTACCCAAGCATCTAGAAACCATCAGAGCAAGAATAGAAAGCTGAAATTCTTTTCTAAAATAAAACCTAAGAAAGAGGACAACATTTGTTGTCATTTTTCCCACATGCCTCACCCACAAGCCATCTCATCATGGAGATGGCTTCTTGTGGCCTGGAGGAAGTGAGAACCTATGATGCCAAAACTGGAATCAGACGCTTTTTCCTATGACCTAATCACAGGGCCCTCCCAGGCTACACAGGAGAAACCTGAGAGATATTTAGGAATACGAAAACAGTGACCTATATGAAATCCAGTGGATTCATCCTAGAAGATAGCATTAATGTGAAAGATCCTGGTCTGCCCACTATGCGTCCTTTGCTGTAGATTGTCCATAAATATGAAAGATAAATTTCCCACTGTATAACGTATATAAAGATAAATGGCGGAGAAGAATACAGGAGGTGGATTGGATTTAAAGGGGAACTACCCAGTCAGCCCGAGTTTGGTCATGGGCGTGTACAACAGACTATTTCACTCTCCCAGAGGCAAATGTGGAACATTGTTTTAGAAGGGATGAAGGTAATAAAGTGGAGGGGGTCATCGAGGGAAACAACATAACCAGGCAGCCTTTCCCTACCACCGAAATAGTAATTCTAGTTTTATACCATATTTTCTGTTACATCAAATAGTTTCTTCTGATTTTGGGGTGCTCTCAACACTCTTCATTTGTTAAAGGAAACCAAATAAATATATTGACTTCTAACTGTTTTATTTACAACCAGCTACACTATTGTACAAAGTCTGAAAATAATGCAAAATAGGGAAGAAAGGAACATGTACCTTCATTATTTTCTCCTCCCCGTTCTTACAAGCATTAGGGAATCATAAAAATCAGTCAGTCATAAGAAAAGGTTTAGAGTGCAGCCAGTGCCAGCACCCTTCCCAGCATCAATGTCTAACTCCCCATCAGTAAGCTGCCTAGTGTGTTGTTCAGTCTACTTATTGAGTTCCACTACTCGCCCTGAACCTTACTTACGAAATGCACACTTTGCAAATTTGTTACTTCTTGTTCAATAAATCCAGTGCTTCACAAACTGTTTCCACACAGATCCTACATGTTTAGACCAAAATGCAGAGTTAAATCTGTGACTTGTGTTCAATGGATGGTTCAGCGGGTATTGTGAAGCAACAGAACAATAACTAAGGGTACTAACATTTCATCTCTCTGCTTGAATCCTGATCTACCTCCTTTCAACCAGTTGAAAACCAAACTCCTAAGAAAAATACAGACAGGAGAAATAGCATATGACTGAAAAGACTTCAGGAACATAGAACTTCCTGGCTAGAAAAAGTATCCTTTCTGGATAATACATCAAGTTAATCAAAGTTCAAAAAGAATTTATGAGGAGGGGCATTTTTGCATTCTTGAACTATCTTCAAGGAATACATGTCTCTGAAATGCCTTGGTGGTACATAAGCCTGATGGAAGGAATGTAAAACTTCCAAGGAGACTGAACTCTCCACATTTCTCAACATGTCCAAATGAGGAGATTATCCGCATGGCAAAAGCAGCTTTCCCCATCTTTTCCTTACGGGTAAATGCACTACAAGCATTACTCCACATAAATAAATCATGTCAGTTACGGTAAGGAGAAATGTAAAGTTTAAGCGAGGGCCATCTACTGAAATTCCAGAGACTGTGGTGTAATTGAGGAATTGAACGGAATGTACCTCAAAGCTTCAATTAGATAATACAACACAGAGGTGTATTCTCTGTTTGTAAGTATGAGCAAACTCAGGGCACAGAATATTATACAGTTTGGGGTAAAAAGACCTGAAAAATATAGGACACCAGGTCTGGAAGACCATCTGAAAATTTCTGCAGTTGTGTTCCCATTTGAGTGGAGACTGCTCAGCGCATCCACTTCTGGGGACACAATAGGTTTAATAGGGCCCAACCACTAATTAGTAGCGCTATCTGAAAAAAAGGAGGGATTTGATCAGGCCCCTTTCCAGCCTTGTTCAAATAAAACAGTGCAATTGTATTGTCCCTTAGGACTTAACATGTTTTCCATAGAGGAGGAAAAGAAATAACAGATAATACATTTGTCTATAGTTTCAGATCTGATGCTTAATGTTAGGAAATCTGCTTTCTTTATATAGCTTATAATACAGCATTGGAAATGGGAGGCTTTCAGAAGACAAGTGACAGACAACCAACTTATAAGGGTACAAATTAATTTGGATGTTCTAGTTAATCACAACAGGTCACAGATGGAGCCAAGTCTAGAGCTAGAAGTAGTTGCACAGTTTCTATGTAAATTCTTGTCAAGAGAATGTCACACATAAGAGAGACCAGTCTTTAACCACGCAACATCCAAGATCATCATAGTGTTGACTCAGATGTTGAAAGAGGGAAAGATCTGTTTCAGCATCTACTTTCTGTCCCGAGTCAAAAATGATACACCTTAATAAGTATCTTATCAGAGATTCAAAGATTTGGATTAAACAGGATTCTTTCTGGTTGAGCAAAACCCATTACTGTGTACTGCTACATGCAATCTGATGGTCTGCCGATGTATGAATCAGGAATAAGGATCTGAGAAACCAATCAGGGTACACATGCACTTCATTAAGACAAAAATGTGCACCCTTCAGTATTCATTCTATTTCTCACATGAACCATATTCAAACCGTGCACCAGAATTACCACATAAAAGAACTTCACAAAAGGAAGCAGACTAAGATGTTATTTGGAATTGATCCCATATCCCTGGTTTTCTTAGGAACAATTAAGTGCATTGAGTTGAAGCCTTGGCCTCTTTCCAACTCTTGAACTGATTATACTAAACCTAACTGGGCTAGTTGCATATAGAATGTATAAGGAATACAAGGCTTTATCTCAAGTGACGGTATAGAGTGGCAAGGAGTATTTAGAAAACAATAAAGAAAATACACCATATGGATGTAAAGCAGAAGACAAACTGTATGTAGTGAAAGCAAACGTGTGAGAGAAACAAGATTAGAATGAAGAGTGTAGAGAGTATGAAGTTGACTAGAAGAGTAACAAACACAGAGGAAGAGGTGCCCTTCAACTTATCTACAGGTTTGCGAGTAGAGAAATATGTAGAGAGATAAAAAATTATCAATCTTTACTTCAAGGTAACAGTCTAACTTGTGAAAAGATATACAAAATTGAGACAGGAAAATGAAGAGTCAGGTGGACGAGATAGCACAAGAAGGGAAAGAGAACCTTTGGGCATTCTGAAATATTTGTATGTGTTAAATGGTATTTCCGTCATCTGAAGCAAGCCTCCTCTAGGGAATATAGAAACTACATGCACTGCAATTTATTCTACACAAATCGGAGATGTCTGCTGTCATTTGCTGTGATCTATACATCATAAAAATGTAGATGATGACATTTATTTAATTGGCCACAAATCCTAAAAGGAAATGTTCTTGTGCCTTCGTGTTCTCTGCCAAAGGAAAAAACCTGCTCCAACCTAAACTTACATCAGCTTTTGTTTATAACCTGCATGATAAGTACTATTTGCTGGGAAAAGAGGCAAAAACAACAATATAACTTTCCACCCCTTCATTCTCAAGGGTCATTGGCAAACTTGTCATGTATATCCAATTTTCTGAATTATATCAATTGTAAGGGTTCAGCTCAGAGGAATTTTCATTGGTAATTTTCTGTTTGGAAGACTTTTCGTATACAATACAATACCAATATTTGAATCAACATTTTTTCAGCCCTGACCACTACTTCCAGAAATCACCATCTTTTTCCCCAAAATGTCAACCCTTCGTCTCATTGTATACATTGACAACTCTTTCCTTATTCTCCTATTTGCCATATTTATTGGTAAATGGTGACCTGGAGACTACTTCCACCACAACAGGACCCAACTTAACCTCACCCTTCTTCACACACCTGCCAAATTTCGCTCAATGTATCCCCCACTTGAACGTCTAGCGCTGTAACACAATGTTTGCCATCCCTTTTATGCTCCTTTGCAGCACCAGCTTTACTCCATAATGCATTTAATTACTGACATCTTTTGCAAGAATTATTTATTTCACTCTACAGCAACCCACGATGAAACAGCAAAGTGTTACTTATGTGTCCTCTTAAAGCATTAATGGGGCTCAATGCTGTTGCACAATGAGGTGTTGAATGATAAACCCATGCCATGAGATAAAGAGAAACCACTGGCTGCAGCCAAACAAATGCACCCTCAAACGTACTATGGCATGTCCTTATGGGTGATAAAGATTAAAGCTGTTGTGCATCACTGCACTTTTTTTTATAAGAAAACATTAAAAAACAAGAAAACATAAAAAAAACAAGAAACATTAATATTTTTAGTGTCAAACTGGACTTCATTGATCAATACAATGTCCTCGGGTAACATCTCATGTGAGAACACATCTGTGAAAAATTCAATACAGAGCTTCAGTATCAGGATTTCTAAAAAAAAAAAACGATCTGACTTCAATCAACAGGGAAAGTTCTGTAGACAAATCTTCAGGCTAACAGGATTTCATGGCAGCGATACTTAACATTTTGGCTGGAGGGTTTCTCTACAGACAAATTGAACACCAAGGTATGAATAGCAAGGACTAGGCTCAGTCCCGGTATCACACCAGCCTTCCGTTTGTCATAACACTATAGTTCAATCTCATGTGATGAACCTAAGATAGATTTGGCAAAGTAGGCCTCTAAACGGCCTATAATGAATACACTCTAATCCAGATCGCAAACTCTTGGGTACACCATGCTTTGGAAATTTGATTAAGGATGGGATTTTATGTTTAAAACAGTGATTTATGGAGCCCTAGTGATGATACTTGGAAAAGTGAACATCCGTCGCGCAAGAAATTCAATTTCCATAACATGTAAGATTCAGTTAAGCAAATGTTAATTGAAACGGTACAATAAAATATTCTTTCTTCAAACTGAAATGCAGAATACCCTCTCCTGCAAAATGTTATTGTTCAGTCTTGATCCTCAAATAAAAAAACAAAATGTACATCTGCAAAACCAGAGACAATGCACTGCAGACGAGTGGCAGCCATGTGTGCGTTCAGTCAGACAGTGAGAAGAAATTACCTCACTATTCACATTAGTAATATCTCTGAATTTTCTTGGTAGCATGCATTAAAGTACATACCTCAGAAAAACATTTCTTGAGAGAGATTGGTACTTCTCCATCAACAATGCACAGCATCCTCTCCATCTCCTCTCTGACAACATAGCTGCCAGATTCATTTGAGAAAAGGCTAAAAATATCTGGAAAAAAAAACACAAATTAATGATTACCCAAAATGTCAACATTGCCACTGAAGAACACATTTCGGTGATATTTCCAAATTACAGATTATTCCGTTCAACTGGCATTTCTATGCCTGCACACTAGAATAAAACTTATAAGAGAG
The DNA here is from genome assembly GCF_031143425.1 of Pleurodeles waltl. Classification (NCBI taxonomy): domain Eukaryota; kingdom Metazoa; phylum Chordata; class Amphibia; order Caudata; family Salamandridae; genus Pleurodeles; species Pleurodeles waltl. The sequence goes on along the minus strand of NC_090441.1, from coordinate 1,549,321 downwards.
TCATGCTTTCTTAAAGGTCAGGTGTGGCTCCAAAATATTTGGAAGAATTGGCACCTGAGGCAAAAAAGATAACAAGCATCTGCAATGAAATGGGTCTCGCATTTGCTTGAGTTAGAGGTATTAGCATTGTAAACCTCCTAACCAGACTTTTCTTGCCACATAAATTGAAAATGAAAAGTAATACAAAAGTCGGTCCTTGGCCTCCCCCGACACGAACGAATCTCACCACACCTCAAATCCCTACACTGGCTCCCCATAGACAAGAGAATCACATTCAAGATCCTCATCCACGCACACAAATCCCTCCACAACACCGGCCCAACCTACCTCAATGAAAGAGTAAATGTCCACACTCCCACACGCAACCTCCGATCAGCCGACCTCGCCCTAGCCCTAGCCACAGTCCCCCGCATCCTGCACACCACCACAGGAGGTAGGTCTTTCTCCTACCTCGCCCCCAAAACCTGGAACTCCCTCCCCACCGACCTTCGCAAAACCAAAGACCTACTAGTCTTCAGAAAAAAACCTCAGACTTGGCTGTTCGACCAGTGACCTTCCCTGGCCCTGGAATTTCATGAACAACAAAGGTGGCGTGCTTGGAGGCCATACAGAAAAAAGATGAACCAGCATTACCTCTGACACTGCTAACACAACTTACATTTGGCTTTTTCTTCATCTCGTCCTCTGGTAAGAAGCACGAGCCCCACAATTAGGTTATTAAAGTGCAGTCCCTTCAAGGTTCCACCAAATGAGCAGTAGATAACCTAGAAAAAATAAATACATGCATTATATTCAATCTGAAGGTAATGGGTTTCTCAGTTTTGCTATTTTCTGCTTAATGGTCATCATTTGCGATCTGAAATGCACAAACACACAGAGTACGAAAACATTATCTCTGATCAGTGCTGTTGCTAACGAAATAATGTTGAACCTGTTTATGAGAAACAATTTCAGCGCAATATACTAAAGTTGTGAACCAGCATTACAATAAATGCAAATTTATTATGTGATAACTAAGTAACCTATCACCAAAGATCATTATTTATTCACAAAAAGTAACACATCAACCAAGGAATAAGTTCTTATGAATACATTGTGAACTGTGTACTGAGTAAACTATTCTCTGTCCAGCTGTTCCAGAATACAATAACTGTGCAGAGAAATACCATTCTTAGGTGGCTCACCACTAAGAGCACATTGCCTACTCTAGCAATCAAGACTTAAGGCCCCAAGTGTCTCTTGATGAACCACCAAGCAAGTGGAGGCGCATCGGCTGCCTACGCGGCAGCCCACCAACAATACTCAAAGATTCCCACTTGCAGTACTCAAGATTTGTCTCTTAAAGTACTTCACTCGACATGGCAGAAGTATGTTTTGGAAAATTATGCCATGTTGCCTATGGCTCAGAGCTGCTTGACAGACTTGCTGTCATGCTTTTGTTTTCCAAGGCAAACCGCCAGAGCGCGGCATTCTTTTTGAAGAAAACAAATATATGCCCCTGCCGGGGGTCTTCTCCCAGCACCTGCGATACTGCTCTAGTCCCATTTCCTTCCCCTCACCCCCAGCTGGTATAAACATGGTGGGCACAGTGTCAAGTGACCTGCGTCTAAATAGGATGGGCCTTTTGGTGCCATGCCACAAAATGCCAGAGGTTACATAAAGCAGACAGTAAACTAGAACCATGGCTTCAAGTGGGCCGGGTGCTGGTGCTGAAACAGTTTCCTAACGGGCTCTCCATTATTGCCCTCACCCTCAAAGTGAAAAAAAATCTTAACTCTGCAGCATTACCATCCTCTACTGCCTCAGATCTAATTAAAGAGACTCGTTCCAGATATTTCGCAGTTTCATAATTTCAGAACTGAAGCATTTTCAATATAATATACAACAAAGACATTGCTGTACTTGTTTATGTTATGCAACTAGCAACCATTGACAAGGCCAATAGTCTACATAGACAATACGAAAAATAAAATTTGATACAACGCTGTACAATTGAGTGATAAGTTCTTATTCTCTTATAGTATTATACATAATTCATCTGCTCGATTTCTAAAGTACGTTCACTAGTTTTCTTCTGTAACTTTTTCCAGCTATGACAGATGTTTTAAAGCAATTAACGTTACATCTGCTGGACTCTTCCGGTTGTGGGGATAAAAAGGGCTTGCAGGTTCATCAAGAACCCTAGGTACCCAGAGCCAATAAATGAGCTGCACCTTGCAATGGGTTTTCATGGTATACCAGGTAAACAGCAATTTATTTGGTAAAGTATAAAGAGCGAAAAATAGGTGTCAAGGAAACCTTTGTATTTCCAAATGGGCACCAGATAAGGAGTTTAATAACAGTGGTTATTTGCACATCGCTGAATTTGGGGGGTCCCCATACTAGCATGCGAATTACAGGGCACTTCTCAAAATGACTTCTTTGTTACACACTGCCTTACATTTGGATGGCAAAACCAATTAGAAATAACACTTGTTCTTCTATTCTGTGTCACCCCAAGTCTCCCAATAAAAATGGTAACTCACTTGTATGGACAGGCTTAGTGCCCGTGATAGGAAACGCCCCAAAACGCGACATGAACACATCACATTTTTCCATTGAAAAATTATGTTTTTTGCAAAGTGCCTAGCTGTGGATTTTGGGCTGTAGCTCAGCCGGCACCTAGGGAAACCTACCAAATCTATACATTTATGGAAGGTAGACAACTAGGAATCCAGAATGGGGTGACTTTTGGGGCTCTCACCAGGTTCTGTCACTCAGAATCCTTTGCAAACCTCAAAATTTGGCTAAAAAACACATTAGCTGCACATTTTGATGATGGAAAGTTCTGGAATCTGAGGGAAGCCACAAACCTTTTTCCACCCAGCATTCCCCCAAGTCTCCCGAAAAGAATGGTACCTCACTTGTGTGGGTAGAACTAGTGCCCGTGTCAGGAATGGATCACACAACGGTCAATGTTAGTCATTGCATGAGGGCAACTGTTGACCCTGGATGGACGGTCCATTTTCAGACGGAGCTGACCACCTCATGTGTAATCCCGTCTAGTGGGGTTTCCTGGCTGTGGATCGCAGCACAGTATGTGACCTGCACCTATGGGGTTGATCACTTCCATTGCAACTATTTTGTTTACCTTTATAGTTACAATTGTGCACACATGCACTAGCATCACATGCTGATTTTTATAAAATCTATTCCTAGTGTGTATTTTTTAAGTGTCTATTCATGATAAAAGGAGATCTGTAAAACTGGTAACAAATAATGCTGTGTGTCCTTGTGGAAAGTGCAGGTGGTTTAATGGTTACAGTCCATGAGGTTTACTATCGCACGATGGTATCAAGCCTGTACCTTCACTATACTGATTAGAAACTCTCTCCTTGGCTGGATTTTGTATGAAAACTACAAAAAAAGTATCACTGCTGAACCACTGGCCTTTTGTGGTCTGGGTTACCTGTTGTGTCACACTGACAGCGTCTTAGGTAAAGGCTGGGTGGACTAATCTGTGACTGTTTCAACCTTGCAATAACAAGCACTTTCTAGCCTTTGTCTTGGAATGCCACTCAAACCTACTGGAATCTGTGACCTAAAAGTTATTCACACAACTGCATTTTTCAGTGAGATAAAGCTATCTTTTGCTGTGTACTACACCACTGGTTTATTGCTCGTCTGTGCTATGAGTACTGCAGTGGGGGTTGTGTTCTGTTGCAGTGCACTGTACAGTAGGGGTGTAGGTATGAGACACTGGGCAGTTCAATTTCATATGATGTGAATGGCCAGATGTAGCAAATGATATATTGAGGGAGATGTGCTTGAAAGAAGATACTGCCATGTGGGGAGGGCAGTACATCATACAAGGCAACATTTTATAACTGGAAAGATGGAGATTTTTAGAAAAAAGAAAAAGACTTCCCGGAACAGATTTTCCCCATTGACCACTACTGAAGTAGAGGCAGTTTCAACTGCGAGACAGCTAAAATAAAGCCATTTTTGGCTTAAAAAATTAGGCATTTCCCGCCAGAATCAGGTCAATTGGCATTTATGGAATGCGCACTCCAACTTCCACTCAAACAAGCATAAAGTGTGGCAATGATAAAGTCTAGCTCACTCAAAGAGGTTTTGAGAGCCCCCACCCCAACCACCTTTAGAAGGTTTTGAAAAATATGAGCAAAAACTGCATTTCTAGTGCATTTTCAGAGAAATATTAACTAACACAAACATAAGAATGATATAGTTCTCATACTTCTTACAGAGGTATTTACAATCACCTTCATAAAAAATGGTGCAGACGAAAGCCTACTAACACAAGCGATCGTTAAATAACTAAACATGGATATGGTTTTAGCAAAAGTGCAACAATCCATCTGAAATTAAAAACACCGTCTTCATTACATTCCAACATTGGGATCTGTAAAATGCACCTTGTAACAAAGATCTTAGGCACTATGCCGGTTAGGAAGAGAGGCAGCTTCAAGTTCAAAACAAGGTAAATAAACTCCTGTGCCTCACCCTGCCCCCGATACGTCCCTTTCACTTAATGGGAATGCAAGCTCATACTTCTGAGTCTGATACACCAGTATATAGAAAATTTCTGATTAGTAGTCTGACAGTGAGCATGAATAATGTGCAAGCATGCTCACACTGCCGAGACTAACATTCCTGTGTAAGGTGTCATTCTTAATATGCATGAAGTGGACTGACCTATGTCAAGGAGTAACACCTTATATATTATGAAAATTGACCTAGGCCTAGATATGAACCTTGCATATCACATGGCTTAAATTTCGATTAGGCACCACAAATACTCCATGCGCATGGATGCTCCGACAACTGAGTCTGACAATACAGTCAAGAGTAAATCTAAGATTACTACTGTGCTGTACTATCAAACTCAGTTGACTGCATTTACATGGACATGGGGTGGACCAGAATTGGCCATGAAGTAACCTCTCCTTACATAGCACATGCAAGTCTTCCAAGACTCCTGATTGCAGCAGTACAGGGGGACGTTCACATTTAAGATTATGTCAGTACTGCACTTTCAGAACTAGAACTGTCATTTGAGAATAAGCGTGCATGCTTATGATGCAGACTGGTCACTGTGTAGAAGCAACACCTCCAACAGCATATGCATGAATGGTCTGGAGTGTCAAACACAGAAGTCTGAGCATGCACACACTTGATGCGCCAGGTGTGTCACTTCTAAACCCACATAAGTCCGCATCATGATGTGGCTGGCAGTCCATTAGCCATTGACGTAACTGTGAGTCCAGCATGTGAGTGCAATCAAATGTAATCAGCAATGCAATACAATTCCTGAACTTGAACTACACTTCACCATCATACCAGCCCCTATTCTGGCCTGTTTAAAGTGGTGCAGGGGTGGGCGGTTTAGAGGAGAAGCAGGAAATCCAGAATACAATCCAAAAATATCAGATTCAATATCATATAAATGATCTCTTAATTTTTTTATCAAGTTGAGCCTCACTCTGTATCTTCACTCCCACTCTATAGTTATGCAGTGTCCTTTCTCAATCTGCCACCTAAGAGGTCACTTTAGAAACTAGAATATGCCATTTTGATGCTAGGACAATGGTCTCCCAGGTCTCCAACACAAAGAAAGGCCCATGGATAAACTTATTTTTACAGATCTTTTTTTCTGGAATTGTAGCTCCACTGGTCTGGGCCTGTGACAAAAATGGGGATGGTGGCAGGGCCAAGTAGCAGGTATTGAGGGTGCAAAAGGGACTATGTGTGTCACGGATGTTGAATGTGAATGCATCCTAAAATGCAAGAGAAATAGGGAGGGCGATAGGCACTGAGCTGGAGAAGGAATGGAAGTGTCACAGGCATGTGGATGTTGGTAGCTATGGGGAGTGTGATAGGGACTGAGTGTGATAGAGATGGCAGGGGTTCTGAAAGTGTGACACAAAAGAAGGTTACCAAAGACTGAGTAGGGCTGAGAGTGCTAAAAGTTATAGAAAAGTGGTGGAGATTGTAGGGTGATGAGGGGCTGTAAGCGTGACAGGATCTTGGAATGCGACGAGATAGGAACTGTGTGACTGTAAGTGTGAGAGAAAGGGATAGAGGCAATAATGGTGAGGCTGGCCAGGTCTCGGAGTGTAGGAGGTTGGGGAGGGTTAAAAGGCTTGGGATGGTGGTAGTGCCTGGGAGTAACAGTGTAGGACAGGAACAGGGAGATTATCAAGGGCAGGACTGTGGCAGAGAAAGCTATTAACAAAGAGAGAAAGAGTGGCAGGGACTATAAGTGTGAGTGGAACTGAAATGGTGATCAGAAGGGTGACAACGACTAAGATGCTGACATGGATGTAAGATGTGTCAATCATACAGACTGTGACAGGGACTGGGAGGGTGACCGATTGTAAGGGTGACAGGGATGTGTGTGTATGTGACAGACGTTGGGATCATAACAGAGATTGGGATGGTGACAGGGAGTAATAAAGTGACAGATTCAAATAAATAATGCACGGTCACTCACCCCATCCATACTATGGGTTCCAGCAGTTGCCAAATTTTTTGCTATCTCTTAGAAAAAGAAACCCAGGCTCTCCATGTGGCAACAGCCAGATTCTCCGTTCATGGCACATACATCCCCCTGCCATCACTAAGTGCCCAGCCAACATCTTGGCCTCAACTCCCTCATGACCCACCCAACACTACTTTCCTTACCCTAATCACTACCCAGTACCCACACGTGTTATCCCTTCCTCATTAATTGCCCGCCCACTAGCCAGTGCCACCGCACCTTAGTCGCAACACCTACCACCAACTTCATCACTATCCACCTGCTCTAACACATCCCTATCCCACTTCCAACATTAGTTGTGGTATGTTGGCAGGGGTAGCAGTTAGGCAGGTAATCACTAACCCACACTTCAGCACCACACCTCAGCCACTACCTCTGCAACTACACACTTGATCCCACCTTCGAAACTATACACCTGCCACTACTCACTTATTCCTATCCCATCGACTCACCTGTAGCTACTAACCTATTTCCATCCCTTTGCCTCACCTATCACTCCGGCGCTGCCTGTCACAGCCCTATCACATGTCAGTCACAAACTATCTTCCCCCCACCTCAGTCACCACCCACTTGCCTCTCGACATCTACTCACCACCTCATCCATCACAACTCAAATAACTGCCAGACCCCAGTCTCCACCTCAGCTACTGACTACCAGGTGCTTGCCTCTTCCTCAATCAATACCTAACTGCTTTCATACCCACTGCTGCAATGCTCACCACATGCCCGATCCCACGCAGCCGCTACACACCTGTCCTCCACCAATGCAAAAAAAGTACCTTTACCCATAGCTTTTGCTGAATTGAAATACAAATCCCAGCCATGCAGGCGCCAGAGCCGTTTTGCACCAAGAAAAATGTTTAACTCTTTTCTACATAATTCATCAGACACACTTCCTCCTCAGTCCTCAAATCTCACGTCAGCACTCTGAAGACCCCTCACTCCAGAATCCATTCAGCCCCGCTAAGATTTCTGGACACCCATGATAACCCCTCTGCAGGATACTGTAGGAGGCTGGCCTGGCTTGTAGTGGGTACCAGAGGTACTTACACCTTGTGCCAGGTCCAGTTATCCCTTATTAGTGTAGAAGAGGTGTTTCTAGCAGCTTAGGCTGATAGAAGGTAGCTATGGCAAAGCCGCTTAGGCTGAACTAGAAGACATGTAAAGCTCCTACTATACCACTGGTGTCATATGCACAATATCACAAGAAAACACAATACACAGATATACTAAAAATAAAGGTACTTTATTTTTATGACAATGTGCCAAAAGTATCTCAGTGAGTACCCTCAGTATGAGAATGAGAAATATACACAAGATATATGTACACAAACCAAAATTATGCAGATAATAGAAAAAGGAAGTAATGCAAGCAATGTAAAGTTACAGTAGATTGCAATAGGAGCACATAGGTATAGGGGCAACACAAACCATATGCTCCAAAAGTGGAATGCGAACCACAAATGGACCCCAAACCTATGTGAGGTTGTACAGGGTCGCTGGGACTGTAAGAAAACAGTGAGGGTTAGAAAAATAGCCCACCCCAAGACCCTGAAAGGTAGGTGTAAAGTGCACCTACTACCCCCAGAGAGCACAGAAGTCGTGAAAGGGGGATTCTGCAGGAAGAACAAACACCAGCAATGCAACAACAGTGGATTTCCGGACCTGAGTACCTGTAAGACAAGGGGACCAAGTCCAAGAGTCGCAACAGTGTCGAGAGTGGGCAGGAGCCCAAGAAATGCCAGCTGAGGGTGCAAGGAAGCTGCCACCTGTTGGAAGAAGCTTGGTGTTCTGCAAGAACGAAGAGGACTAGGGACTTCCCCTTTGGAGGATGGATGTCCCACGTCGTGAAGAAGCTTGCAGAGGTGTTCCAACGCAGAAAGACCGCAAACAAGCCTTGTTAGTTGCAAGGGTCGCGGTTAGGGTTTTTGGATGCTGCTGTGGCCCAGGAGGGACCAGGATGTCGCCACTTGGATGAGGAGACAGAGGGGGCGCCCAGCAAGTCAGGGAGCCCTCACAGAAGCAGGCAGCACCCGCAGAAGTACCTGAACAGGCACTTAGGAGAAAAGTGAACCGGAGTCCACCCGAAGTCACAAAAGGGAGTCCCACGACGCCGGAGGACAACTCAGAAGGTTGTGCACTGCAGGTTAGAGTGTCGGGGACCCCGGCTTGGCTGTGCACGAAGGAAATCCTGGAAGAGTGCACAGGAGCCGGTGCAGCTGCAAATCACGCGGTACCCAGCAATGCAGTCTAGCGTGGGGAGGCAAGGACTTACCTCCACCAAACTTGGACTGAAGAGTCACTGGACTGTGGTAGTCACTTGGACAGAGTTGCTGAGTTCCAGGGACCACGCTCGTCGTGCTGAGAGGGGACCCAGAGGACCGGTGATGCAGTCTTTTGTTGCCTTCGGTTGCAGGGGGAAGATTCCGTCGACCCACGGGAGATTTCTTCAGAGCTCCTGGTGCAGAAAGGAGGCATGCACCACCTGGAAAACGTCGAGAAAGCCGGCAGGATGAAACGATACAAGGCTGCTAGTAGTCGTCTTGCTACTTTGTTGCGGTTTTGCAGGCGTCCTGAGCAGTCAGCGGTCGATCCTTTGGCAGAAGGTGAAGAGGGAGATGCAGAGGAACTCTGGTGAGCTCTTGCATTCGTTATCTGGTGAGATCCCCAAAGCAGAGACCCTAAATAGCCAGAAAAGGAGGTTTGGCTACCTAGGAAGGAGGATTGGCTACCAAGAGAGGTAAGAGCCTATCAGAAGGAGCCTCTGACGTCACCTGCTGGCACTGGCCACTCAGAGCAGTCCAGTGTGCCACAAACACCTCTGTTTCCAAGATGGCAGAGGTCTGGGACACACTGGAGGAGCTCTGGGCACCTCCCCTGGGAGGTGCAGGTCAGGGGAGTGGTCACTCCCCTTTCCTTTGTCCAGTTTCGCGCCAGAGCAGGGCTGGGGGATCCCTGAACCGGTGTAGACTGGCTTATGCAGAGATGGGCACCATATGTGCCCATCAAAGCATTTCCAGAGGCTGGGGGAGGCTACTCCTCCCCAGCCTTCACACCTACTTCCAAAGGGAGAGGGTGTTACACCCTCTCTCAGAGGAAGTCCTTTGTTCTGCCTTCCTGGGCCAGGGCTGCCTGGACCCCAGTAGGGCAGAAACCTGTCTGAGGGGTTGACAGCAGCAGCAGTGGAGACCCCGGAAAGGCAGTTTTGCAGTACCCGGGTTCTGTGCTAGAGATGCACCCCAGAATGGCATTGGGGTGACAATTCCATGATCTTAGACATGTTACATGGCCATGTTCGGAGTTACCATTGTGACGCTGTACATAGGTAGTGACCTATGTACAGTGCACGCGTGAAATGTGTCCCCGCACTCACAAAGTCTGGGGAATTTGCCCTGAACGATGTGGGGGCACCTTGGCTAGTGCCAGGGTGCCCTCACACTAACTAACTTTGCACCCAACCTTCACCAGGTGAAGGTTAGACATATAGGTGACTTATAAGTTACTTAAAAGCAGTGGTAAATGGCTGTGAAATAACGTGGACGTTATTTCACTCAGGCTGCACTGCCAGGCCTGTGTAAGAATTGTCAGAGCTCCCTATGGGTGGCAAAAGTAATGCTGCAGCCCATAGGGATCTCCTGGAACCCCAATACCCTGGGTACCTAAGTACCACATACTAGGGAATTATATGGGTGTATCAGTATGCCAATGTGAATTGGTAAATGTAGTCACTAGCCTGTTAGTGAAAAATTTGGAAAGCAGAGAGAGCATAACCACTGAGGTTCTGGTTAGCAGAGCCTCAGTGAGACAGTTAGGCATCACACAGGGAACACATACAGGGCACATACTTATGACTGCCTGGCAGGGTCCCAGTGACACATAGACTAAAACAACATATATACAGTGAAATATAGGGGTAACATGCCAGGCAAGATGGTACTTTCCTACAATACTCTGTGCTCATTATAAGCTGAATGAAAGATTATCTATCAAAACCGTGCTCTGATGGCTTCTCTTCAACTGCTCAAGGGTCCCAGAACCACTGCACCTGCTTCCCTCTAGCCCTATACCACCCCTCTGATGCCCCACCTCGGCTTACACATCATGATCCTGCCCAAGGTAAAGAAAGAAGACAAAAATAAATAAATACAGTAGATTATATTAAAACTGATACAATCTCTTTTTGAAAATTCTCACCTGCACACTAGCCCTGGCTCCATAGGAGCACCAGGAAACTGCTGAATGAATAAGCAAGCCAGGATTGGCCTTGCCCCCATAGCCGCACCCACTAGGCTGTGCCACTGACAGACATGCAAGGGAGAATCTAGATATGTACTGCAGTGGTGTATGTGGGCTACGTCATAAAAAAAATTAGAAACCGAAGTTTAGGCACCAAGCATGAATGCAGTAAAAAAAAAAACTGGCCTAGAACGTCACTGATACATCTGCTGCTAGGCTGATATGCCTCACCATGCTACTACGCTGTGCAGGTGACCGCGGACAACGTGCTTGTGCCCGCCAGCCCCATCCGGAGACACTGTTCGAGCGATGATTTTTTTGCCCTGGGAAACTGCAAGCGGAGAGAGCTGGTGAGCCAGGTGCAACAGAACATTCATCCTGGAAGAGAAAGCCTCGAAGACAGTTGCCAGGCTAGTGTGGGGCAACTGTGCCGGCCCCCGCGGGGAGCTGCGAGGTGCACAGCGTACGGTGTGAGATGGCTGTGCTCAGGGAGGATTGGGGGCTGAGGCGGTGGAGGTTGAAGTGTGCATGGTCATTGACCTGCAGGCATAAAGAAGTGGGAAGAGATATTGTTGAACCCATTCAGAGGCTCGAAAGGCCCTGAGGCCAAAAGAGGCAGTACAAGGAAGTTGGGTGGAGGCGGCGGCGTTCTGGCAGCTTCTTGGTGGGGCATCGGCTCAGTCAAGCAGAGGTAAGTACTCTGGAGTGATTTGTTATAATTAAGGTGCCTAAGGAAAGCAATTATTGGAAGCAATTGTATAGACATGAGGGCACAGAGACCTTAGAGTAAATGTCTAAGCTAGGTATCAAGGGGAGATGGCACCTGGGAGAGGGAAGCTACGGAAAAGGCCCATTACCAACACACAGACTCTGTATTGGTATTAGAAGTCAGGTCATTGGAGGATCCGGAAGAACCAGAAAGTCGTGATAGAGAAGGTGAAGGAAAGCCTATAGGCAGAAGGGGACCAACCCAATATGGTAGCGTTCCAAGGAATGAGTCTGGGGGGTGGGGGAGGCGTCAGTGAGTAAATCGATAAAAGAGTTCATAGGTAACCACTTCAAATGAAAGATACCTCAACCTCTAGTTGAGTTGGGACTTATGGGAGAAGAACTACCAAGGGACTCTGGTAGCCGATCATTGGATTTAAGTTTACCGATATTAAGCATGATGGAATCATTGAGCAAGAACGAACTGAATATTGAACCAAGACTGTCCTCGTCACCAAGACTCTTTTCGCTTTTTAGAGTGGAGGCAATATGAAGAAAGGAGTGGGGATGTAGAGGCAGGGTCTGGTCGGGAGGATCATCTTGGCTGTGGGGGGGAGCCAGTGTCATCCTCAGCATCTCTGCTGGACATTATGTTGATGTTACAGAAGACTTTGCAAGGGTTACTAGAGGTTTCAGTAATGAGTCACAATATTTTGAAAGTGCAGAAGGATTAGTTCTAGGTAATTGCTAGGGGAACTGAAGCAGATAAAGGCTCTCATGCTGACCATGGTTAGACCTGTGGAAGGGGAGAAACAAGAACCCGAAGTACCATACAAAGAGGAGGTAGGAGCACACAGTGTGTACGTGTCAAGGTAACCTATGCTTGTGAAAAGGCTAGGGGAATCTACTTGTTATAGGCGGTACATACCAAGACCTAGAAGAGTAAAATCTGTGAAGGGCAAGAGAATTAATACTAGGAATTCTAAGGTGTCCACTCAAGGGGGCAGAAGAAACTCCCTAACACATTATCATGAAATCAAACCATTCAAAAGGCCATTATGGAAACGGGAAGGATCAGTGGTCAAAAAGGGGATAGAAAGAGAACTCAGGGGGTTTGTGAAGGAAGGAACCCTCAGGCCCTAAGTAGAGAAAAAATGAAGTCTGAGAAGCATGTAAAGACCAGGAAGGATATGCAAAATCAGAGGGTACTGAAAGGGGGAAGGTTGGGAAAGGAAAGGAAGGGTAGTGTGAGTAAGGGCCGCGAGGTTTGGTATTCACAGCTATAAGGAATGGAGTCGGTAGCAACCTATGGCTGTATTTTGAACCTGCCCAAAAGGAGAAAAAAGGGAAACAAACAAGGAAGTTAGTCCCCCCTCAATCGATCTAAGTTATTGGTTATTGTTTGCCTTCTCCAAATGTCCTGGTCTGAAAGATATAGGAACCAAGGACCTTAGACAGGTAGGCTTTACTAAAAATAGTAAGGGGAAGGAAGTGACTGAAGTCCTGTTGTATTCAGGGTTAGTTAAGTTGCTACTTGTAAAGGCCGAAAGTGAGGTATTGAAGGAAAGGATAAGTTTTGTTCAGAGAACTGAATTGTTGGAGCACGATGGTCAGAACAAAGCATTCCTTAGATGCCATGCAGGGCTTGGCTCACGACAAATTAGGGTATGGGCAGGGGGTATAGAGATATGGATAGCTTGGAAATAACTGCGCAGACCCAAGGTACAGCCGTGCCTGGGGTGAGTCATGAGAATAGGTATGCAGCCTTATCTTTCCCAAGTTATGAGGAGGAGGGTTGGTTGAGTGAGACTGATTAGGACTCTGGGTTGTTACACAGTCTAGGGGAAACAGTAAGATTTGAACAGGTGATTAAGATGCATGAGATCGTGTGTATGCAGGAAACCTGGCAGTGACACGGAACCCAGAGGTTTGATGGTTTTGCTCAGTTAAATAGGATTGTTAAGAAAACCCATCAGAAGCGACCCTCTGGGGGACTAATAATTTTGGTCTCCACAAAAATCACTAAGAAGGATGTTCCAATAGTATTGACATGTAAATGGCTGATGGCATGTAGAGTGAGCCTGCAGGACTGAGTCACAGGATTTGACTCCATGATAATTGTTAATGTATTTGTACAGGACATTTGTGGCGTAGAATATAGACTTGAATTGGGAAGATTCAAGGATGAGATAGATGTATTGTGTGGTAGGTTCGATCAAGATATACTCATTATCGCAAGGGAATTTAACTACAAGTCAAACCCCGGTAGAATAGATCCATGGCACAAAGAAATAGTATTGGTATATAATATCAATTCTACTAGCCTCCCGGTTACAAGATGTGAGGCACAGGAGGAAGAACTTAAATTCCTGGCCTCAAAGGCCCTATTTTGCATCAATGGTCAGATGAAGTGAGACCGGCCTGCTAATCGAACATTTTATGTATACGGGGCAGCCTTGCCCAATTGATTATATTTTTGATAAACTTTGATAAAATGGATTGGTTTTGTGTAGTGGAAGAAGGAGGAAGCGATCACTACAAGTAGTTGCTTGTTTAAAGGTGGTCTTGAAAGGTAAAAAAGGGCAAGAGGATCACGTTCAGAACTCCTGAGGGAAAAGAAGCCCTTGGTTTAATGAGAAATGGTGGCAACTAACGGCCCTAGTAAGAAAACGAGACAAAAGCCTCAGATTGAGGTTTAATAACGAGAGTTATAATAGCCTTCAAGAATTGAAGAAAGTATAGAAAGATGGGGTTCGTAATCAGAAGAGGTTATATAAGAAGTGCTGGGAATATTTATTGGAGGCAATACATAGTAAAAACTTAAAAATGTTTTGGAAACTGGTGCAGGATTGATCTGGAAAATCACAGTGGGGTATGAAGTGTGTGGTGAAAAAAGATATCTGGGCTCAACACCTAAAAGAAATTTATAGTGCTGGGTTAGAGCAGGTGGCAGGGCCAATCACCCTGTGGGTGGGGGAAGATGAGGTTACTAGATCCCCATTCTTGGTAAAAAAATATTAAACACACTATACTGGAATTGGTATTGACTCGAGCAGCCGTCCGGATAATCTTCCGGCTGCTATGCTATGATAAAGACCCGATCTGAATGGTGGGCAAATTTTTTCTGCTAAATGTTCAACAATATATTGGATTTAGGCCAGTTTCCTGTAAGTTGGAGAGGTGCAATTGTTAGGGCCATCTATAAAAGGGGGACTGTAAAGGACCCAAAGAATTATAGGCTGATTAACCTGTTGGATGTTGGGGCAAAAACTGTTTTCGAAAATTGTAATGGGAAGTCTTAAGGATTGGGCTGTTACAGAGGGCAACTCAACCATAGATCACTGTTTTGCCTTATGGTCCATCGCTCTGAAGTCGATAAAGCAAGGGGGAAGGTTGTTTTGCTGTTTCGTGGACTTCCGTACTGGTGGATCGTAAGTGCCTTTGGGAAACCTTGACTAAGCAGAATATACCAAAGAGCCTGTTGCTGTTAATTCAGGAATTGCATATGCTAATTTTGGCCCAAGTTATTTTAGTTGAGGATGAGACCCTAACCCAGAAAATCCCAATTAGTAATGGGTTATATATCAGGAATGTGTATTAGCCCCTCTTTTGTTTTCCCTGTTCATCATTGATTTGCCCGCTGCAAAGGTTGTGGAAAGGGGTGTAAGCCCCGAAATGGATGGGCATCATATGGCATGCCTTTTGTATGCCAATGATTTAGTGATATTTGGCCAAACAGCGGTAGGCTTACAAAGAAAGCTGGACGCATTCGCAGATTATTGCAAAGCAAAAAGGTTAGGGGTGAATTGGAAGAAGACAAAAGTGTTGCGTATTGGGAGTAAAGTCACTAGATTTAGTCGGTAATTGGGGGGGGGAGGAGGGAGGGGGGTGCACAAAGCTGGATCAGGTGAACGAATACAAGTACTTGTGGGTTTGGTTCACACCATCCTTGAGGTGGGATGTACATAGTGAAGCAGCAAAAATAAAAGCTCTCGCCTCAGTAAGCGGTCTGAAAAAAATTAACAAGGACTACAGTGAGATATCCCATAGGCCAATACTAAAAGCCTACGCGGCCATGATACCCTCACAAAATTTGAACAGTGCTGAGTTATTGTGTGTGAGTGGGAAAAGTAATTGGGACAGGGAGGAGGGGAAATGTATGAAAAATATTATGTCCCTACCAGTATCAGCAATGATTCAGGCTATGAGATTGGAAACGGGAATGGTGTCTTCGGTGGTATTGGCTCAAGGAGCTCTAATTAGGTTTTGGAATCGGCTGAAGGCGGGAGAAGAGCAAAAGGTTGCATTATGGTGAAAGTATGAGGTCGTCAAAAGTGAAATGAAATGGGCTAAGTGTGTAAGGGAAAGGTTGGTGGATATTTGTAGTAGTATGACGGTAAAACTTGGCTTGGAGAATCTTAATTTGGAGGTTTCAAAGAAGGATATCAAAATACATGGCAAGGCACTGTCTAGAGAATATGATCTGAAATATTTAGGGGTAAAAGTTCAGTCTAGTTTATGTTAAATTCATGGGGAAGTGAAGACTGGCTCCGTTATTTGGATTTCCTTTCTAATCGCAGGATAAGATATGAATTATTAAGAGCAAGAATTGGAATTAATCCTGGTTACTGTTCAATGGAGATAAAATCGATTTTGATGGATGCTGCTGGCAATTGCACTTGTGGCCTGGGAACTAAATGCGATATTTTGCACATTTTAAAGGATTGTTGGTCAGTCCTGCTTCCACGGAGAACATGTTTATGTCCAATATTCACAGAATATGGAATTAGACATCGAGCACAAGTGGTTTGTACTCTTGACGGAGATGCGATTCCTGGATATTGCATGTGCGCCATTGGCAGGTTTTGGTTGCTGTAAAAAAAAAAAAAAATGAAGGTGCGTCCGAATAGTGATTATTATCATTGCAATGTGGTTATTTTAGGAGGATTTGTGTACTGTATGTTGGGGGAAGCTAGATGCAAAGGGTGTATGGATCTGATAGGAAGATTTTAAAGGTGGTTTTAATTGTTTTATTTGGGGGTATTTTATTGTATTTATGTGGGAATTGCTTATAAGTGAGGGGGTTTTATGTTGTTTAAAGACTTGTGGTCTGAATAAACATTTGTTGAATCTGAATCTAAAAAAACTGGCATGTTAGGCAAAAAATTGAAACATTTTGGTTTTGCAGAATTAGGTTTACTTTTACACTTGTTTTCACTAGCAAAATGTGTGCATTTCATAAACTGACAAGCTGTTCTTTGGAGATAAAATGATTACATTTGCAATCGGACATTTGAGTGACAATAACTCATGCTGTCTGAGGCGATAATCTGGAAGACTGGTATAACATAGAATAACATTGGTGTACCCATGCCTGCTGTCCGAACCTGCAAGGTATCTAAACCTGAGCGATGGTTCCACTGTAAGAGACTGGACAAACTGTGTAGCTCTGCAGTGTATAGCCTAAAAACAGACTAATGTATGTATTAATTCACCCTTCCCAAGCACAATGAGTAATACGAATGATAATCGATTTGGGGCAGAGAACATATAAAACTTAAAAGGTACAATTTAAATTGATGCTGTAAAAATGATATACTAGATGAAATCTTTTCTGAAATGTTTTTTGCCATTTTTAGGGCAACTGATTAAAAAATGCACCATGTTTCCACCTTTTCCCCTCATCAATGTACTCATTCTAATATTCATTAATAAATAACAGGTATAATAATCTATATCTCCAAGGGAAACCGAGCTATTTACTCAGAAAACAGGTGGGTATGGTGGCACCCACAAAAATAAAGTAAGTAAAGTACAGTTAAGGAGAAACTGCATCAGAAAAATTTTCCTTTCACTAGACACAAATGGCATTGCTCTTTCCATTGCTTCTTTGTACTGCAGAGATTGCACTATCGTTGCGCTTGTTGCTTCGTCATTTTCATCTTATTTCTAGTTGGTTATCTCCAGAAAGGACAGTGTATCAGCTTTTACTTACTTATGCTCCATTCCGCAGCAGTGTGCAATGTTCTGCACAACACCGTCGTTTCGACTTTGTTTCCTCTCAACGGTATACGGTAAGATATTTTGAGCAGCTGAAAACATAACTTTTTGTGTGAACGCAGCTTCTCTTCTGTCTCACTAGTGCAAGGTCAAAAAGGTCAGGTTCATCTCTTGTCACTGTTATCAGAGTCCAAGGCTGTTTTTTCACAGCTGTCACAAACTGTTATGCAGCCTCCAATGTTTTTGTGTGCTTGTCCTCCTGTTTCAGCACCATGACCTCCAACTTTAAAGCAGCATCTTCACGTAACATCAGCACTGCCTTCTTCTGTATTGAGCTGCTTTATGAAATGTTACTGGTGGGGTCCTTGCCTTTCCACTGCAGCGCTGTCACTTTCTTAACTCTTTTTCTTTTTTTTGTGCCTACTTTCCTCTTCTGCCGCTACGTCTCCCCTTCTTCTGTACTCAGTTAAACTCTTTGCTCCAGTTTCATCCCCCGTTCACCTCGTCGCCATTATTGTGCTGCTGTATGTAGCAGGAGGAAGACACGTTGACACCAAGAAGGGGTGCATACTCAAACATAGTTGGAATCCCACTAGGAGCGGATGTAACGTGGTGCTCAGCTCTGGTCAAACTGATCAACTGTACCCCCCGGAACACAGAACTTTTTCCAGTCTAAGGCATTCCAGAGGCACAATACAGTTAGCGCCTCCTCCCTCACAACATGAGGCACCGTCAAAAAACTAACCACGATAACATGCTTCCATTGATACGGGGCCACACTTTCGTATGCATGACGTTGGATCAGTATGTAATTCTCAAACCGCTTTGCAATTTCAGATTCATGCACTTAAATAAATGCACGTTTTCCCGACAACATAAGCAGTAGTCAGCAAAGGTACCTGGGCAAGTAGACATAAAAGCAGAGAATGTAATGAACACTGAGACGAGATGAAAGGCACAACACATTTAAACAAGCTCGTCAAAGCATTCACTACCAACTCAGAATATTGCCGATTCCCCCCGCCTACCACCCCCCAACATTCCACAACCGAATCCTAAGGCAGCGCACGAGGTAGCACGTGCACAGACACACGAGGCAAGGGTCGTACAAAGGACGACACGGAGAAACATAGCAGAAAACTAATGTAAAACTTTACAGCATGTTACATCTCGTCTCTTCTTTAGGAAAAGTTAATGCATTAGACAATCTTTGTATCTAGCTGGCAACCCCACAATAAGTAAATTGCCACCTTCCAACCTTTAACGGTTACTGAAACAGCATCATTCAATTTGTTCAAATCGTCTACAAAACTAACATCAGTCGAAGTGCAAGCAAAGGTGTGATCATTTATTCAAGAAAAACACTCTTAACGAGGCAGGCGAGAGTCCTGTGGAGTCCTATGCACTTTCTCCCTCTTCACACTCAAACGTATGGGTTTCGGGGCAATCTGAGATGAAGTTAGAAAGGCACGAGATCGATGCTACTACTGCCCATTCTCCAACTAAACAGCAGAACCATTCATCCTAACCATTCGCAAGGGTTTCCTGAATTTACTAAAACCCACTTAGCTGAGAGATGCTTCTTCCTGACAAAATAATCAATTGTGACCTTAATAAGAGTCATAACTCCCATTTATCATACTATCCTGCCTTACTCTGACATTCTAATGGATCAGATAATTTGCCTCAGCCACCCAGAGAGCGAAATCTCTCTTTTTCCCTTCTTTTAAAAGAAATTTCTTAACATCTAATTTTGTCTGACTCTTTGCACACTTGGTACTCTTGTACATACATGTCCACATCACAGCCCATAGCAGGCCACCAAAAGCCCATCCGAAGCCTTTTTTTGTACTAGTCATCTCCAAATGACCTTCATGTGCCAATACAATGAAATGGTGTCTAGTTTCTGTCAGTACAACCAAAGCATCATGTCTGAGAATAAAAATATGGAGACATTCTCTCCAGCCCACCCTTTTCCAAGATGCCGACCTGTCATTGGTGGACGTACGAATAAGGAAACGTCTGCCCAAAATAACGGAGTCACTACCCACACATGTCAAAAGCTCATGCTCAACTATAGAATAATGTGATTTTCTCAAACTGTAGCAGGCAAATGCTATCAGCCGCTCTTCACACTGCCCAATCTGTCTCAAAAAACCATTTAATCCAATTTGCATTCATTTTTGCTAGGACTACATTTAACCAAAAAAACTTAAATGAGATAGCTTGCCTTGGTTTATTTCTGTTCCTGTATGTAGCTTTCAAAGTCTCTTCCTCAAACTCAGCAGGTTTCCTAACCCCTTCGCTGCCAGGCTTATTCCCCCTTAGGTGGCAGGCCTTTTTTTGGTTATTTGGGGCAGTTCGTGCTTAGGCCCTCATAACTTTTTGTCCACATAAGCTACCCATGCCAAATGTGCACCCTTTTTTCCCAACACCATAGGGATTCCAGAGGTACCCAGAGTTTGTAGGTTCCCCTGACGGAGACCAAGAAATTTGCCAAAATACAGTGAACATTTTGTTTAAAAAAATGGGGAAAAAGGTCTGCAGAAGAAGGCTTATGTTTTTTTTCCCTGAAAATGGCATCAACAAAGGGCTTGCGGTGCTAATATCACCAGTTTCCCAGCTTTCAGGAACAGGCAGACTTGAATCAGAAAACCCAATTTTTCAACACAATTTTGGCATTTTACTGGGACATACCCCATTTTTACTATTTTTGAGCTTTCAGCCTCCTTCCAGTTAGTGACAGAAATGGGTGTGAAACCAATGCTGGATCCCCGTCAACAAGAGAATCACCTTCCGCCTCCTCACCCACGCACACAAAGCCCTACACGACCAAGGCCCGAGCTACCTCAACAGCCGAGTCAACTTCTACGCTCCCACGCGCCACCTCCGATCAGCCAACCACGCCCTCGCCGCCGTCCCCCGCATCCGAAGAGCGACTACAGGAGGAAGGTCCTTCTCCTACCTGGCCGCCAAGAACTGGAACTCCCTCCCGACCGACCTGCGCCTGACCCAAGACCACCTCTCCTTCAGGAAGAAGCTGAAGACCTGGCTATTCGAGCAGTAGCGGCACCCCCCCCCCCCAGCGCCTTGAGACCCTACGGGTATGTAGCGCGCTTTATAAGTGTCATTGATTGATTGATTGATTGATCCCAGACAGATAAACATTTCTGAAAAGTAGCCAAAATTCTGAATTCACCAAGGGGTAATTTGTGTAGATCCTACAAGGTTTTCCTACAGAAAATAACAGCTGAAATAAAAAGATATTGAAATTGAGGTAAAAAAAAAAAAACAGCCTTTTTTCTCCACGTTTTACTCTAACTTTTTCCTGCGATGTCAGATTTTTTAAAGCAATATACCGTTACGTCTGCTGGACTCTTCTGGTTGCGGGGATATATAGGGCTTGTAGGTTCATCAAGAACCCTAGGTACCCAGAGCCAATAAATGAGTTGCATCCTGCAATGGGTTTTCATTCTTTACCGGGTTTACAGCAATTCATTTGGTGAAATATAAAGAGTGAGAAATAGGTATCAAGAAAACCTTTGTATTTCCAAATTGAGCACAAGATAAGGTGTTGAGAAGCAGTGGTTATTTGCACATCTCTGAATTCCAGGATCCCCATACTAGCATGTGAATTACAGGGCATTTCTCAAATAGACGTCTTTTTTACACATTGTCTTACATTTGGAAGGGAAAAATGTAGAGAAAGACAGGGGGCAATAACACTTGTTTTGCTATTCTGTGTGCCCCCAAGTCTCCCGATAAAAATGGTACCTGACTTGCGTGGGTAGCCCTAACTCCCACAACAGGAAACGCAGCAAAGACATATCACATTTTTACATTGAAAACTAACGTGTTTTTTGGAAATTGCCTAGCTGTGGATTTGGATCTCTAGCTCAGCCAGGAAACATACCAAACCTGTGCATTTTTTTAAACTAGATACCTATGGGAATCCAAGATGGTGTGACTTGTGGGGCTCTCACCAGGTTCTGTTACCCAGAATCCTTTGCAAACCTCAAAACTTGGCCAAAAAAACACTTTTTCCTCACATTTCGGTGACAGAAAGTTCTGGATTCTGACAAGAGACACAAATTGCCTTCCACCCGATATTCTCCCAAGTCTCCCGATATAAATGGTACTTCACTTGTGTGGGTAGGCCTAGTGCCCACAAAAGGAAATGCCCCAAAACAGTATCTGGACACATCAAAATTATCAAATACAAAACTACCTGTTTTTGCATGGGGTGTGGGTCACCTGCGTTTTTGGTCCTGGGCTCAGCAGCCATACAGGGAAACCTACCAAACCCAGACATTTCTGAAAACTAGACACCCGAGGGAGTCCAGGGAGGTGTGACTTGTGTGGATCCCCCAGTGTTTTTTTTTTACCCAGAATCCTCAGCAAACCTAAAATTTAGCTAAAAAAAAAAAAATCTAATTTTTCCCACATTTCTGTGTGGGATCACAACATCAGGTCAAATTTCATACCACCCAATGTTCCCTAAGTTTCCTGGTAAAAATGATACCTCACTTGTGTAGGTGGGCCAAGTGCCTGTGACAGGGAAGAGCCAAAAACATGTCGAAATTGAGGGGGAACCAAAGCGGGTCCAAAAGGTCAGTTTGAAAAAAAACATTTTAAGGCTGACAAGTGGGGCAGAATTTTTATCTGTATAGATGAGACAATGCTGGGTGGTAGGAATTTTGTGGATTCCTGCAGATTCCGGAAGGTTCTGTCACAAAAATGTGGGGAAAATGTGTGATTTCCAGCAAAGTTGGAGATTTGCATTTGAAGCACACCACCATGGACTCACCCAGATGTTTAGTTTTCAGATGTGTCTAGGTTTTGTGGATTTTTCTACATAGAACCGTCCCAAAGTCCAAAAAGTGCAGCCCTCACCATTCCAAGTAGGACGATTTTGAGAGTTAGCCAAGCTCTCATGGCCCAAATGCAAAACCAAAACCCAAAATAATCAAATGTCCTCTTGCTTGCCATGGGATAAGATGTTTTAGTGCGCGGGGGAGAGCTGAAAGACTGTTACCCCCTTCAGTTGGGGTAGGGGCATAACCATGCCCATACTGGTTGGTAGCCACCACCACACATTTTTTCTTTTATTCCCTGGCATCTTGTAGACTTAATCGACCCACTCCCCACCCGGGTGTGGATCGGGGGTAATTGCCCCATCTGCTCACTCGTGGGCAGAACAACTTTGGCCCCATTTATCTGGGGTGGGGGTATGGCCATCCCTGGTCTCCGGTGGACTTTGCCTTCCAAAAATAGGCTGACCAACAGTAATGGGGAGCGACCCTTGCCCAGGGGGCTCCCCCCCCCACCAAAACAAAACACACATCAATCTCTGGTGCCTAAGTGGTTTCTGCCCCCGGGGGTAGATCGGCCTAATACAAATAGGCTGATCTGCCCCCAAGGAGAGCAGAAATGGGCTAAAATAAATTTGCCCCCCAAGGGGAGCAAGCCTTGCCTAAGGGGTCGCTCCCCTTGCGTGAAATTGGCGCAAGAAAAAAAAATCCTTGGTGCCTAGTGGTTTCTGCCCCCAGACTAATAAAAATAGGCCAATCTGCCCCCAAGGGGGGCAGAAATGAACTAAAATAAATCCCCCCCCCCCAGGGGAACAACCCTTGCCTAAAGGGTCGCTCCCCTTGTGTGAAATTGATGCAAACAAATAAAAATCCCTGGTGTCTAGTGGTTTCTGCCCCCCTCGGGGGCAGATTGGCCTAATAAAAATAGGGATAACCAACAACGGAATATACAGATGTAGAAGAATGCCGTTCGGATTGGTTTCAGCAACTTCAGTTTTTCAGAGGTCCTTGAACAGCACTCTGGAGGATCTTGCAGGAGTCAAAGTATATCAAGATGACACTGAGTTTTTTGAGACACATTAGAAGAGCATGATGTTAGGACATGAATGGTATTAAAAAGTTTGAGAAACAAGGGACTGACACTCCAAGGTGACAACTGTAGAGTTCATAAAGAAGAACTTGATTTTTTTTTTAACACAGTTAACTAGGAATGGATGGAACCCAAAATGAAACTTGTTGATTGCATTAGATCAATGCCAGTTCCTAGAAACGAGGAGCCTGCTTTGTTTTTGGGTTTAGCTGCATTGTACAGCAAATTTGTTTCTACATTTTCTGAGAAACCTCTTTAATCAGAAGATTGTTAAAGAAAAATGCAGAACTTAAGTGGGATGAGGAGTTCAATGGGGAATTTGTGAAACTGAAAGAGGAAATGGAAAGGGTACAAAGTCTAAAGAGTTATTGTGCAGAGTATGAAAACATAATTTGTACTTATGCTAGTATTAAAGGGGTTGGCACTACCTTTATCCAAAGAAATGGCTATATAGAAAGGAAGGTTACATTCATATCACATGTTTCTAAACTTGTAGAAAAAAGGGTACTCAGTTATTCAGAGAGAGGAGTTGGTAGTCTTTTAGACAATCAGAAAGTTAAAATGTTTTGTGTGGGGCAAAGAGTTTACTGTAAAGGCTGATCATAAATACCTGAAGGAGGTGTTTAATAAGAAAAGGACTGATAACATCAGAGCAGGACTGCCAAATGGTTAACTGCCTTACAAGAATATGCTTGTCAAGTTTTATATGTACCTGTGAAAAGTAATACGGTTGCTTATTGTTTGTCAAGAATGATAAAAAGAGGGTACAGAGGATAACAAAGAAGAAAAGGTATGTGTAATTGAAGATAGAGCATTTGTGATGGAAGAATGGAAAGTATAGATCAATAGAGATAATGTTTTACATAAAGTGATACTGTTAATGGAGAATTGTTGGAATTCTAGGAAAATCCTGGATGAGGAAACCTAGCCTACTAGAATATAATGGTTCTAAAACAAGAAAGCAGCCTATGAATGTCAGGCATCTAGTGGAGAAAGTCTGGGATGAGATTGCCACGGGCCCTGTATGACCCATAAGGTGATTAATCGCTGGTTGATAGGTCTTGTAGATGGCCTGAAAATAGTTGAGAGTAATACTAAGAGTATAATAGAATTCCTAACTGAGATTGTTGCCAGAGAAGGCTTTCCAGGGCTGTTACTTACGCACACTGGTGTTCAATTTCTTTCACAGGAAATGTATACATTTTTTATGGAAATGGGTTTTAAGTATAAAAGAAGAGCACTGTAACATACAGGAAAAAATTATATGGTATAGTGGAGAGATTGAATAAAACGCTTAAGAATTTCATTCAGATGGTGAGATATGCAGGTAAAGACTGGAAGGTGGAAGTTAAATGGCTGGAGGACCAAAGAGTTACACCACTCAGTACCACTGGAGGGGTAGCTTTTCAATTATTTAGTGGAAGGGAAGTCAATACCATGTTTTTTCCAGCATGCACGAAGGAAGGTAGATGAGTTCAAAGGGGATCGTGAGTGGAGATGTAAAGAAAAGTGGAAGGTGCACTTAGACAGATGAAAAGCTGTAAAGAGACTTACAATTGAACTACAAGATATTGTGAAGATGAAGGCTCCTGTGAGTCATGAACAATTTTCTAAATTTAGCAGTCCGATGTGAGTTATCAAAGTATTTAAAATACTGTACAGACTGAAGACTTTCGCATCTGGAATTTGAGCAGAGTTGTCGAAATCAAAGATGCTACTGATCACAGTGGGAAGGGTTGGATCAAACTATGCCAAGGATACCAGGAGGATCGAATAGAGGCACAAAAAGAACCTAAAGGGTTGGAGGATTGCAGTGTGTAAATGATTCATTCTTTGTATGAATTGAAAGTATAAATGAATCATTTGGTGAAGTTATATTATTGTTCATAGTTTTCTCTGTTGTATATAGAAGGGAGATGTGTGGATATTAGTGTAATGGAATTACTGTTGAATTCCAGTTCTGTAATGAAGTAAGGAGTAGAATAAGGAATGTATGTGGAAGATACAGGGAGAACAGGATCCAGTAACCTGTGTGGCTTGAGCTGTGGCTGGAGTGATGTAAGAAATAAACTCAATTTGGATTGGATATACTCTCTTGCTTTATCTTTAAAACATTGATTATACTTTTCAAAACTTCTGCTTACAACAAAGTGGCTTTCCGAGCAGCATCTATCCACCCTATTTTAAGAAGAGCAAGCTCTACTGTCCAAAGGGGCCATCAAGAGGGTTCCAGACTCTGAATTAGGAACAGGATGTTAATCTGCTATTTTTTAGCACCCAAGAAGGCTGGATATCTTCATCTTATTCCAGATCTTTACCCTCTAAACACCTTCCTGAGGAAGTATAAATTCAAAGTGCTCACAGTGGCCCAAATTCCGTCTGCCTTGGATTCAATGGATGGCAAATGGATGGTAACGTTGCACCTACAGGACACACGCTTTCATGTACACGTTCTGCAGCCCCACAGATGTTACCTGTGGTTCAAGCTTGGTGTGGAGCATTTTTAGTTTTCTGTATTCCCCCATGGCCTTACCAGCATCCCTCAGTTGTTCACAAAAGTGACAGTGGTGATTGCTGCATATCTTTAGAGGCCGAGAATACTATTTTCCCCCTACGTCGACAACAGACTATTGAAGATGGGCTCACTACAGTCAGTCATAAATCACCTCGACAAACTTCCTGGTATTGTTGGGATTCTCGATCAACGAGCTAAAGCCACACCTGCCTCCTTTGCAAAGGCTCTCTTTTATAGGCGCTCCATGTGCCATTCAGGTCCTTTCCTCCACTGCAATGGGGCTCAGGACACTTAGGCTACAATCCTGATGCTTCAGCCTCCTTGCTGGATTTTGGCGAGACCAGTTCTGAGGCTTCTTGCCCTGTTGGCCCCAAGCATCCGGCTTTTCCTCTTTGCCAGTTGGCATACACAGGCTCTGCAACAGCATCTGAAACCCGAGAACCAAGGAAAACCTTTCTGATGTCATCCAAGATTTGGAGGTGACTACACAGAACAGCAGCAGACCCCTCTCCCTTTTCCACCCAGGAGAGACAGTGGTGACAGATGGGTCACTGTTCTGTTGGGGAGGTCACCTAGGAGATGTGGAAATCAGAGGGCTAGGTTTCTGGCAAAAACCCAGCCCCTCATCAATCTGTTGGAGTTGCGGGCTATTTGCCTGGCATTGAAGGCATGCCTGACTTCAATCGAGAGAAGGATGGTGAAGGCTGTCACAGACAATATCACCTCAATGTGGCACTCCAACAAGCAAAGCACAGCACCTTTTGGGTCCAGTGGCAAGAGGCAGTACGCCTCTGGAGTTGGTTGGAGTGCTAGGACATCTCCCTGATCATGAACTGCCTGGCGGAATCCTTAAATGCTAGGGCAGACAAACTCACCCAACGGCTCCTCAAGGATCACAAATGGTGGCTGGACCCAAAGGGTGTTAGAGCATCTTCTGACTGTGGGGAGAACCATTGCTGGTTCTTTTTGTCACCTCAAATGCACAGTGTCAATACTTCTGCGCTTTTGAGTTTCTTAGAAAACTCTCTCTGGTAGATGCGTTCTGGCTTGAGTGGAGGACAGGACTCCTATGCACTTTCCATTTATGCCTATCCTACCCCGATTTTCCGAAGAAGCTCAGGAACGACTCGACTGAATTCATACTTCTGGCTCCAGATTGGGCCAGGAGAGTGTGGTACCTGAAATCTGAGACATGAGCATCTGTCCGATAAGGCTGCCGCTTTGGGAGTAGCTTCTGCTACAGCATCAGGGCAGGGTTTTGCACCCAAACTTGCACAATTTACACCCTCATGAATAGTGACCGAGTGATGGCAGCTGATTGCGTTCAATGTAACATACGAGATTGTGGATGCTATTATTGCTGGCAGGCGTCTCTCTACATAGTCCATTTAAACCAAACACTGGGACAGATTTGTGGCCTCGTGTGGAGCCTGCAACACAGACCCCTTACAAGATAATTTTTTATTGTTCGTTTTAATCTTTGGCCCAGCAAAGTCTTGCAGTGGGCACTATTAAAGGTTATTTGTTGGCCCTAACTGCCTTTTTGCTTTTGCCGGTGCAACTCTACTATTTTAAATCATTGTGCTGCAGTTTATTGAATACTTGACACACACTTTCCCTCCCAAACTGCTTGTTTTGCCACAGTGGAACCTTAATTTGGTTCTTACAGTCATCATGTGCACCTCTTTCGAGCCTAAGCTCAGCTGTTTGTTGTTTCTTCTGACTCTTAAAACTGTCTTCCTAGTTACAATAAACGTCACCTTGTCTTGAGTGAGCTCTAGATCCTCTTGGTACTTTTTTTCCCTAGACAGACTGATGTTGAGGACCAGTACCGACTTCATGACAACTTTTCATGTTGGACAATCCATTGCCCTCCCAACATTTTTTGCTCCATTTCATCTCTCAAAAGAGGAGAAAAGACTCCATCAACTAAACCGCAGAAGAGTCTTACAGCTTTTACATTGATAAGACCAAAGACCACTGGATGAAAGATCAGGATTTAGCGTGGCTCTCTGGGGAAAAGAAAGATGCGGAGGTGAAGAAAAGTACTTTGTCAAGGTGGGTAGCCCTCTGCATTAAGATCTGCTATGCACTGGGCAAGAAGCAACCTCTGGTAGGACTGAGGGCTCATTCCACCAGGGCTCAGGTTGCTTACCTCCATGCTGGCACGCAGAGTGCCTTGCCTTTTCTTGATCTTTATCAGACCCAGATGTGGGCATCATTGGACACGTTTACTAAACACTACTGCCTTGACTGCCAGGTCTGACTGGTAGGAAACTGCACCTGTGCGGTCCTTCGGGGGGTTTTGATCTGAGCCCACTCCACAGACTCCCAATCTGAGGAGCTATTGTCCTGGTATTTGGTATCTGTTTTAAGGTGTGAAATCTGTGGTTAAAAGTATCCATCAGAAGAACAAGTTACTTACCTTTAGTAACCCTCTTTCAGGTGGCTACTTTGTCTAACCACAGATTCCTCACTGTGTACCACTTTCCCATTCTGTGGCGTGGTCTCTTTTTACCATCTAAAAAAGCCAAATTTAGAAACCTGCTCACTGATACTAACAACTACTTTGTGCTCTGTGTCTGAGGGCATGGAACTAGTCAAGCAGGAAATTGGCACACAAGGGAGTCACTTGTATGCAGCTCCGAACTCTTACTTCTGCTGCGGAATGCAGTCAACGAGGAGCAGCATGATGACACCTAGCGGCGAGCTGGAGCACTGCTGAGAAAACTTCCGGATTCATTCTGGCGCCTGGGAATGT
Organism: Pleurodeles waltl; assembly: GCF_031143425.1. NCBI lineage: Eukaryota > Metazoa > Chordata > Amphibia > Caudata > Salamandridae > Pleurodeles > Pleurodeles waltl. Next base: position 1,520,659 of record NC_090441.1, on the reverse strand, counting down.
TTCAAAGGCGAGAAATCTGCAGTGTAGTTTGAGTATCCACCAGAAACAGTTTACAGAAGGTGAGTAAAGTGTTTGTTAATAATACACATATTCGCTTAGCTCTTTTTAACTTCTGATTATACTTATGCTCACCCATACCTCTGCGCCTGATAATAAAACCTTATCCGGCGCTCTTATTTTGATAACTAGTACAGTTATTCAAAGACCCATTTTTAATAATTCAAGACTTGCTCAAATGTCTCATAATTACTTGCAGCAGGGCTTGAGGATGTAATCTGCTCTCACCCTGATGGCAAGGAGGCAGACTGATGCCAAGCTAGTTGAGTTTTGGTGCCATCTCTGGCTCCCAAGCCCTACCTCAGAGCTTGGCACCTTACCTGAACAAAGTCCTTGCAGTTTCATCTCCTAGTCACTGATGGTTTACCTCCCTCAATGGCCAAACGCATCAAGTTTCAAAGATCTGTGTTGAATATATTGTTTAGCAATTTTGTGCAGGGTACCTGTTCTTGAGTTTTACTAACTTGTGGCCCCTGTTGTGTGAGCAAGTTTCTTGCTAAATAGCATGCTTTTACAAAAGGTTTCTCAACATTATTTTTAAAGATGTGGTACTGGCTTGTTTACTTTTTAAAGTTCCCAATGTGTGTTGAGTGGGTAAAAACAACGGGTGCGACTCACAAAGGCACTGATGGATGAAAATGCCTTCACTTGCGCCTATCTGGAATTCACAAAAGGAATCCTGGCATTTGTGAACTGTTTTAATACTGCAGATTACTCCACAGTGATTGCTGAGAGCTACTGCCCAGTGAGCAGAACAAGGCACGGTTAATGTTGTAAGATTGTGAACGGCCACAAACTTGTACATTTGTGGACTTTCACAAAGTGAAATCCAACCCTTTCCCACCCTGCAAATGGTCTGGTTAAAGATTTACTATAGCCAAAGGATAAAGTAACTCCAAATGCAGGATGCAAAGGTGACAGTGGTATAAGGTAAAAGCATTTCCACAACAAAAAATGTATTCCGTGCAGAATAAAAAACAGGAATAAATGTTTTTTTTTTGCATAGGGCTCCATGTCCCCAATGCATCATGTTTGCTATGAATAGTTACTCACTGCAGAAATGAGAACCTGGGAAAAATATCATGGCGTTCCCTGTAGTATGTCTGGAAATCTGCACCTGACACCACTTTTCAGGAATACTACCAGACATGGTTGTGAATTCAAAAGAAGTGGTAAATCTGCAATTGTTTGTGTAAGTCCATTTGAGGGTGCACATTTACTACTTAATTGTAACTTTAGCCGTTCATTCTGACAGCTCAGTTCTATCAACCCTGGCCAAATAAACAGTGTGAAGAGATGATTTAAATTTTTAGGTCGAGCAGAGGCAGCGCGCATGCTCCTGTCTGCAAGACATGCTGTATTCAGTCTATGGGCTTTAACCACGTCCACAATTGCCATTCATTCCTTGATGTGCTTGTCTTAAATGTTTCCTTTTTATTGGTGCATTTTTCTAAATGTCCCTCCTTTTTGTGCATAGTTCCCTCCCAGGCAATTTCATTAAGAGGACATTTTAGATGGCCATCACACTATGTTTATGCTTCCTCCTGTTAAAGTGTGTGATGGCCCCTCCTCCCATCTGGGCTTTGTAGCCTTAGGGGGTCATTATGACCCCGGCAGTCGGTGTAATAGTAGAGGTAGTACCGGTACATACCTCCACTATTATGATATTGGCAGTTTAGCCAAAGCTAAACCGCCAAGTTAACACAAAGACCGCCACGGCAGTAACGACCGCCGGGCTGGAGACTAGTATCTCCAGCGCGGCGGCTGTCAATAGGCTGCCCTGGTAAATTTGACCCCGCCCACCGCCATGGTTTCGGTGGTGCTGTAGGCACTATCAGTGCCAGGGAATTCCTTCCCTGGCACTAATAGGGGTTTCCCCCGCCCCCCTCTCCCTCCTTAGAGTCCTTCCCCCTCCCACTCCCAAACCCCCATATATACACACATACACACACACCCATACACACGCATACACACAATCACCTACGCATGCATACATTCATACACACTCACAAACATACGTCCAGGCACTCACACAACACAACATGCACGTACACACACACCCACTCATGCACACACACATTAAACATACATGTATGCATTTAAACACAGTCACACTCCCCCACACACAACACCCCCCGCCCCCCTCTCCTGTTGGAGAACCAGACTTACCTGCTTGCAGGGGGTCCTCCGGCAGGAGACGGGACGCGGAGCATGATACAGTAGGCAGCGTTTTGCTGGCGTGGCGTGGCGTGGCGCTGCTGCTGGCAGCAGCGCCACCTTACTGCCGTCCGCTGCCATGACCGTAGCCGGAATTCTGCCACCCTTCTGCAGAATTCCGGCTACGGTCATAACTCCATGGACGGTCGGTAGCCACGGAGACGGTATGTTGGCTGCCGTTGCGGTAAGCGGCATTTGCCACCAATGTCATACTGAGGGCCTTAGTATTCTTTTGGTTGTCCATAGCAATGTGTCTATACCACACCACTGAAAACACCATGTCTAGAAAGGCACCAAAGGTTTCAGCTGCTTCTCTGGTCCCAGTGGTAAATCCTCATTCTTAATCCTATAGGTAGTGCTGCAGCTATTTCTCTGGTCCCAGTGGTAAATCCTCATTCCAAGTCCACTAGACAGTGGTGCAGTTGCTTCTCTAGTCCGAGTGATAAATCCTCATTCTTAATCCTATAGGCAGTGCTACTTGCCGTTTCTCTGGAACCATTGTTGATTAATGATTCTAAGCCCTCTAGACAATGCTGCTAGCTGCTTCACTGATCCCAGTGGTAATTTCTCATTCTTAGTCCTGTAGACAATGCTGCAGCTGCGTCTCTGGTCCCAGTAGTAATTTCTCATCCTGAGTCCTCTTCGCAGTGCTGCTAGCTGCCTCTCTGGTCCCAGTGGTAATTCCTCATTCTTAGTCCTCTAGGAAGCATTGCTATCTGCTTCTCTGGTCCCGCTGGTAATTCCTCTTTCTAAGTCCTCTAGACAATGCTGCAGGCTGCTTCTCTAGTCCCGTCGGAAATGCCTCATTCTAAGTCCTCCTCGCAGTGCTGCTAGCTGCCTCTCTGGTCCCAGTGGTAATTCCTCATTCCATCTCCTCTAGACAGTGCTGCTAGATGCTTCTCTGGTCTCAGTGGTAATTTCTCATTCTTAGTCATCCAGGAAGTGTTGCTAGCTGCTTCTCTGGCCCTGTCGGTAATTCCTCACTCTAAGTCCTCTAGAAAATGCTGCAAGCTGCTTCTCTGGTCCCATCGGAAATTCCCCATTCTACGTCCTCTAGGCAGTGCTGCTAGGTGCTTCTTCGGTCCAAGTGGTAATTCCTCATTCTAAGTACTTTAGACAGTGCTGGTAGCTGTTTCTCTGGTCCCAGCGGTAATTCCTCATTCTTAGTCCTGTAGACAAGGTTGTAGCTGCTTCTCTGGTCCCAGTGGTAATTACTCATGCTAAATCCTATAGACTGTGCTGCAGCTGCTTCTCTAGTCCCAGTGGTAATTCCTCATTCTTACTCCTTTAGGTAGTGCTGCTAGCTGCTTCTCAGGTCCCGTCGGTAATTTCTTGCTCTAAGTCCTCTAGACAATGCTGCAACTGCTTCTATAGTCCGAGTGCTAAATCCTCATCTCATTCTTAGTCCCCTAGACAATGCTGCAAGCTGCTTCTCTGGTCCAGTCAGTAATTCCTCATTCTAAATCCTCTAGACAGTGCTAGTGCTGCTGCAGCTGCTTTTCTAATCTGAGTGATAAATCATCATTCTTAATCCTATAGGCAGTGCTGCTTCCTGCTTCTCTGGACCAGTCCTTAATTACTGATTCTAAGTCCTCTAGACAATGCTGCTAGCTCCTTCTCTGGTCCCAGTGGTAAATCCTCATTCTTAGTCCTGTAGACAATGTTGCAGCTGCTTCTCTGGTCCCAGTGGTAATTTCTCATTCTTAGTCCTTTAGACAGTGCTGTAGCTGCTTCTCTGGTCCCAGTGGTAATTCCTCATTCTCGGTCCTCTAGACAATGCTGCTAGCTGCTTCTCTGGTCCCAGTGGTAATTCGTCGTTCTGAAACCTCTAGACAGTGCTGCTAGCTGCTTCTCTGGTCCCAGTAGCAATTCCTCATTCTTAGTTCCGCAGATAATGCTGCAGCTGCTTCTCTGGTCCTACTGGTAATTCCTCATACTTAGTCCCTAGACAGTACTGCACCTGCTTCTCTGTGTAACTCATCCATTCTAAGCCCTATAGGCAGTGCTGCAGCGGTCTCTGTTCCCAGTAGTAATTCTTCATTCTTAGCCCAGTAAACAGTGCTGCAGCAACATCTCTGTTCATACATCCACTACACTCCAAACTAAAACACATGGGGAAAAGACCTTGACATTTGCAACGCCAATAGCTGTAACTCTCACAAATGCGAGACCTACTGCATTGCAAATGCTTGCTAGCCAATGTTTTCTATATTGGTATAAATAGCTAAGATGGAAAGACAGCCAACGTTGTGGAAAAAAAAAAATGTTCAAAAGGCCTTATTCTTCCATTTTTTTTAAATTTCCCCCATGGGGTGCCGCAGCACCTGCTGTGCCCCTAGTTCCGGTGCCAGTGAGAAGCATTAGATATACGTGATACGTGATACATGCATGGTCTTAGTGCACCAAAGTAATAATAAGGTTTTCGAAAAAGGCCTAATGTTGTTCGATTTGCGGGACGATGGTGCCTGAACATCAAGTAAAGTTACTATGGTGCTATTTCATTTGTTGCAGTTAGCAACAGCAGGAGAAACAAATGAGAAGAGGTAGGGGGCCTTAAAATTGGTATCAGAAAAATGTAAGAAGTTAAATGGCATAATTTCTAAGCCTGTGGTATAGTATAGTAAAGAAATAATTTTTGAATAAATTGCAAACTGGGAAACTGTTATCCTTGGGGAAAAATCTTCTCTTGAACACACTGAATTACATACAGTCTGCAGAAATGACAAGAGCTCAAAACAATACACTGCAGAGCTCTGTTTAATATTTGCATATAAATAGAGCAGTTCTGTATCTTTCTCATTCATACATGTATGTATAAGTTTACTGTTCATATCTCTCAAGGTAGTTTTAAGCTGTGTGTTATCGAAAGATCTCTTGGGGACATGGGAAAAACTTACTCTGGGCTTACCATCCGCCCAGCGCTAACCAATGGTTGGTTTTCTTGTTCCCCTCGTTTGCTTGTGTTTTTCTTATTACATAGCTCTCCTTACACTTCTTGTATTTGTCTATCCCTGAGCCATAGCTTCTTTATCATCCTTTTGATCTGAAGACTTGTGTACTTCCAAGGCTCACATTCACAGAACTATTTTTTTCTTTTTGTTTAAGCACTCAAAAAGTGTGTTTTCTTGTTCTTTCCCTCATGTGTTGTTCTCCCGCTCTCTCAATTACCTGTCTCCCACACGCTTCTTAGTGCTCCTTCATCCTCCAACCTTCAAGTTCGCCTACTGTTTACCCTACCTCCCTACACGGGCTTAATTTTATTTTAATTTATTTCCTTCCCTCACCGGTCCCCATATCTTCCCCGACTTCTTCCCACTGTTGCTCTCCGAATTGACTTCTCTCCCACCCACTTTGCTCACCTGCTCCTTCATTGCTCCGCCATCCCCACGTATTTATTATTATTTTTTTTTAACAGGGACCTGGCAACTATCATTTGCTACTGGACTGCTCCGTTTAAAAAATACTTTTGTATATGTAAAAATCCAGTTTTTTTAAATTTACCGCTTTAAGTGATGCCTGCCATCTTGGAACAGTAAATTTAGAAAAACAGCAGCTGCTGTGTCAATTTGTATGAGGGGTGAAGAAAAGTTCTCCTGCTTTGAACAGTGTGCATATTCGGGCAGGGGGTACAAGCAAGCATTGCTCTGTTTCTTCGGATTAAGGAACCTGCCAAGGCGATCTTTGTGTGCCCAGTAGCTTTCAGGGGATTATAATAATGGTGTCCTGAATGCAGTGTGCACAGATAGCTCTCAAAGTCCTTCAGAAACTTTCATATAATGAACCACTAGCCTGGATTTTTGACATTTCCTGTGGAAGACTGGAGAGAGATTGTCAGCTCCGTAGAAGATCATACCTCGAAACACATGTTGGCTGGCTGTATAATGATTCTAATAAAGAATGATTTTAACTGAACAATATGGTCTGGATCTAACTGGATTTAATCTGCTATGGGAAGACACTTCAATTTTATTTGAGATTTTCAAAAATAGTTGAGATACACCTCCAGCAAGGTTAAAAGCTTGCAGGAGTGTTGACATCTGTAAGCATACATCCTCATGCATGAGCCACAGATGGAAGACTATGATCAACAGCAGTATAATGACATGTACAGGTCAAAAAGTCGAGAGAAATTGGTTTTGCCGGTGCATGTTTAAATTCTTGGTAACACATTGCTCTCAAGTCTATTTCAGAGCATCATAGCTGATGTGAGGGAAGGACCTGTGTACATGAGACCACTGTAACGTGGCACTGCTCAGTAGCACCTACTAAAATGTATGCATGCTGATCCTCATCAGCCTTGAGGATATCACTAAAACTGGAACACATCTTGGTGTTTCAGGCTCCTCTATGAACTTCACTTGGCTTGCAGAAATGTGCAGGTGGGCAGAAGAGAAAAAGTGGCAACAGATGTTGTGTGCACTTGCCAAACCACCACAGCAGTCTGGCAAGTGGACCCTCCAGAAGCTAAACAAAGCAAGCTTTTAGTATTCTTGTCTCACAATTTGGCATGGGCCGATGTCGAAGACAGTCCTGGAGGGTCTAGATGGAAAATGGTGGTAAACCACATTAAACAAATACAGTGAAATTAAGTTCACTGCAATCTAGTGGGAGTTGCCCTTCAGGTCATTAGAATCTAATACATTGTTTTCTTTAATCACAAGATGTGGAATTGATCTTCTTGTAGAGCAGAGATCTTCTGTTGTTGTGTTCAGTTCCATTGTAATTCAGAGGTCATATAATGAGGGTGAGCGAAAGGAGAAGATGTAATGGTGCACTTGGGGCCAGAGAGGTTGACATGTTTCCAGCAAGAGCAAACAATTTCCTACCTGCTTAATCACTATGAGTAATCTTCCATCTCCAAGCATTTAAAATATGCTGGGCATTCTCAACTGAACTCATAAGCATATCTCTATATCGAACCCTTCTATTCAGTGAATGCCAAGGGAGCCCCAGACAGTTGTTTGTGCATTGGCTGCAGACTGATTTAAATGTTAAGCTTTCAAACAATATAAACAATTAGACATCAATGTAAAATTTATTTGTTTTGTCATAAATCATATGCATGTTGTACTTTCTTTAACAGTAACAAAAATCCCTTCAGGACTTCATGAATGTATACCCAAATGTACAAAACAGATTAGATTGTTTCATTGGTGGTTAAGGAATCTATAAAGACTAAAGCCCTCAGAGTACCAGAAAATCAATCAATCAATCAATGCATTTATAGAGCGCGCTACTCACCCGCAAGGGTCTCAAGAAGGCGCTAGGGGGGGGGGGGTAGGGTTACTGCTTCTCAAAAAGCCATGTCTTGAGGCGCTTCCTGAAGGCGAGATGGTCCTGGGTAGTTCTTAGGTGGTTGGGGAGGGAGTTCCATGTTTTGGCTGCCAGGTAGGAGAAGGATTTACCTCCAGCGGTGGGTCTGCGGATACGTGGGACGGTGGCGAGGGCGAGGCTGGCTGAGCGAAGCTGACGGGTGGGCGTGTAGAACGAGAGGCGTCCGTTGAGGTATTCGGGGCCCATGTTGTGGAGGGCTTTGTGTGCGTGGGTGAGGAGCCTGAAGGTGATCCTTTTGTTGACAGGGAGCCAGTGCAGGTGTTTCAGGTGGGCGGATATGTGGCTGTGGCGCGGTATGTCGAGGATGAGGCATGCAGAGGTGTTCTGTATGCGTTGAAGACGTTTCTGTAGCTTTGCGGTGGTTCCTGCGTATAGGGTGTTTCCGTAGTCCAGGCGGCTTGTGACGAGGGCATGGGTAACTGTTTTTCTGGTTTCGGCGGGGATCCATCGGAAGATTTTTCAGAGCATGGGAAGGGTGTGGAAGCAAGAAGACGAGACGGCGTTGACTTGCTTGGTCATAGTGAGGAGGGGGTCCAGGATGAATCTGAGGTTGCATGCTTGGTCTGTTGGGGTTGGGGCGGTGCCCAGAGCCGTGGACCACCAGGAGTCGTCCCAGGCGGACGGGGAATGTCCGAGGATGAGGACCTCCATCTTGTCTGAGTTCAGCTTCAGGCAGCTGAGCTTCATCCATTCCGCGACGTCTTTCATTCCTTCCTGTAGGTTAGTTTTGGCAGTGGTTGGGTCTTTGGTGAGGGAGAGTATCAGCTGGGTGTCGTCGGCGTAGGAGATGATGTTGATGTTGTGTTTGCGAGCGATGTCGGCGAGGGGGCTCATGTAGATATGGATCCAGGAGGATGAGGGCGGTTGTTTCTCCGTTGTCCATCAGAGTTCTGATGTCGTCAGTGACTGCGATGAGGGTGGTTTCCGTGCTGTGGTTGGCACAAAAACCTGATTGGGAAGGGTCGAGCAGGTTGTTAGCTTTAAGAAAGTTGGTCAGTTGCTTGTTGACGAACTTCTCAATGACCTTGGGGAGAAGAGAGATCGGGCGGAAGTTCTTCAGGTCGTTGGGGTCAGCCGTGGGTTTTTTCAGGAGAGCGCTGACTTCCGTGTGTTTCCAGCTCTCGGGGAAGGTGGCAGATGCGAACGAGCTGTTGATGATGCTCTGGAGATAGGGGGCGATGATGGAGTCGGCTTTGTTGAAGATGTTGATGGGGGCACGGGTCAGAGGGGGAGCCAGAGTGGATGGTGTTCATGGTGATTCTGGTCTCTTCGGAGCTGATGGGGGTCCAGGCGTTGAGGGTAGTGGCGGGGGCTGTTGGTTCAGTGATGGACGGCGGGGTCTGGGGTCCGAAGCGGTCGTGTAGGTCAGCGATCTTTCGATGGAAGAAAGTAGCGAGGGAGTTGCAGAGTTCTTGTGAGGGCGTGATGGTGTTGGAGCTGGCGCTGGGGTTGGGGTTGGAGAGCTCTTTGACGATGTTGAAGAGTTCTTTGCTGTTGTGGGGGGTGTTGTCAAGTCTCTCTTTGAATAATGCCCTTTTGGTGGAGCGGATCAGCTGGTGGTGTTCACGGGTGGCGATCTTGAGGGCTGACATGTTTTCTGCGGTGTGTTCTCCGCGCCAGGTTTTTTCGAGGGTATGGCAGGATTTCTTGGATTCTTTGAGGGCGTATGTGAACCACGGGGGTTTCCTGATGTTGGTCCCTCTTGGGTGGCTTTTAAGTGGGGCGAGGTTTTCGGCACAGTTGGTGATCCATTGTGTGAGGCTGAGGGCTGCGTTGTTGGCGATGGTGGTGATGGCTGGTGGGTTTTGGTTCAGAGTTGAGAGGAGCTGCTCTGTGGAGATTTTGCTCCAGGGTCTGCGGGGGATTTGTTGTGTGCGATGGTGGTGGGTCTCCCGTTTGAAGGTGAAGTGGACGCATCTGTGGTCGGTCCAGTGTAGTTCAGAGGAGTGGCTGAAGGATATGTGGTTGCTGGCGGAAAAGATGGTCAAGCGTGTGGCCAGCGGTGTGGCTGGAGGTGTTCACCAGTTGCTTGAGTCCGAGGTTGGCGAGGTTGTCGAGCAGGGTGGCGGTGTTGTTGTCGTTGTTTTTCTCCAGGTGGAAGTTCAGGTCCACGAGGAGGATGTAGTCTGGTGAGGCTATGGCGTGCAGGCTGATGAAGTCAGTGATGGATTCGCTGAATAGGGCGCGTGGGCCCGGGGGCCTGTAGACGAGAGTTCCTCTGAGGGTGGTTCTGGGGTCGGTGTGGATCTGTAAGTGTATGTGTTCGGCGGCGAGGGGGGTGTCTTCGGTGGTGGTCGTGATGTTGATGGAGTTCTTGTAGATGATGGCGATTCATACGTTGGAGAGGGATGAGCATTTCTTTTCTGTTACATTTTCTGTTACATTTTAACAGTAACACACAGTTGTGCAGGTCCGGAGTGCTAACATACACTTAATGATTGTGGGATTCTGGGCAAATGGCTTAATCTCCTAGGCTCTTTAAAAAGATCTGTCCTTACGCAGTGTAATCGGTGGTCATGCAAAGCGTTCTAATGCCTTTGGGCCAAGTACAAGTTATATAAAACTGCAAAAATAAAATAAAAAAAATATATATATATTTTGCCCTGAAAGAAGTACGAGGCATTTGGAAAAAGCAACCGAACAACCACTAGAAACCCATCCTTTCTAAATCTGAAAGCAAAACTGGAAATTAGGCTAATAAAGTATCTGAACTAAATTTGAAAAAACAGATGTTACTACGGCGACAGGTAGTTCTTATGAACCTACTAACCTCAACATAGTTGATTAGATCACAAAACATACTGCTTCTGAACGCTTTGAACCCCCAGCTTGGTATACAAAGCATGTAGCGTTTTACCAAACCCCATAGGTTAGCGCTGTCCTGAACACCCTGATCGTGTGGACTATGCTTTGGATAGAGGGACACGACCCCTACCACATCCATGCGATTGTGTCTACACCTTCTATTCAAGAGTACTAGCAAGTACCTCCACTTCTTTACTTCGAAAGGGAGAATGAGAACCTGTACTTTTGCATTTCCATTTCAAGCAATGGTGCTTAACATGTCCAAGATGATTTACGTTTTACCCACCCATTAGTGTGCATGTACATATACCCTTTTGGACATATTCCCATCCACAATACAAAGCAAGATAGATGAAAGCTTTACTAATCGCCTTGGTACTAGCAAAATGCCAGATTAAGATTAATGTATGTGTCCAGAGAGACTAAATACTGAACTCTATTTCAAGGAGATATAACAGTCGGTTGAGGGTGAAGCTGTCATTATGAAAAAGATCAGGAGGGATGGTCAGCTGGAAAAGGACCTAGATCACTGGAGATTATTTCTACATTATCTATTTTACCTCCACAGTACTCTTCGTACCTTTGTCATCCTAATGACCATAAGACACCTTGAGGCATGCCACTACTCGTATACACACAATGTAGGACCCATAATGTGCACAACAGAGAAACTAGAATGTCTTCTGTTCTGAAATTGTGGCCTGTTATGTGGGGTGGAGCTCCTGCCTGAAGACTCTAGGTCTTGAACTTTTATTCCATTATCTATACTCAATTGTAATATGCATATTTGTTTTTCTACTAGTTGTCTATGCGCTGTTCCTCTTTGCTGTCCATTCCCCTTTCCCTTGCCTCGTGGGTTTGTGTGTGTGCTACCTCACAGACTGCCTGCCAGTTCGGGATGTGGAATATTGAGAGGTTTGCTGGCGGGGGAATAAACAGTAATTGGAGTTAGTAATGAATGCTGTAACAGCTTCAATAAACCGGTTTGCCTCTCATCTTGTTTGAGTGATCAATGCACTGGTAACGAGTGTGGGGGGGGGGGGAGGGGTCTCCTGATGAGCCAGACTTCCTGTTGATAGTTCCAGTCGTTTGTCTGTGAGTGTGCACCGTGCTCCCCTTGGTGCTGCTTCTGTCACATTTTAAGTGTCCTTGCTGGGCAGCTTCTGTACCTCCCAGCAGCTTCTCTGGGCTCACCAGAAGTGGGTGGACACTGCTTTGCTCTCCTGCACGTTCTTCGCTACGTCATCTTTCAAGTGAGCCCTCAGACTATTCTTCACAGCGCTTCAGCATGTCAGATACCAAGCCACCTGGGTGGAGCCCGCATTGTAGCAGATCACTGTAATGCCCTTGGCAATGGCACTGGAGGTGTCTGCATTAACTTTTCACCCAGGTAAACGTTTATTATTTGCCATGTAACTTAATAATCTACAACTATAACTCCTCCCAGTAAATTGTCTACTTTGAAACTGACTCTTCATATTCTTATCATAGGAATCTTTATGCATGTTCTTGTACCCACCATCATTCATTTGTGCTTTCCCTTGTTTTTTTCTTAAAGTGCTCCACCCACAGCGGTTACTGGAATCTGCTTTCCCCGCATCTTCTAAATACATTCCGTATTCTAGTCTTCCCTACATCATGACAGAGCTGGAATTCAAGAGTAATTCTATTGCCCTGAACACCACTAGTAGCTAAAGAAGATCAGAAAGTAACAGAAGGCCATGGCATTACTGGACAATCTGGAGGACCCATCTGTCAGATGTTAGAGATTGTCACCCTTGAATAAAATATTTTAACTTGCCTCTCATGAGGAGGTTGTGTGCTGCCAATAGTAAGCTAAAGTGGGTTGTGGGCTGATGTCGGAGAGGTGGGGGATTGAGAAGAAAGGTGTCCCTGGTAAACCCACCCTCAGGAGTAGCCTCGGTAGGGTTTAAACTAATATATAAACTGTCTGGCAGGGGTGGAAAAACCTAAGGAATGCAGAATGGTTCTACTTACCTTAAAGTGTTTGAGGATGAAATCAGCCACTTAGCCAAAAAGTGGCTCGGGGAGGATCCATCAAAAGGCATATTCACAAGGGATGCCTGCACATCTTCAGAAAAACCTGTAAATAGCAGCCATGCATGGCAACGGAGCACTACACTAGTGCCAAACACTCACCTGAAGCAAATGGCAGTATCTAAATGAGCCCAAATCTCATACATGGCTGCATCCTGGTCATTTTGAATAGTCTGTGCCAAGGAGGTCCTAAACTCCTCCAAGACTTCGCACAAGATCTCACTGACCACGTCCCAGAGGGTGTGATTATAGCAGCCTAATTAGCAGGCCACAATGACCAACCATATGGTAAGGCAGGCCAAAAGAGAAAAGTTCTTTCCTGAATGCCTCAGTCTTTTTCAATTCCCTGTCTGGAGGAGTCATGGAAACTGCATTAGGATTAAGGTTGCTGGTGGAAGCGTAGACCAACAAACTATCAGGAGTAGGGTACTGTGAAACAACATCTGGGTCGTCAGGCACCAGTCTGCAGTACCTGGCCACCTACCTGTTTACTGAGGGTCAAGAGCAAGTCTTAAACAAAGTGCCCATAAGAGTGTCAGTTAGGGATTCGTTAAATGAAAGTAAGGGCTCAGATGAGGCTAGCACAGGGTGCAAAACTTAGGTAAGGACAATTATCCTGAATTCAACCGAAGGAGGAACTAGGTCCACAACCTCAGCTGCTTGTCTACTTACAACAGCAAAGGAAGCACTCTCTTCCACTGGGTTCCAAGGGACAAGATCAGCCATGTATCAAGGGAAATACCAAGCCGACTGGACTTCTGTAAATCCACATCTAAACTGCCATCATCATAATTTGGGAATAAATCATCCCCATCATCAGCACTGTCCTCTCCAGGTGGTGGTAAACTCTGTTCAGAATCAGAACCAAAAAGATGATGAAGCGTCTGAGGATACTTCCACGGTAGTGTGTCTATTATGTGAGCTATATGTTCAGGTGCTGGGTGCACTGGGGTGGAACCAGAGCATGACCTCTGGTGGGATCAAGATGGATTTGGCCTTGGTGCCAGACATCTGAGTCGGCATCAGACCCCATTCTGGCACTAGTGAGGTTATCGATGTCAACAAAAGAGGGACCAGCACCGATTATGGAGCATGAGTAAACGTCAGCAAAACAGTTGGTGACAGACCAGAGGCAGGGGCTGGGCGTTCAGACAGCACCAAGGACAGATCTGCTGGTGGAAACCTGACTAGAGGTTCTGCAGATCCTTGGGGCCCAAAGGCAAACCAGAGGGAACCAGAAGAGTACCAAAAATATTCAGCATGACCTCCTTAAAGGACTTGAACTACTGTGGAATCGCTAAAGGCCCAGGGATTTCAAGGTGCAGCAAGACCAGTTGTGAAACTGACTCGTGAATCTGGGATCAAGCCCTCATGACTTTTATATAGTGACATCTTCTCTAAAGACAGAGAGTGGCGGGAAGGAGTCAAGTTCCACTGTGACTTCTTTTGCTTCTTCAACTCACTGAACAACCTCGACTGTGAACAAAACCTGTCACAGGAGTTTCCTCTAGAGCAGGAACAACTCCGTGGCTTCGATTAGGAATGGGAGTGGGACTTACGCGAGGGGTACAATTTCTTTGGATATTCGGTACATGTACATACAGCTTCACCTCATGGTCCCAGATAGCCTTGAGGGGCATGAGGGCACATTCCTCACATGAGTTGGAATTGTGAGGCCGTGCACAAACACTAAAAGAACACCTTATGCAGGTCTGTTACAGATATCTGTTTCAGACAGTCACAAAACCTAAATCCTGTAGTCTTCGGTGGGGACATTGCTTCCTTGCACACTGGAATTCAATTTGGAGAAAACCGGCAACTAATGAAAAATGAGCATAGCTCCAGATCCACATTAGCAGAAAAGAACGGACATCGCAGTGCAGGGATAGCACTTACATGCAGCTTCACTATGTCACTTCCATGGCAGAACAAAGCCAATGTGGAGCCACAGGGCATCACTTAGCATTTCTGAGAAAAATGTTTAGACCAGTATGGCACCTATGGATAATCTAAAGGCCACCTCACTCAACTGCTACAAACGGCCACCTCACTCAACTGCTATAAAGAAGAAAAGATCAGAAGAAATGAGTCACAAAGGTCAAAAGAATAAAAGCGAAAGGAAAAAATCCCCAAAGAGAATGTACAAGCTTAGTAAAATACCTATACACGAGTAACAGGTTGGATACCTAGAAGATAACAGTGTGAGGCAAGGTAAAGCTCTTTTTTGACTGGACTGGTATTGTACAGAAATGACAATGTGCCAGCTGGATCACCCATGAATCTGGAGGAGGAGAACTGGAAGCACCAGTACATCTGAACCAAACCCTGATTACATCAATTATGACATGCTTTACAAAGCCTGTAGAAAAGCTACCTTTTCTGCTTGGTCATCTCAGATTTTTCACTTCTTAGTGACCCCTATATTTGAACTGTTTTTAGAACTCTGTGCACTTTATTATTGGCTAGCAGGGGTAAAGTGCCTGTACTCTCCCTTTAAACATGGTATGTGAGCACCTAGTATATGGCACAAAGTGTACCCAGGGCCTATAAGGCACATGTCACTAGTGGGCTGCAGCACCTATTACACCATCCACTCCAGTGCAAATAAGGTTTCAGGCCGACCAGTGTAGTGCGACTGTAGTATTGTAAAAACTGCAGTTCAAAAGATCGAAATCTCCCATTTAAATATTGATAAGCAACCCTATGTAGACCTTGTATTTCACAAGGCAGGCTGCATGTTATTTAAAAATAGGACATCTAAAAATGTAATGGTAACCTGTTTTACAGAGAGTAGCCCCCAAAAGCTATTTCACTGTGGTGGGCTTAGCTGTCCTATGTTGAAACCCAGGGTACAGATTACAATACTAACAATAATAATACTGACTCCCAGGAATGGGACTAGCTAGAAAAATAATTAAACAACTATTTTAAATAGTTAATGAAAATCCAAATAAACATTGATGTTAGATTTATAATAAATATTAAGGAAACATACTTTAAAAAAGTTACCTTTTCCCTGCCTGAAGTTCCTCAAAGCTAATTTGCATTCACTCTGAAACTGCTCCCAGCAAGAGACTAGCATTGGATAGTTGTGAAACAGGTATGAAATGCCTCCAAGAAGCAAACAGGCTGACCAGAACAGCCAGATATGACTCCTTTGAACCCAGCAACATGCAGAACACGGGCTGTGAGCATCCTTTTTTACATTACAGTGTAAAATCCTGCTGCAGTGTCAAATACTGCGTGACAGGCCTACTGGGTTTACATGTAATGCTGGAGGTTCACTTGAGAGGCTGGGAACATGATGGGAAAAAATCTTGTGCGTCCACTGTCAGGTTGCTGATGACTCTGGTTTGTCATAGCAGACTTCTGTCTCTGGGTTGATTGAGGATACAGTTGTTGCTTCAAACTGGACTTTGGTGTTAGATATGGGAGGACTCTTGGATTAACATACTACACTTCGCACACACCCTCTGCCGACAGAGCAGAAGTTGAATGCGGTCAAAGACTTTTGCCATCTTGAAAATGCCCAAAATGGGTTGGGTGGGCCAGGGTGCCTTTATTCCATTGGTTAGGGTTTCCCCAGTAGTCATTCTCGACTACTAGCTCACACTAGGCATAAACGTAGAACCTCCAAGTACCCATTTCAGAATACTTTCTACCCCTGAAGCAGAACAGAAGAGGACTGGACCTGCTGTCTGTGACTTGAGATGAGCTCTGAAGGATTAGACCTGCACCCTCATGTACCCAGGACTAAGAAGTGGAATCCAAGGGTCAGTTGGTTGACCTTCTGTTCAAACTACAGGGATACAACAAGCTACAAGAAGGCTTTCCTGCAACTGCACAGCTGACCAGTGGACACTGGACACTGGACACTGGACCTGGACCTGGACCTGGACCTTGCTTTTGGTTTCTGCCTGACAGCCTGTGAGTCTCTATGTATGTCCCCTGGATTCCAAGGGGACCATAGAGTGTACTCCTGTGGTAGATTGAGGCTTAAAGGACTAAGTCATAAGTTAAAATCTTTGACCAGGACAAACTTGGGTTAGTGTATCCAACGTGTGCTCCATCGCGGCCAGAAGCCTAGCTAGTCTACCCCAACCGTTGACTATCTTTGGCATTTTGTGCTTCTTGGCATTATTCCTACTTAAATAGTTAATAATTCACATCTCAGGTTGCCCTTGTTGAATTTTTGTTGTTTTTTGTGTAATTTTTGTCTGTTAAATTTTATTGCATTTACTAATTCAGTTTAGGATTTGCATTGTTTTGCATTTTGACTTCATTACTGTTGTGATACTACGCAAATGAGTTCCACATTGCCGTAAGTGAAACTGATCCGCTCTGTGCCATAGCTACCAGAGAGTTGAGTTGAGTTTATTTTGAGGGTTTACCCTGACAAGTCTTGTGATTATACCTTGAGGTGGGTAATCACTCTCACCAAATAATCCAGTTCCTTACAATGCCCAACTGCCACTATCACTATATAAAAAAACATAACTTACTTGATAATTTTGGATTGTATACGTTTACAAAGCACTATGCCCAATGAGCAGTCTGCAAACGTTTTCGGGCACAAGCTATAAATAGCATTTTATGCGAGTTATAAATATTAGTGGTAAACCACTGGAAAGCACAACCTTCATAGACTCTTAAAAAGAAGATTCCACAAAAAAATGAGAGATTTCACCAGCTATGCACAACCCGCTATGCAAGACCCACAGCTGAAAAAGTTCTGGAATACTTTCAAGCTCCAATCAACATATAAATAACTTTGAGAATAAAAAATCTTCAACGTTAAATTTGATGTATGTGTTTCCTCAGACCAAAACAGTTTAAGGATTTCTACTAAAAACTGTTGAACAGAGAACGGGTAGACTTCGGTTTGGGAAGGGCTATTAGACTAACTTACAATACAAATGTAATGTAAATAATAAACCTAATATAGAAAGGTGATGTCCGAAGTTCAGTGCCTTTAATGCTTGTGTTCTCATTCAGGGAGGATCTGGCAGTTCGAGCTGGACTCTTCCATGAGGACCAGGGTCAAGACTGATTTGCATATGGATGGTTCCAAACTGAGGTGGCATG
Organism: Pleurodeles waltl; assembly: GCF_031143425.1. NCBI lineage: Eukaryota > Metazoa > Chordata > Amphibia > Caudata > Salamandridae > Pleurodeles > Pleurodeles waltl. The sequence continues at coordinate 1,503,103 of NC_090441.1, read as the reverse complement.
GTGGGTGAAAAACAATGGATTGGGGTGCAGCTCAAACGATTGCCAGTGGCTGAGATTGATTCAAGAATTCCATCCATCACCATGTTGTTTTTGCAATTTATCAACCAATCATGTATGATTTTAACAAAAACTTAGGAGACAGAGGTTTAGCAAACTAGGTTTATGCAGGTGAGTGTTTTTGTAGATTTGAACAATAATGCCTTTTTTTCCATTAGTTAGGAATAATGATTTCTTCCAGGATGGCGCTAAAAAAATCTAGTTAAAGTTTGTATGCAAATTACATCGTAACATTTGACCAGCTCTGGGACAATTATATCTGGCCGTGGGACTTTCTCGACTTTTGGGGCTTTTGTTGCTTTAAAACATTTTTTGCTAAAGACTGTTAATTTGTTACTAGAAATATACTCTATTGATGGCCAGGCATTTATCTGATCTATACACTGGATTGATTTTTAGCTCATGAGGTGGTCTTCTTTGAAAATTGTCTCAAAGTAGTCCGCCTACATCTTAGTATTTTAAGTGTTGTCCTCAAGCTCTAGCTTTCTGGGAACTTCATTAGCAACAATCTGCTAAAAAAAAAAAATACTCTGAAATTTTAAATGAACTGCCTCTAAAATGGCATCCCAACATTTTAATCAGACACGTTTTTCAGTCACTGTCTCAGAATGAAGCTATATACGTAAAACAGCTCTTTTATTGAGGGTGGTGTGGTCTAAACCAGAGGCTTCATTTACTAGAGACCTCATAAAAGATTGTCTCGCCTTGGACCATACTTTTGAGATCCCATTCAAGTCCTATAAAAAGCTGGGTGATTGCGATATTTTGTAGACCCAGAGGGCCATAACCTGCTGTAAAAAATAGAATAAAAAAAAAATGGACTTATTACTTATTGAAAGAATAGATCTGGGGAGAGTGGATTTAAAGCAGAATGTAATATCTTTCAAATATCTACCACCTATTGAATAGTTGCTTAATATTATAAATTTGTCTCATCGATTTATCTTAAAAGTTTCGATTAGGACTACTACATCACATGATAGCCTTTTGCAAAATGAACTCTAAATCACTTAGGGGGGCCAGGGTCGGCGGGAGCACCGCCGACAGGCCGGCGGTGCTCCCAAGGGCATTCCGACCGCGGCGGTAAAGCCGCGGTCAGACCGGCAACACTGGCGGTCTCCCGCCAGTGTACCGCCGCCCTTTGGAATCCTCCAAGGCGGCGCAGCTAGCTGCGCCGCCGAGGGGATTCCGACCCCCCTACCGCCATCCAGTTCCCGGCGGTCCGCCCGCCGGGAACCGGATGGCGGTAGGGGGGGTCGCGGGGCCCCTGGGGGCCCCTGCAGTGCCCATGCCACTGGCATGGGCACTGCAGGGGCCCCCGTAAGAGGGCCCCTACAAGTATTTCACTGTCTGCTTGGCAGACAGTGAAATACGCGACAGGTGCAACAGCACCCGTCGCACCTTCCCACTCCGCCGGCTCGATTACGAGCCGGCATCCTCGTGGGAAGGGAGTTTTTCCCTGGGCTGGCGGGCGGTCTTTTGGCGACCGCCCGCCAGCCCAGGGAAAAACTTAGGGGAACTCTGGCGGGCGGCCTCCGCCGCCCGCCAGAGTTAGAATGACCCCCTTGATGTTTTAGATACATTTTGACAATTGATTTTAATCATGTGTTTTCCTGTTGTCCTTTAAGGTTTATATGTTTATAAACCAAATAAATATGAATTGAATTGAACCAGCTGTTACATGCAATGTCAGTGGTAGTCTTTTTTTAACTTAAAGAAGTCTTGTTGACGTAACTCCTGCTTTTTCTATGAATTTTCAATAAGCTTCTCTGGCTGACCTTTGGTTAACATTATCTCTAACTCCTCTATCACACTGTACTGTATAGCTTATGTATATCCAACTGTCACTCCCATTCCACCGGATAGGTCTATTAGCCAAGCCTAGTATCATAATAAACAAGAAGGGTCATGGTCACTTTCACTTCTGGACAAGACTATTGAGTCAGCCCCTCTCCACAAGTCTTAAATATTGATTGCCACACTATCTATGATGTTGAGTTTGTTAAGTTTCCGTCATGCAACATATGTTTGCCTGATGAGGAGTCAAAGAGCATGCAACCATTCTAAGCTGAATTCTGTGAACACAAACAACAATATGTCATTTTTGGGAAACAGAGTTTTTGTATGCCAGGGCTGGTATTCCATATGCAAAGTATTCTAGAGTAAATTTATCACCATGGAATCTTTGGTATAATAATTTTGCATTTAAGTCCATTATAATTGGGATCATTGCATTATCTTCTATGAGATATCTTCCAAACTCCTTTTTTACTCAGTAGACTGGTGCAATGTGGTATTTGGAGTCTTTTCCTGGAGTGGATTGTATCAATTGATCAAAAAAGCTGTTACACTGCATTTTCCTTCTGTCTTTAAAGACATGATAGAACTGATGGTTCTACAGGCGAAAGCCCAATCTCTAAACTTCGTCTACCTCTTGGTTTTCTGACTGTGGCGTTCTTAAAAACAACAGGATTGGTTTCAATTCCATGTTCCACATCTCTTGAAAACTACAGGCTTCCAAAGTAATGATCCATTCCCTCCAATATTGGCCATGTAGCATAGGAATCGGGCCTGTAATATTCTAAGATATTAACCTCACTGTAGTATTCTCTGAACTTCCTTCAACACCCCTCAATCCTGAATTCTGCCTGCTATCTGTGCGACAACTAGAATTTAGTCAGTCATCTATGTTTGGACTGGGGAACTAGCTATCCACTGGCATTTTTCAAGCTGCTCAAGTAATGATGCTATCCTTGAGCGCTTAAGCAAGTTAGGTATTTGCTGGTGTCATTAACATGATCAGTGCGCCCCGAAGGTGTGTCCATCTTCTGCAATATATGCTGGAGTAGTTACTGGCATGTGTGGGGTTTTGTGTTCTTTTGAGTCAGGTATGAATAAAGGCATATATAGCTTCTGAATATGTATCTAAGATTTGCAATTATTACTAAATGTTATACTGGCCTATGCCCACATCACTAATATGTTCCATGAAAACAGACAAATTACAATGAACTCCTTTACAGCACCATTGACTAGGTATAAATTTCGTTCAACTGGATTTACTTTATATATTTAGTAATTTGCTGATAGTGGTAACACTAAAATCCTTTAAGGGTTCCTGCACCAACATCATGTGGCCCCTGCCACCACCAAGGTAGTCTTTCCAGATTCTCTACAACATGAGCCCCTTTTATTTCTAAAGATGTAGATGACACATCATCAGCATCAGCCCTGTATTACTATGGACTTAACTTGCATCCATAACTTCATAGCGCGGATGTAGAGGAAGCACGTCCGCTACTGGTTCCCAGTGTGGGTTGTAATGGCAAATTCATGAAACCAGGGTGCCCCCAGCACACTGATGTCACCAATATGATAATCAGAAAATACAGCTATTAACGGTGGCAAGGGCTGTCTCAAAGGCATACCTTTGCTTCCAAGAACACTATTTCACTGAAAGAGGCATTACTGGAGAGATAAACTCTCACTTTTCCAACAATGCTTTTCCTGAATGGATTCCCGCTCGAGAAAGCATCAATCCACCCAGTGACTACCAGTAACCTGAAACAATTCACATCCGGGCCCAAATAGGGTTAAAATTCCTCTAGACTTTCCTATTTCTGGGTGGGAGTAGCCACTAATTAACTCCTTGGGGTGGGGGAAAACTCACTGCTGCAAAGTACCATTAACATGGCATCGGAGCCAACTGCTCCCAAAGGCCCCTAGAACACCACCCTTGGAAACACAGGAGAGGAATTGAAAACCACATGCAAACTACCCCTCCCCAGCATAGGTTCCAATTGCCTTCAACATAAAGGGTTCAGCAGTATTTCCTCTCCCTTGTATGGAAGCAGGAGCAGCTTCACCCCACTGGGGAGTGGAAAGTGCACTACCACTAAAGAAGACAAAATGAGGCAGTATGGCTATTTGTAAAACTCACATCTCTATCCTCAACTCCCAAAAGCAATAAATTCCAGCCTATGCTCTTCCCCGACTTGGCAGACTTGTCCTCCAAATACCAGGGCATATGAACTGGTGCAGTTGGTCCCTTAGCATAGGATATGAATCACCCAAAAAAGTAGAACACAACAGCCTTGACCCTCTTTGAAGTGAGGAGGCAGTTCAAGGGTTAGAATGTCCTTCCAACTTGGGCTCTTGAGGAGGGGAAAACCACTAGAGAAAGGATGAAGAAATGTGAGGAGGGGCCATAACACCCTTCAATATTGGTCAGCCTTCCCCTTCTCCAATATGGCAGACACCCAAGTAGCATAAACGGAGGGAAGGACCTTACTGCCGTCCTCGTGCAAGATTCCTGTAGCCTTTTCCCTACCTTGTAGGGCAGAGTGTTGGTTTCTTCTGGGGGAGATTTTTTCTCAAATTGGAAAATTCCAGTGAAAGCAATCAAGACCTAGTATGAAATGAATACTGTCCTCACCAGAAAGAAGGTGGTGTCTAAAAAATCTGAAAGCGCATTGAGTTACACAATAAAGATTGGGACCAACAAACTATCTCTGTACACAACACTCAGATGTCAAGGGTGTAGTTCTTTCATCCTAATGCACAGTCATTATCATCTCAAACTTTCATTTTAATTGCCTATGATAGCAAGCCAAGAAGACAAGGTAGATGCTTATCTCTAGTCTAGAATTAACAAGGCTGCTTTTCCACCACTACATGTGTGTAGAGTTGTACGGTTCATATGATATGTTCTTATAATATGTTGTTGTGGGACACTGTACTAAGCTCCCCACCAGTAGGTCACCTGAGATATAAAGGGTATTGGAATGTTGAGGAGGAACAGCTGATTTCCTTACGTGACAACTGCATTGAACGCTGAGCACTGAATTCTGAATGTAAAAACAGAAATGCTGATTACAGTTCTCCAGTGCTTCCAAAGCCTTCTCTTAATATGGCAGCACGGAGAACATTGTGTGTGCATGGCGTGCAATGTGGTCCACTGTTCTGCGGCATTCCAGTGATGTGCAGGAAGGCGGTTACAGCAGTTGAAGGCACAGTAAGGTACTGCAGTTGAAGGCACGGTGAGCTGAAATATAGTGCCATTCATGGCAAAAGTAAATAGAATTTGACGTCCGGTGCCACACAAGGTCTGCTAAAGTTCAAAGGGCATAAAATAAGAAGACGGCACGTAGAATACATATAGTAAAATCATCTGCCCTTAATACTTGCATCCAGCGGTGAGGCACTTCCGTAGCACATAAATGGGTTTGTTGATTTGGATATCATCGCCAATTTCTGTAGTGAAGACTCTCACAACGTGATGATGTAGTTTATTTGCTTAAATTCCGTTACGATATGAGGGAGACACCGGTTATGGTATGACCACCCTTTCAACCTCAACATTCCAGAATCCCTTCATGTCACAGGTGACCCAGTGGAGGGGAACTAATAATGTCATAAAATGTTTAGATAAAATGTTCTTGAGAGAGGGTTTCCCCAAGACCATAATAAGCGACAGTGGCTCTCAATTCACATCGGAAGAGTTCAAAGACTACTTGGGAAGAAATTGTGTAGAACGTAGAACCACTGCTGTGTACCATCCTGTTGGAAACAGGGTAACAGAGCGGTTTAACCGTGTGCTTAAAGGAATAATCTGGTTGGTCAGCAATATTAACTTAATGTGGGAAATAGAGCTATCGAAAACCTTGTGGCCGTTGAGGGTCACTCTGTGTGTAAGTTCAGGGTCTAGTCCATTTAAACTTATGAGGGGAAGAACTCCCATGTCTAATGATATCCACGGTTGGCTAAAGATTGCCAAGAGAGTGAAATGGACTCCAGAGGAAGTGAGAGATGATACAGAAAAGGCACAAAAAGTATGCAAGGAATACTATGGTTCTGAGCATAAGAGCAAAGCTGTGAGGTTGAGTGTGGGTGACATATTAGGAGTCAAAAGAAATAAGACATGTAAGAAAGTGCCAAAGCAAGTGTATCACCTTTGAGAGCTGAGAAAGTGCTTTGTAATTCAGTGATGCTAGGCCTGTCGCTGTGCACTTTCACCTAAATATGTTTTATCCAGCTCCGCTTTATTATTTTTACAGCAGTCACTTTCACGGTCTTGTTTTGTTTTCTTCTATCTGACTGTTTTTGCCTAGGCCAGCACTCTGTTCTCAAACAAGACAATCTTGCTCACTCTGTGCTTCTTCCAAGGCTGTAGAAAGATAGGTTGCCGGTGAACGTGGTATAAGTTTAGTCTCTGACATTCATAGAAAACACACATCCTTAAGTAGGGACATTTTCTCAGAACATCAGCTGTTTTTTATAAAAACACTCCCCTGTCCCTTACAAGTTAGAGGGAGACTACATCCAGAGAACCACGACTGGACGCTGATGGCCGAATGCTTCGCTACAGATCCTAAGGCAGAACACAGGCCTTTGCTTAGGTATGGGGGATGATGTCTTCCTGGGCAAACCTGAAGGGCAGATTTAGAGCTCAACACGCTGTGCTCTATTATAGCTTAGGTAGGAATTAGCCGATTGACTCTAGTGACAACATGATAGCGTTATTTCTATGCTTTACTCTCTTCGTCACAATTTGGATCCTGTTATGTTGTGTCGTCCTGGTTACACGCTTTCTAAATAAGATGCAGTCGCTTCATTAAAATCTTATTGAAACATATACTGCCTCGGTTTGTCATTATGTATATGAGACTAATGTAACTGAGAGAAATGGAAGTGACCTGAGTGACCACGGCTTCCCTGAGAAACTATTTCTGTCATGCGCTCAGCTGCCCAATCATCCTTGCCCTTGGGTAGAGATGAGGTACTGCTAGTTAGCCGGAGTAAAACCCAGATTGGAGCAATAGGTGTCACCCGCCGTGGGTCAGACTCAGTCTCCCACACCGCAGGCGATTTTACCGCTCGAAATCCAGTAGTCTCATTAGAATAACGAGAGCCTACGTGACAGGAGATGCGAAGACCTCAAGATTTGCAGAATCCACAGGAAACAACTGATATCGATAGGCGAAGTCAACAGGGGGCAGGAATTTCCTGTTGGAAGGATAAGGAATCCAGTATGGGTGAAAGAAGACGCAGATTAAGTAGAAAAATTGTTAGACCTAAAAAAAAATGCCAAGATTATTGTTGTAAATAGCTTGATGAGAAAATAGCATTTCTTCGCTAGTGTAAACTTTGATTAATATGTATTAGTTTTATTAACTCCCATATAGTGTGGTAGTTTGTTATATAGGTGAATTTAAAGATTATTACATTTAAAGTTATGTACATTATAAGTTATGTATATGTATAAACTTATGTTTATAAAGGGTGAAGACATGTAGAGTTGTAAGGTTCATATGATATTTTCTTATAATATGTTCTTGTGGGTCACCGTACTTAGCTCCCCTTCACTAGGTCACCTGTGACATAAAGGGGTTCTGGAATGATGAGGTGGAACAGCTGAGCATGAAAGCATAGTCATACTATAACCGGTGTCTCACTCATATCGAATCGGAGTTTAGGCGAATAAGCTACATATATCATCACACGTTGTGAGAGTCTTCACTACAATGATCTAGTTTGCGAATGTGAGGAATAATGTGACAAAAATAAAGTAACTGAAACTATACTGACTTCATCTCATAACTTAGCATTGATATCAAGGTAAAGGTACAAATAAATGTTAATCTGAGGTTTTTAATTTGGTAACTAATGTGAATGAGTGTGCCAAAATAAACACAGAGGAAAACTGCAATAGAAAGTAAGTTGTGGTTGTCTTAAAAAGTTCCTCTAAGCTGGAAAAGAAATTATTTTCTCAACATGAAGCATATTTGAAACAAGCATTGGCAAAGTCTATAGGTTTTGCCTCTTGTTGATATTGTACAGTATAAAAAAAAACAAGCATTTACAATGTACTCGGTCTCACATTTGTGAAAGCTGGAGCTCTTGGTGTCGAAAATGACAATGTTTTTTACTTTTGTTTTTTTGTATGCAGTGAAGTGATGGTATTTGTATAGCGCGATTGCCATTCTTATGGCCTTGAGGGTCGGGGAGACAAGAGTAATATACTGGCTGAAAAAAAAAAATCCTGGAAAATGCAAACACTCATAGGAAATGCAAGATTAAGTAAAGCAAGTGAAATGTAAGCAGGAACAACATGTTTACCTTAGCGCTTTTACACTTATTATTCGGAAATCAATGAGTGTTTTGCCTTAAAAGTTAAGGACATGACTACAGGGCCCGGAAGAGACCCGTTTCGATGTCTTTTGTTTATATCCTTCAAAAACATAAGCAGAATGGTTTAAAAAGCTGAACACAGAGCCACAGAACATATTTCATACACTAAAATAAGGAAAACAGCTGATAAGGATCATGTTAATCATTTTCCACTCTACGCATCATCCTTGGATTGCTGTACCTCCAGGAACGGTCCACTTCCCCACCCGGGGAAAGCAATGGGGGTTATTTAGAAGCCCCTTGTGCTGCCGGTGCATCACTTTTAATATGGAAAAAAGTGATGTACCTGCGGCGCAAGGGGCTTGTAAATAAGCCCTAATGTTGTTCAAGGAAAGAGGGGAAAACAAAAAGTAGTGCTTCAGTGGCGCTAATGTGTGTGGTTCTGAATAAAACCAATCTGCCCACTTTGTGACCACTCTGTCTTGCTTTATTTATCTTTTTTCTGACCTTTAACTTTTTTTTCTGCTCCGTCTTGAGGCTGCACTTTGGAATAGAAAAATGTCAGAAAAAGACAACATTTGCAGCCAAAGTGTTTCTTTCTTTTTTGGATCCATTTCACAGAGGAACAAATAAAGGAAAGGAGACGAAAGAGAGGGTAAGAGCAGTTTGTGGAAGTCATGGTTTTCAGCAAGTGAGGAGGAGAGAGACAGAGACAGAAAGAGAGGGGACAGGAGGAAGATGAAGAAAGAGGAGGGGGCAGCTTTCAGCGGCAGCGTAAAAGTGAACACTGCAGGGCAGTGTGAGATGACTGTAGGGAGGGGGTAGGGTTTCATATTCAAAAGGGGGCCCCTACACCATGGTGAGGCAGATAAATCCATGTGATCAGTTGGTTTTATTGAGAATGGACCAAAGACGAGCTCAGGAGCAAACTTAAACAACTTAAACGTTTTCCACTATACACATCAACCAGGTATTGCAGTACTTCCAGGAACAGTGAACTTCCCGAACCCTGGGAAAACAATTTTGTTCAAAGAAAGACAAGAAATAAAAAGTAGCGCTTCATGGGCAAACTCTGTAAAGTGGCGCTAATGTGTGTGGTTATGAATAAAACCAATCTGGCCACTTTGCAACCACTCTGTCTAGCTTTATTTTGTATTTTTTCAAACATTTTCATATTTTGAACCTTGTTCTCTCTCCGTTCCGAGGATGCACTTTGGAGAAAAATGTCAGAAAAAGACGACATTTGCAGCCAAAGTGTTGCTTTGTTGGTAGCCAGCTCACCGCAGGCGGTGGGGATGGAAGGACGGGGTGGGTCTCAAATACTGTTTTGATGCTCCAGCTGCTCCCCGTGCCAGGCCTGGGCCCCTAAAACCAATGCAGCAGTGTTCCCCTAAGGAAAGAAGACTTCACATGAGCTACTGGCAGCAATAAAAAAAAAACAAAAAAAAAAAATCAAAGATGAAGCGCGGGGTCAGTGAAGCAGGCGCTGTGCTCATAAAACAAAAGCGTACTACAATGCAAATGCCATCGGAAACGGAGTGCGGTGTCCGTGAAGTGGTCGCCGTGCTCATAAACCAAAGCGCTCAATAGTGCAAATGTCCTTGGAAACATGACACACAGCATCCGTGAAGCGGAGGGCGTGCTAACACACGAGCCGAGGCAAACAAAAAAAATGGTGTGCAAAAAAGAACCTAAATAAAATAAAATAAAGAGTAAGACCACATGTAACAAGGGCAGTCCTCATGGGGGTTACAAAAGTGCAAAAAGAGGGAGTAGTAAGCATTTGCACCAATTAAAAGCACGCATTTAGGAAAGTCAGTTAAAAAAAAAACACAGTTAAAAATATGGGTGGTTAAAGCCCATATTCTAGATACCTCATGTCTCGAAGAGACTGTAGATGCGCTGCCTAGGTGAGACCTAAAAAAAAACAGGGGGGTGGGGTGGTGCAATCAGGCAGCCACAGAACTGTGTAATTTGCTCACCATCCATTATCAAATGTGTGCTCACATATATCATTACAAAATAAAGCAGGCTTGTCATGGAAAGGAAATGCAGAGACAATTACAATAAAGCACACTAAGAAGTTTTTCAATATGTCTCACAAAACTAATTTTCTGGTTCGGGCAAAAAGATGAAAGACCTTGGATGAACTCTAGAAGAATAAAAGCACCAACAAGAGAAACTTTCACTCTTCATAACTCAAAAAAAAAAAGTTTTGCTCACAAAAAATTGGGACAATACACAAGTATATTGGGACAATACACAGGCAAGCTTGCTTGGGTATTTGAAAGAAAATAATTTTTAGATTTACCTATAAGCAAAAGCTGGTATTCGAAAGCCAAATCTGTCTTTTCTGAAAAAAGCAGGATGTTATTAGGGAACAACGTAAGTGTATTTTCAAAATTCATTGAAAGTTGATATTTGAGTGATGTTTTGTGCCGGTTTGCTGACATTTTCAATAGTGCAAGAGGATACCTCTTTCTGTGCTATTATTTCTTGACTCAGTTGGAGGCATTTGATCACCACCAAGAATATGATCCTACAAATCAAATATCCTCTACATTATGATGATTTATATAAAATACAGTCATAGTGTTGTCAACCTACTATAAGTCCTCTCTTCCAGAGATAAGCACAACAAAGTGCTGCTTTCGTTTAAGTGGCTATGCACTCAGACATATGGGAACTCTTAATACAGCAATAACATTCCTGTCTACTTTACGGCAGGTGCACAGGTCTCAGCAAAGCAAAAATATAAAACAAAAGTAATGATAATTTTGAATGACAATCTTCCACCTCATACACTACACTTTAGGATGGCAGCTATACTCGGGCCCTTTTTTGTTTCAAGATGCCCACCGCTTATATATTGGCTTGAAAGGCCCCTTCTAATTACATCCTCTACTGCTACATGCACAGAGTTCCAATTGTGAGCTGCTGACAGACCACAATTACGTTCTGGACCGTCGTTGCCAGCTGCACGACGATCCCTCCTGTCTTACTGACCCTGGAGGCTTCTAGTGTGGTGTACTCTTCCAAATCATGTAATTTTTCAGCACCCATCCATCTCACTGGCAATGCACTGGATTCCGCCTGTGCTCCTAATTCAGGTATCTATGCATGTCTTTATGCCTGCAACCTGCAAAAACAGTGAGCCCTTATCTTTGTGTCTTTTTTAATAGTTGTATTATAGTCTCCAGCCACTCAATCCCATTCTATCCTTGGAATTCGAGCAATTTACTGTGCTTGGTGAGCCAAGTGAGTTAGATTTACTCAATTACCTCCCCTCCCTCCCACCCTCTTTTTTAGATAGGCAAGCTTATCCTTGTTCCTTTGGTGTAACACTCCTCTACATTTTTTCATTTTTCTTGGTCTCCTCCAGGCAACTGAAACTCAATTTGAATAATACATGTCTGTTTCGACCAGACAATTTTAATTGCATCTAAATTCTTAATTTTATTCTCAATCTCTTTTGTCCTTCTTTCTCTTCCAGTACACTATGTTACCTTTACTCAGGACAAATATATTCTAAGTCCTGATGACGATCCTTTATCCCTAAAGCATTGAAACCCTGTTGACTCTTTGGACTCACAATCTTATTACTATTGTTATCTTTTTAGGGTTGTTCCTCACTGAGTGTAATGCATGAATTGTGCATCTCGTGTGTGCTATGTAGGAGGACTGAGAATGTCTTTTTACCTCACACACTGTTCACTACTGATTGTTGTTCTCTAATTATTCGGAAAAGCAGCACTGTCTGCTATTCTGCTTTATTTTTTTACTAATTTCAGATTAGGGGCCACTGTTGTGTAAAACAGAGGATTTGGATGCATCCATATGCCTGCCACACTCAAGCTCCAATTTTCCCGTTCCCATTCACATATTTCAATAACTCTCAGATGTTCTGGAAATAAAAAGTTGTTGAAGAATGAAATATGTAACACCTGCCAAAGAACATTAGCTGCCTGAAGCAAATCAAGACCAACCTGACAGAAATCTTTGAATTGAATTCCTTTAGCGCCCAGATACCCTTAGGGGTAATGGCGCTTCAGTTTACAAATGCTATGATTGATTGATTGATTGATCTGTGTAGATCGACTAAACAGAGACATGAAAAACATCTAACAAGCATAACCACACACTAATGCCCGGTGCTTAATTTGTAAAACAGTAAGTGACAGGGCCCAAAGCTTTGTACAGAATCCCACGCTGGCTCCATCAAAGGTTGGTATATCGAATGACATGGCTTTGTAATCTTGATTCTACCTCATGCCTCTTTAAACCACATCTCCAAACTTCCTGTCTCCTTATCTTTTGATTCTTGAAGGTTCTTTTTCATCCCTGTTTTTTTTTTACCTTTGCCACTATTTGTTCATCTTTCCATCCCCCTTATATTACTAATAGTAATTTTTCTCCAAATTAAATGAGCCTTTAATAAGTCACTATTAAATCATTTTACATCACAGCGAGTATGATTTGGGGATAAGAACATTCATTATCCAGAGAGAGTGGATGTAGGGGTGTAGCAGTAAATAGTTCCCTAAAGGGAGACCCATGACAACCTTCTAAACGAAAGCACTTCAGCTGGTGGACAGCCATCAGGCTTTGAGAGACAGTTTTGGCATATGGTTTGCTAGCAGAACGGAAGATCTGTTGTGCGGTAATAGGTAACCCGGGCAGGTATAATTTTGCATTTCACAACCTGACGTCATTTATAGTGAGCAGGCAGGTTTTTGTGCCAAAGATGGCGAAATGCTACTTGACGGGCACCATGGTCGGTTGTGACTGTTGGAATTTCAAAATGAGAGTGACATGAAGAGCAACAATGAACCGTGGTGGCTGAAAAATTCTGACACTGGTGAGGAGGAAAGACCAGTTACATTTACACACCAATTACTTGCCATTGTCATTACTTGCATAGCTGACACACCCTGGTCCCTCCATCTCCGTTTTTACCAACTAGGGGCCTGCCCTCACCTCAGTTACTGCCTAACTGCTCCAACTGTCACAACTAGTATCACCACTAAATTGAGCCTAACCTCAGCCACTACACACCTGTCCATGGCCACTTTACAATGCACCCGTCCCCATACCTCTGGCGAAACTGTGTTGAAAGTTACACACAGATCACTTGTCACTGTCAAGGTAAACAAAGATGACAAAAAGAATGAATGAATTAAGATTAAAATGCATGCAATTTGTATTTCTTTAAATTGTCACCTGCACATCAGTCCTGACTCTAGGGGTGTAACGATAAATTAATGAATGAATAAGCATTGTCCTCTTCAGCCTCCCTATTAGATCCGCCACTGAGGTGGGGAATGTTCTGGGGTTGACCTTGCAGGTGGAAGCCTGAGCCACCAAGCTACCAGAAGTCAGTGCTGTGTTAGAAAAGCAACTTAGAAAAGCAGGGTGCTCAGGGTCAGTTCTCTGAAGCTTAGCAAGATGGCAACTTACTAGAGGAGCCAGGTCGCCATTAATGTCTCCATCAACGTTTTGTTAAAGGGAAGCAGGGGCACTGATGCAGCAGATCAAGGTCACAGGAACTCTATCAATGGGTTTATCTTGGTAGCTCAATTTCCAAGACTTCTTCAAAAGTGATACTCTCCTCTGTAGGGGCCCCAGTGGAGGGTCCAACTCGGTCACAGGTGAAGTATCCATGCCACTGATGTTCAGTAAATCTAAAAAAAAAAGGTCAGTATGTTTTGGAGGTTCTGGAAGGCATCCAAATGCAGTTCAAGCAGGATCTCCAGTCTTTGGTAGTGCTGATGTGTTTTACGGGAGTGAACTGCGTGGGAATTATGCCAAATAGTGGGTTACACTTTGGTCATTGATCAAGCATGGGTCAATATGTGATCTGGACCTAAGACAGGCAGGGGTGGATCCAGAGCAGGCGCACTAAAGCCAAAGCTGACCTTGGAGTTGATGGGATTGGCATGTCCTTCAGCTCAGCTGTGGAGGTATGGTCAGAGCCAGCTTGGGGGCAGGCATGGATCCAAAAGGGTCAGCCTGCTCTGGAGCAAGCCCTTTTGGTAGAAATCTGACTTGGGGCCCATGCAGCTCACAGGGCCCAATTGTGCACCACAGGAAAACTGCATCACCCGAAAAAGTTACAAAATGCCCTTTGTGAAGAACTCTACTTGATGCTGTTCAACTATTGACAGAGGAACGTGGAACATACTGGTACTTACCTGAGAAATGACAGAGTCAGATAAGGAGGTGGAGTGGAGTTGGGTCCTTCGAGTGGCAAATGTGAGACTTTCTCCCAGAACAGAGACCACTTGAAAAATCCTACATGGACTTTTTGTTTTTCTCGTGGAGCATGTTCTTAGACTTCACCTTTGACTTACCTGATAACAGTGACCCGGACCTGTAGTGGAAGCATCCCCACCATTTGGAGTGGGAGAGAGTCAACTGCTTGGAGAGCGATCTACCCAGTTCTCAAGCTTAGCAATGTACAGCTTTGACTCCTGCTCGCTGATGGCCTTTAGATATATCAGGGACCATTTTCCGCGCTACTTTGATTTATTCACAGATGACAGCCACCAGAGCTACATGTTGTGAGGATCCGTAACTGACATCTGCCTCTTGTTGTGATGGCAGTTTGAACAGGGACTAGAATATTGCTGGAGACATCTACACTCAAAAGACGGGGACTTTATCCTCCACATGAACAAGTCCTGCACAAGAATAGGCATGCTTTTATCTCCAAATACCTAGTGCTTAGATTGCAAGGTGCTTGCATGAAAATGTGTTCAGGTGGAAATAGCTATGGGGCGTGGGCCCTGCTCCAAAAAGAAAGGATCATGCAAACCCAGTCAACAAAGCTGAACTAGTGCAGGGCATTACCTTTCAGAAAACGACCTGAGTGACACCTTCCATGTAATCCACTGTGATCCAAAATCTAAAAATGTTTTTTTTTTCCAAACTGCCCTTTTGGACCCGCTTTGGTTCCCCCTCAATTTCGACATGCTTTTGGCCCACCTCCACAAGTGAGTTATCATTTTTACAGGGAGACTGAGGGGAACGTTGGGTGGTAGGAAATTTGTCCCGGTGCGGTGATCCCACACAGAAATGTGTGAAAAATGTGATTTTGTTTTTTAGCTAAATTTGAGGTTTACTGAGGATTCTGGGTAAGAAAACTTTGGGGATTCACACAAGTCACACCTCCCTGGACTCCCTCGGGTGTCTAGTTTTCAGAAATGTCTGGGTTTGGTAGGTTTCCCTGTATGGCTGCTGAGCCAGGTGCCCATCCGCCCCCGCAAAAACAGGTAGTTTTGAAATTGATAATTTTGATGTGTCCAGATTGTGTTTTGGGGCATTTCCTGTCGCAAGCACTAGGCCTACCCACAAAAGTGAGGTACCATTTTTATCAGGAGACTTGGGGGAACGCTGGGTGGAAGGAAAATTGTGTCTCCTCTTGGATTCCAGAACTTTCCATCATCGAAATGTGAGGAAAAAATGTTTGTTGGCCAAATGTTGAGGTTTGCAAAGGATTCTGGGTAACAGAACCTGGTGAGAGCTCAACAAGTCACCCCATCGTGGATTCCCGTAGGTGTCTAGTTTTAAAAAATGCACAGGTTTGGTAGGTTCCTCCTAGGTGTCGGCTGAGCTAGAGGCCAAAATCCACAGCTAGGCACTTTTCAAAAAACTGCTCTGTTTTCTTTGGGAAAATGTGATGTGTCCACGTTGCGTTTTGGGGCATTTCCTGTCGCAGGCGCTAGGCCTACCCACACAAGTGAGGTACCATTTTTATCAGGAGACTTGGGGGAACGCTGGGTGGAAGGACATCTGTGGCTCCTTTCAGATTCCAGAACTTTCTGTCACCGAAATGAGAGGAAAAGGTGTTTTTTTTGGTCAGATTTTGAGGTTAGCAAAGGATTCTGGGTAACAGAACCTGGTCAGAGCCCCACAAGTCACCCCATCTTGGATTCCCCTAGGTGTCTAGTTTTCAAAAATGTGCTGGTTTGCTAGGTTTCCCCAGGTGCCGGCTGAGCTAGAGGCCAAAATCCACAGGTAGGCACTTTGCAAAAAACATGTCGGATTTCAATGTAAAAATGTCATGTGTCCATGTTGCGTTTCCTGTAGCGAGCATTAGGCCTACCCACACAAGTGAGGTACCATTTTTATCGGGAGACTTGGGGGAACACAGAATGGCAAAACAAGTGTTATTGGCCCTTGTCTTTCTTCCTTCAAAACGTAAGACGGTGTGTTAAAAAAAAGACGTCTATTTTAGAAATGCCCTGTAATTCACATGCTAGTATGGGCACCGCGGAATTCAGAGATGTGCAAATGACCACTACTTCTCAACACCTTATCTTGTGCCCATTTTGGAAATACAAAGGTTTTCTTGATACCTATTTCTCACTCTTTATATTTCAACAAATGAATTGCTGTATAGAATGAAAACCCACTGCAGGGTGCAGCTCATTTATTGGCTCTGGGTACCTGGGGTTCTTGATGAACCTACAAGCCATATATATCCCCGCAACCATAAGAGTCCAGCAGACATAACGGTATATTGGTTTAAAAAATCTGACATCACAGGAAAAAGTTACAGAGGAAAACGTGGAGATAAATGGCTGTTTTTTTCACCTCAATTTCAATATTTTTTCATTTCAGCTATTATTTTCTGTAGGAAACCCTTGTAGGATCTACACAATTTACCCTTGCTGAATTCAGAATTTTGTCTACTTTTCAGAAATGTTTAGCTTTCCGGAATCCAGCATTGGTTTCACACCCATTTCCATCACTAACTGGAAGGAGGCTGAAAGCACAAAAAATAGTAAAAATGGGGTATGTCTCAGTAAAATGCCAAAATTGTGTTGAAAAATGGGGTTTTATGATTCAAGTCTGCCTGTTCCTGAAAGCTGGGAAGATGATGATTGTAGCACAGCAAACCCTTTGTTGATGCCATTTTCAGGGAAAAAAACCACAAGCCTTCTTCTGCAGCCCTTTTTTCCCATTTCTTTTTTGAAAAACGAAATTTTCGCTGTATTATGGCTAATTTCTTGGTCTCCTTCAGGGGAACCTACAAAGTATGGGTACCTCTAGAATCCCTAAGATGTTGGAATTAAATTACACAAATATGGCGTGGGTAGCTTATGTGGACAAAAAGTTATGAGGGCCTAAGCACGGACTGCCCCAAACAGCCACAAAAAGGCTTGGCACCTGAGGGGGAAAAGGCCTGGCAATGAAGGGGTTAGACATGCAACAAATAATAAAAGATGTCATGATAACAACACACACTGGGGACCGTGGGGGTGACTGGAGAGTGTGTGTGCCTTTTACTATGTCAGCAACCACTTTTATTCATATGAAACTATCTAGTGCAGCGCAAAAACTGCATTCCTAACAAATAATGAAGTGGTATGGCCTGAAGTTAGGGGCGATAACCGGTTTTAGTCACCCTCCCAACAATGATGAGCCAGAGAGGCAGGCGATGGCTCTTAAAGGGAGGGTGATCAAGGCTGTTAGTCGACCTTCCTCTCATCCCAAGCTGTGAATTGAGTTCACCCTGCACGAGGGAACAAACAGCTCTATACCACTGCTACAGCAGCCCAGCTCCAGATGTCTTTCATCATAAGCTACACTGTACTGGCACCTCTCCTTCCTTTGCTAAATGGGAATGTAAGCCCAGATAAAGTAAGGTTTTTCTTTTTTTATAGTTTTCAGAAGTTCAAAACACAGACACACGTTGCGGCTGCACTCTGTATTTATTGAATCTGCCTCCTAACATAACTGATATGCTACTACAACTGCCACTCCTTTGAAGATCAGCATTCTACCCTTGATGTCATAGTCACTATGACATCATTCACATCAGAATTACGTTGCGACAGTTCTCCCTTCCTTTTAAAAAAAAATAGCAAGTGAAGAATAACAAGCTAAAACAATAAATAAAATACATAAAAATACAACAAATGAATAAACAAGTCAGTAAGTTTGTTTTTTTAGGTACTCTTGTTGTTCTTCTGCGTAAATAAGAAGCACTGTGTCCATTAAATTCATTTGCATCCTGAGAAACCACATCTTGCCGATTCTCTCTTTGTTGTATCTCTTTTTCTAGAACCTGAGTTACACATTTTTAAACTGAAGCTTTATTTCTAATTATCACTCTTTTCTCATCCTCTGCAGTAACAGTTGAACCTTGTCCTTTTGTTACTCTCAATGGTAATGGATGAAACCTACTCTGAGACTTCATTGGTTTTTTCTTTCACCAAAACTAGATCCCCTGTTTGATAAATTAGTCATTCAATATGCTTTATTTGTTCTGCATAATATTTGATCCTTTCTTTCCTTTCTTTATCCTTTCATGCAATTTTGTTATGTTCTCTTAGAGGATCTGAAAGTAAATGTGGCAGTCTTCTTGTTGAGTCTGTAGAAACATTAATTCTGAAGGACTTTTTCCTGTTGTTCCATGAGGTGTATTTCAGCAATCATGAAGCACTGACACACAGCGTGATTTACACATATTTGAAGTTTACGAAAATCACCTACATTAAAAGGTGGTCCGTTTTGTTTAACATCTCTGGAATTCCCCATTTCGGAAAAATGTAATCTAAAACAGGGAGTATTACAGCTGCTCAAGTAGATAACACAATTTTTACAACTGGAAAATGATGAGAATATTCAGCAATTATAGCAAATAAATATTGTCCAGAATCCATTGGTCCATAAAAAGCAGCTTACAAGTTAGATCATACTGCATCTGGAAGCTTGGACATATGCAGTTCTTCACTATTTCTTTCTCAAGTGGTACACTGACAACAATGGCATGCTTGAACAATTTCTTCAACTTGACTGTCAGACCTTGGGAACCACATTTTTTTCCTAAAGGAAATTATTTGTTGATGGTACTCCTGTATGACTTTATTGTACAATGTCAATTACAAGTTTCTTTAAAAGACGTGATGTAACTATCCAATTACCTCTGAAGAGAATTCCAGAGGGAGTTATAGACAATTCTGTTTGCACATTTTTAAAGGAAAGAATTTCCCTTTTGTTTATTCAAGACTGGAAAATGGTTGCATTATTTATACTCTTCCATCTATTTGCAAATATTATTTGTTTCACTTCTTTAATCAATTCAGCTTTCCAAGACTGTTTTGGGAACTGCTGATTTAATTATAATAACATTTATATTCCTCAGCTTCACATTCTTGGCCAATTCCTGCTGGATGTCTGGATAAGTAATCTACAGGATTATACTCTTTCATAGGCCTGTGAACAACTTTAAAATTGTAATCCATCAATCTCATGTCCCATCTTTCGATGTGTGTAGGCATCTTTGCTTTCAGATTACCAAAAACAGTTGCTACTGCATGATAATCTGTCATTATCACTAAAGGTCTATCACAAAAGAAGTCATGATAATGCTCACATGCCCAAACCAGAGCCAAACTTTCTTTTTCTGACTGCATTTCTTTCCTGCATCAGTTAAACATTTAATAGCATGAGAGATTAAATAACGAGGTGTTTCCCTTCCAACTTTATGTTGTACGAGAATGGCACCTAGTTTGACTACGCCTGCATCCATTATTCAGGGGTGTGGAATTTATTAAAATATCTACTTGTCCAGGGGACAGGTTGCTTCTCAAATCTACTTGTCCTGTAAAAAGATCTACTTGTCCCTTTGGTGCCATGTAGTGTGGCGACAAATTATGGAGCAATCTCATTATGTAAGAGCTCTGATAATAGCCTCTCTGATTATGCCAGGGCTACTACCATAATAAGGCTTGAATACTTGCAGTTTCAATCCCTACTGTAGCAATTTCCTTATTTTGCCACCTTTCTGCAGATCTGCATACTGGGGCTGGAGGAAGCAGTAAGCAATAGTTCCAGGGCTGGAATGCCTTTGAGTCTGCAAACCTACTAACCTGCATGTTTTAAAGATTTTCACCAGCTTCTCTCTAATATTTTCCCATAATAAGAAAGGTTGGACATTTACTCCTGACAATGGCAGAATTAGAACTTCTTCCAGGGTTGGGAAGAAAGTGGCCGGAGGGAAAATGAACTTGCAGATGCTCAATAGATTTTCACATGAGCAAATCTACACATGCGTATTTACCCATGCTAAAATACAGTTCACAAATATTTTATAGGGGTACGACATATACCATGGGTGCACTTTTGTGACTTTCTTTAAGAATTTGGGGCCACATGTAGGTAGGTTCAGATTTGCGACCCGCAAATTGCGAGTCGCAAATCCGAATGTAGGATGGTGTCCCTGACACCATCTGTGATTCGCAAGGGCTTCGCAAATGCCCACCTAGTGAATAATCATGAGGTGGGTCGCAATTTGCGACCCCCTTGCGAATAGCGGCCCTCACAGGAATGGTGGCATGCTGGAGACAGCAGACCACCATGTCTGTGACTGCTTCCTTAAAGGAAAACGAGATGCATTACAAAAACGAAAAATGAAACGTTTTTGTTTCATTTTTTCAGAGCAGGCAGTGGTCCGCAGGACCTCTGCCTGCTCTGAAAATTTTTTTACAGTGACATTCACAATGGGGAAGGGGTCCCATGGGGACCCCTTCCCTTTTGCGAAAGTGTTAGCACCCATTTGAAATGGGTGCAAACTGCGATTGGTTTGCGCCTGCATTCGCGGTCACAAAACAATCCTACATTGCACTGCGAGTCGCAATTAGGAAGGGAACACCCCTTCCTAATTGCGACTCGCAAACCCGTTTTGCGATTCGGTAACCAGGTTACTGAATCGCAAAACTGGGTTTGTGCATCGCAATGTGCTTTTTGCACGTCGCAAACAGCGAAAGTCGCTGTTTGTGACATGCAAAAAGCTACCTACATGTGGGTCTTGGTCCCTAATTAGGTCTGGTTTTAACAAAGACATTTTGTTTAGTAAAAACTTCTATTTCTCTCTCTTTTGGCTGGCTTTACTGTGAGTGATTGCATTCTGCTCTTCCACAAGGAGCATATTGGCACACAACGTAGTTTTGTTCAGTGTCAGGAACTACAGTGGCAATCAGTGACGTAACGAAACTGGAGGGTGCCCCTTTACAAAGAACATGGAGGAGCCCCTCTCCAGACTCACTCAGGGCAGGTGCTGTGCTAAAGGGCCCCCCTGGAGGGCGGCTGCGGGGCCTTTGTTATGCCACTGGTGGCAACATGTGCTTTTAGAGTTCAAAAATTTTTGGTTTTTTTTGTGGCAGTGTTTGTTACAATGTTGAGGGCCTGGTAGCTCCCACAACAATAAGGTGTTACAAAAGCCATGTCAAAACAAGACACGCATTGATGAAACTAAAAGACTTATAAAAATATGTCAGATCAGTTGGCTTTGTCAGTGTTTGTTTATTTTCATGCTTCCCATATTCGTGTTGAAAATGGTTACACTGATTTTCCATTAGAAATATTTTTGGGAAATACTAGCATGCATCAACACATTTTACTAAATGACACTTCATTTGCATCTAATCAGAGAGCATTCTGGGAGCCTTATACTTAGCCTCATAGCCTAAAGTTTTCAAACATGTGTATACACAGCTGTTTTTTTTTGTACTGGAACCAACGTCAGTAGTGAAGTGTGACCTTAAAACATTTATTTACAGCACTCACCCTAATAATCAAGGCTTTCAAATAATGAACCATAAATACAAGTTCGAACAGCATTATCTTTTGGAAACACATTACCTCAACTGCAGAGAGTTCCACTCTCTGTAAACAGGCAGCCAAAGGGTTTGTGCTGCAGAGGGCTGGGCCTAATTGTCCCAAGGACAAAGTAAACATAAAAACTTGTTGCCCTTGACCCCAAACAAGATGTCCCGGGCGTCGGGCGATAGGAATTCCACATCCCTGATTATTATTTCAGTACATTACACTGCATCAAAATATTTGCTGTCAATGTTCAAGGGATACCACCCCGTTATGAATTTTATCAAATGGATGCATATAATCATTGGGAATTGTACAGTGTCTTTTATCTATGTTCTTTGTTTATGATGACTTATTTTGTTGATAGCTGCACATATTTGGAGTTAAATCATTATACGATGCAGACTATATTGGTCCTGTGTTTTGTCATTCTTGGAATTAATTTTGGTCTAATTAATAAGTCTGTAACAATGAGTAACTCTGGGTTCCTTCTAAGACATAGAAGAAGGTACCACTATTGAATGAATCCCATGGGGCAATTGTTATATTAATACATCTCTGCCCAAAGAATCAGAGAACAGGCTACCTTATTCGGGAACTGTGTATGTGCTGCCTTAATGATTGATGTAGGCCAGAGACAGTATTATTGTACCTTACCAACACACTGGTGTGAAGACATTTGGGTTTGAAATGAAGGAGTGCTCTGCACTACACTGTTAACTCTAGCCAATTTGCAGACTTTAACACATGGGTACTCACAAACATTTTTCGAGGGGCCAGAAACTTTAGTCTGTGGGTGACTAAAGGCCGCACTATGCCAGCAGTGTGACGGTGGGGAGGTGTAAGGTGGGCAAAGGGAAGAGACACATGTACATCTAGCCCTTGAATTGCACCTGTGATCAATCCAGGCTTCCCCACTTGACTAAACTGAGTGATCCTAGGCAATTGTTTTATTGCACTTTGCGTCTTTATTCTTCATAATCACATATAAGAGGACCTCGAATTATGCCTTCAGGATGTGCCCTTTACAAAACCTTCTCTTGTGTTTGATTGAATAAACTATAATGTTGAACATATATAATAATAACCCAGGGCAGCCAGAGGATGCATATAACAACTGATTAACCTCTTAGTTCACTATTGCATTGTGCCACGGTGGGGAGAGGCATGCATCTTTCTAACGTCATGTTTGAAAACTGTCACCTTAAAAATAAAATAAAAATAAAAAAACACTTCTCAATGCACTGATGTACTAAGGTGAAATGCTTTTGCATGTTAATGTGTTAATGAAAGACACTTTTTTGAACATTTAAGGGACTTTAATATATTTTTACACGTTTGTTGCAAGATGGCTTTAAAAAGGAAGGTAAGGTGTTCTAAAAGATAAGTGGCATAGACCTTCTGTGCATCATTTATTTTTTTTCACTTCAGTTCACCTGTAAATAGGTGCTTACAATGTATTTATTATCTTTACGAATGTTAGTACTTTGTAAAGTATACAAGAGCCTAGTGTTGCTGTCCAACTGTGGGCTGCATGTAAAGGTCGGGAGGGCCACATGTGGCCCCTGGGCCGTACTTTCAGTATCACTGCTTTAATGCTTCCACCTGGCTCTGTACTGACAGACTTATGCCACAACCGATAGTGTTAGCATCTGTTGTCAGGACTTGAGGTAGTTCTAGAAACATTAGGACTGCCCTGCACAAGTTGTCTGAAGCCAGCCATCACTTCAGTGTGAATCCGATGTCTTGTGTCACAGAAATCATCTGCTCTAGATCCTGCAAAGCTGGTGACCATTATTTATGAAGATGCCACAAAAACGGTGTTAAGAAACGTTTTGCCCACTGAACGGTGAACACATGGCACCATGTGACTACGGCACTCCATCCACTTGTAGGTTGATGCTCCCTTTAGACAAAGAAGAGACTCCAACAAATTTTGGACACTTACTGTTGGAAAAAAGACTGCTCTGCTGAGGGTCAAATCTTGCTTCAATGAAAATAAGATCATGTGATGGCTTAAACTGACACCTGGGTATAATGTGGAGAAACCCATGGCGTAGTTATGGTCTTTTTCAAATGATGGTTCAGGAGCCTGAAGTAACCAATCATCTGGGATCTGGGGATGGAAATACTGATATTCCTTGAAGATGAAGGAGAGCAATCAGAGGAGCTACTATTTTCACGAGAAACCTTCGAGATGAGCGCAGACCAAAAGGGAGAATCCTGAATTGCCAATGTTGACACTGAGCATAAAATAACAGATACTTCTTATGAGATTTGAACATTGTCATATGGAATTATTCTTTTGGGTGTCTGCATTTTGAAAGGAATCATCCTCACAGATCAGTTTAGCCACTTCAAATCTATGACAATCTGAAACGTTCTCACCAGTTTAGGCACTAGAGAGGCAACTGTATATACATCCTTCCTCTTCTACTGTACTGGAACAATCACCGCCTCCAACCAGAGTATTTGGATTCCTTCTTTAAGGCCTTCCTCTTCCCCCTACACTTTGGTAAGTGTGTAAGGTATGGTCCTCGAGTGGCTTAGAGGAGGAAGGGGGGTGGTGGGGGAGGGAATAGATTATCTGATAACCTTTCTGGACAATGCTCAATACCCCTTTGATGGAACTGGATGTCGCCCAAGTCTCTCCAAAGTAACAGATTCTGCTACCAACCTTTAACTTGTGCCCATCAACTCCTTGGTCACTGGTATAGTAAGGAACGATTAACTTTACTTAAGGGATCCTGATTCTGCCTGCTTTGAATCTTCAAAACCAGGGGAGAGGGGAAGCGATTTTATAAGGAACCTAGAACCACCTTCCATAGTATGTCTTATCAGGGTTGTTTAAACAAGGATGTGTCTGAAAGCAGTTGAGGCTTTTAGTTGTTGTTCCCATAAAGAAAAAGATTTCCTCTTCTTAAAAGAAATCAATGCAATTTGTCCTTCAACTTAGAAATAAAACAATCTATTCCTGATAAGATAATCCTGGAAAGGTATCTTCAGATTGGATGGAGCTCCTACACGTCAAATTAAACATCAGATAGAAATTCCCCTTGTTTCTCCATGTATTACAAAAGACGTGAGCACTGCAGATCTTCTGTCATCACTTTAAACAGCTCTTCAGACCAGAGAGAAGGGACTGCAAAGTATAAGCCCCATAAACACTAGTGCCAACTGCAAGATGAGTCTCAGGAGCAAGACTACTTTCACTGCAGCGTCCACCTTTTTCTCCGCGAGAGCCTTCAGAATATTTCCCTTAGCCATAGATGACCTACCGACCAGACTTGCTATAACTGAATCCATGTGGACAGAATCTGGTAGCTTCTCTTCTGTACCTTTCAAAGGATTTTATCTTGCCCTAAACCTAGAAATATTTATCCTATCTGGGTCCTTCCATTCATTAAGAACAACATCCATCACATGTTGAATCAGTAAACCAATGCTAGCAGGAAAACCCATATTATCCTTTATGTGATTTATCAGTTCAAGCATCAATTCCTTGGAAATATACTTCATTTTGTATCTAGCAGCAGCAGCAGGAAAGAGTAATCATCAGAAAATTCTGAAACAGAAAGATCTGAATACACACTTTCCCCACCCAATCTGTTCCACACCATATACCTTCTTTTATTTAAGGGTAGCTAAAGTCTCAAGGCTCAGTTTTTTAATCTGGCTATCCCCTTCTTTATCCTCTCTATTCCTTTTGGGGGGAGGTGAAGAAGACATGCTTGTCACTACTCCCCAAAGCATGGTGCTCCCACAAAGGCATTCGAGTTCCCCACAAGCCGAGCAAGGAGACAAAAGCTCTAGCACGAATTGAAGACTGCAGCCCAGCTACTGCTTCAGTACTCCTGGTCCCTGTTCCACGAGACAAGAAACAAAACGGGAAGTACAGAGGGAATGGTATAATACTGTAGCTCCCAACTGAGGGAATTAAAGCACTGCTCTTATTTCCAGTCTTTGAGATTGGTAGTGATCTTCGCTTGTAAGGGCTAGGATGAGGACAAGGGACGTAGAGGTAATGGATCAGTGTTTCCTTACAGCTGAAGTCCCATCTAACAGCGCAAGCGATCACATCTCTTTCTGTAATGACGATTAGGGCAGTTTGCCAAAATCCACTTTCCTACAATAGTTCTTAGCCTACATTTCTTATCAACACCAGTTCTTTCACATGGGCACCTCTAAGTCCCAGGAAGATTTATTTCACCTCCTGGAGTCCTCCAAGGTTCCATGCAGACCCTATTGTCTTCAATCACTGATAACATCAAAATTCACCAATATGCCAACAATATACCACTCTACTTGAACGTTTCTCCTGCTTCAGGCAGTCAATGCCTTAAACAGTGTACCTGTACCTCATTCAGAGCTGATTACCCAGTGCCAACCTAAAAGTCAATCCCACCAAGGAAGAATTACTGTTATCTGCCACAAAAAAACAAGGTCAATGATAAGAATCGTGATAGCTTTCATACAATGCCATGTCACTTGAATTTACCTTGGACACCTATCTCACCCTCATGGAACACATTTCCTAGAAAACTAAGACTGCCTGTTACCAGGTTTCTCTAGTGAAGAAAGAGAGACCATTCCATCAAGTTAACAACTTGAGAACTGTTGCGCTTGTCCTAGCAGCATCGCAACTAGATAGCAGAAATGCCCTGCTCCACAGCTTTCCAGTCCCCATATCACCCAACCCTTTTTTATTGGCATACTACAAACCAAAACATATCTCATTCAGGGCCTGAAGGAATATGATCACATCACCCCCATCTTGAAGTGATCCACTGACTTTTCTTGCTCACCTACACCATCTTCAAAACCAGTTTCATTTATAAACACATCATGACGTGCACCCCACCTATACAGCTGATTAACTGACCCTGCCTATACAGCTGATAAATTCATCTTCACTCTTGCATCCAGGACACCAGCAGACTGGAATCAAAGGAGTGGAACAAAGAAAAACCAAGACAGCAGGCCTCTTCCATCTATGCTCCCATGATCTGGACCAATAACACCATATCCATCAGTACGGCCTCATCTGTGCTCCAATTCAGGTAGAAGTTGAAGAGGTGCCTTTTAAAGAACACTTCATTATGACAAAGTAACAGTCCATCTTCAGTCTCAAAACCAAACTTCTGCTATAGTTACTTATTGACTACATCTCTGTCTTTGACCGTGTACAGCGGTCCTCTGTCGTTGGCTAGATTGACACTATACAAATACTAAATACAAACGTGCAAAGAATGTTATTAACCACAGAGGCAACTTTAACAGGCATCTAATGCTGCATTTTAAAAAACAAATATTGACATAGGGTAGAGCCCTAATGAGGAACAGTCTGGTTATCTGTGTGATGGTGCTTCTGGGGTGGAATATAACACCCTGCTACCTAAAGCATAGATTATGGGCTCCTAATACTGCAGACCAACTAATCTAAACCACAAGAAGGTTTGGAACACACATCAAAGGTCAAAGCAGTTGTAATAGCAAGTAATTAATCCAAGGTTTGAAACAAAAGTTCACTGAACACATTTAGGGGGTTATTCCAACTTTGGAGGAGGTGTTAATCCGTCCCAAAAGTGACGGAAAAGTGACGGATTTACCACCAGCCGTATTACGAGTCCATTATATCCTATGGAACTCGTAATACGGCTGGTGGTATATCCGTCACTTGACCGTCACTTTTGGGACGGATTAACACATCCTCCAAAGTTGGAATAACCCCCTTATTGTCCTCTTAGAATTAGTTCAATGTACAGTTGGTGTTGTGAAAATAGGACTACATCAAACATCCAGGACAGCAGGCATGTGTTTCCTCCTACTGGACTTTATCAAAGCTGATAAGCTTTGTAAGTCACAGACCCACGTCCTGTGGAGAGATTAATCAAGATATAGTAAAATAATTCTGTATTGTTGTAGTTTGGTCGATAATTAATTGACATGTGCTAAAAATTAAATATTGTATGGTAAAAAGTGTGATGAGGTGATTGTAACAGCATTAAACCATAAATCATACAGAGTAAGGGCCACAGAAATTCAGAGTTGTCCCATACTGTGCATGTCCCGAGTCTACAGATAGCTGCGACTCAGTGTGAGATTGCATGAGTGTATACCTCTTCACCAGAAAAAAGCTAATTATCATGAATATTGGTCCAGGTGAATATCCGGAATTTGGTCAATGGATGTCAATCTTGTGAGAGAACCCTACTGAAAATTAGGATTCCAAACCTAATGTAGAGTCTCAATGTATCTTCAACTGGCAGCATTGCTAATGCCAGCATTTCCTCTATGAACTGCATCAGTAAAAACAGAACTATGTTGACATTTGACATGTTGCTAAAGACAAACTAGTAATGGAATCCATTTTCGGTGAAAATTTTAGGGTAAAACAACAAGCACAAATCTGGTATTACAACAAGCACAAATCATGGTATTACCATGATTGAAACAAACAACACCTAACGTCAAATACAACTAGATACTAAACTATCCACAGGCAGGTAATTAAACAGGGATAATTTATGATTTTCTACAGAGATTTGCTGATGCAGAGAGCCTATGGTTGGAAAGCAATTTTATTACAGTAGTTTGTAAAATGTCTGTCTGCACACGAAAAAGGTAAAGGTAATAACAGCCTACAGCCTTTTATAGTACTTAGTTGCTGGGTACAGTGGGACACTTGCTGTCAGGACTATTGCAATCTGAGGCATAAAGAGCCAACTGTTTTCTTGAATGTATTAGCCTAGCCATGTGGTTTCAGATGCATCCATTCTGGAGTAATTTCAATAAAAGTGCTCCGGTCAACCCAGTCTTAGCCTCGGGTGAACAAGACTGTGGAAGAGCTTCTCCAGTTGATAGTATTCACACTGGACACGGAATAGAAAAGCCGTGCAGAACAGCTGAGACCCCCGACTGCAAATATGTGCTGTTTTTGAATAGCACACAACAGAGGCATACATTCAGTCCAGATATTTATGCAAGCACAAAGCAACATACCTACCAACAAAAAGAAAATAAAAGAAATAGAGGTGCAGAGACCTAGAATCACATAACATGAAAGCGCCCAAAATCATATAGACAACACATACATACACCGATGCACAGACAAACAACAGGAGCTGCTTATACACACGAAGACAACACACTGTGTGCGGATAGATGGTTGCAAGAGTGGATGTTTTAAAGAAGGTTTGCTGGTGGGTGTATACAGGCAAGGCACACCTTTACTCCAAGCAGGCCCCAAGAAAAACAAAAAAAAGTGACATAAATAACGTGGAATTAGGGAAGGATCTGGGTCCATGATTACCCCTGGGTGCACCACACTTTTCCTGTTTTAAGATAGGTGCACCATTTCAAGGAGTTTTTTTGTATGCTGAGGAAGAAGATCATGTTAAGCTGTGCCTGGTGGAGAACTGTTTCAAAGGTTCCATGTAGGATATTCATGGTCCAAGTCTATGATCACCCCTACGTTCCTCCCCTAGAGGTAATCATAGACTCAGATCTACCCCTAATTCCACATGTCTATCATTAAAGTCACCAGGAATACTTTCTACACAATGAAAATAATTTGATACATCTTCCCATGTCTTGTCTTATCAACACAAAATACAAGCCATACTAACATTGATGATCTCCAAGTTCAAATATGGCAACAACATATGTCTTGGAGGACCAAGCGCCCTCTTGTGCTTGGTGTTCCTTTTGAAAAGTGTCAGTTCTTTCCAGTGAAGGGACAGGTGAGGAACCACTACCACCATATCTAGTGGAGAATCAAGTTCCCTGGGCCACATGACTAAGTTGGTGGCGTGCCAGCGTCCACACCTCATGATTTCTGTTTTAGATGTGCTGAGTTTTATGTGATTGCTCATCATCCAAACATCATGGCATAAAAGCAGTTGTTCAGTTTATATTTGTAGAAGTCTTCTGATACACCCAATTTGAGGGTAATTTGTGTATGGTGTGCATAGTTGGAACTTTTAAGATTAAATGATTTTATTAAATCTGTTAATGGTGTCAGATAGATGTGGAATAGCAGAGGAGTGATGATGGATCATGCGGAATGCCAGAACGCAGGGAATAAGTGGATGGATGACAACAGTGGTAGGAAGACCAGACTTTTCCTGTCGCTTAGATAGGGATTAGGCATTTTCATGGATGTGGAGGAGGAAGATCCTGTTAAGTAATGTCTGACAAGGGGCTATGTCAAAGTCTCATGATAGGTCTATAAGTAATGAACCAGTTACTTACTTTTGGTAATGCCCTTTTTGGTGGCTACTCTAGCAAACTGCAGATTCCGTGCTTTTCCAATGTCTTTAAATAGATATACACCAGTACTTTCAAAAGCTGGAGGCTTTGGGAAATGGACGCAGATTAGGAAGTGTTGCAGAACCGATTGGCAAAATGGCCCGCTCACTGGAGCTGGATTCAATGCAGTAGTGTTTCCTGAATGTCTGCACTGACAAACAAGTTACTTACTTTTGGTAACAAATTATTGGGTAGAGACTATATCTAGCCGCACATTCATTACTTTTGAATATCCCAGGCATCAAACTGGATCTAGAAATGTTTTCATGAGCAGCGCCCCTTGGTGCTGGTAGGTGGCTTCGACTGGTTCCACACCACGTCTGTCGGTGTCGTATGTTCAGAAAACAATGTTGCTGTCACCTGTACAAGCGCCACCTCAGCACGTGGACGTCAGTTACTTTTCAAAACTTTCCACACCAGGAGCGTGGAGCCATGATGTGCACCAACATTAGTTTGTCCATACTAGAACCCTAAAAGAGAACATCCATAACCCTAGAAATCTGTCCACAAGCAATAATGGCGGTGGACAGCGGACACATTTTCTAAACTAAAGTGTCCTGCTGGATCGAACGGGCAAAATGCCCATCCTTGTGGACCTGACTGTCCAGGCCCTAGTGTTTGGTAAACATATGAAGAGATGCCACCATTGCTCCCTGGCAGATGTCTAGGACTGGGTGTGCTAACGCTGTGGTCGCAGCTTTTCCTCTGGTGGAATATGCCCTTAAGACCTCAGGAGGCTGCTTTTTAGCCACAGCAGAGCAGATTTTTATACAGAAAGCAATCAAGAGTGAAATGGTTGGTTTCTGTACTTCCTGACCTTCTTTGCTCTAACACGAAGAGCTGGTCGCCCACCCGGGGCCCTTTTGTGCAGTCAAGGTAGAACAACAATGCTCTTTTTGGGACCAGATGGTAGAATTGTTCTTCTTCTTTTGAGGGATGTGGAGGAGCATAAAAAGGTGATAATAGGGACTGCCAGTGGTGGAGATGATCCTTCCACCAACTGGACACCCATGATCTTTCAGGGTAAGATTACGAGGGCTTGGAGGCTGCCGGGGGATGGCGGTTGTGGCAGACCTCTGGCTACCTGACACAGGCTGGTATACTCTGTGTCCCCTCCCATGCGTAGCTTGGGTAGCTTATGCAGGACGATGGCTGGCATAGGTTTGGTGCAGCGGCGCGGACCTTCCATATCCACAAAAGTAAGACTCGGGATGTGGGGTCACTGGGAGTCCTTAAAGCGATCCAGCACCAAGTCTGCCTTCTCTCTAAAGAGATGAGTACCCTCAAAGAGCATGACCATACGTTTTGCCTGGACATACCCTGAAAAGCCAGGTGTACTTAGCAAGGCGTGACATCGAAGTGCCATCGTTGATGAGACCACTCTGCCCAGTGCGTCAGTTGTATCCAAGTCATACCTGATGGTGAACTTGGCTGTGTCTCTCCTGTCCTTGATCGCTTGGAAGAGAATGGCCCGGTCCTCCTCCTGGACCTGTGGCAGCACCTGCCCAACCATATCCCACAGTGCTTACCTCTTTATCTCCTGTGTGCTTGTCTGAGTTAAATCTTTTGTGTAATCCTCTTAAAATGAATTGTGACCAGTGAACACCTAAGTGGCCGAGGGAAGGTTGAAGGACACCATCCAGTCCCAAAGATGCATTGCAGAAAGGACCTGAGCTAGACTGAGCATTTGAATGTTTCCTCATTTAGAAAGTCATTCCATGGTAAGAAGTGCAGTACAGGCCTAAGGCATCAGTCCTTGGTCTGGAAGAGTAAGTATACGAATAGCACTCCTCACCCCTCTCTGAATCCAGCACCTGCTCAATGCCATTTTTGGCCAGCAGGAGATTGAATTATTGCATCAGAAAGGTGCCCTCCGCCAAAAATAGCTATGGTGTGGGGGAGGACAAGAAGTGGGGACAAAATTAAAGGCAGGTTGTAGCCCATTAGAAACATTTGTAAGATGTGTCCATCTAAAGCGATGGATCTCCTGTCGTGGAGAAAATTGTATTGTTATCGTATTGTATTGTATAATGCGCCTTAAAAGCTGGTTGTGGGCCTAAATCTAAGTGGCTTGGGGGACGCAGCAGAAGGGAAGGGAGAACTGGATGATATATGTCCCTGCTGGTGTAAACAGACTCAGCAGCCAACATGTCCTCTGCAAGAAAGGGCTGCATTTGCTGCTGCACCAGCTGAGAAAGTTGGTGCTGCCAATAAGCAACGTCTCTCACATAGCACCTAAATTTTCAAAACTGCTGGTATACTTTTCTGGGTATGGCCAATAACCCAAAAGACTGAGTTGTGGCACACCTACCTGAGAATTGCTTAAGCACCAAGCCTGGCTTCTTATTGGACAGTCTAGATCCATCAAAGGGCACGTCCATATCGAACACTTGGACCACCCCTTAAAGCCCACTTGACCAAATCCATGAGTGACTTCTGAGCACTACACTTTTGCCAACAGTACAGCCTATGCAGTTGTTGGAGCCCAGGTCTGCACACAAACTATACTTTGTTGCGCCCTGTCAATCTTGGATTGTTTGGGCTAGGATTACTAACAGTAATCTATAATGATCGCCAAAATCTCGCTGAGCTGAACATCGTTAAGCCAGCCTAGCTGAGAAAACCTTCTTTTGAAAGGCATATCAAAGGCAGTAAATGTTGACTCCCTATCTGGGGCAAAAGGGGGGGATTGATGGAAAGGTATTTGGATGATTTTACTTTTGGATACTTGCACCACAACATTTTCAGGAGTTTGTAGCCTTGTCCAACATTCAGGGAACGAGGGGCTTTTCTATGCTGTCTAACAGAGGTCGGCTTACTGGAGGGGCTGTGCATGGCTTCGACCAAGTGGCCATCAGAGTATTCATAATGGCTTGATCAATGGTAACAGTGACTCGAGCTGACAAGTTTCAATCAATAAATTGGCTTTGTTCTCCACAGTAGAGAACTGTTAAGTCTATCACTTCAATTGTTCTAAGCACTAATACAGCAAAAGAGACACTTTCTTCTGTTGGTGGACCATGTGTGAAGCCCAGCTCTGTCACTGGTGAGGTGTCTAACCTTCTTGTTTTTTGCAAATATACACACAGGCCTACATCAGTGTAATGAGGGAGGGAGCAAATTGTCCATCTGTTAGGAATGGGGGCTCTGGTTGGCAGTGGTTTGACCCTGTCCAAGAAAGGACCCTCACTCTAGTGAGGGTAAGAGAGCCACACAACTAGGATAACTCCTGCTCACACCCTTGGTAGCTTGGCCCAAGCAGTTAGGCTCATCTCAGATGCAATGTGTAAAGTATTTCTACGCACACACAGTAACACAGTAAAAACACCACAGATGTACTCCACACCAGTTTAGAAAAATAGTCAATATGCATATGAGTAAAACAAGACCAAAACAAGAAAACTCCAACATCCACAAGCAAAGATATCACTTTTAAAAGATTAAATGCAACTGTAGTTCCTTGAAATCAACTGACTGAGACAAAGTACCTGAGATGCGTGCAAAAAAAAAAGATTATGCGGGCTGCAGGGGAGGGGATACGTCGAAAGAGCCAGAGATGCGTAGGGTCCTTACTGTTGCAGGGTAAGTGATGGGTCGGTTTCTTACTGCTAGGCAGGGGAGATGATGCATTGGTTCCTTACTGCCACAAAGGAGGTGATGCGTCGTTCGCGGCATGAAGCGCTGGTTGCTTATTGCAGTACGGTGTCGATGAAGATAAGGGACGATGCATTGGAAGTCAAGCCACGATGCATCGAAGTCAAATCGATGAAGCAGGCGCTGCGTCAGAGTCAGGGCGGTGCGTCACGGACTTTAGTGATGCGGTGCTTGAAACTCACGCTGTGGTGGTTCTTCTGACACGATTCGATAGAAAGCTGGGGCCTGCACTGAAAACCGTGGTTGTTGCATCAAACAGGGAACATGCTCCGGTGCAGGCAGCAGCGATGCATCGAATCCTTCAAGCGATGCATCAGTTCCAAATGACGCAGTGAGTCGATGCATGGATTTTCTCTTTGTAGCATCAAAAACTTCCTTCAAGGGCCCAGACTGGATTTAGCGCCACTTGGCAGGACAGGGCTCTCCGCAGAGGAGGCTAGGTACTGGCAGATGAAGTGTATGATGTTCCGGAGGCTTCTTAAAACCCGGCAAGCGCACCTCAAGCCCTTGGAGAACCTTAGAAAGAAAGATGTAAAAAGCAAAGTCCAGTCCTTTCACTCCCCAGACAGAAGGAGTAAGTAGCAGACAAGCACAATAATTCAACAGGCAGAGTGGCAGTCCATCTTACAGAATCCAGCTCTTCTTCCTGGTAGAATGTCCTCAGTCCAGAAGTGTTCTAACTATGTGGCGCCAGAGGTCCAGTACTTATACCCAATTTCTATCTTTGAAGTAGGCAAACTTCAAAGAGAAGCCTTTGCACTGCACAAGACTCTGCCTTTCCTGTCCTGGCCCCAGACACACTCTAGGGGGTTGGAGACTGCTTTCTGTGAGGACAGGCACATTCCTATGCAGGTGCAGATGTCAGCTCCTCCCACCACTCTAGCTCAGGAAGACCCATTAGCCTTGTGATGGGCCATCAGGATGTGCACAGCACAACTCAACTCCCTTAGTGTGTCTAGAGTGAATGCACAAACAGTCCAACTGTCATTCTGATCAAGATGTGTATTCAGAGACAAACAGAGGCACAGAATGGTTAAGCAAGAAAATGCCCACTTTCTATTCCTACAATTCAAAAACCTTCTTCACTAAAAGATGTATTTTTAAATTGTGAGTTTAGAGACCCCAAACTCCACATCTCTATCTGCTCCCAGTGGGAAATTTAACTTAAAAGATATTTCAAGGCACTCCCCATGTTACCCTATTGGAGAGATAGGCCGAGCAACGGTGAAAACCAAATGTAGCAGAATTTTATTATCAGGACATGTAAAACACACCACTACATGTCCTACCTTTTAAATACACTGCACCCTTCCCATGGGATGCCTTGGGCCTACTTTAGGGGTGACTTACATGTAGTAAAAGAGAAGGTTTGGCTCTTTAGCATTGGTTAGAAGAGGTAAAGTGCCCAGAGTCCTACAGCCAACCAAAACAAGTCAGTAAAAATAGAAGGAAGAAAGCAAAAGGTTCTGAGATAACCCTGCAAAAAGGGCCAGATCATCATGTGTTGTGAGGAACATTAGGTATGTCCTAGACTGCACTGGCGTCTGAGCCAAAGTCAGCCTCTATCATCTGCCACTACTGGAGTCAGGGGGAGAGCCTGTGGCTGAAGGTCTGGTTGTATAATCGCTGAGTTTGCCTTCATTATTCACAGTGTATCACAGGTCTAGTGTTGGTAGACATTGGTTCAGGGACAGAAACCTACACAGTCATCTGGTACGGGTGCGTAATTAAGTGGCATTAAACCTGGGGCCCCAGTGGAAGTCTGGACAAGGCTTAGTATGGGCCCAAAACAGGGTCCAAAGAGACAGGCAACACTGAAGGAAGTCTGCCTCGGGAAGTTTACTTAAGAGGTCCTTGCAGCTCTCTGGGATTCGAAGGTGTGCCAGCGGTAGCATCTGAACAATTTTCATTGGACCACCTTGAAGGCAGATATCTGCTGTGGAGGCAACAGTCAGGAATTAGGAGCATGCTGGGAACAAATGTGGGACTAGCTCGAAGTTAGATGACAAAGTACTTGTTGAAAGAGGCACTTTTAACTTATCGGAACACTTTAAGCTGCAGGACATGGAGGACTCCCACTTGGCTTTCTTGTGCTTATGGCACCTTTCGACTTTCAAGTGGGAATGGGGCTTCCTGATGGACCTACCACAGGACTGATTGAGAATGACACCACTACTGCAGCAGGACCTCTGTTTCAAACGTCACAAAAGCTTTGCTCCTGCTTCCCCGCTGCCTTAAGATGCATTAGGGTGCACCTTTTGCACAACTCTGATTAATGATTGGAACCCAAGCACCAGAGGCACACGTTGTGCAGTTTTGTGACTGCCATCTGTTTCCTGTAGTTGTTGCAAACTAGAGTTCTGTTTTTGTATGGACACATTCCCTGGCATGCTGTCTTCCAGAAAACGTTTGGAGTCATCAGAAAATAGACAAATTGATGAGTGAAGTTGTGGATCCGCTTTGAGGGTGCCAGAAAGAAAGGAACTTGCATGAGGCTCTGCTCAGTCAATGAATGTGCTCCTCTGCGTTTTTGCAACCTGAATGAAAACTGCTCTTGCAGATGTTTTGTCTAGAAAACGTCCATTGCAGGTAGGCCTACAGTTTGCTGGATTGGATGGGTTGAGGTTGTTCCTGAGGAACGGTCTGATGTACAATGCTGTTGATTCTGGAGCAAAGTCCCCTGACTCCGGACTTTTTCTATCAATTTCTGGCTAAATAGCCGGCGTATAACATCCTAGGTATTTTTCTGAGAAATACTTAGGGGCGCAGAGACTGCCAGAGATCGTAATGGTTTTTCAGTGATTATGATGATATAGAATTAATTTAAAATAAGGAAGTGTAAGGTGCTGATAGGTGGATTTGAGGTGTTATTCTCAAGGAGGAAACGTATCTGTAGGCTGTGCATTGGCTATTTTGTCCATAAAGCATATTTATATATTTTTTCAATTTTTGAGATGAATTTGGTTGATAGTTTGTCACAATATTTTGATGCAGGTGTTTTTGACTGCAGACATTCGGGTTTAAAGAACTCTGCTAACATCTTGTGTAGTTCTTTATATGGACAGTCTGCATCCATTATGTGTGAGCAGTAACGTATTTTTGTTTTTCTAATAGCTGTTTTACATGCTCTATTGTATTCATGCAGTCAGATTCTGTCCTTTTCATTCCTTGATGACAAATGCTCCAGGACCCGATGTTCTGGGCAACAATCAGGGATACAATTACAGACTACTTTAGAAATAACTTTGCGCTAGAACACACAGTATTCTGGGAAACATTCAAAGAGGGACTCAGGAGTAGGTGCATAAAAACGGTATGTGAAGCTATAGCTGTGCTAGTTAGAAAGCTAGTAAATTTGAAAACCACCCTTAGAGACGAGGAAAAGATGATAGTGCACAATAACACTCTTTACACCCAATTGCTAACAACCAAAGGGAAAAAGATCCAGTGCTAGAACAGAAAAGGCTTAGGGACTAATGTGAATGTTATGTGTAATTGTAAAGTGCACCGTCACCTGCGAGGGTATTGTGGCAGTGAATGCAAAACTAGAAGAAATTCGTAAGGAGATAGAACAGACTGCATGTTAGCAAATGTAGTGAAGCAAAGTGAGGAAAGACCACCATCAATGGCAATAGGTGCTACTGAAGGGGGCAATTGGGCACACTAAACGGAAATCAATTACATCTTATGCAACTACTGCTCCCCTGCTGTATACACCTTCAACTCCCAAACAGAAAGTTTAGATGACATTGGATTCTTCCAAAAAGAAGCTCAACTGCTGTCCCTCACAACTGAGAGCGAGGACTTGCCGAAAGTCCCACTTACTTTATAAGATGTTACGAATGCCATTTAAACTCTGAAAATGGCTAGCGCGGTCTTAAAACAAAAATCTTTCAACATATGTGTTGAGTAGAGAGGCTTTGACTAAAATGATTCTGTTGACCAGGTTTCTTTATTATTTTGTAAATCTCTCTCTACTGTTGACAAATAACTTTTTCAAGGAAACAGACTCCCTGCTTTAAGAAAATACATGGAGAAAAAGAAAGTAGCCTAGACTAAAAACAAACAGCAAAAACTGAAGGCAGATTGAGAATCCCGGACCTGGAGAGGTTATCTTGCTGCCGAACTGCAGAGAGTGGTAAAATGAATAAGAATGCCCAGAACGGCAGAGACCGCATACTTCAGAAAGGTGTTGGAACTAATGCCCATCAAAACAGCAGCCTGGGATGTAATGCCGTCCGTGAACCTGCTCCCAGGGTTAGTATTCATGGTAAGGACAGTTCCAATCAGTTATCTTATGAAAACTAAAGTGAAATCTGCATATGTTCCGGAGCTCTGTTGTGGTCTGCATCCGGGTTTTATAAAATTACAAAGGAAACAAACATCAGCGAACACTGAGCTGTAGCAGATGTTCTTTGTGCTTGCCACCTATTTTAGGAAGGTAAACCTGTGTCCTTTCCTGAGCTTCATCAAGCCCTCAATCTCCCAACAGGACACTTCCTTACCTAAAAACTGTCTTACACTGAGGTTTTAATGATATGAGGACACGAATCGGAGGAATTATATATTGATAAAATACAGCAGAACATACTAACTGTGAGGTCAGGGCAAAACGTGATTACCTGAACCTAAAAATCCATAAGAGGAAACACGACCTAATTGTCATAGGAACTCAAAACACACTTGGAAGGGGATCTAATGATGCTACTCACTGGTGAGGGCAACAGCAAAGGAATCTGTGGCCGTCCGAGGGTCCAAGGACGCTTACTTCAAGTACATTATATTTGCCTACCTACACTTAACCTTCAGGCGTCAGAACATATTAAACCTGGTGCTGTCCAGAGCATGCCTGAGATGACAGAGAACACTTTTTTCCCCACATGGTATTGGCTTGTATTTAGCTGAGGGAAGGGAATACTCCCTGCTAGGACTTAAGATATGCCATAAGCATGTGAAAGTAAATTTGATAATCTTGGTTTACTGCAGGCTAAAGGGGAAATTGCATTGTCCGAGACAAACCTAATCCCCAACCATCAAGGGCTGAAAAGAAACGAAGGATCGAAGCAGAAACGGAACGCACATGAGACATTAGTAGGAGAACCTGGTAGAGACAAATGGGCGATGAGTTAGAATGCAGTACCTGAAGGAGTCGAACTGCCACCCTAATATTCTACAAGTTAGATTCGTAGTTTTTGTGCCAAAGGTTATTCCGTTATCATAATGTAACACTAGAAATGGGGAACGGGGGTCATTACTAGGAAGAACAAGCTCAGATTTGACCTTAGTAGGAATGGGTGAGACATACATACTGGACTACTGTCAAGGCGTTAAAGTTTATTTCAATTTACTGAGTTCTTCTTTTATTTTCCTAATATTGCTGCACATGGTAGGACTGGTACAGCAGTGAACATAACTGTAGACTGCTATATGGCATCTCAGCTTCCGGAGGGGTTCCTGTATGCAATCCCGTGGTTAAATGATTAAGTATTACTAAGGTTAAAAAATATATATAATTGTATATATGTTTATATGTTCTTCGATGATCTAACTTTGCATGGTAGTCTGTGGAGGTGAATAATTTTCATTGGTGAGGGCATGGAGATGCGAGAGAACGCGTTTACACGAAGGTCCGTCAATTATTGAATTAAGCAGTGTTGGAATTAATCCACGGAAAAACCCATAGCAAAAGCTTAGGCTTCAAAATGTCGAACACGTTTTATGGCACGGACTAAAATCTTGCCGTAAATATGTTTTTTTCTTTCTTTCTGTAAATACTCTCTATTTTGATATTGAATGTCCCCTTTCCTCCTCCGCTTTACTTTTCACGGGTGTAACATACTTTGCTATGGACACCAAGTTAGTGGTTTATTAGCATAAGTGAATGATGACATTTTGATCTCCTAGTTACACGCACACACATCAGCGTAAGTATGCCAGCATTTGCAGAGGCACCAGGGGCACATATTCAGTTGAGTTCGCATTTCCTTTTTAGAGGCAATTATATGTGTAATCACAGTAAAGAAGCAGGCAGGTATAATATTTTTTTTCCCAATGCAATAAGCCACGGACGCCCTTAGAAACTGAAAAAAATGAGGAAAAGAAAGTGCACAGCGAGTTAAAATGTAACTTATATTGCTGACAACGCCTAGCCTGTAGGTGCTGGAATGAAGGGTGTTGTGTTGTGCAGCTTGCCGAAGATGGTGCACTGGTTGATTTGCACCTTCCATCTTGTTCTGCTGGCACCTGTCTTTGAACTTTGGGGTTCTGCATACCCTTGAAGGGAGCATGGGTGCTGTATTCCGGTTAGCTTCGGACGTCCGGGGTTCAGGCTTCGGCGGTGCATCATGTAGGGAGGGGAACATCGCCCCCTCCTGCCAGTGCAGCAAAAATGAAACATAAAACAGTAATAAAACAATTTTATTACTGTTTCATTTTTCAGTGCAACCAGCCAGGCCGAGCTAGGTTTTGGGGGTCATCACTGCTGACTAGCAGCAGGTGAGTAGGAGTGGTGGGCACTCCAGTTTGAAGTGCGCATGTCACTTTGGCCGGCTGTCTTGCAATGGCCAGCCTGACGTGCATTTTAAATCTCTTCACCCAAGCTATCTTAGACAGCTGGGTGGAGAGCAGGCACAGGCCCCCAGGACCTAAAGGAGTATCCAACAAGCACGCTCCAGCCAATCCTGGTGCTTCTCTCATAAGCAGCATGAGTGCAGCACCTGCTTGGTAGAGGGGAGTTGGATCATAGACCTCCTTGCTGCTGGACTGCAGGATGGAGAGATCCGGAGTAGGTAAGTACTTTTTTTTTCTTTTTTAATTTACCGTGCTGTTTCACTTTGATGCACTGCTAGGCAGTGTGAGAAATTTACTTTGCCTTCATTCAGCCTTAACTCCAGAGCTCTTAATCGTGACCCGTTAAAAAAACTGTCTATAACAGACCACATTTGAGAGTTTTGGGGTTGGGCCTAAGAGCATTCCTGATCGCCCTATTACTTTAAACAAAAAGCAGCCTCCACTGGGTTCAGGCCGTAGACAAATATATTTCTGACGCACACCAGACTTAGGGCCAGCTCCTCTGCCACTGAGTGGAGACGGTATCTGTGCAAGGACCTTCAGAGCTCCATGCACATTGCTCTTTTCCCTTCAACAGTACTAATTTAGGGGTAAAAGAGGGAGAACAGATGTTACAGAATACATGCCAACCCTTCTGATTCAGGAGGGAAACTACTGATTTCAAGGCTGGTCTCCCGCCTCCCAATTCCTGCATGCAAAAACCTAATTCCTCTGCTAGCTTTTTAAACACAGACTGGTCTTGTGGGATTTAGGAGTATGCACTGCCAGTAACCTGCAGGCCAGTGCACACCATTTTGGTAACCCTCATTCTGTCTGCATTAGCACTTTATCCTCGCTCCTGACATGTTAAAAAAACGTGTATTTGCATTTTTGATGTCCGATTAAGCAGCAGCATACTTGCATGTCCCTTACAGGAAATGGACCTGATTCAGGCCTCAACAGAAGTCAATGGAAAAAATACATTCTCCCTGATCCCTTTTTAAAATCCTCCCATTTACCACTTCTAAAATGTTGCATTTGTGTTACAGAAGTACTAGCCATGCAAAATGCGGTGAACATGGACGTTCTTACATTTTAGTCACACTGACATTATACTGGTGTTTTCTCACCCCACAAACATACAGAAAACAATTTTTGTAAAAAAAAAGCAGGAGAAAATAATTTCCCTTAGGCAGTAAAGGGAAGAAATCATCACCTCGATAATCAGATTGGAGGGGGTGGTAAAGGGGAACGCTTCTACAAAGAGTAAAACATTGTAATTGTATAGAAATTAATAATTAAAAAAATGTGTAAATAGGCATTTCTGACTGACCCATTCCAGTGTACTGCTGTTCTTGTGGACATTTCACGAGTAAGCATAGAGGAACAGAAGTATTCAAGTACATTTTAA
This sequence comes from Pleurodeles waltl, assembly GCF_031143425.1. Taxonomy (NCBI): domain Eukaryota; kingdom Metazoa; phylum Chordata; class Amphibia; order Caudata; family Salamandridae; genus Pleurodeles; species Pleurodeles waltl. The sequence goes on along the minus strand of NC_090441.1, from coordinate 1,461,381 downwards.
GTCTTGTGTACACTTGCACAAATACACCAAGGGGCCTTCGAAGCACATCAAGGTCATGCGTTTGCACAAATAACCGTAAATCTATGATTTGCAAACATTTTGGTGAAAGGAACCCTCAATCTTTTGACCCATTCATCGACAACTTACTCAAGGAGCAGGGTGAAAGCTGTTACGACAGTAGCTATATTCCTTCAATCTAACTATCAATGTCTTAGTTGCTTAATTCCTTCTTTGGGATTAACTGGGTAATAAACTACAGGTTCTTCTCATTCAGCAAAGATTTGTTTTAGCTTAATGTTTTATGTGCGTTAAATGCCAAAACACTAACGCAATTAGGTACAATCATTATTGTTGTCCATATTTTACAATGCGGGTGTAGTGTAACGAAGTGTGCTGCAATTGATGGTTAGTTGATATTTGAGGCACTTAAGGTATGAATGCAACTGCGCCCGTCTGCGTTGTTCAGGTAACCACCTTAATTCACTTATGTTACCGGAGTGGCTGTGTCTGCGGTAATTCTCGTGTCCGCACGGTGTCCAATTAACTTCTAAAAACAACATTATCAAGGCACCGAGGTGTAAACATGCACTGCGATAGGTCTTTGGACATGACAGCATCCTTAATAACACGCTGTGTCATGCAAAACATGTTATTGACTAGCAGTGGCTTGGAAGTCATATCAGTTAATAGTGCATCTAGAAAGCAAGAAATGTTAGGTCAGCATCGCTTAACGCAGAGGCATTGAACTAATGATTTCGATTTACAATCAGATTCAGTCTCAGGTAGTGCAGATACATACACAAATGATACAAAACTCGACAAACGTTCTCGCTAGGAGCATTTTAGTAGAATAGGTAGTGTTTTACTGGAACTTGCTTTTTGGTACCTGTAGTTCTGCTAGTTTAAAGGTAGCCAAGAACTGCTTCAACTAACTCATACTTGCCTACAATATGAAAATTATACTAGTGCCATCGTGCTCAAATTCAGGCTACAAAAAAAAAAGAGTACATTTTATAATGAGTCAGAAAAATAGTCAACAGCTAAGAAAATGCTGTTTTTTACATGAAAAAAAAAAGAAATAAAGTAGTACTAGTACTAATACTTGCTGTCAACAACCAATACTGAAAAGCAAAAGACAGCACATTCCTCGTCAGACTGGTGCTGCAATGTCTGATGGGCCCCACAAGGGGGCTCTTTGCCGGAGATCTTAATTGGTAGGGCGTGCCGTTGTTAGAGCATGTAGGGATAAATGTAAACCTACAGGCAAAAGTGGTGGAGAGTTAGTAGACCACCGCTTCCCTGGAGCTTTAATTTTTCTTATATGCAGGGATGGAAGGGGGCAGAGCAACCACTTTGGGTTTTGACAGCTGGACCTTTAAAGCAGATCCCGCTGTCAATATCCTAAGCTTTCAGCTCCGTCCCCTGCACACGTGCAGGGGACAGTGATGAGATGCGTTAGCAAGCACAGAGCTGCTGTCAAAGCAGCTCCATCCTTGCTGAAGCATTGGCACCGCGAGGGAAGCCTTAAGGCGTCCCCCAGGGTGGCAGGCAGCCAGCAAGTGCTTTTTATTAAAAAAAAAAAATGAATATATACGGTCCGCAGGGGAGCCCTTAAGGGCTCCCTCACGGTCCCAGAAAGCCCATAAAGGGCTAAAAAAAAAAAAAATCATAAAAAAACAAAATCCTCATAGCTTAGTGTCAAGGTCACAGACTTTCACACTGACCTTTGGAGATTCAAGACCAGCTGGACTCATTTCCATTAAAAAAAAATATATACATGTTTTTTGTTTTTTTAAACAAATACATTTTTTATTTTAAATTAGAGACAAATATCTCATTCTAAGTATGTCAGACATCAAAACCAAAAAAGCTCGCTCTCTCCCTCTCACTTTCTTTCTCTCTCTATTCCAATCAATTCTCCCACTCACACACCCACTCAGACACTCACGTACCCACTCACAGGCCCACTCAGACCCTCATGCACTCACTCACAGCCCCAGTCAGGTCCTCACGCCCCCACTCAGACAGTTATGCACCCATTCACACACCCACTCACAGACATCCTGATGCACCCACTCACAGCCCCGTGCACATACTGAAGCACCAACTAAAACACTGATTTACGCACTCTCACACCGAGACAGACACTCTGACAGCCAATTCTTACCCCCAGATACACCTTCTCTCACACCCAGAGAGGCCGCAGCCAACTTCCGCCATGCATGCGCAAAGGGCCGTGCACGCCATCGGGTTGGGTGGTTTGGGCTAATCCCTACTGCGCACGGGAGAAGGCCGTGCACGGTGCAAGATATATTTTGACAAATTAAACTCCATGTCTAAAGTGCGCAAAAGACACAAAAGGTAAACTTCAATGCCAGACGCGTTTCGGTGTGTCCCCTTCTATTGGGTCTATACAACCATCATGGCGTACAATGTTTCCCTTTATCTCATTGTCCTTTCTCCATTTCATTGCCCAGTTAAACACTAGAACAATTGATTTCCTACTGTGGTGACCTGATTTCACCGCCATGACAGTTCACATTCTCATTACTTGTTGGTGTAGTTGTCTTACTTCACATAATAAACGTGTATTTTGACTATTTCATGATAATTATAGTTATAACATTACTGATATAATTATATAATAAATTGAATATACGTCGCTTCTGATATATTTATCATAGACGTCATTATTTGATTTTTCCATGGGACATTCTTTTCATGTATTGGCTTTTTCACATCTCTTAATATCAGATTCATCTCATTTCATATATTGCACATCCTCCATCGACCACAATTACATAATTACATCCCTCAGATATGAATTGACGTGTCACGTGCTGTATTACATGGGCAGATCCATGTTCCTATTATTCATCATTCAATCATCCCAACGGCATCATCTCCTAGGATTTCATACATTAGTGTGTATATGTGAAAGTGATACGTGCCAAAGGGCATTGTATTATTCCTAGTACTCATTTTGATGGTTCAGATCAAGTGACATATGCCCGATATATTATGGCTAAAATTCCAATTCATCAAGCCACCTTAGTTAAATCCGTGGAGACTTTTCATATAATTTTCTATACCTAGGGCTTTCCATGTTGTTACGTTGTTCATTACAGCACAATAGTGCAGCTTGCACCACATGACAAAACAGAGGCACCCTGAGTTCTTACCCTTCATCCTTCTAATTGTTTCATTCCAAGGCCATTCCCCTGTGATTCTATCCATTGGGACATATAGGATTAATCTATATTAAATTATAGATGCATATACTCTGGCCACTCATTCCTATTGGTAAAATGTCATAATATATTCTAAAGTGCCTTTTGATTATTGGATCTAATCCTCATCTAATTACCCAAATTCTAACTCTGAGGTAGTAATTGTTGAAGTGCAAATATTAAGAGGTACTTATAAGAACGAGTGTGAAGACACGTATTATCCTTTAACCCATGCGACTTGCTCTAACAAGTATCAAATTTCAGTAAGATAACACATCCTCCATTTATATACACAACCAGCTTTTGTGCAAATGTCCCCATAATGATGTTATATGTACACACATTTAGACTGTATTTCTATCTTAATTTCAGTCAGGCATTATCAAACAACCAACCAGTTCTTATTTCGGTGAGTCATTTCCATGATCGCTTTATCCCTTGAGTTGATATGGGGTGACCGAGGCGAATCCAAAGACATTGCTGGGATTCCACAATTGCCCATATCGTTCAAAACTCATAAATGTACGTGCAATTCTGAGTCTGTATCATGGCTCCATGGGACCTCAGTGCCCAGCATCATAATCGTCTCAACTCCTTTTCCCTGCCACCTCCTCGTGCTTGTTTCTTCACGTTTCAATCCTTGGAATTAAAACCCAACCAGACAGCGATCATGGTACTTTTAAAGTGACAGGCCATTGGATAACTTTTATTGTCATTTTTTATGGCCGCATATGCTACGGTACTCTAACTTTCAACCTGCTGATTGTGCTTCCAATTGTCAGTTTATTACAAACACACTGTAATGCATATACATGATCAGTGTCACATGTTATCCTCTCTCGCATTAGGATGACAGGCCTTGCAGGAATTACATCTTACAAAGCCACCTGTTATGTTAGTCAACCAACTGCCCTTTTTTATAGGTTCCAGGTAGCTTTGTGTGAGGATGTCCCCCAATAATTTAGTTTTTTAGATGTTATCCTGGGTCAGTCATTAATGACTCCCTGTAAGTGTTCATCCCTTGACAAGATGTGCCAAGTTTTTTGTAGGATTAATCTGACACTTGTCTGGACTGAATTAGTTTAAAAAAAAAAAAAACTTTATACCTCCTTCATTTTGGCCATATTGCTCCTTGTTTGATACAGTGTTTGTTTCCTAGTTCGCCTGCTGGCCCTCTCCTTGGGATCATTTAATAGACTAATCTGATTCCCTCGATGAATAAATCTTTCCATCATTTTTGGCGCCTCCATTTCAAATTCATAATACGTGGAGCTGATTGTATTTGCTATCAATCATTGACCATAGGGTATGGTCCATTTTAGAACTGTAGGGTGGCCACTATTCGCATGTAAAATTGAGTTTGTGGCATGGCTTTCCTGTGAACGGTTGTCACCAATTTGGCATCCTGAACGTGGAGTTCTACACTGAGGAACTCACAATGGGCCTGATTCTAACTTTGGAGGACGGTGTTAAACCGTCCCAAAAGTGGCGGATATACCACCTACCGTATTACGAGTTCCATAGGATATAATGGACTCATAATACGGTCGGTGGTATATCCGCCACTTTTGGGACGGTTTAACACCGTCCTCCAAAGTTAGAATCAGGCCCAATGTGTCTTAATGACTGTTGCTGTTAACTGGATGTTCACGTTATTGCAATTAATCCTTTCAATGAATTCCTATAGACTTGATCTTTCTCCCTCCCACAGGACAAACAAGTCATCTATAAATTATTGACATTTTTTTTCCAACCAATACAGCATAGGACAGTGCCCACTTCAGCCATTGGCTAGCTTCATTGCAAGTGATGGCATTCTGCCCTATCTCAAGGAGTTCATCCACAAATATAGGAGCTTCCTTAAGTGCCAGGGACTGCAATGGCAATGTGTGCTTTAATCCATTTTTTTTAAAAAGATGAATGAGGGCCTGGCACCTTCCCCACAAATAACATTTTGTGAAAGCCATGAAAAAACAAAACCGGCGTTGATTAAGCCAAAAGACTGGCGGCCAGTGCCAGAGCTACTGCCTTTGCCAATTATTTGTTTTTATATTTGGGGCACTTTGGGTTTAAGCCTTTAGACCTTTTCCTTCACTAAAGCTATCCAGGCCAGATTTGAGTCCCTTTATTCCACCGTTTTGGAGATTCTAGTAGTACCTAGGGCTTGTGATTCCGTTTGACGTAACAGCAAAACAACTGAAATGTAGTATTATTTTGGGTTTTTGGGGGAAAATGTGAAAGACGTGTGGTACAAGAAAGCGTGCTTTTCTCCTAAAAATTAAATCAACAAAATGTTTGCTGTGATAAGATCACCTCTTGCCTATCATTTAGGAACAAGCATATAGAATGCTGGGTTATATGACCTTTTGTCATGTTGCATTTTGAGGTCTTTCCTGTCGCAGGTAATAGGCAAACCTACACCAGTGGGAAGTGTGGGAACATTAGTGGTTACGTATTGATTTTTTTGCAAATTTCTAAGTGAGTAAACACTTAAATTTTTTTACAGTTTCCACCAACTTGCAACTTGAAAGGAGAAGAGGTGTGAAACCTATGTGTGAACACAATACATTTCTGAAAAGCAGATACAATTGTAAGCCCAGGAAGAGGTCATTGGTGTAGATCAGTCAAAGTTCAAATAGACTAATTATTGGCATCAAAAACTAATGAAAGTAAGCAGAAAAAAAATAGAAATAGTTGACAATTTAATCATCTGTAATGTTTTGGTCGTCATGGCCGAGCTACAAAATGTTGTGTACTGTTACGTCCACCAGATTCTTATGGTCACAGGGGTATATAGTGTTTGTTGGTTGTCTATAAATATGATAAACTGAGCTATCCATCAAGCTGCAGTTTTGATTTTTTTTCTTTGTGTACCGATCATGCATCTATTCACAAGGTACACTCAAATTCAGAGGTTCTTAACATTCTGACTCCCACATAACCCCAACCTAATCACTAGTGGAAGCTGGGGATACCTGCCTAAAGAAAGTTCTAGGGTGTGAACAAACAGAAAATATTTCATAATTTTTGTATGCTTGATGTATACTTGTTTCCGAATTTCTTTTATTCACAAACAAAAATTGAAATTATAATTTCTGTGGGAAGTTTAGAGCTTTCAAGAATTCTGGTTTATTTCTAAAAGACAAAGTTATGTGCTGTGCTCCACCATATCACTGTCTTTATTGTATCCTCTCTTTCAGTCAGAGCATGCTAGTCCTTAAATTGAGGCTACTAATCATCCAAACTACTGTTTGACATACTTGTGTTGTGCTGCTTCCAAAAATCAAGCTAAAAATATCAACTTAATTTTTAGAGTCCAGTTTCAATTTCCTTCACATTTATGGAGCATTTTGAAATGTTCAATTTAGCTATGTTACGTTTATATACTTTATCAATCAAGGGCTAGCTTTAGCGCTTATGGTGCCGAGTGCGACAATCTTTGTTGACCTCCCCACAACGACCTTCTTTTCTATGAATTTCCTCACTACCATCCACCACAGTGCCCTTCATCTCTTCATGGCCCTTGTCTCATTCTTTTTTTACAGTGCTACTCCTGCTAATAAAGGGTGTCGGAGCACTTTAAATCTCGCACACATTTTACAAAAACGATTCATGAAAAGGTGTAAATCAGTGTAGAGGAAATGAGGAGTACAGGATGTATGAATTGCATATCATCATACTGGTAGGCACTGAATGTTAAGAGTACTTGGTCTGGAGTAACAAAGAGTCAGAATGTAAAATGTAACGCAGTGGTAGGGGTTGCCAGCCCTCATAAAAAATATTACTACCCAAAGGGACCCTTTTATTTATCAACCTCAGAATAAACACATTGTGGATTAAAAAATATATATTTCTAAAACAATGGCTTGACGTTTGCGTTCTGCTTTTTTCGTGCTGGTTACTGTGCTATATTAGAGGGCTTGTAATTTATGTAACTAATAAAAGGATCTCTGTGACTTAATCATTAATTCACTGGACTATCTACATGGCGTATAAATCTGTGCTCTGCATGTTAAATGTTGAGCTTTGCAGCATGGTCAATTACCATCTTTGTTTATGATGAGTCAAAACTTTTACTACACAAAACTCAGACCTCTCCAGCAAGTATATGAATCACCACAGTTAACATAACATTGCAGGTCAGGGGAAAAACTCTGCAGCGTATACCTTTAACTCCACATGATATTTTAAAGTGAAGTGCCCCTGAGTGCAGGGTCCAGTACAGAAGCAGGGGTCACACAACCCTAAAGCCACCACTGGATCAATCTATTATTATTATTTAATTTTAAAATCTAGACAGTCTCTGACCCCCCTGAATAGGAGTCACAGACACACAGGCGTCTGTGGATCACAGGCTAAGAGTAATTGATCTGATGAATAAAAATGGGTATGAGGGAAAGATGTGCATTCTTGAAATCTGACCAAGAATATTAAGAGTTTAAGAACAGTGGTTGTTCGTATGATTCAGAATTTTGACTTGGGGATAACCATAACAGACTGTGACTCAGTGGAGCAAGAATTGGAATTTCGAAAGGCCTTGAAAACTTGGTTATTCTAGGTCCGTTTTTCTTATTCCTTTCTTGTTGCATATCACTCTCATCCCCTCTGTGGTTAGGGTTTAGTAGCGCTGGGAAACCCGAGGGTAGCCATGCGCTCTATAAATTGTGAAACGTAACTCAGAAGGCATTTTCAAAATTCTTACTTTACATTTGGAATAAAAAATGGAGAGAAAATCAATACGTAACCACTAATATTCCCACACTTCCCACTGGTGTAGGTTTGCCTATTACCTGCGACAGGAAAGACCTCAAAATGCAACATGACAAAAGGTCATATAACCCAGCATTCTCACATTTCTCCAACTAAAAATGGCACCCTACTTCTATGAGTGGGCCTATTGCTGCCAGGAGGAACTGTTCAAAATTTGGACATGTTAATTTAGTGTAGTGATAGTGTGGTCTTCTCATGGTTACAGTTTTGGTCTATTCAAATGTCTTTCAATAGGGCCATCCACACATTTGGGTTTGGGCAGGGGGATGCCTTGGCATTTTTATCAGGGTAAGTGAAGGAATACATGGTGGTAAGACTTTGACCACTAAAATGGGAGACATTTTGGTCACTTACAAAGGAAAATAATGCTTTTGGCTCATACTTTGATGTTTGCAGGGCATTCTGGATAAGGAAATATGCTAGGTTCCACATAAGCCTACAGTACACTGGAAAACCCTGGTTTTAGAAATGCCAACCATTAGCAGGGTTCCCAGAGTGCCAGCGAGCCCAGAGCCTGAATACTGCAACCATTCCCCATAACAAATTAGAGGAAATTGGGAACACTCCGTTGTAGGTTTGAAATAAGGTCTGGCATAGAGAGGGCAAATACCCTATTCTACGTCCTCAAAGACAGAAATACTGTCTGGTGCCTTTTAGCAAGGGGGCCAGATGTTAAGCATCCCGCCCTACTGCTTTTTTTTGGACAGCAATGCTTGATGTCTAGCAGGCTTTTTGCTCTCTAGGATGGGTAGACTGGATGGGTGTAAAGCCCCTAAATTACACCTTCACCGGGGTAGTGGAAGAACTGTAAGAGTCCTTGGGGGGGATAAACAATTGCCCACTCCAGATGGGCCTCTTCGCCTAGGCTGCCCTCCTTCATTGATACCCAAGTAGGGATCCACTACGGTGCAGTACTATTAGAAAAGGGAGCATCTCATCTTGTCAATGGTACACCTCCAATTGTGACAAGTGATCGGGAAGCTAAGCTGTGCCCTGATGCTACAGCTCATTCTACATTTACTTTTTAGAATTATTTACACAAAAAACCTTAGGTTGCTCTCAGGTAAGTGCTCTAAGAAGAAAACCCTCCGGTGCAAGGACCAGAGAAATTTCCTATCCTTAGTCAGAGGGCATTATGTTCATATTACCTGCAGTTGCACAGTGAAGGTAGTTCAGAACACATGAACATTCCATTTGAACAAAAGGGGGGGATGAGAATCTCTCCTTTCTAATGGTACCTTTGCCCAGTGGATTCCTGCTTGGGGATCGCCACAGGAGAGTGATCCTCAAGCAGGGATCAACCCACTTGACACCAGGTAAATGATTATTTTTATATTTAAGGCTTTCTGACCCTCCTGGAAGCCAGATGGCGATAATAACCTCCAATCTGTCTCCCCTGTGGGGGGACAGAATGCCCACTAGACACCAAGGATTATTAATTTTATAGGTGTAGGGATGGGGGCTGCCCAGAATAAGGGGGAAGTTGTCTTTCTATGGGGGTTGGGCAGATGGGGGAAATTTCCCCCCATCTCCCCCTGGGAGCAGGGCAGAAAGCCCACCAGAAGCCAGGGACTTTTTAAATTTAGGAGTGAGGGCTGCCCAGCATAGACATGGCTATGCCCCCACCCCAAGTAAATGGGGAAAGTCTTTTTGCCCCTAACTACGACCCCCCCTGTCACCATGGTCAGTTTTGAGTGGAAAAATGTGATATATCCATGTTGGGTTTTGGGCCATTTCCTGTTGCGGGCCTTAGGCCTATCCACACAAATGAGGTACCACTTTCATCAGAACACGTGGGAGCATAGAATAGTGGGATAATTGTTATTACCAATAGGATGTCACTGCATTTGTGCCTTTCAAATGCAAGCCAGTGTGTAAGAAAGAAAACATTTAGAAACATACCCTCTAAATCATAGGCTCCTACAGGTAATCACAAGTTCAGAGATGTACAAATAAACACTGCTCATAAATTCCATATCTTGCACCCATTTCATAAAAATACATAAAATACTTATTTTTGACTCCTCATATTTCACCGTATGAATCGGTCTATACTCAGTACACAATGAAAAACCACTGTATGGTGCAGCTCAGTTGTTGGCTCTGGGTACCTCAATTTCTTGGAGAATCTGCAACTCCTCTATATCCCCACAACCAAAAGGGTCTTGCGGACGTAATGGTAGATTGCTTTTGTAAATCAGCCATTGTGACAAAAAGTTATAGATGAAAACATTGTCACAAATGGCTGTTTTTTCCTACTGGTTTTCAACTATTAATTTATTTCAACACGTTGTTTCTTTGGGAAAAGCTTTAGGGATCCACATATTTGATCCCTTGCTTAATTCAGAATTTCATCCACTTTCCAGAAATGTATAGCTTTCCGGGCTCACCCATGGGTTTCACACTTGTTTCCACCACAAACTGGAAGTAGGCTGAAAGCACAAAAAATAGGAAAAATAGGATACCTCTTTGAAAAATGCCAAAATTGTAGTTAAAAAAATGTTTGTTTGTTTTTTATTCAGCTCTGCATGTTCCTAAAAGCCAGAAAGATGGTGACTTTTGCACAGCAAACCGCTCATTGTTGCCAGTTTTATGGAAAAAACAGACATTTTTTATCCAGAGCACTTATTCCTATTTTTCCCCAAAAAACCCTCAAAATCTAGATATAGTTTGGCTATTTTCTCAGTTTCTTCCAGGGGGAGTCAACAAAGAGTACTTTTAGAATCCCTAGGATGTTAGAAAAAAAAAGACACAAATTAGGCGTGGATACATTATGTGAACAAAAACTTATGCACAAACTACCCCAAATAGCCAAAAAAGGGCTCATCACTGGTAGGGAAAGGCCCAGCATTTAAGGGGTTAAACAAACAGGGCTGATCCGTCAACCACAAAAAGGTAGAAAGAACTGAAAGGTACCCTTCAACTGTACCCTGATCAAGGTCTTTGCCAGGGTAATGACAAAACAAATAACAGGATACCAGGTAGTGGGTCTGTCTGCTGAGTTCCAAACTAAAGGGGTCATTAAGAGTTCGGCGGACACTTCTGACGTGGAGGTTTCCGACACACAGCTACCTCCCTGCCAGCCCCATCAGGAGTTTTCCGCTAGGCTGGCAGAAACCTCCGTTTCTATCCGCCAGTCTAGCGGGGAACCCGCTACAGCATTATCATCGACTTTTAATCGCACCTGCAGCAATGCTGTAGCCCGCAGAGTGCACCAGCACCCTCGCAATGTTCATGGTCAGCATGGCAGACAGTAAACATTGTTGCAGTGCTGGGCAGGGAGGGCCCTGTACTTCACATGCCAAGTGCAAGGGCAGTGCAGGGGCCCCCCTGTGGCTCCCTGCACCGGTTCTCTTCCAGCCTTCTCATGGCAGTGTTACCACCATGAAAAGGCTGGCAGAGAACGAGGTCGTAATCCCCAGGACAAAGCTGCTTGCAGCGCTGCCCTCACGGATTAGGATCTCTGCTACCTCCAGACTGCTGCGATCCAAGATCCTGGCAGAGATAGCTGTTTCCTGGTGGTCCGACCACCAGGGTTTTATTATGGTGGTTGGACCACCGCATTGGCGGCGGTCCAGACCACCACCGCGAGTGTGGAGGTCTATAGACTGCCACACCGTAATGACCCCCTAAGTCACAAATTTGTCCTAACAGGCGTATACAATTTTTTAAATTTTTAAACAGATGGAAGGCCTGGCTTCCAAGATGACTTCAACCACCTCCAGAAAAAGGTTGAAGAGGTTCAGCTGTTGTCGCTTAATCTCCAAGCATGTATGCAGACATTGTGAAGACCTAGGTGGAGAACCTCTGTCTGCTTCTCCAACAGCAGGTCCTCACATGAATCCTGATTGGAGGACAGATACTCAAGTCCAGGAGTTTTGGATACCATACTGTTCGAGCTGAATCCAGGACCAATAGGAAGACTTTGTTTGTTTTTTTTAAACAAACTTTATTGATTTGTATACATCTGAAGCAGTTATATCATTTTTCACCCCTCTTCAGTGGTGACAATATCTTATAGCGTGTAGTAACAGAGCACAACTTCTCCGAGCACAAAGTGAAAAAGCGCTGATACTACGTAGAATTACCTCACCCATCCTCTCCCCACCACACCGGAGTCAAACTCATGGTGTTTGCCCCTTTGTGCTGAACCGTCCCAATGTTCATCTGTGTGGTGGGTGTGGTGTGGTGATGCCCAGTCAGCGATGAGGGTCTATACTGATGCTATTTAATTGCCACTCTAATTCTGGTGGTCTGCCAGTTCTGGAAGTCCCTCTTGGGAGGGCATTACTGAGGGGCTATTTATATTGCACAGCTCACTTAATAAGGCCTCCCACGCTTGTGCAGCATCCCTAGTCTCAATACCACCACTAGAATGACTTGGGCCCGATTGGTCCTGATGTTCTTGTGAACTCTGGGCAGGAGGGGTATCGGAGGAAAGGCATACGGGAGACCCGAATTCCACAAGTGTCTGCATGAGAGATGCTTTGGAAACTCCAATGTGCAGAAGTGCTGACACTGCGCGTTCTTGGAGATGGCAAACAGATCGAGCCAAGCTTCTCCCCATTCACAGAAGCGATCCCTGCCACCTCCGGATGTAACTGCCAGTCCTGACTCACTAGGTATCGACGCCTAAGCTTGTGCTCCCTGGCATTTAATGATCCTGCCAAGTGGTACACCGCCAGGAAGATTGTTTGGCGGTATGGCAATTTCAAGAAGTACAGGGACTCTTGGAAAAGGGTCTGTGTCCCTACCCCGCCTTCTTTGTGTATGGCAGTGGTGTTGTCCATGAGCACTTGCATCAGCCTTCCCTTGATGGATGCCTTTCAATGCAAAGCAAATGTCTCTCAGCTCCAGAATGCGGATGTGGAGCTGGCCCTTTGCCAGAGACCAGGGATCTCTGATCTCCACCTTTTCCACATGGCCTCCCCAATCCAGGACAGAGGCTGAAAGACGAGGATCATAGCCTGAATGTCCTAGACTCTTTCCCAGTGAGAAAGGCACAACACCCAACCATGTCCAGAATGGCTCAGTCTGAGAAAAAGTTAGGTGTGACTTCGATATGTTGACAGTGAATCCCAAAGAGGACAGGACATTCACCATAGTCTGGAGAAAGTTCAAGACTGCTGGCGTAAGCCCTGTTCAACTGTCAGTCGTCAAGGCCGGCAGCTCTGACAGGTGTACTGTGACCATCACCATCTCTTTCGTAAACATCTAAGGGGAACTGCTGAGTCCAAAGGGGAGTAGAGCAGACTAATAAATGTTTGTGTTGCACCACAAACCGTAGGCAGCCCGATGCAGTTTGTTAGAAAAGTATAAGGAGGTCCAAAGCAATCATCCAGTCTCCAGGGTCAAGGGCAGATCAGACCTAGGCCAGAATGAGCATCTTAAATTTTTCCTTCTAGAATAGGGAGCAAATCTAACATAGGACAAAGGCCTCCATCTTACTTGGGCACCAGAAAGTAGCAGGAATGACAACCACGTCCTACCTCTGGCACAGGTACCCTCTCGCTAACCCCATTGGGTAAAATGGGTTTGCACTTCCCGATGCAAAAATAGATAGTTGGTCTCTGTCAGTCACGGGGGTGGGGCTGTAGAGAGTGTTGTGGAGGGAGGATGGGGTTTGTGGAAGGTGCTGCGGTGCAGGAAGGAAAGCAGGGTAGGGTATAGCTCTTTCAAACTATTTTCAGGATGCACCTGTCTGATGTTATGGCCTGCGTGCTTGGCTTGAATTGTCAGACACTGCCTCCCAACAGGTGACTGTGCTTCACTAAGCACACTCTAAAGGTGTTTGGCGGATGGGGCAGGGGTCTGGATGGCTTTGGCCACAGGGTGGTGGGCACCACGGCCACGAAACTGCTGGGCATCATGCTGCGATTGGACTTGCTGGTCGTATGTGGGACCTCTGCCAAAGCAGCGGTAGGGCTGATGTGGATGGCGAGGTGGGGTACAGAAACCAAAGGAGTGAGTGGTGGCCCTGCTCTCCCTGAACGGCTCAAGAACAGAGTCAAACTTATCTCCAAACAGGTAATGTTGAATGGCATGTCCATAGGGGACTACTGGGTGTCACCTAAAAAAAGTGGTGGAGTGCAGCGAAGGGTGGAGGTGAAAGGCAACACTGGTGCCAATGGCCCACATGATGAAGTCTGTGGGGTCCAGGCCACAATGAATTGGGAACTTGGCTGCATCCTGACTTGAATCATCAAGTCCCAGAGGGCATGGGAGTAGTGTCCCAAAAGAATGCTGGCATTGAAAGACTTAAGAGCAAGCTGGTAGATAAAAAAAAAATATTTTGACTAGTTGGGAACGCGTTGGTGTTAGACTTGCTCATGGACACCAGCACCATCAAGCTTTCAGGGAAGGGGTGCAGGGATAAAGATTCAAGCTTGCCTGAGGCATGGCAATGATGTTGGTCTTGATCGCCAAGTTGGGGAGCTGTAGGTCAAGCACTTTGGCTGCCCTACAAATGATCATGGCGTACGAGGCACTGTCTTCAGTGGCAGAACCTGGGGCAAGTGGTACCCTGACACAGGGGAGAAGTCAAGACCACTAGCATCCTGCAGGTCATCATACAAGTTCTCTTCTGAGTATGGCTAGCCATTTCATCCCCCACTTCATAATCACTGTCCAAGTCTGAGCCATACAGAGAATGTACAGTGTGTTGTATAGGTTGGTAGCAGTAGATCAAGTGGAGGAAGCTGTGTCTCAATAGTGGCTGGACGCGGCCTTGGTTGAGGTCGACTCTGCGCTGACTTGGAGTCAGGAAGTATAACAGACACTTCAACTCGGAGGGTCTAACTGCAGCCAAGGCGAACCTGCCAGTGATACTCCAGATGAAGACCACTTGGTTCCTTGGGGCCCAAAGGCAAACCAGATGGAGTTGGCAAGGAAAGAGCTAGAACACGACCTCTCTGAACTCTTTGATCTGTTGTGAAGTGGCAGATAGCTCTGGAAACTCTGGGTGTCCCAGAACTAGTTGTGAGATCGACTCTGAAGTCAAGCTACTCTGGGAGTGAAAATGAGAGCCAGTGGCATAACCCCACACCTGCTCAGGCAAAAGCGAGATTCAATTTCATGTGTATCTTTTTAGACTTGGCGGATAATTTCAAACATGAGGAAGACCGGCCTCTAGAGAGGCGATGGAGACTCCTGTGGTTGGAACGGCATTGAATCTCTGACCACGACTTAGAGCGGTCTCAGTGAGGAGTCTCCTTACATTTGCAGATATAAAGTTTTGCCTTGCAATCCCAGATTACCTTTGTGTCACTGCAGGCCTTGGATTCTTGACTCCAAGGCCCACACAACACTGGGACACCTGATGCAGATCAGTCACAGACATTTGTTTGTGACACTCCCTAGAGGGCTTAAAACATTTCATCTTTAAGGGGCGACATCCTTTGTGCATTGATAAAAATTTGGAAAATACCAAGGTAAATGTCTCTGAGAGCCATGCCTGGTGTTGCAGAAAGAAAGGAACAGACAGACATCAGTGCTCTGGAGTGACACCTATATAACCTCATCACATCATTTCCAGAGTGAAACGGCGTCAGTGCAGAGATGCATGACGCCACCAACCTGTATGCAGAGGTACTGTTTAAAGGTTTCAGGGTACGGTCTGCAGCTCAGGGAATATTCAAAACATGATGAATCTGCACCTAGAAGTCTCTATCACAAAAACAAGCTTCGGCAAAGCCAATAGATTTCGCCTTTGTCTTTTTTTTTTCCTATGTAACTGGTTTACAAATATTAGAGACATTTTATAATAATGTTTGCTTTATCAAATTAAAAACAAACATTATTATAACATTTTTGTAATATTTGTAAGCCAGTTACAAAGAAAAAAAAGACAAAAGGCGATACGTATTGCCATACGGAAAAGAAGAAGGAAGACGGAAGGTGGCAGGCAGAAGATTGAAGACAGAAGAAGGAAGAAGACCAAAGGCGGAAGATGACCGAAAGCTGAAGAAGATGGAATGGAAGGCGTGAGAAGACAGAAGGCAGAAGAAGAGACAAAACTGTAGAAGACAGAAGATAGCAGAAGTCAGAAAACGTGAAAACACAAAAGACGTGAGAAGAGTGCAGAAGTCAGAAGACGGCATTCGGTAAAGAAGACAGTGAAGACAGAAAAAAAGACAGATGGCAACGAAGAAAGAAGACTTTGAAGAAAAAGACTTCAGTGAGAAGATGACAACAAAGAAAGAAGATGTCAGAGAAGAAAGAAGACAGGATACAAGAAGAAAAAAAGAAGCACCTTCAGTGTTGCAGCCAGCGGGAAGGACACTGGCAAGTGTCCAATAGGAAGTGACTTGAAGGAGTCCTAGGTCCACAGGCAACTTGAGGGCAAGATCGGCGAAGAAGACGAAGACAGTAAGTGACATGAAGATGACGTGCTGGCCAATCCAAAGAAGCTAAATCAAAGGACGTTGGAGTAAGCCAATGGTAAGTTCAGGTAAGTAAGGGGCTGGTTCCAAGCCCCTTTTAAGTTTTTTACTAACAAAAGATTTTGCAAGCATGCGCGCAAGTGTGCATGCTGGTGAGACCTAAAAATAAGCTTCTCTTAAGTACAGACAAAACTTTTTAAGCATTGACCTAATGTCACAAAAAGTCCGTGTTTTAAAAGTATTTTCCTGTATGGGTATGACGAGATGTTGGTGTTACAATTCGAGAAAAAATATCAAATGCAATGTTCTTGTCTGCCATCTTTCGTGATAAAGTGGAATAATTAGTAATGTAAGCACTAGTTTGCGAATGTTTGACAAGGTCGCGCCCAAGGCTCGCACACCGTTAACTGATTTGAGGTCTGGAATAGAAATATCAGAGAGGTGATTTGAAAGATGGTGAGCTGGTGCTGTCTCTTCAACTGTGTGCACTCAGAATCTGTGGCTTGAAACAGAGTGTGTTAAGAGGCGCTATGGGGAGATCCTTGTAAATGTGGAGAGGATGTGACCTAAGGCCGGAGTTGCAGATTCTGGAGCTGGCGAACCAGGTTGGAGTCTCAGCGTCAGCGCAACGTTTTGTGATTCTGGGAAAATCACCTAATCTACCTGTGCCTTTCAAAAATGAATGTATCCTTGTGTGATGTAACTGGTGCTCCTGTAAAGCGCTTCAATATCTTTGGATCAAGTTTGCGCTATATAAAAACTGCAATTAAAAAAATGTAGGCTTAAGTTCGCTTAGGTGTCTCTGCCACTTCGGCTGACAGAATCTTAGTCACTTGGTAAATTTGCATCCAAGGTTTGAGGCCAAACCTTCCGATGCCACAAATTACATGCGCGTGTTCTAAATGTGCCAACTATGTCTTATTATGAGTCCCCTCTTTACTATTTACATTATGTCATTTCACGTTTACTCAGCACCGTTTGCCTCGTGCAAAAACCCCCAAACACTTCATTTCAGTGTGAATTCAGGTACGCACCGCCCACTTGTTCTGATGCAAGCCCTCTCCCGTGGTGCTCCCAAAAGCGTGTGATTTTTAAAGTAAGTCTGCGTTTAATTGGTTTAGAATATTGCAAGCAAATGTGAGAAATATTCGGACAACAGGTCGCCCCAGTCTTATTTGCTTTATTTGTGTTCAGAGCGGAGATGGGCTCACTACAAGCACGTTTAATAAGTACTATCTGTTGGGTCTTTTAGCCGGACCATGTGAAATAGGCCAGGGATGAATGGGGAGCGGAAAATAAATGACACCACACTCAGCATTACTTGGGGTCACTGCCTGTTGGCGCCAAACCAACCGGCTCCTTTATCGTCTCCCCCCATGACATCAGGACAAAACCTCCCGTCCCTTGCATCAAAGGGTTGTCCTCAGTTTTGGTTAATAACACTTTCCAAACACCCCTTTGATCATGGTATACCCCTGGTCCAACACAACATTCCTCCTCCACTTTAAAATGAAATGGACATTTTTCAAAACACATAACATGCAAACATACTGTCTGAATACCAGATGGACCATTATATTAACGATGTCCCTGTGTCAGCAAGGTATGGCTTTGGAGTGTCCGGCTATGAACACACATAGGGCCATACGTACAAACACTTTTTCCCATAGACACAGAATGGGTAAAAACCTTTGCTACATCTGTCCCATAGTCTTTCAGTTATACCGGGGCCGAAATTCGGGATCGCAGATTATATCTGTCCAAACCTTTTCTAGTTGTGACATCAGGAATCAGGACCTCAGAGAACCTTTCGGGACACCCTTCTCCATCACTCCGATCAGGCTCGCTGTTCAGGGCTATATCCACTACATCCCGTACCTCTCTGGTTTGATGGGGACACCTTGGCAGACAAATTTCTCCATACGAAGAGGGCATCATGAACTCTTCCTTCTCTCCCAAATGATTCTCAGTTATTCCAATCAATTGGTGTTCCTGTCCACCACAGTTAAACCGTTTGAAACATGAAATGTTCCTGGTTACTGTCTCGTCATTTCGATTGACGGTCACTAGAGTCCCCTTCACTCTGGCAACTGTCCACGGATTTGGCTCAAAAGGTAGCTTGAACTTTCCACCCAGATGTCTGTTTTTCATTAACACCAGATCTCCCACTCGCAAATCTCTCACACAAGCTCGCCTCTTTTTTGACATCCGATCATTTTGGGCTTGTCTGTTTAGTAGTCTCATTTCCACTTTATACTGCATTGTTGTGGGGACCGCTACCTGAGGGATGGTGTCTCTCACGTCCTGTCTCATGCAAATTGAACTTGGGGACACTCCTGTAGTGCTGTGTGGCGTCAAACGGTATTCCCTCAGGAATTTGAAGATAGCACAGTCCAGATTCCTCCCTTGTGCTACTGCAATTCACAACACCCTATTTAAAGTCCTCATAAACCATTCCACTTCTCCGTTGGCTTGAGGCCACCGCGGAGTAATCTTGCGGTGATAAACAGCATGCGAGGCCAAATAGGATGCAAACTCATGGCTCGAGAATGGGGGGCCGTTGTCAGTTCTTAGCTCCTGTATGATCCTGTGGGTGGCCATTATGTTTTCCAGACATGGTATCACCTTCTCTGTGATGGTGGACTCCAGCAGTTCCACCTCCGGATACTTCGAGAAGTCGTCCATTACAACCAACATGTGCCGTCCATCGGGTAAACTGCCTAGGTCCGCACTGGCTCTCTGTAAGGGAATGGACGGAATGGGTTCCATAATGATAGGTGGCGGTGGGTCTGCCGGTCCCACCATTTGGCACACATGACACTGCTGTATTGTCTGTTCCACCCGATCATCCAGATCAGGAAACCACACTTTGCTTCGCAGCCTGGCCTTGGTCTTCACCATGCCCTGGTGGGCGGCATGAGCCAGGTCAATCGTTCTTTGTCGCAAGCTTTCAGGGATGACGAGACGACTGCCTCGCAGAAGACAGTCTTCTGAGGGTACTGCCAATTCATGTCGAACGCGGAACAGTACCTGCAATGCAGTGCTTGCCTCCACGGTTCTAAGAGACAGATTCTGTTTCAAACTGTGCCACCTCCCATCACTGATGCATGACATAGCCATCTGTAGGACTTCATCCTTCTGGGTAGCCTCCTGTATCTCCTTCAGTGACATCGGCAGAGACCTAGACCTCTCCACCACTAACCTCACGTACCCCTCGATGGCTTCTGCTTCATCTTCTTCCAGTGCTGTGACAGGCCTGGCATGGCGTGAGAGGTAGTCAGCTGGCTTCTGAGTGCCCGGGCAGTATACCACCAAAAACTGGTATCCTTGCAACTGGAGGATCCATTTCTCAATTCTCAGGGGAGGCTGTGACTCTGTTTTGTTGAACAATGGTATTAGGGGTTTGTGATCCGTATATATTACGAATGGATGACCATAGATGTATAAGTGATAATGGCGAC
This sequence comes from Pleurodeles waltl, assembly GCF_031143425.1. NCBI lineage: Eukaryota > Metazoa > Chordata > Amphibia > Caudata > Salamandridae > Pleurodeles > Pleurodeles waltl. The sequence continues at coordinate 1,441,539 of NC_090441.1, read as the reverse complement.
ATCCCCAGTTTACCGCTAACGCCTCTTTTTCGATATGTGAATATCGTTGTTCCGTCATGGTCAATGCTCTGCTGGCATACTCCACAGGTGCCCATTCACCATCCTTTTTTTTTTGGGACAACACAGCCCAGAGGCCGACTTGGCTAGCGTCTACCGATAGTTCTGTGTCTTTAGCAGGGTCAAAATACACTAATGTGGTCTCTGCAGATAGTGCCTGTTTAGTTGCTTGGAACGCCGTCTCCTGTGTCGGATTCCATTCCCACGGAGTGTGGGCCTTTGTGAGTTCCCGTAATGGGGCCGTGAGAGAAGTCAGGTTTGGGATAAATCTCCCGCAATATGTCACCATGCCCAAAAAACTGCAAACACCGGTGACTGACGTGGGGGAAGGCGCAGATTTTATGTCCGCCACCTTCTCCGGATCAGGCCGAACACCCTTCTCTGAAAAATGATACCCAAAGAATGCAATGTCCTGTCTCAAAAATTCACACTTTTCTCGGTGTAGTGTTAGCCCATTTCGGTGCAAACGTTGGAAGACAGCTCGAAGTCTCTTTAGGTGTGTCTCTACAGTGGGAGCATGCACCAAAATGTCATCACTCACAATGATGACGCCCTCTAGACCAGCCAAAACACCTTGTATTGTGTCCTGAAACACTTCCGCAGCACTGGCAATCCCGAAACTCCCCCCATGATGTCAGGACGAAACCACCCGTCCCTCGCATCAAAGGGTTGTGCTCGGTTTTGGTTAATAACACTTTCCAAACACCCCTTTGATCATGGTATACCCCGGGTTCCAACACAACACTATCTTCTCACTGAATGCGTCAATAGTTTAAGTTATTTTTCACATGTGTACTTTTTAAACAGTGCTAAATGCATCTGTTCTGTCAAGCGGTAAGAGGCACTATGCAGCTCCGGCACACGTCTCAATCCAAGTAAAAATATCAAGTAAATAATAATTGTAATGTCCCAATCATTAAGAGAGAAGTGCTAAAAATACCATACAAAAAATGTCTATTTGTGCATGAGGTACTACCAAAGGCTTCACGTGAAAACACGATCCAAGCTGTCGAAACTCACTTTCCGATTCAAATTCGAAATTCACATTCTAAATGAATCTTCAGAAGGTTTCGGATTCTCCATCCAAATTTCAATCAGAGCCAGAGATATTATTAGAAATAATCTAAAGTTAGAAAGAAAACTTGGAATTGCACTTCTGAACGGCACCTGGTGGTGAATGTTTGTAAACAATACCCGCTTTGACATCCCCCTTTGCCCCTGGCAAGGGCTGTCCGACTCTTGTAAACTCAGTACCGTGAGTTACGTGAACTACTTTTACAGTTAAGCAACTCGAACTGAAACAAGCATTTCCAAAGGAATAGGTCTTGCGTTTGGTCGAGTTAGAGCTATAAGCACTGTAAATTCCTAACTGGAGTTTTCTTGCCATATAAATTGAAAATGAAAAGTAACATAGTTGACATAAGCGAGCTGATTCAAAGCACCATGGCCGCCATGAGCATGAGCGCAAAGGAGACACGCAAAAAGAAAACAAGCATTTGCAATGCAATAGGTCTCGCATTTTATTGAGTTGGAGCTACTGGCATTGTAAATTCAGAACTGGACTTTTCTTGCTACATAAATTGATCAACCCAGTCTCATAATTTCGTCTTTTCCTACCATGTTTTGGGGGTCACTGGAGGCTACTGACATCAGAAATCACAAGCCCTTGAGGAGAGAAGAGATGATGATTGCACTACCTCGAGCTGTGTGAACATATGAACAAAAATTGGAAAATAAGGCTGGGAAAGTATTTTCTTTTTATTTTAACAGAATGAAAAGTCTTGCAAGCATGCTTGCCTTGCATTTCACAAGCAGAGTAGCCTGAGAAGATATATAGCCCCAATAAAGGAGATAAGCAATGCCCTGTGTGTGATGTTGTGAGTGCTGGCAGGGAGGGGCCCAGGAGAGGGAGACTTGAGATGCGATGCAAGGCTAAGCACATTTCACATCATGGCTTTTAGGTTTAGCTACATTCTACTAGAAAGGGCATATCATGGTTTTCGTAAAAGACTGGGTGTTTCTTTTGTAAAATAAGCTTATTTTAGGAGCCAGAGGTAAAAGAGGACAGCACATGAATAAAGCCAAAACAAATGTTAGCGACATAGGAGGAGATGGGAGGAACAGAATGCTGCAATAAAACGCAGGCAGCTACCAGTCTAAAACACCCACAGTGAAAGGGGAGCACCAAAGAAATTAAAAAAATACTCCTTCACAGCAACAAATAAAGAAAACAAAGTTGAATAATATAGTAGTTGGCCACTGTTATGAAACAGAAAAGGAGGGAGAAAAAAGCAGAACTGACCACTAGTGAGTAAGAATTTTTAAAGGACACTGCAGCCAACATATGAAATCGCTTCAAGCCATAAGAAGTATACTAAAAGTATACACAAGGTTGAACGCTTGAGCTTGACCTAAAGGAGTTCGCTGGCAGTCAAACGTATCGGCAGTCATGCAATTATCCATGTAACAGGGTCAGTCGGCAAGGTGGTAACAAACGGGTGTGATGTGAAGACGACGTGCTGGCCAATCCGAAGCAGGTAAATCAGAGTAACGTTGGAGTAAGCCAATGGTGAGCTCAGGTAAATAAGGGGCTGGTTTCAAACCCCTTTTAAGTTTTTTACTAACAAAAGATTTCACAAGAATGCGCACAAGCATGCGCGCGAGAGCAGGAGAAACCTAAAAAAGGATAGTTCCTTACACTTATTGGATACTGAAGGAGGACTGCCTGTAAAGAGGAGACAACAAGCATATTATAGCTTGGGGCACTAGCTGTATGAGAGAAAAGGAATGTAGGGGCTAACAAAAAGTAAATATTGTACAATAGAAACAGAAAAGAGCTCGATTGAGAAGGATCAACACACAAGGAGAAGAAGGAAGAGTAATAGGGAGAAATGAAGAGTTAAAGGAAAGAGGAAGCAACACACAGGAAAGAAAGAGCTGGAGCTTGCAGCCAGGAGAGGGCACAAGAGAGGAATGTGGGAAGGGTGGGAACCAGCACTGAGCAGCCCATAGAGTCCTATATCAGTGATACAGGGCCTCATGCATTGCAGTGCAAACATTCCAATAGCATTATCGTGAGTGATCTGTACTTCACTGGAATGAGCCACGCCATGATTGACAGTCTCATGCACTTAGCTGAAAGGCTGGCCAAAAGAAAACACAAAAGGTTGAAGGGGTGTTGACCCAAGCCTATTTTAAGTGTCTAAAACACATTAATGGACTCATTACGAGTTTGGAGGTCCCACCACGGGACTGCCAAACTCGCGGGGAGGATGCCACCGCCATGGTGGTTATGTCCCCACCATGCATTTTACAATGTTCCCGCCAGGCTGACCAGCGGGAACTGAGTCCTAATTCGTAGCACTGAGGGGGACGTCCACCAGCCTAGGAATATGCACTGTCTGCAAAGCAGACAATGTGCATTTCGATGGTGCTGGGGAGGGAGGCTGCTGCACAACCCATGACCAGGCATGGCAGTGCAGGGGTCCCCTTGAGGCCCCTGGCACTGGCTTTCCACCAGCCTTTTCATGGTGAGGTCCTGCCATGAAAAGGCTGGTGGAAAGTGGAGTTCAGCACACCATGGCTGATTACAAGCCTGACCACTGTCACCCCATCGGGATTTGTGATCCTGGGGGGAACGGCGGTCTTTAGGTGAGTCCGCCCGCCCAAGTCGTAATTGGACAGTCGGACTGCCCGGAGTGAAGTGTTCCGACCGTCAATGCGAGTGTGACGGTCCTTGGACAGCCACACCCGTAATGAGGCCCTAAATGTGTGTCAGCTGTGCTGATAAAATCCAAAAGTGGTAACCTGAATGTAGGGAGGTTAAGATTACAAGTCATCCAATCAAAATAACGATTGTGAAGCTATGGATAAAGGGGAGGGCCAAATACAAGCCGAGAAAGGAAAGTTATAGCATGAGCAAGCAAATTCTCATTAAAGACAACCAATGATAACATAGGCTGGCTGACTGACTCAAAGCACAAACTAAGTAGCAGCATTGTCGACAAAAGGTCATTTGACAACACACAGATGTAAGCTGCCTGTAGGCAAGACCTAAACAAGCATTCGCAAAGCCAATAAGTCTGGCATTGACTGCCAGCGCTTTGGCGTTGTTGATGCATGTTTTGTTTTTGAAAAACGTAATTGTTAGGAAGTTTCTGGCACCTCATCAATGTATAAAAAAAAAAGCAACTAAAAGTAAAGCTATGTTTTTGGTCTCAGAAAGCATACATTGCCATAGTAGTCCCTAGCATAGAAGGAAACTAATTTGGGTGTGCATGTGCTCCTTGTGAAAGGGCAGAACGCTGTCACTCAATTGAAGTAAGCCAATTCCATGTAACCAAATACCTATTTATTGGTTTTAACACAATATAAATACAATGCAGTCTTGAAGACCTATTGGCTTTAACATGCACAATAACTAGGTTAGGCCTTACTACCTTTGTCACAACTTTTCATAATAAATAGATAAAATCTATGGCATCTGATGAATGGCATCACTAGCTTGGCACCATACCCAAATCGACCCAACTGTATTCCAGCAAAAGCTTTCCAAGAAGCCTAAAAATATAAAACAAACTGTAAAGGGCAAATTCTTTCTCAGCACAAGCACACTACTTCAATGATGCAGGAAAATCAACATGCAGGCGCAGCCAAAGCCACTATCGATAATGCTTCTTAAAGCTTTTTTTCTGCTGTGAGAAATATCTGCTTTAAAAAATATTATTTGGCTGTGACTTCAACCTTCCTCTAGATCTGATTCTTGACAGACAATCTAAATGCACATATCATCCCCCGAAATCCTACAAAGCTCTCCTGAAATTTTGCTCCAAGCATAATTTGCGCGACTGCTGGAGACTACAACATCTGGATACAAGAGACTTCACTTTCTTCTCTTACCCACATAACTCTTATTCCAGAATTGATTATCTCCTTATTTCGGACTCATACGTCCACCTAACTGGCCAAACAAATAAGCTGCCAAGATTGATCCCTAAAAAACCTAAACGCAAAAATAAATAAAAGCAATAACAGTACAATAACAGAATTGGAAGATGAAATTAAAAAGCTTGCGTCATCTTACATAGCGAAACTGGACAACTCCAACCTCAAATTACTAACAAACAAAAATACGAATATAATAGGATACTAAGTGAGAAAGCAGGGATCTGGATCAACAAATTCAAAAGCCTAAAACTCTGAAGCAAACAAAGCAGGTAAAATGCTTGTGTCCTACCTATAACATGAACACAACCAAAAAGGTATTACCACACTTAAAAATAAGTTAAAAAAAACAAAAAGAAACCCTCAAAAAGCTTTGGAGACTTTCAAAGATTTTCATGAAGCGCTTATCAGAATGATTCACAAGCCTCCGTTGATTGTAAATCCTATCTAGATAAATTAAACCTCACTCAGATAAATGAGGATGATAATATAGCACTCAATGTGTCATTTAGTAAAGAGGAGATAAACAAGACAATGAAATCTCTACAACTGAATAAAGCCCCTGGCCTAGATGATTTTACCACAAATATTTATAAAGCTTTTTCTGACACTCTCACTCCTACTTTGGTGGAATTGCAGATTCGGGTTTCATCTTCGATACAACAGGTGAGGCCATAAAGTAGTTCTACCAAAGGAAGGTAAAGACCCACTACTGGCAAAAAAACTATAGACCACTTTCATTAATTATAATTTTTTAAATATATTCGTATTTACGTTTATTATAAACAGTAACAGCAAGTGAACATTGCACTGATACAATCCCAGGATCGCCCTCCTTCATTATACATCAGTTCCAGCTTATACCCACTCCACCCCACTCCCCCACCCAAGAACCTCACTCCACCCCACCCGTTCATGCTATATTCACAGATACAACACCTACCACCAAGTGACTGGACCTATTTCCTTAAGTCCCACGTACTGCAGATCTTTTCAAATTTCTTCTCACACCCTCTGCCCTTATAAACCTCACGCTCCACTATTTTGCATCAATTCATCTCTTTTTACCACTGGCAGAAAGACAGGGCCACCTTGCTTCCCCACTTCTGGGCAACATCTTCTTTGGCCACTAGGAAGCCCGGGTTTACCAGTATTTGTTTTATATTTGGTGAGATCTGAGGGTGGTCATACACCCAGGAGGGCCAGCCCCAATGTCAACTCTATGGCACCTCCCACCACTCCTTCCAGTGACTGTTCCACTCGTTTTCAGAAACAGTGAACACATGGACAGAGTCACCATGTGTGGATGAATGTGCCTTCTGTTCCACAATTTCGAAGGCCTAGAGCATCTCCGCTTTCCCAATCTTGTGAGTAAAGGAGGTCTGCGACTCCTTAACAAATGACATAATATTAATAGATTAATAAAGTGTATATAAAGTGGCTAATTGTACAGTTGAAAATTTTAAAACATACTGTAAATATCAAGGAATTTGAAATTAAAGGCTAAAAATTAAATTGGTATCCTCAGATTGATTCATGGGAGCAGTGCAGGTTCATCAAACAGAGTACACTATGGATGCTGTGTGGTTTCAATTAAACGCAGGAAAGCTCCAACCTTCCTATTGAAATGTTTCTTTTTTATTTATATTTGTTTGCAAATTAAATAAAATGTGTTATCATTTGTGCATGTGTTTAATGAATGCTTGTTTCTATATTTTTTGTGTATTGTTTTGCTGGTGGAATCATTGACAATGTTTTATTAGGCCAGAGTCCCCGGCTTCCACTAATGACTCAGTGGGGGGTCCCCGAATTCCAATAATGATTCAGTGGGGATTCCTGAGTTCCAGTAATGATAAAGTGGGGGTCCACAGAAGTCAAAAGGTTAGGAACCACTGTACAGGATAGCTGGAACCCTTAATTTATTACCTGGTGGGGCTGCGTTAAGAGAATCAAAATGATGGTAACGCCTATAGTCAACTATCTAATCAGCATGCTCCCCCTCACACTTTAAGATGACTTTCAGCAAAAACTGGACAAACTTATAGGGAACTATATATGGCAAAACAAATGGCTTAGGATATCAATGAAAAAATTGAGTCTTTCCATCAATTTAGGTCGGGTGAATCTTGTTAACTTTGAAAGTTATCAGTCGGCCTTACTGGCCAAACAGTGTTCCCTATAGCTCTCATCTACAGCTGATTATGGCTCAAAGTTGAAAGAGCACTTTTGGAAGACATAGACCCCATTATGCTGTTAGTCACAAAAATTGAACATTCACAGCCCTCTAAACACAATTACAGAAATACAAATCATGCAATTCTAAAAAGGGATACTTTCCTAGACATCCCAATAAAAATACTCCAATGTAGTCTCCATTTGGAAGAATCTAACATTAAAACTAGAGGGCTCCCCTATATGTTGAAAGGCTTGGACTGAAAAAGGTTTTCATTTCATGCAATAACTTGGTACGCAGAATACACCTGTCACCTTTATTTTACAGGTTATATTGGAATTTGAGAATTATTATTGATATCTATGATTTCATCATACTCAAACCTTGTATTTTTAAAGTTAAAGCTTCCCATAAGGACTAGTCACTTTCCAACCTCAAATTATCTCACAAATCCGGACACCAAGTATCCAACTTCGATAAAATCATTTAACCAAAATCTACACAACTTTTTCATGACGTAATGAACATATGGAACAGAAATAACACAATTACGTCTGCAGAGTGAAATATGATATGGAAATCCGTTGTTTCCCAAAAATCATACATATCCTGACCCAGACTACATATTGGTTACTACACAGAACATATTGGATACCTTCACATTTACTCAAACTGTTGCTTAGAGAACACCCGGTATGTTGGAGCTGCAAAGAAGAAATTGGAGATTCACCACACCTGCTGTTACTATGCCGCTCAGTCTCCCCATTCTGGGATAAGGTATTCAACTTTATCTCAACATTATTTGATTCCATCCCAAAAAAGATTTCACTTTTCTTAGGTGGGGAACACTAATGATAAACTCCTAGTAGGCATTCTCCTAACAGCTGTTTCCAAGACTATTTGTAACTGGAAACATACCCCATCAACTCTTTCAAGACGTGGCTGAATTGGATAACTCACATAAGATGAGTAGACAACACTGCACTCCAACACTCCTCCTGGAGATTTAAACACAGACCCATGTGGGAAACGCTGGATAACTGTTTGCCAGTACTAAACACCCCTGATGTACTGATGTTCCAGAATCATAACTTTGTTACACTATGAAAGATACCCTACTGCATAAGTTAATTTAGTACCCTACTCATTTCACGACCCTATAACCCATATGCTGCACATTTACTCACTACTGGACACTTTTCGCTTCATGTTCTCTTATTTTCCCTTGATCTCTCAAAAAATGTTGACTGTTATACTTTACTAGCATTCCAATGCAATCTAAGTGATAAACAGTTTGATAAATGCACCAACTTTCATGCACACCAGTTACCATGGTCCGTACCTCATTATGAGAGTATTGATGTACGTTACAAGGTTTGCCTCATGAAATTGATAGACCATAGTCTCCACTATGTATGATTTTCTATTTGATTTATCTGATTTGCATAGATAATTTGTTTTGTTCTGTTTATTTGTTTCTACACTGCTGTAGCACTCCCTTTCCTCTTAATTTTCTGTAAATTCAAATAAAAGTTTTTTTAAATAAAAAAATAAATATCTAGTATTTAAACTACACAAAGAATTTCAGGGATGGCGCCAGGCTGCCAGATGTAAAATGTAGTGCTAGCTTTAAGGAGGGACGTAATCCTTTTATTAATTGTAAAGCGATTTATAAATACATGTTTGTGGGTGTATTCGGAATAATGTTATGCCTCGCCTGGAGCAAAGGCACAAATGCATTCCCCCCCCCCAAAAAAAAAAATCACCCTTTCTGCTGCCCATCCTCCTTTATCTTATGTCTGTAAAAGAGGACAGTGGCATTGAGTATAAGAGGAGTGGGTGTTGCAAATGATGACAGGCAGACTCGTGGACACAGTCACTGCAGCCGAACTGATTTAAAAAGAGGCAAGGGGCGTGGCCAAGTCGGCAATGGAGTCGGACGCGTAGTCCGGAGCTCCTGCTGCCGTGTCCCGATCTTAGGGCAAATATCTTGGTTGGGGCACCAACCCGACCCCACGACAGAGATCTTGGCCCCAGGAGGACTGGGGGGACTCAGGGGTGCAGGCGGACAAGGATGCGCGGAGGCGGAGGGAGGCGGCGGAGGATGTCACAGAAGGCCGCGCTGAGGCAGGCCTCGGGCCGCAGTCCCCGCGGAGCACACCCAGCTGCCTGTACCTAGGAAGGAAAGCATTATGGCGACGGCCTAAACGAAGTACGTCAACAATACCTATTACAAAGCAAACGGCTATATGAGGCTGGACCTAAAGCAGGGAAACTGTTGGCATAGATGGGAAAGACGGAACTAAGTAATTCCCTCATCAGGGAAATCTGGACAGCAAAAGGGGAGCTAATTAGGGATTCCTAGGAAATAATTGAAGAAATGTCAGCCCAGATGGAGGATTTTCATAAATCCCGCATAACGATCCCAGAGGCAGAAATAGATCGCTTTTTAATTGATTTCCCCATGACATGTCTATTCCCACAACAAACAGTGAATCTTGAGGAGGAGATCACCGAGGAAACATTTTTGGCAGTACTAGGTCCACTACAGAAAGGGAAATCGCCGGGGCCTAATGGATTCCCCGTCGAGTTCTTTCAGAAGCTCGGGAAGGGGCAGATACCACACCTACATGCGGCATTACACCAAGCTGTAACTTCCACCCGATATGAGAACAGCGACAATTATCCTCCTACCTAAACCAAACAAACCTAGAGACCGGGGGATTCCTATCGCCCGATTTCGTTATTAAATGTCGATGCCACTGCCAAAGACGTTGGCAATCAGATTGAGCGAGGTGATGGCGACCCTGATCCATCCGGATCAAATGGGGCTAATACCAGGATGCTCTACAGCCCTGAATCTCCGAAGGCTCCATAATAATTTGACCCTAATAACACATTCGACTAAAGGAAGAGCAATCCTCTCCCTAGATGCCAATAAGGCATTTGACTTGGTAGAATGGAGATATATGTGTTCGGCATGCTGGCCAAGATGCGGTTCAGCCACAGATTTCGGGAGTGGGTTGAGCTACTATACAAAAGCCCAACAGCAAAAATGAGGGTAAATGGATACACGTCGCAGGAATTTGACCTTCACAGGGGGGCTAGGCATGGATGTCCTTTGTTGCCAATGCTCTTTGCATTGGCGATCGAGGGACTAGCTAACTGGATAAGAATAGACCCACTGATAAGAGGATGGCCCACCAATAGTGATGAGGAGGATCGGATCTCGATATATGCGGATGACTTACTATTATATCGGACTCAGACACCATCTTCAATGGGCTGTCCTGGAGATATTTTCAGGGCTTTTGGGGAGGTATCAGGATTCTGAATAAATTGGGGTAAGTCTCTACTGTTTCCAGTGGGGACATGGGAGATAGAACAGACAACAATGTGGCCAGTTAGAATGGAACTGGAGAAGTTTAAATACCTAGGCATCTGGATATCAGGTAAACCCCACCTTCTCTACAGTACCAATCTACAACCCCTATTGCAGAGATTCGAAATAGAGACTTAGCATTGGCAAACCCTCCCGATGTCATTGATGGGTAGGGCAGCACTCTTTAAGATGGTAGCATTACCTCGCTTCCTATATATTTTATACAACTCCCCATACCCAATTCTAGAAAACTTATTTTGCCAAACAGATTCCCTACTACACACATTACTGTGGTCAGGGGGGCAACCCAGAATCAAACTGCGCTCCCTACAAAGATCAAAATATGAGGGGTCCATCGCCCTGCCAAATATCCGGAAGTATTATGAGGTGGCACAATAAACCATTGGGCCTTTGCTCCACAAGATGACCCAGCGTTTAGAGGGGACAGGGAAATGATGCACAAGAACAGTTACCTACACTGGCTATAGGGGGGTAGACTGAACCCTACATTCAGCCCCGCAACATAAACGGTCATACAAACTTGCAAACGACTTACCGAGGAGATGGGATGGGCCACACGCTTGACCCCCAAAACACTTCTGTGGGAAGGAACCAGGCTACCCAAGATAAATACCTTAACGGGCTTTAAAGGTTGGGACAATATCGGGATAATGTATTTAGCTGACATGTAGGATGCAAATGGGGTGGCACCCTTTTCGCACCTCAAAAACTAATACCAAATGTCAGACACACAATGGTTACAATACGCCCGCCTACAGGCGGCCCTGAAACGCAGCATCCCCGTAGAAGAAGAAACACAGGAAAATGCCCCATAAGAACTGAGACTTCTAGAGGGGAAGATATAAAAGAAGCTAATATCACAAATTTATGGTACAATCATGAGACACACACAACCCTCACTATCTAATCTATGGGAACGATGGAAAAGAGACTGTAAGGAATTGGAAGAAGAAGACTGGGGGGAGACATTGATTTTTTCAAGCCAAAGTGGCTATTCCAGCATCCCTCAAATTAATACAAATTAAAATACTACATAGGGTATATTATACGAGGTCCCTGTTCTTTAAGATAGGGAGGGCAGCAAATGACAAATGTCTACAGGGATGTGGGAGGGAGGGAACATTTTATCACATGTTGTGGACCTGCCCCCCGGGTCGCCAGATTCTGGGAGGAAGTGGGGGAGACCCTGGAACGCGTAACAGAGACTAGCATCAAAATGATGCCCGAGTCAATGATACTGAGGGTATGGGGCCGCACCGAGCACACAAGATATCAAAAACTACTGATTAATTTAGGCTGCATGATTGCAAAAAGGGACATAGCCAGGAGATGGGGATCTGGGACAGCACTAAGCCATGATGAATGGTGGGAGGGTATGGATAGATGCCGAATACTGGAAAGAGAAATATACATAGATAGAGGCAATGGAAAAAAATACGAGAAGATATGGGGGAACTGGGAGATGGGATAGACCAAAGCGACCCGAGGAACAACGCGACATTAGAACTAGTGATGGAAGGTGAAAAGAGAGTCAGGACAACTCCATTGAGACAAAACGAGGCTCGGAAGAAATAAAGAGGGCAGGAGAGGACAGTTATGTATTCCCAATACAACACAGGTCAGAGAAGAGGAAATCTAATGCTGAGAAATGTACCGACAGGGGGAGGAGGGGAGGGCAAGTTATACAGTGAATACTGTTATTACGTGATCACTATAGTTGATATATTGCTTGAGGTGTAAGCAAAATGCTATTGTAATCTGCTGTATTACATACGAAAATAACAATAAAAAGTGTTATAAAAAAAGTTTTTTTTTTTTTTTTTAAAGCGTTGTCTCTGTCCTTCAGCTATCATAGTGGTGATGCCCTTTTAATGCGCGAACGTGCTATCCCAGGGCAGCAATTATATTGCCATCTTTTTAGCATCAATTGGTGGTCACATGTCTTTCTTGTGCTGTTTTTACCCAGCAAATACTCTGTCAAATCTTGATATGAGCTATTTGTACACTATTGGGTAGTAAAATCCTTTAAATCTTGATCTCTCCAAGGACAACAGCGCAAATGTAATTACAATCATCTACGCAAGCTACCAAAACCAACAGCCCCACCAAAAAAAGCTTATTTCAAACAGCTCGGCTTCCTTTATATCGAATAAGTTTACATTGTAAGAATCTTCAGCCCTGTAAATAAGTGCTCTCGCCTTCTGTGGAGGGCATAAATAAAGCTCCTTATAATACAAGAAGGAACACCAAAAAAGTATCAACAGTTATACAGTCCACAGTGAAGGCATTGCGGACTGCTGTCTAAAAATATACAAATGATTAACTGTACTACATAGTGGCTATGTTTAAAATTACAGATTAAACATGTTTGTGTTTTATTATTGTGAAAAACTTGGCATAATAAAGATATGGAGGGGTTTAAAGTACATATAAAGGCATATTACGCCGCAAAGAGAGCACAACATGTAAAGGTCTCTAATAAAAATTATATACATAAAATCGACAATACCTCTGCAACCTTTGGAGGCACGCCATCACCCAATACTTCTTTGATGAAGCACTGCTGGCTCATGTAAAATGACAGTCCACAGGTTCTTTTAAAGGCATCTCTCAGCCGTTTCAGCTCCACATCGGTAACTGTACAAAGAAACAACATTAATAAACCAAGTGTACACTGCTTTTGCTACTGATAAGAGTGAATACTTTAATATTAACTTTTACTTTTTTCTGTGTGGCACAAGTAATCGCCACAAGTCATTTAAAGGGCGCTGATCCAGACTGCTTACTGAAACAAACTTTGCAGACCCAAGACGTCTGGTGTATGTTGCCAGCCTACTGGCTTTTGCACAGTGTTTTTGTTTTATAAACCTTTATTACAAACACATGTTAAAACCATTATCCAGGTGCATGCACACAAATGCGCATCAACAGAGGGCTGTCTTTGAATGTTTTTCTAATAAAGTCTTACAAAAACATTCAAAGATGACCACCCAAGGTATATGAGTACACAGGCTGACGTTCATGAATATTTTTTTAATCAGGTTTTCCTAAAACATTAAAAGTCCCCCTTTCTTGCATGCGGACAAATGAATGGGTGGTCATCTTGGAATGGGTTGAAAGTTCATTCAAAGATGGACGCCCGTTAGTGTATGCGCACATTTGCAAATGGATGGGTAGCCATCTTTAAATGGGATTATAACCCATTTTAAAATGTTTCTGTGGCTAGCAGTGCGTACACAGGATCCAACACACTGTGGGTGGTGATGAGGGTATGGTAGCAGTATCTGGGAAGCTGACAGGCCTTTGTAAAGTTAAAAAGTTAAAAAGGCAAATAAGACAGAAAAAAGAAAAATAGAATACAAAATTGGAAGAAAAAAAAAAAAACACATGCTGGCCCACAGGTCCCTAGTACTGGAGGGGACTCGTCTGTAGATGATTACGTTTTGTTTCAGCAGAATGCAATTTGTTCCTTAGAAAGGAAATAACAGCTGAAATGAGCTGACACATTGTCGCCTTCTGTACCATGCAGTGGGCAGAAGCAAAATCTGAATGCAGAGCTCGCTCAATGACTTTATAAGTATTCAACATACATATTTTTTTTAAATCAAAAGTCAAAAGGCCTTGGCTAATGCCAGACATGCTAAAGACGTGATTTCTGGCTAGTAACAGAGAACAAAACATCCATGTCACCTTCAAAACGAATCTGTCACTATCATGTAAGAAAGACGTATATCATTAGCCCCCATTACACAACCTATGTGACACTTGAATATTGGCCCATAAAGACTGTTAACGGATCAGAAACATCAAGATCAAGAAGGAGGGATTGTGGCATTTACCAATAAGTAATGTATCTGCATGCAAAAGTAGCAACCCACCTTAACTCAATTTGGCAACTTGCTAACCTTGTTTGCAGTTGGACTAGGTAACAAACGCAATTTTAAATGTCAAAAACAGAAATCAGCAACTAGAACAATTGAGTCAGAGCAAACGCATTAACAGGTCTTCAAAGACACACATTCTTATTGAGCTTATCACTTGCGCCTCTTTTAATGACAGGGTGAGTTAAAAACCCAGTCAGGTTACCTCTAATAAACTATATTAAAAACTGGCGAACTGTAACCAATCTTACCTGCCTCACTATAATAAAGAGAAGAGGCTATGCTTACTTCGAAGAACAAGAGAGTATGAAATGTCTTGATTAAGCACCAAATACCGTACTGTTAAAATTGCACTAGCTTTTCTTGTTTAAACAGATCATTGTGCATTGCTGTTTGTGAGTGGTTTATTTAGTACATTGGGTGGCTGCCAGCATTGTGCTGGCCATAGGCCATTGAACATGATAAGCGCTCTAGGGGCAGTCCTCGTCACCAAACAGAATTTTTTTTTCAAAAAACCTTTGATGCTTGACTTCAAATCAATGAATGAAAAGGTGATTAGCCCTAATGGAATGAAACTATCTGTTGACTCATGCATCTTCACATTTCTACAAAAACAAACGTTAATTAATTCCCAGTAGTTCAATCAAGTTAGATATAGTGATTGAAAGCCAGCCCTGTTTGGCATAAATTATCCAATACATAACTTTGACACATTTTAGATCCATTCTAAAATCTGTAAGATACAGGGCGATTGCTTTCCAACTACGCTTTGTCCAAAGCAAGACACTCACAATTAAACTCCAGTTAAAGTGAGGTCAGTGGACACTGTGGTATACAGGCTGCACAAGTCAGCCAGGTCTGGATTACAAAGTAATTTCATATTGTATATCTACTATGCAGGCACTCCACATCTGGGTTTTCTCATAAGCAATGTGTAGCCTAATGAGTCCATCATTATGGGTGCAAGGTGGAATAGCAACACTGGAACAAATAAAAGGTAATGGGAGGAATGCTTGCAATTTGTCTAACCATGGCAATCGCTCGGGATGGCATCCCAACCCAACCCGTCAGTCGTTTGCTCACCATGCCACCTCAGTTTGGACCCAGTCATATGTAAAGCAGTCCTGACCCTATTCCTCATGCAAACAGCCCAATCCGAACTGCCAGACCAGGTCTCCCTGACCCGGAACACAAGCAACTCAGGACCGGTTTCGCTTTAGTTATGGGCTCATTAGCCGGGTACAGCTTGGTTTCAGTGACACAGTAAGCACGGGACCCAAGTCAAAAGCATGTCGGTGGCAATACTTTGCTGAAATATTCTGGGGCGGACAGAGTGATCAAAAATATTCAGGGGGTGACAAAGAAAAGCAACTTAAGCTGCTCAAATCTTGTGACATCATTCAGTTGAACACCAAGTTTCCACTAGGACCTAATAAGGATGAGGAGGTGGCTATCCACATCACAGTTTAAAATGTTGTCTTCTGTAACAGATTTGGCCTCTTTATAAATTGTGTCTTCTGTGGTCCTTTCTCCTTCCTTAAAGCCCCTTGCCACTTGGGCCTGGTCCGTTTATGATGTTATACCCCACCTCCTGCCCCCACCCCATTTCAAATTGCAATAATTGGAATTATTCCCTTCATTACCACTCTTTCTTTCCCTTTGGGTTCTGTTTCCGTTACTCATATAATTCTTTCCTTTTTTGAAACTCACTACCCTCCCCACCCACTTTGATGATGGACACCCCTAATTGGGGTTGCCCACACATCATTTATTATTTAGCACTTATTTCATTGCTGTTAGGTATAACAGGACTGGACCGTTCAGCACCTGCCGCCTTCACCATGAGTCTTTGTCTCTGGAGGAGCCTCTTTTTGAGACTGTGCTTCAACATGGGGCATGGCAGAGTCATTCCTTTAGGCACTTACCTCGTGTTTTTTAATGTATTTTGTCATATTCTTTCCTCCCTCCTGATTCGAAGATTCAATGGTATCTGTTCCCTTGGAGCATATATTTGCTTTATACCCTGTCCCATATTTTAGAATTGTTTGCCCCACGTTTACAGTGCTTTGACCATAGGGGAGTCATGTTGTACTAGAACCCGTACCTCTTGTTGTACTAGAACCCGTACCTCTTCACATTCATATTATTATATATATATATATATATATATATATATATATATATATATATATATATATATATATATATATATATACAAAAGAAAATTACATATAATTTTTAGATTTTTACAGCATTGCTTTCTGGGTTTGCACTTTGTGGGGAGTCATTTTCTTCCTTTTACTTTATTATCTTTGATTTTGTCACTTTATTATATACATTTTTTCTTGCACTGCATACTAGATTAAATGCCTGTTTTTAGCGAGTGTTGGCTGTGGCTATAGCGAAGATTTCTTCTTTATGTGTTTTTTAGATTTCATCAGTAGGTTCCTCTGTGGTGAAACAATCTTGTTTGAAAATTTTGAAATTGACTTTTCTCTCTATACTGAATTTACAACCTATATTATATGTTATATTATGCATAGAGTGTTAACATAATTATTGGCTTCAGCGACATTACTTACCTTAAAGACTTTTTCTATGTCCATCCAACATTTGCTTGCGGTTCAGTCTGTTTTCATGGCATTCCCTCTTGGGAGTTGATATGCGCTTCTTGTTTCCCATCCAGAAACCATAAGCATATGCATTTTATTTATGCTAAGTTATAATTATTTACTGCATACTTTTGTATGTTATAGGTTTGAATTACGTTATAGAAGTATGTCGCGCCAAGCACAGTATGTTTTCACTGTTCATGAAATTCCTTTGTTACTTTTATGCTTGTTGGTCTCACACATTTCACATAACAAAGGCTATGAGTTAGCCAAAATGCGTCACCTTTACACTAAACTGGAGTGCTACAATGTTGGCATGCCGCTTTTCATTCTATGGTGAACTGGGAGAATTTGTGTATATATATATATATATATATATATATATATATATATATATATATATATATATATATATATATATATATACACACACATATATATGTGTGTGTGTGTTTAATCTCTGAGACAGATACACCTATTGTTCCTACCATAACACCTTACTAATGCCCTAACTTTTTAAAGGTGTAAGACAGTGTGTCTGTGTGTACATATATATAACTACCTACTGGCAATAGCAAGTAGGTAGTTATAGTTAGGAGCTAATTCCAATACACAAAGGGGGTCATTCCTACTTTGGCGGGCGGCGGAGGCCGCCCGCCAAAGTACCCCCGCCAGAACACCGCTGCGCGGTCAGAAGACCGCCGCAGTGATTCTGGCTTTCCCGCTGGGCTGGCGGGCGACCGCCAGAAGGCCGCCCGCCAGCCCAGCGGGAAAGCGCCTTCAACGAGGAAGCCGGCTCCGACTGGAGCCGGCAGAGTTGAAGGCGTGCGACGGGTGCAGTAGCACCCGTCGCGATTTTCAGTGTCTGCATAGCAGACACTGAAAATCAGGGTGGGGCCCTCTTACAGGGGCCCCTGCAGTGCCCATGCCATTGGCATGGGCACTGCAGGGGCCCCCAGGGGCCCCACGACACCCCATACCGCCATCCTGTTCCTGGCAGCCGAAACCGCCAGGAACAGGATGGCGGTATGGGGGTCGGAATCTTGCTGCGCCGCCATGGAGGATTCCCCTGGGCAGCGGAAAACCGGCGGTACACCGCCAGTTTTCCGTTTCTGACCGCGGCTGTACAGCCGCGGTCAGAATTGCCCTGGATGCACCGCCAGCCTGTTGGTGGTGCATCCGCGGTACCCTACCCTGGCGGTCTCGGACTGGAATTCTCGGGTAGGAATGACCGCCAAAGTGTTGCATGGGCTCTCATTATCCTAATGAGGCTGCTGAGTTCGGGAAGCAGCATGACCTGAATTGTGGGGAACTGAGTCCAATCCCACACCATGTTACAACTGTTGTACTAATTCACTTCCGGCCAACTAGCAGCATCTTAATTCCGCCCAAGAGCAGGAATGATTTGTGGCAGCTGGGCGCATGACAAGAATGACTTCTCAGGGAAATCATGGTGTATCAGATCTCATCCTTTTCTCTCAGTTACATTGGTCTCACACATGCAAAGACAAACAGAGGCAGAAAATGGTTCAATAAGGTTTATTGAATTAGCTGCGTCAGATAAAATGGCATGACTTGCAATAATTAGAATTGTGAAACATGCTAAAAGCAAAATGGTGACGAGAAAAGTGAAACACAGGAAAAGTCCCACCATACTCTCACTGTGTTAGAGCACAGCGTGTTAAGCTCTAATCTGCCTTTCAGGATTCCCCCCTGGGAAGACATCATCTCCCATACCTGAGCAAGAAAGCCTGTTGTCTAGAGAGACACCATCCCCACGTAGGCCAGGGAACCGGTAGTCTCAGCAAGCAACTGTAGCAAAGTCAATCAGCATGCGGTCGTGGTCATCTGGCTGAAATCTCCCTCTACAGTGCATGGAACAGAGAAGTGTTTTTATAATAAAACAGCTGGTGTTCTGAGAAAATGTCCCCACGTAAAGATGTGTATGTTTCTGTGAATGTTGGAGATGCAGTGTACCACTTTGCCGGCAACCTTATCTTGCTGCAGCACAAAGTGAAAATAATGTCTTGCTAAGAAACACAATGCTTTCCTAGGCGAAAGAACAACTAGATAAAGAAAAGAAAATATCACCATGAATGTGGCCTACGCTGAAATATAAAATTAAGCAGAATGAAAGTGGGCTAAAGGGCACAAGCGGCAGGCCTAGATGCTAAAATAACGTGCCTAGATACATTACTAAAATGGCTACACAACACCCTCCACTTGCTGGTTCAAAGGTGGTAAAAAAAAGCCTAACATAAAAAATATAAAAGCAATTAAAAGCTATTCTCTATAAAACATGTATACATAAATGTCAATAATGACAAGTTAAAACACACATAAGCAAATAAAATGTTGGTAAGGTTCAATTTAAAATGTTAGCAGTGGCGCCAATAAAACCAAACGTAAAAGTCAAGGTCATTTTTAAATTCTCCAATAAATCCAGGGACAATTGAAACAAGGAAATGTTCCACTTCGGCAGGTGGTAAGGTAATCTAATTGTTGCCAAGGAAAACCAAGGAGCACTCATGTTTCAAAGCTTGAGCTGCAGCTGAGGCAGCAGCATTCCGTGTTATGCTCAATGTTAAGTCAAGAGCTGCACGATCCACGAAGGGCGACTCATAGACAGTTTTCCGTAGCAAATGCACACTCAACAAGCATGTCTGGTAATGAGCCCTCAGCGAGAACATCAACAGATCAGCGTCCAATGAAAGCAAGCGCTGCGTAGAAAGAAAGATTTTTAGCGCACGTTCAGAAAGGCACCAGAGGCATCGAAACATGGGAAGCACACAATCCAAAACTGGTCTGAATGACAGAGACCAGCTGCACTCCAGTTCGTCCAGGAGTGATGCTCTGAAATTCTGCATCACGCGCTCATTACACAGTTGCGTTGGTGGAAGTGCTTTCAGTCCTCCTCGTTGTGATGGGACAGCCATTGAGAAACAAAATAGCAACAGCAAGATGCCACCTATTATAGACAAAGTAAGTAGGAATCCCCCAAAAATACTGAGTGAATGACTGAAGGTATTGAGCCAAATATAGAGGAGAAGGTGTGAACGAAACCAGAACCAACAGCTTTAATAAATGTACAATCCCAGAAGTACTGGACGCATTAAAAATTCGTCCTACAAGTTAACAAAAGTGTCTCGGAAAGTTTGTAATTAAAAAGGGACTGTATTTCTGTAGATGACCTCGCAACTTGAAGCGCATAGGTCTTGCGTGCAAATGTAAGCGCCACATGTTTTTGAAATAATAAAGCCTCTAGTCTGCTCAACTTATCAAAATTCACATTCGAAGATTCAATGGTATTTGTTCCCTTGAAGCATATATTTGCTTTATATTCTGTCCCATGTTTTGGAATTATTTACCCCCACGGTTACATTGGGGAGCCATGTTGTACTAGAGCCAGTACCTCTTCACATTCACACACACACACACACATATATAAATATATATATATATATATAAATATACACACACACACGTATATATATATTACGATATATATATTATTTTTTTACATATAATTTTTAGATTTCTACAGCATTGGGGTTGCACTTTGTGGGGAGTCCTTTTCCTTTATCA
This sequence comes from Pleurodeles waltl, assembly GCF_031143425.1. Lineage (NCBI taxonomy): Eukaryota > Metazoa > Chordata > Amphibia > Caudata > Salamandridae > Pleurodeles > Pleurodeles waltl. The sequence continues at coordinate 1,420,884 of NC_090441.1, read as the reverse complement.
CCTTAAAGTAGAGTAGCAATGTGAGCCAAAATATCTGCTACTTTAGTTTGTTGTGTAGGAGAAAAAAAGAACATTCCCGGATCAGGTGACAATTTGGGAGACCAAAACGACATAAGCTATTCCGGCTCGCATTCCGCAAGAGCTCTCACTGTTAGGAAGCACATAGCTTCCATTAGCGAGCACCTGGAACGTAGGTCTAATCAAAGGGAACTCCCTTCAGATAGCAAGCTACATTCAATGTCGAAGCGTTACACGCCCCATGCAAGGACAGCTGCTTACAAGCCATTGAATGGCTCACAGAAGTCTCGCATTCACTGCCACTAAAAAGACCTCTTTAATGCAATTGAAACATTTGTGCGAAAAGGGAAGCTCCTACACCTTGTGTAAGAAACTATCTACCAGTCTTTCAGATCTGCCTAAAGTAATGTGTTTCAAGCAGGTCGTGAATTGCAGTGTTGAAATAGACAGATTAAAACCCCCGTGTATTAACCATTTAGCAGATGGAATTTCAGCCTCAGTAAAAGGCAACCTTTCTAATTTCTCGATGTTTAGCATAACATAAGTCACTTCCTTCTTAGCCATTATTTGTTGCTGTTGCATCAAATTAAATGGTCAAAAATGATCTCTCATGCTAACGTGTTGTCAGGAAACGTGATCTGATTTCAGTGTTTGTAGTGTCCAACCCAACTGCATAATGGACCTTAGCTGGCTCTGTCCATGTTGTAAAAAAGACATGTCACTTTGCACAATGTCTATTGCAGAAGAAACTATGTTACTTAAAGTGTATATATGGTCGGACAAGGTTATAATTCCATTATCTACAATGCTTAATGTTTTCGGTAATTTTTCGTGATCTATTTGCCTTAACCGTGCAACAGCTTCTTGTTGAGAAAGCTTCCAAATTTCATTATAAACAGCATATAAGAAGCACTTTTAGGAAATCCTGCAAATCTGTGTTGTTAGGTAGGAGACTGAGGTGTTCTTTAACACCATCTAGTGAGGAACTTTTTAACCATTGCTGGCATAATTTCCCTACACTGTATGTTGTTACTATACCCAAATGTTCTGATGACACATAGTGAGGGTTTGGCCTATTTGTTCTAAAACCCCTGTGAAGTTTACAAAATGTGCATGACAACCACTTGTGTCTACTGGCGACAATAACCAACCACCAGGACGTAAACTGATGTGTTAAATGTTCCATTAGGACCCACTCTGATCTTCAGTTGCATTAATGTATTTTGCCATTGTTAAATTTAGCAGGAGCAGGGACACTGGGCACATTCAAGTACTTAATTTTTGCTAAGCCTAAACAACTTGTTTGTTGTACAGTTTCATAAAAAAATATAATTGGAACAGGTGTCAGGCATGCTCTAAATACAGCTTCCTTTCCTCTTATTTGCCAATTTTTAGATCCCCATACACTTTTTAAGTCAATCAACTTCAGCCAATATACATAGCCTTCTATTGCCAACCGGGAAACAAAGGAATCATTTTTTTTGTTCTGCTAATAACTTTAGTGCCGTTTGACAAATCTTCACGAAATTTTAAAAACTAGTGGCCTGGTCACTTCAGCTGCTGTCTGGAATGTTTTGGAGTGACCCAAGAAGAGAGGGGCAGAGAAAATACATTTTCCTTATGCAATCTCCTATACTGATTTGAACATTATTGCAGCCTGAACCGCTGAACGGAATGACACTAAATTTGGCAGAAAGCCAGGTCTTGGTCCAGAAAAAGCCTTTTTTTTGTGATTTGGTGCACATCCGTTCAGCAGTTTTGGAGATAATAAAGGAAAACTAAATATTCCTCATTTTTTTTTTTTTTAACCTTTTTAGGTCCGAATTAGTGGTGAATCTTTAATACAGATATCTAAAACAGAGAACCTGAATTTATTGGGGCATTCCAGCATGGCAGCAGCTGGTTGATACCCTGACAGCACTAGACCTTTCTCTCACAACAGCTGGACCCATGGTAGCTGGAGAAAATGAGTCCAGGTGAAGAAGCTCCGTTTTTTAAGTCTGTACACCAAGGGAGAAGAGAGGGCTAAGTGAAGGACAGGAGACGTGAGCTGCTTCTCCCAGTATGTGCTCGTATGCTAATTTGTGTAATCGAAAGATACGTTGCACAGAACCCAGACTATCATATTTGTGGGATACGCCTATGGCGGCCAAATGAGTCTCGTTCATTAGAGAAACAAAATCACTATTATTCGTGCAGAACTGTTGCCATTAAACAGCTTGTGTGCAATACTGAAGCCTCCCAATGCAGAGTGCGTACTTATTTGTCCACTGTATTTTACATATTGTATGTACATATTTTCCTTGCACAGTGCTTTCCACAACACGTCTTTTTCTAGTTTGTGCTTTACATAACATTGCAAAAAAGAAAAGAAAATTAAACAAAAACACAAAATAGCTTATTCTATATCACAAAACCAAGCCCATTGTAGAGTGAATACATTTTAGAAAGGCAAAGTTTACTCCAGCCTGAAAGGCTCCAGTGTCTAACCGCCAGCCAACAGTTTTGAATTCGTTTAATGTTAAAGTTATCTCTTCCTAAGTTACAAGTGGGCACATTGTGTGTTATATTTACCATATTTCATTTTTTTCTCTGGTTAGTTTGGGCAGCAGCCTACATGTGTATCATGATGTTTCTGTGGCCCATTTCGTTAATGTTGTGGCATCGTGAGGATTCTCTGTGGTACAGAAATGGGTAAATTTTACGTCACTAGTTCCTGGGCTTTCAACAAAAATGATCAGTGAAGGCACACCTATGTAAACAAACTGCGCTCTCGCCAACGGACCACTCTTCTTGGTGTTGAAACATCAAACCAACTGTCAAAAATTCACTTCTTTGCTTATAGCAATTACATACATTCAAACGAATTTCACAAACACTCTTGGTGTTAAACACAGAATTCGTTGCTGCTGCCTTTTCACTTGTTTACTCAGGACCGAAGAATCCAAGGAATAGGCGCCCTCTGCATGAGTCCTCGTCGAATGGGATGCATCCTACAGGATGAGGTTTAACGAGTAGAGCTTCAAACTTTATCTTTCAATGTCTGATTCTCGCGGTGCTTAACTTGCTGCTTAAAATGGCTCCGACCTTCAATCTCATATCTTCTTAACATATAAACCAAGACAGGAGGGGTTTTGTAACCATCATAGTCCATGTAGTATACAATGCAAACAACAAACACTGATATTGGTTAAACAGACCATGGTTTAAAGGCACAGGTGATGCCTCAAAACGGGAAACTGGAAATGCAAGAACTACCTATCCGTAGGCAAAAGATACGATCTGAGTGGCTGCTGTTAGTCACACGCCGCAGCAACCATCAAAGAGCTAACTGTGGCTCGGGTTGCACAAGCCTTACACCAGAAACCGGCACAGAACAAGCACTTGTACAGTGGACAAAGAAAACAAAGTGGAAACAGAAGCCGATTGTTTGGAGACAAACGCACCTTTAGAAAGAGAAGCCTTTTCACAAGCATGATTGTTGGCCCGCTGTCTTGATTTTTACTTGTGTTAAAGTTGTCCTCAAGAGTTGTTATAATTTATTGTAGATTCCATAATTTTAATTGTAAGAATATGGAATAAATGCAACGAGGCGAACAGGTGTTAAAAACACACTGTATCGGGAAATACAGACTATTCAGCTAAACAATTTGTCACATTTTCACAGCTTTTAATTTTAAATGTTGCGAACACGGTTCGAGAAAAAAACTCCACTACAAACGTTAGCACAAGGCATTGATGTACGTAGTGCAGAAATGCGTTAAACTACCACTGCTAAGGTTCAAAAGACAGCACTGATTAAGCCAGTCGGTTTTGCATTTTAGGTCTCAGACTTCGGTAACAAGCACACAGAGAGCATGTACCACAATTTCATTCATAAAAAAATAATCTTATCCTTGATCATATCTACTCTCAAAGCTAAACATATTAAGCAATAGGGTTGTTTTATACACAACCTACTGCAGTGATGAAAGAAACTAAGGAAAGCCAGACGACATAATACAACTAATGCCCCAAACACTCCATCACAACCGCCCACCCCACCCCTTTAATCATGGGCGCCATTCCACCTCTTGTTCTGAAAGGGTGCAACGGCATAGTAGAACCCACTCTAAATGACAGCTTTAAAACACTGTGTTAAATTTGTGAAATCAACAAGTAGCTGCAGGTCTTGTTCCAGCCAGCAGGCATTCCCCATACCGGATATTAACTCAGCAGCTGCTGAGCTAGAGCATTTCTACTATCCAGTAGTAACAAATCTCCAATAAATCAAAAGAATTCCCTCAACTGGTTAACAATTTCCTGAATGCAGTTTCAGCTAAAGGAGACAGGCATAACTGATTTAAGCAGCAAGTAGTTGTGTGTGATATAAAAATAGTCATTGATGTTACATTTTCCCCAGAGACTTCTTTAACTGGGTTCAATTGTTTGCAGCTAGATAACTTGCCAAGTGTGCCTGTGCTGGAGGTCCGAGCCCTCGGACTACGCTGTTGCCTGTTTTTACGAGGATTTCCAAGGCTATCTTTGTCACATTAGAGGACGCCTTTCAACTGTTTCTGGCTTGACCTTTTAGATTAGATTCCACTGCAACGTCCAGGGGGGTCACTGAACCTTAGACTGCGCTGAATGGGGTAGCCTTTTATATACCCAATTTATGACCTCTGCTTTCATATTCAAGTTTAATAGAAAGCCATCGCTGCAGCAGCAATCCCGATTAAAGAATAAAGCCCGATCTGTTCTCTTGTTAAAGCGAACTACTTCACTGCCTGTCCAGATCCCTTTCAAGAATTCACTCAGATGCTTGCTTTAGTCGAACTACAACTTCAACTGTGTTGTATCTCACAGGATTCACTGTAGTTTTTTAAATTTTAAACATTGTTTGGATACTCCATTACAGAAGCATGGCCTATAAACGTATTACAGTAGCTAAATTACAGGCCTTGGAATCCAGAGGACCTGGACCCTAACCCCAAATCCTCCCAGCTTTGGAACTTGACCAACAAAAAAAAATCAAAACAAAAAAAGAAATCAAGGGATTCAGGGCAAATCGCATAACTTTGTGCCTTAATTTGTGAAGAATAACACAACACGCATTTTGTTAGACTTAAACACAAACTGTATAGTGTGATGACTTAATATCCCACCTGCACATTCCCAATCTCATCCTGGCAGGTAGTGTTTTCAAGGCAGTATCATGTGCCGTTTACCATTGTGTGTTCCACTGCTACAATTCTCGAGTAAGAACACTTGGCAAGACCCAGGCACGCAACTAATCAAAAGCCACACAGAGCATTTGTCCCAAAAAATACTGAAATAACTCTTCCTCCCAGTACTATAGAGCAGAGGTCCTGCAATGTGATTCCGTTCCAAAGGCCTAACGGTTGCAAGTATCCCATCGACAAGCCAGAGAATGCATTTTTACAAAGTTGTAGCATGGGACAATAAGTCCTCACATTACGCTGGTGGTGGCTGAAGTAGATGCCTTTTAAAGGGATGCAGCACTTTTGCTGCATTTTCAACAGGTGGGAGCAGAAGGGTATCTTGCTAGTTATTTAAAAGACAGGTACAAGGAATACTACAAGTGGGCTTATAAGGTTCATCTTACCTCTTACATTTAGCTCACCTCACTTCACCACTTCCCCAATGCTAGTGTTAATTCCCACAGCATTCAAGTGCTCAGAAAAATATTTGAACATCAAATGTGAATATTTCAGAAACAGTATTACAATTCTAGAAAGCACCTGAAGATGGATTTACAGCGCGTCCTTCAGCTACACAGTGTGTTCAAATATACTGTTTATCAATTAATTTTATAGGGATTGGAGAAACAACATAAAATCAATATTCAATTCACCACAATACATTTTCTGTTCCAGTTGTTTTATGACTTCAATTTGTCACGGTCTCAATAAATTATAAAATATGTCTAAATAACAACCCCAACTAAGAGATTAATAGAAAGGATGAGAAAATGATTAACTGCTTAAATTCTCACATTCAATCTCGTTTTTTCAATCAGATAATGCATTACCTTTCTTATAAAGAAAGTGTTATTCATATCCATGATCACATTTTGTATTTGCTGTAAAAATATGAGTGACAAGCTGACTACTGTGGAGAAAAAATAGTAAGTCGTTATAAATTATTGGAAGTCAAGTAAAAAACAACTTTATAAATTCTAAGCAATGGATGCTAACAAAGCGCTAAATTACCCAAACCTCACAGAATAGTTTTACATTTTAAAGAAGGAAGAAGACCATTCCTGTATGATAAAGGAGGTTTCCAGAGAGCATATAGGGAATTCCTAGGAACAAACTGGGACCTCTAAACAGCCATATCACAAGAGTGGCCTTCAGCCCGGCTTTGCTCATCATCCCTGGGCAAGGACTCGCTAAGAAAGGTATACTGTGCTATCCATCTCAGGGGTGTGGAATTTATTAAAATATCTACTTGTCCAGGGGACAGGTTGCTTCTCAAATCTACTTGTCCTGCAAAAAGATCTACTTGTCCCTTTGGTGCCATGTAGTGTGGCGACAAATTATGGAGCAATCTCATTATGTAAGAGCTCTGATAATAGCCTCTCTGATTATGCCAGGGCTACTACCATAATAAGGCTTGAATACTTGCAGTTTCAATCCCTACTGTAGCAATTTCCTTATTTTGCCACCTTTCTGCAGATCTGCATACTGGGGCTGGAGGAAGCAGTAAGCAATAGTTCCAGGGCTGGAATGCCTTTGAGTCTGCAAACCTACTAACCTGCATGTTTTAAAGATTTTCACCAGCTTCTCTCTAATATTTTCCCATAATAAGAAAGGTTGGACATTTACTCCTGACAATGGCAGAATTAGAACTTCTTCCAGGGTTGGGAAGAAAGTGGCCGGAGGGAAAATGAACTTGCAGATGCTCAATAGATTTTCACATGAGCAAATCTACACATGCGTATTTACCCATGCTAAAATACAGTTCACAAATATTTTATAGGGGTACGACATATACCATGGGTGCACTTTTGTGACTTTCTTTAAGAATTTGGGGCCACATGTAGGTAGGTTCAGATTTGCGACCCGCAAATTGCGAGTCGCAAATCCGAATGTAGGATGGTGTCCCTGACACCATCTGTGATTCGCAAGGGCTTCGCAAATGCCCACCTAGTGAATAATCATGAGGTGGGTCGCAATTTGCGACCCCCTTGCGAATAGCGGCCCTCACAGGGATGGTGGCATGCTGGAGACAGCAGACCACCATGTCTGTGACTGCTTCCTTAAAGGAAAACGAGATGCATTACAAAAACGAAAAATGAAACGTTTTTGTTTCATTTTTTCAGAGCAGGCAGTGGTCCGCAGGACCTCTGCCTGCTCTGAAAAAATGTTTACAGTGACATTCACAATGGGGAAGGGGTCCCATGGGGACCCCTTCCCTTTTGCGAAAGTGTTAGCACCCATTTGAAATGGGTGCAAACTGCGATTGGTTTGCGCCCGCATTCGCGGTCACAAAACAATCCTACATTGCACTGCGAGTCGCAATTAGGAAGGGAACACCCCTTCCTAATTGCGACTCGCAAACCCGTTTTGCGATTCGGTAACCAGGTTACTGAATCGCAAAACTGGGTTTGTGCATCGCAATGTGCTTTTTGCACGTCGCAAACAGCGAAAGTCGCTGTTTGTGACATGCAAAAAGCTACCTACATGTGGGTCTTGGTCCCTAATTAGGTCTGGTTTTAACAAAGACATTTTGTTTAGTAAAAACTTCTATTTCTCTCTCTTTTGGCTGGCTTTACTGTGAGTGATTGCATTCTGCTCTTCCACAAGGAGCATATTGGCACACAAAGTAGTTTTGTTCCGTGTCAGGAACTACAGTGGCAATCAGTGACGTAACGAAACTGGAGGGTGCCCCTTTACAAAGAACATGGAGGAGCCCCTCTCCAGACTCACTCAGGGCAGGTGCTGTGCTAAAGGGCCCCCCTGGAGGGCGGCTGCGGGGCCTTTGTTATGCCACTGGTGGCAACATGTGCTTTTAGAGTTCAAAAAATTTTGGGTTTTTTTTTGGCAGTGTTTGTTACAATGTTGAGGGCCTGGTAGCTCCCACAACAATAAAGTGTTACAAAAGCCATGTCAAAACAAGACACGCATTGATGAAACTAAAAGACTTATAAAAATATGTCAGATCAGTTGGCTTTGTCAATGTTTGTTTATTTTCATGCTTCCCATATTCATGTTGAAAATGGTTACACTGATTTTCCATTAGAAATATTTTTGGGAAATACTAGCATGCATCAACACATTTTACTAAATGACACTTCATTTGCATCTAATCAGAGAGCATTCTGGGAGCCTTATACTTAGCCTCATAGCCTAAAGTTTTCAAACATGTGTATACACAGCTGTTTTTTTTGTACTGGAACCAACGTCAGTAGTGAAGTGTGACCTTAAAACATTTATTTACAGCACTGACCCTAATAATCAAGGCTTTCAAATAATGAACCATAAATACAAGTTCGAACAGCATTATCTTTTGGAAACACATTATCTCAACTGCAGAGAGTTCCACTCTCTGTAAACAGGCAGCCAAAGGGTTTGTGCTGCAGAGGGCTGGGCCTAATTGTCCCAAGGACAAAGTAAACATAAAAACTTGTTGCCCTTGACCCCAAACAAGATGTCCCGGGCGTTGGGCGATAGGAATTCCACATCCCTGCATCTTCAGAAGCTTTATTTAAAGGCTCACTATTTTCTACTTCTACAAAATTTTAGAATAGCGCTTAGAAGTAATGAAAGAGAGTTAGGATGGCAGGAATGTACTAACCACGTCAGCACTGTTCATATTGTATATGCTGGCCATGCAATGCATTGCTGTACTTATTTTCTCATTCTATGTAGTTACCATTGATATGTTATACACTAGACTTGGATTTAGAAAACAAACATTTAAAAGTTGTACCCTATGTTCCTTAGAGCTAAATGAACAAGTTACTTACCTTCGGTAACCCTTTTTCTGGTGGATACAATAGCTACCTGTGGATTCCTCATCTTATGAATTCTTTCATGTGCCAGCATCCAACGGAAAATCTTCTTCCCAGCTCTCCACGTCGACGTCACAATTGCACGGCTCCACGCGACTCCGCCTGACGTCACCGTGACAATAATACGTCCTCGCCGGCGTGCTGACGTCAGTTTCACCCATTTTTTACACACCTTTGAGGCGAACAGGTGAAAACCGACCTCACCATAGCTCCAATAAATACATAAAACCACCATGATGCAATATAATCAAAACCATCATTTATAAATACAGAAAAATACATCAATATATAAATACACCTATAAAACCACATATCTTAATGTAACCAGACAGGCAACGGGGGGGCGGGTGGGGCTGTGAGGAATCCACAGGTAGCTATTGTATCCACCAGAAAAAGCGTTACCGAAAGTAAGTAACTTGTTCTTCTGATGGATACAACTACTTATGAATAGAGTCCCAAAGCAGTACCGCACTCGGAGGTGGGAGCCTGACTGGTTACACCAAGAAGTCCTGCAATACAGATCGTGCAAAAATGGCTGTCCCACCTAACCTCCGAGTCCAAGCAATAATGCTTTGCGAAGGTGTGGAGGGACACCCAAGATGTTGCCTTGCAAATATCCATCACTGGAACCCCTCTTGCCAGGACCGAAGTAGCGGACTTCGCCCTGGTGGATTGGGCCCTGATACCCTCAGGGGGAACTTTCTTTGCCAACGAGTGCAAATCTTGATACAAAGAATGACCCACCTGGAGACTGTTCTTTTATGGACCGCTCTGCCCTTCCTCTGTCCAATATACCCCACGAACAGCTGGTCCTCCAGGTGAAACACTTTCGTCCTTTCAATATAAAAACTAAGAGCCCTTTTAGGGTCCACACGGTGAAGCCTCTCTTCATCTTTCGAGGGGTGAGGAGGAGGGTAGAAAGAAGGAAGGGTAATGGTTTGCCCTATATGAAAAGGAGTGACAACTTTTGGCAGGAAAGCCGCCCTGGTTTTCAACACCACTTTATCCGGGAAGAACAAGGTAAAGGGGGGTTTAACAGAAAGAGCTTGAAGCTCACCAACCCGCCTAGCCGAGGTTACAGCAATGAGAAAAACTGTTTTAAGCACCAGAAACCTTAGAGGGCAAGAGTGCATGGGTTCGAAAGGTGACCCCATTAAAAAGGTTAAAACAAGATTTAGGTCCCACTGAGGCATATGAAAAGGAGTGGGAGGAAACCTGTTAACTAAACCCTTCAAGAACCTAATCACAATAGGCAACTTAAACAAGGAGGGCTGATTCGGGGGGCAAAGAAAGGCTGACGGAGCAGCCCAATAACCTTTAACTGTAGCCACTGCACAACCCTTCTTTGCTAAATCTAAAGCAAATAATAAAATATTGGAGAGGTGGGCCCTCAAAGAGTCAATTTGCTCTTCTCCACACCAAGCCACAAATTTAGCCCACCTGCCAGCATAAACTGTCTTAGTGGAGTGTCGCCTGGCCGATAAAATAACATCCACTACATCTGGTGGGAGAGAAAAAGAACTCAGGTTGCCCCGTTCAATCTCCAGGCATGAAGGTGCAGGCTCTGGAGGTGGGGGTGTAGAACCTGCCCCTGCGATTGCGAGAGGAGATCTGCCCTGAGAGGGAGATGGAGCTGAGGGCACAGCGAGAGTTGGACAAGGTCCGTGTACCACACCCTTCTTGGCCAATCCGGGGCTATTAAAATGACCTGAGCCCGATCTTGGCGAATCTTCCTCAGAACCCGAGGGAGCAAGGATATGGGTGGGAACTGCGTAAAGCAACTGGTTGCACCAAGATATCTGAAACGCATCCCCCAAAGCTCCTTGCACCGGATACTGGAAGTTGCAGAATGACAGGCAGTGCGTGTTCTCCTGAGTGGCAAACAGATCTATCCCTGGAGAACCCCACATCTGAAATATGTGCAGGACCAGATACGGATGGAGACACCACTCGTTATTGGCCGAAAAATATGTCGACAGAGTGACCGCACCTACGTTGAGCACTCTGGCCAGATGATTCGCTATCAAGCAACTCCGATGGTCCTGGAGACAGGACCAGAGATGCAGAGCTTCCCTGTAGAGAAGATACAACCCTCCTCCTCCCTGCTTGTTTATATACTACATTGCGGTAGTGACCTGAACTGACTGACCGCAAAGGGATGGGAGGAAGGCCTTGAGAGCCAGACGTATCCACCGCAATTCTAACAGATTTATATGAAAAGTCTTTTCCACTGGAGACCAACGACCCTTGATCTCCAGATCTCCCAGATGAGCCCCCGACCCTAGTGTGGAAGCATCCGTCATGACCGTGGCCACCGGAGGCAGCAGTGAAAACGGGCTTCCTTGAGAAAGGTTGCCATCCACAGCCCACCATCTTAGATCCGCTGCAGCGTCTCTGGAGATCGTTATTGACTCCTCAAGATCCCCTTTGTGTTGAAACCACTGCCAGCGGAGGCACCATTGGAGAGCCCTCATGTGCCAACGTGCATGAGTCACCAACAGAATGCAAGAAGGGAACAGACCAAGCAGGCGTAAGACCTTGAAGACTGGAACAACCGCTCTATTTTGAAACATTGGAATCAACGCCTGAATGGCCTGTATCCGCTGAGGCGGAGGATAGGCCTGATTCAATGTAGTATCCAGTACTGCCCCTATGAACAGGAGGCGTTGAGAGGGCTCCAGGTGAGACTTGGGTACATTTATCGTAAAACCCAGACTGAACAACAACTGAGTTGTCATCTGCAAGTGGCGCAACACAAGCTCTGGAGACTTGGCTATGATCAACCAATCATCCAGGTAAGGGAATACCGATATCCCCTTCCTTCTGACGCTTGCTACCACCACTGCCATCACATCCGTTAAGACTTGAGGTGCTGAAGCAAGACCAAATGGAAGAACAGCAAACTGGCAATGTTGCGACCCCACCACAAACCGGAGATACTTCCTGTGCAACTTGAGTATGGGGATATGAAAGTAAGCATCCTGCAAGTCGATAGACACCATCCAATCTTCTTTGTTCAATGCCAGAAGTACCTGTGCCAGAGTCAGCATCTTGAATTTTTCCTGTTTGAGGAACCAATTCAAAATCCGCAGGTCTAGGAACGGTCTCAAACTACCGTCCTTCTTGGGGATCAGGAAGTATCTTGAATAACAACCCTGACCCCTTTCCTGCTCTGGAACCAACTCCACCGCACCTTTTGATAACAGGATCTGAACCCCCTGTTGCAACAACAGGAGATGGTCTTCTGAACAAAACTAGGGACGGGGAGGGATGGTAGGAGGAAACTCCTGAAAAGGGAGAGCATATCCTTTTCTCACAATGTTCAGAACCCATGAGTCTGATGTAATTAACTCCCACTCGTGGAGAAAAAGACGTAATCTTCCCCCTACAGGAGAAGTGTGGTCGAAAATGGGGGGAAAACTAGGGCTGCTTCCTTTGTTGTTGTCCTCCAGAGGAAGAGGATGATGCAGGATGCTGCTGGGTGCCCCCTCTTGTCTGAACCCTCCCCCGCCCTCTAAAGGATCTATATGGGAGGCTGGCAGGCTGCTGGACTGGGCTCTCCCACAGTAGATGGCTCCACGCCCAAACCCTCTGACCCTCCGAAAGGACCTGAAAGGGGTAGCAGAGGAGGCTTGCAGACCCAAAGACTTCGCTGTGGCCCGACTATCTTTAAAGCGCTCTAGGGCAGAGTCCGCTTTATCACCAAACAGTTTCTCTCCATCAAAGGGCAAATCCAATAAAGTAGTCTGCACATCAGAAGAAAACCCAGAGGACCTCAACCAAGTGTGCCTCCTGGTAGCAATAGAGGTACCCATTGCCCTGGCCACCGAGTCCGTGGAATCCAGACCAGACTGGCTTATCTGTTTTGCTGCAGCCTGAGCACTAGATAGAAGTTCACCAAATTGACCCTGTACATCCTGCGGCAGGTCAGGAACCATAGCTCTAGCCGAGTCCATCAGGGCGTATACGTATCTACCAAGAACACAGGTAGCATTCGCAGCCTTGAGAGCCATGCTGCAAGAACAGAAAGTTTTCTTTGCCGATTGCTCCATCCTTTTGGATTCCCTGTCCGATGGAATCACAGGGAAGGAGCCTGGAGCAGACCGTGTGGAGCACGAGGCCTGACCAACCAGACTCTCTGGGGTAGGATGTTTAGATAAGAACCCCGGATCTCCAGACGCCACTCTGTACCTTCTTGCCACAGACCTATTAACAGCAGGTGACGACACAGGCTTCCTCCAAAGCTCTAATATGGGATCCATAAGAGCATTGTTGAACGGAAGCAAAGGATCTGCAAAAGTTCAAGAAGGGTGTAGGACCTCCGTCAAAATGTTTGTCTTAACCTTTGCAGCAGGCAACGGTAGATCTAAAAAGTTCGCCGCCTTCCTAATTACCGTGTGGAAGGAGGCCGCCTCCTCCGTGAACTCCGCCGGTGAAGAAAGGTCCCATTCCGGGGAAGTGTCAAGCCCACTGGTCGAATCCAGCCCTTGATATTCTCCCAAGGGCTCCACAATCTCCCCCTCTACCAACAACTGCTGTTGGTACTCTTCCTCTTCTAAAAGTCTCAAGGCCTTTCTACGCGACCTCAGTCTGGCCTCTAACCTTGGCGTCGACATAGAATTGGCCGACGTCGATGACACTGGCTTCAAAACTTGAAGACGTGGAACAGGAAAGGAAGGTTGGCTTCGATCGAATCCATCATTCGGATCTGGCGCCGGCGTGGATCCCAACGGCGCCGAGGACACTTGAGGCTCCACCATCGGCGTCAACTGACGGGGCGATGAGATCGGCGCCACAGGTCTGGAAGGGTATGTCATCGGAACCACAGGACCTCGAGGCAACGTCATTGACGCCAAACTGGCACCCTCAGCCGGATAGAAGGGCATAAATGGCGCCGCCTTGTAAGGAGCCGGGGTGCCCAACGAAAATGCCAACGGACCCGTGGGACCAGCCGGTGCACTAGCAGGGGCCATTGCATTAAACATCGAGAACATGGCATTTAAGAATGCCGCCGGATCCGCTCCCAGAGCCGGGAAGGCAGGATACCGCTGGTCTCCATGTTGCACCTGTGCTTGCGGAACATCGGAATCATGAGCAGCAGGTGAAAATCGAGGAGTCTCTGGAGGTGCCACTACCTCGAAGACTGACTGCGCCGGAGAAGCCTGAGGGCTCTGAGGTTGCGGAGTCACCGTTAGACTCACCTCCCACGTCGCACGGCGCCGTCGAGATGGAGACCTTGATCTTGACCGGCTCTTTGACAAACGACGCCAAGAGTCATGACAACGTTGTTTCTTGTGTCTCTTCAACGAAGTATGGGAAGAGGATCTGTGATGACTCTTAAGCCCCTTCTTCGCCTTGGCAAAAAAGAGCTTGGCCTCTCTCTCTCTCTCAGAGCCTTAGGGTTCATGCTCTGGCAGAAAACACACTCCTCGACGTCATGCTCAGAGCACAGACACTAAAGGCAGTCGTCATGAGGGTCAGTAAATGAAGTACGTCCCCCGCACTCTCGACATGGCTTAAATCCCGACTTCTTAGGAGGAGACATTGTAACTAGAAACCGGATTGAAACTAGTAACAAGATGGAACACCTCCAAAAGTAGCAAGAGCTAGGAGAAAACTGTTAGCGTCGAAGGCACAGAAAAAAGGGAACTGACGTCAGCACACCGGCGAGGACCTCTTATTGGCACAGTGATGTCAGACGGAGTCGTGTGGAGCCATGCAACTGTGAAGTCCTCGTCAACATGGAGAGCTGGGAAGAAGATTTTCCGTCACGGGAGAATTCATAAGGTGAGGAATTCACAGGTAGCTGTATCCATCCGAATGAGTGTGTTATTTTATTGATGAAAGGGGGTTTGGAGTTCCACTCTATCCCTCGACAAATCTAGAAGAGCTAATTATGACCAAAAAACACCACCTGCACAGTATTGCTTAGTGGGGTGTGTTCGGGTCGTAGTCCAACTGGATTTTCAATTTGTGTTGGTGCACCGAGCTACGTTCTGCACTGGCAGTTATAAATTCGATCCCAGCGGCACCAGGGCATGGCAGTCCATTTTTTTTAACCCCTATACATGTAGCTAGTTGTCCAATCTGATATCGAGATTCTGATAAACCCTTGACTTTTGCAGATGTTAAAAAATGTTCCTGCTTGAATTTCTTTAAATCATTTATCCCCACTTTACAACCTCTTTTTTCACAGAATCAATTCAAGCAATGTTCTGGCCGTTTTGCTAAATGTAGACTCCAAGAGCATTCTGTTTTGCACCTCAATATCGCTTAAAACAATGGCTATGCAAGTCACAGTAAGAATGCACCAAGATGCATTGCCAAGTGCCAACTATCGATTTTAAAATATTTTCAACCTACTCTCTGGAAAGGTGTAATGTTAAATACAGTGTGGCAAAGGTCAATGCTTTATTAAGAACTACAGTTGCATTTCATATTTCTGCACTGTAACCTCGAGGGAAATGTATACAGTACTTACATGTAATACTGTCAATCTCTCTTTGCCGGTAGCATAGCACCTTGTTCATACTCATCTAAGGTTTCAGAAACGGCTTAAAACGTGGCTTTCCGGGATCCCCATTTACCTTTGCCAGTTCACCGATTCAGATAGCTGAACATCTCTAGACCTATACCATTGGTATCTGCGTGCCTTCTAAGTGTCCATTCATTAATTCCTTCACTTAACATGGTTGCAAACATCGTTGCATCAATTACCTTGAGCACATTCCTTCCAGTAAAGTTGTCTCAGTTGAGCCTATCATCAACTCTCGTAATGACGCAGTGCCAATTTGTCTTTAGTAGAGCTTAAATCGAAGTACCCATTCTCCTTCAGTTTGCTTCAAGCAATATGTCTGCTAAGTATCACTGTTAGTTAACCAGTAATTGTAATTCATCCTTTCACAGACATTCTCTACGAGTACACATTTTAATTTAATTCCCTTCAAAAGTAAGGTTACCAAACAATTTAAACAACACATTTTGTTCCAACGAGACCATCCGAAAGTAAAAAGGATTACTTTGTGGATCCTGTCGAATGAGGAGGACTACCCATGACAAGGAGAACTACATTTGCTGCCTGGAAAACAATTTAAGTTTAGAAAAAACATGTTTTGGGTTAGGAGACTAACTATGCATTCTGGGTTGATAATATATTAGTCAGAGAGTGCAGTTTTTAAACCCTGATTATTGGTGACACAATAAATTGGTCTAATGATATAAGTTTAATAAAAATGTATTTTAAATATACATATTGGGATATAGTGCGTGCTGAAAGAGGAGTAGGCACTTACTTTAATTAAAAAAACTCACCCTGCCTACCCTGTGGAACACTGCAGCTGCCACTCAGGTGATACAAAGCTGACGTGGCCAAAAGAACATAGCAATTCCAAAGAGTGGTTGGCGTGACAGATGCTAACCTAGTAGGTGCACCAGAGGGGGCACAATTTGCACAAACACAAACCTTCCTGATCCCTACTCTCTTGAAAAAGTGGGAGGGAGGCATGGTCAGGGTAGTTTACCATGGGACATCTGCACCAGTCATTCTCTGACCTGATCATGCTCCTTTGGAGTCATTTCAAGATTACCTCCTTGCAAAAATAACTTGGCAGAAACAGAGAAACGTTTGCATAGGGCTTTTCTTGGGGGTGGGATAGGAATCACCCGGTTTCTGCAAGGCTGCCTGTCAGACTAGCCTGGAGACCTGTATAGGCCTCTTGACCTCTGACCCTGACTCTGTGTAACACAAATAGGCTGAATGATCAGAGATCACTTGTTTGTATTCCTCTACTCATCTCTTTACATTATGAGAAGTTCAAAGTTAATGACAGCAGCAACCATTCTATTTAGATTCTAACATAATGTAGGAAACAAGGCATCAGTTGAATGATTATTGTTGGCTTTGACTGGGTCAGAATACCCGAGCTATGAGTAACTTTTTTGATAAAGGAGTGAAGAGTTCATCATTACTAATTATGTGTCCTGGCCTCTTTATTGTTTCAACTAATTCACTGGATGAGATATTAACGTCCACGCAGCGCTCAGTTAAGCTTCAGCTCATGGATTTGCCATTGCCTTTACATGCAGACAAATCAATATCATTTTTACACAATGCATGTGGTCTCCAACCACGGATTCTCTCCATACATAATACATAGCCCAATGGGATTTCAAAGCGAACATTACAAAGTCTAAGGACCGACTTATTGGTCCAAAAAGCTAAAAACTAACATGTATAAAAAGGTCTTCGCAAACTAAGGTGCAAACTGTTGTATGGGCACTGAGTTCAATTCTATATTGTCGTAGTCAGCAATTGCACTGAAGACACAGTCATTTATGGTCCAAGCAAGCGGGGTGATCTTTAGATCTGGCATGGAAATGGAGGCCACATGGAGGACACATGTTGAGCCCATGGTAACAGTTTATAAGTCCAAATCACTCTCATTGAAGTGGCCAGCATAGTTATATGAAACTAAGATACCGTCAGGTGGAAAAGGTCAAATTCCTTCAAAGACTGTAGATCTACACAAGTCCCCTTCAGTGAAAATCTTATATTAAGAAGCCTCAACTTCACATTACTAGTAAAAGAAAAGTGAACCTGTTACTTAACACATGATTAACAGCAGACAACACAGAGAAGTGAAAATATTTCAATACAATTTTAGTGACATTGATAAATGAGAGAGGAAGCTGTAATTATAAGGGCAGGATCACCGTACACTCACTGCTAAGTTGGAATAAGTGCATGAATTAATATATGTGGCAGGCTAACTGGGTGAATATCGGGAGCTATGTAGTCCCAAGTTTAGGAAAAATGAAAATGAAAATGAAACTGGGGAGTGGGGTAGGAGAGCGGAGTTTGATTTTGTCGAGGTAAATTCAAGAAAGTGGTAATGGAAATATATTTGGCACTGCAAGGCACTACAATAGTTGACCCCCGAAGAAAGGTGGCAATTCTGAAACTTTCTAGTTAGCAGTCATTTTCTGTAGGGTGTCTGCTATTAACAAGTAAAACAATCTGGATATATGTTCAGGAACATGTTGCTCAGGTTTCAGCAAGAACTTAAACTACTTCTTCATTGTCCAGATCTCCCCTTAAAGTCTTCTGGCTCCTCAATTACTTAACCAAACAACCCAACACGGAACAATGCTGATGAGGGAAATGCCGGGGAAGGCCCCCAACATTGTTATGAGCTGCAGCCTTGGTGGATAACAAAGTTGGCTTGCTCTTCCCCCTAGTGGGCTCTAGATCCTATAAAGATGTATAAATCACGCATACTGCAGGAGGAGGCAAGGCAGAGGGCCTCATGTGTTGATCAGAACTTGGTAGGACCAGAATTTAGAGAAATTTGTCCATCTCAGCCTTGCATCTGTGACTCACAAAGGAACTCCTAGACTGATTGGACTGGCTCCTCTATAGTGAAAGGACTTATAGTAGAAGTGCTAATTTGAAGCTGGAGACAAAGCATTTTGGACTCTCTAAGCGCACCTTGGTGCTAAAAAAAAGTGTCCCACGGCCTTAGATCCAGGCAGACTTTCTCCAAGTGTCCAAAACACATGCCATTTACTGTGGGAGCCAAGCACTGCATTTCCCCCAGCTATGATAAATTGAGACTATGGTTAAGGACAAAGGGCCTCAACAATTACAGACTAAGAAGGAGCGTTATACTAGGGTGACTTCAGGTGAGGTAACGCTCAGTGAGCCATCAGCCACTGCTGGTGATGGTTTATCCTCCTTGAAGGACACAATTTTAAATACCATCACCCACACTAGACTGTCCCTGGAAGGAAAAACAGAGAAAATCAAAAGTGATGTAGCGCTCCTCCAGCAAGATCTCCAGAAACTGTTGAGCGAGACACAGAGGGGGTGATGCATATCTCAGCCACAAAAAATAATGCCGAGACAATGCAAGGTAAAATGGCAAAGCTACTAGCAATGACAAAACATTGGGAAGAAAGTGTTCAGGATGCAAAGGGGAGGTCCCAAAGGAACAGTGTAAGGGTGGTAGGCATACCCGAAAGCTCCAAAGGCACATGTATGGAAAACTGTATTACCACCTAGCCGGCAAGTTGGATCCCAGCAAAATAACTATACACTTGCTTTATAGTGGAGAGAACCCACTGCAACCTGATATCAAAGCCTCTATCAGGAGCACCTCCCATGCCCAATCATAGTACACATCCTAATGTACATGGACAGAGATCCAATTTTAAGGAAAGTGTGACAACAGGGTGCTATTCAATATGAAACCCATAACATGGGGTACTGCTCAAAGGTGTTCTTTTATCACAGACAAACAGAAGTTTAGGCCAAAGCAATTGGACTATAAGTTATTGCTTCCAGCAAGACTCATGGTTGTTTTGTCTGGAAAAACATTCTTCTTCAACACTCCCAAAGCTCTTTGGGAGTGGGATGAGGAAAATAAAGTGTCACACGTACATCCTAGAGGAACTGACACAAGTGTAAAGGATAGTTAAAAAAAACAAGGGGGGCGTGCACAGACAAAGAGATCCCGCAGACAGTGGGGTCTGCACTGCAGTGGTCCAGTGGAGGAAGAGAATGACAGGGAACCAGTGACTCGAAGGACTAGGGTTCACGTTGATACAGGTTCCAAAATTCTCTCTTGCAGACTGTGACCAAGTAACCGTACATTGGTTATGATCCATAATTGTACTGGTGCCTCCAATTTGAGCCTAACAGAACTCAAGTATCAAGTAAATTTTGGGTTATCACAGCATTTGACCGCCTTTGTCAAGTCTCTGAGAATGTTTTGTAAATTGAATGCTGGGACTAAAGATGGTGATGACCAATATTAATCAACAGTAAATTGAGTAGCTGCAGGGGTGGTGTGAAGGAATCATGATTGTCTCCTTTCTATAGTTTAGTTTGTTTTAAATTTTTCCTGTTTAGACAGGGCAACAGATGCATCTGAGGAGGAAGAATAGTGTGGGGCAGTTGGGGGTATGGAAAGTTTATGGTTTTTGTATTACTACAGTTGTGACCGAATTATTATTAGACAGGCAGATAAACTGGAATGCCCCACCTTAAGATGTTTACTGAATGGCCTGTGCTGTCTTTTTGTGTATAGATTTGTCCCACTACGCCGCATTCCGATGGACAGGGTGATGATGTCCCTCCATGCAGGCAACCTGCTGCCTCAGTTGAGTTTGGCCCCTGCGATCATGGTTTGCATGTAGGGCCAACAATTATGCATGATAGACTACATGGTCAACTTTGAATTCTATCATGGAATGCAAATGGACTAACTATGCTTAAAATGAGGGCAGTAATGCTGTATGTTAAAAGGCAGACACCAGACCCCTCCTACAAGATACTAACGTCAAATTCCTTAACAACTATGGCTACACACAGGTGTTTCACTCTGGATTTACCCAAGGTTCAAGGGGGTGGCTATCATTCTGCACAGGAAAATCCCGCTCAGACACATGGACAGACCCACAGGGTGGATATGTTACAGTGAGGGAATAGGTAGGAGGACACCCATTCACCTTAGCTGGTGTGTACCGCCCCTAGATATAGAAGATAATACTCTGGTGACAGCTGCTGGGCACTTACTTGATGACCTACCGGGAATGATGATGTTGGGTGATGATTTAATCTTGGTGATAAATTCTGCCCTAGATATACGTAGAATCTCGACCAAGACAGACCACTGACACTAAGCAAGTGGGTATTGTCGCTGCACCATGTAAACACGTGGCAATGCTGGCACAGCACTGATACTCAATTCACTTGCTACTTCAATGCTCATTGTCTCAATCACATATTGTCCCAGTGGCAGAGGTTAATATGATATTAAAGATATACAGTCTACCGAGGGGGCTTTGAGATCACTCTCCTATAGAGGTGTGCTTTCACAGGCAGACAGGGGTCCGTGGAGTGGCTGAAGATGAAATGACTGGTGGATGAAGGACAAGCTCTGTGAATGATGCACGAGATCTTGAATTTAATTCTCACCTCAACCTTGAGACAGTACACATCTGTGATCCACAGTTTTTAGAGTAAGCCACAGTCACACAGCTTGGTTCTAGACTCTTGAAAGTTTCTGCCGTTTTTTTTTAGACATTCAATACCAACAAATGCAGCTCTGTCAGTATCTTAAGTAATGACGTGTGAGAGACGAATTTCACGAGTAAGACTATCACAGCTTGATCGAGACACTTTGAGAAAATTCTGCATACGGAGGACACATATCTCTCCGGTACACTGTATAAATATAGTAGAAAAAATAATCCCGGTGCTTCACTGTGCAATATTATTCTCTTCTTAATTCATCAAACCTTTCACTACTCCACCCCCACACTTCGTTCTATGAAGCTTACAACTTACTTTACACGTTTGTCTAAAACAGTGCACCTGCTACATCCGGGACTGATTTTGCTTTCAATTCGATCAAGGCGCATACCTCAGTCACTGTAAAAAGGCTTTGCACTTATCACTTCTATTTATAAAGGTACACATAATGACAAGTAGAACTTGCGACAACTGCAATAAGCTCCTTAACAGAAACATTTATTTATCACAATCTCTGTATATTGAGTGATGTGTGTTGGACACTTCCTATTTCAAAATAAAACAAGCTCAAACTTGAAAAACAATCACTGGCTGATAAAGCGTCAGACATTATGCGCGAAAGCGCCGCTAAACAATTCTTAGGGTTAATCACTTTTTTATATATATAATTATTTTTTAACATTTTAACAACCTCGCCGCACCCACGGTTTCAGCACTGGGCACCCATTTGTCTTCAGCCACTAAATCACAGCTAACAAAGAAGGGAAGATATTTTCATGCTTACACAAAACCTGTTACAGGTCAAAATGGGTTGAATGCATGCCATTCATTTAACCCACCGACGGTATTATCACCAAGTGCTATGTTGCATTCCAGCCCGGAGCAGCAGCACCATGCTCTTCCCTCGCCGCCCTCCCTCCCCCCTCCCCACCGACACCACACCTTGCCGAATTTGTGTAAAGTGCTCCACTTGTGTTACATAAATAATAATAATAATAATAATAATAATAATAATAATAATAATAATAATAGAGAACTAGCCAGTCTAGCATCTTAAAATGACAATAAATTGACAATGTAAATCACAATTTATGGCCACTTCCTACTCTGCCACATGGCATAGCATGAAAAACCCCTTCATACTGCATTTGGCACTGGAGATATAATCCCTCTGTTGGTTTTAATAATGTTCTGGGATAAGGTGAGCTCCCAGAGGTAAAATTATCTCTAGCTATACAAAAAAAAAAACAATTGGATTCCTAAGTGCAAGGAAAACGGATGTTGCATGTATATTTTGGTAACCACACTGCCCAGTTTCATCAGCTGTTACAGTAAGTCATGTGTAATATTTAAGAAGCATAACTATCGTGAATTCTTGTGGTTTTGCTCAGTGTCTTAACAATAATTGCATAATATGAATTGGGAAAGCCGTTTAGAAACAGAATGACAAAATGTCCAAATTAGTCCACATTGGTCAATACCCAGATCCAGTAAGAATCGAGGTATGTAGAGAACTCCTCGGTACAGGATTACTCTTCTACAGAATTATAAGTACAGGTTTTACTATAATTATTATAGTTTAGCATTTTCGATTACTAGGACAACAAACACCAACCTGAAATTCAATACAAAGATCTCTGGAAAGCTTGAGGTCCTTCTGAATCACACTACATGCAATTCTGAAGGTATATTTACATATATGGAAATATGTTGTATGACATGGCCAAAGGTTTTGAAGGACCTCATGAAATGTATTTCTGACATTAAAAGACTGTGATGACACATCAAATGCAAAGAATAAAAAATACAGTGGGAGAAAGACTGCTCTTCATTGCTAGAGTGAAGATCAATTTGGTAATCAGAATATTAGCGTGGGAGAGGCAGAAAAGAGGAAGAGAGTAGAACCGTGGTGTTTCACAGTCTGTGTTGTGGTCATGTAGCATTTTAAGAAATAATAGGTTATTGGAGTGAGAGATTTACAAATTCCACACCTCAGGTGCTAGTACAGCTAAACTGAAACAAGAACGTGTGCTCCAAAATTACATGCCCAAAAGAAATCCTTTCTAAATTATTTTATTTTAACAATTCAGGAATTGTATAGCAAGTCACACAAAAGGTGAACTGCGTGCAAATTAAAAAAGGAACAAATGTATTTATATCTGTTGATGCTATTTCATACCCAGCTAAATATGTTTTCTACAGATCCATCTTCACTCATGATAGAGCACTTAATTTAATATCCCTAAGAGCTAATGTGAACACATTGCCTTCTACCCAAGGAGGAGAACCTGTACAAGGGAAAAGATGCAGAGCTACATAAAGTTATTTTGCCTCTCAGCAGGACAACCGATTTCAGAAAGACAGGGACCCCAACATAACTCATCGTTCTGCAATGGAAATGATGTAGTCAATGTTGAAAGAAATCTATTCGCTGCACACTTGTACTAGAGTGGATAATATCATAAATTAATTTATTAAGACAATTGGTCACCTCACTAAGCGTCGCCTTAACATTAAAGTGCAGAAGAATGAAATAGGGTGATCAATAACATAACACGACAAAAGAACATATTATTTTAACAAAACCTGGCTGCAGTATTAACAAGCATTTTCAATGCAACGGGTCTCGCATTTGTTTGAGTTAGAGCTATTAGAGTTGTAAAGCAAAAAAGAAAAAAAAAAAAAAAAAACACAGCGCGATCGCGCTATGTAAAATGCAGCACCATCGCGCTGCTTGTAAAATAAACAGATAAAGTAGTCCGGACTCCCGTGGACCCTCCTATGTTTTTGGTACTTTACCGGTGCTGTGTAGGTGGGCTAAACACCGGAAAATGCATGACGTATGCATGCCTTTCACAAATTAAAGCAAGCGGATTTTAAAAGGCAAGCCCACGAACCAATGTAAGTGACTGACGTGGCATGGGCGTGGTTTCAAGCCCAAAGACAGATTACTGAATGGACTGAGCACTTTGTGCTCGCCCATAAAAAGGTTCAGGCTGAATTATAGCATTGTCCCTGAACCGAACATGTCTGACCAAAAATGCAATTTGATCAGTTTGATAAACAACCTTGATTAATAATTCCCTGGAGACCTTTGAGGGGTTGAAAGCCCAATGAGAGACAGATTAGGTGGTCTTTAACGACACAGAATAGGAAGAAGCTTTACAATGCCAGAGGGAAGTAGCGTGCAGGGCTACACAGAATTTATCATACACGTGTTTGCCTTAATACATTTCAGAGGGCAAGTATTAACCTTTGCAGTAGGGTCTTGGACAAATAGGGGATTTTCTTAATCACAGAATACTACAAGTTCTGGGATAGTGTGGGTGCCCAGCCCAATGCAGTGAGTGGGATTACTTTAATTGAAGGGCCAAATATCATGCTCCTGGGTACATGGGACAAACATTCACCACCTACATGTACACATGAAATGTTTTGCGACATTGGGCTGATGGTAGCTCATCATGACCTAGTCAATTTGCGGGGAACTGTAATGATCCTAACTAACCTACACATTGTGTACAACAGCTAAAAGATGGGATTACACAGGGAATAGGATGGCCAAGACAATTCTGGAAAACGAGGAGGACAGTCCCTGGATCATCATAACCATTGTGTATTTGCTATAATGAAAACAGAAAGGGAAGGAGGTGGGGAGTCCACTGGAGAGATCATTTGGAACGATGTCTTGTTGCCAGCAATAGTGAATACTGTCAAATTCTTAGCTCAACATAGAATCCTTATGTAGAACTGTAGAAGCCATGCTCTGCTCACTTGGAACTGCATGACTGAACCAACATCTGTTATGAGTTGTTTGGAATTCTTAGATAGTAATAACAATAAAAAGAAATCAACAGCATCACCTAATCATTCAGCCTGGTTCTCACCATGATTAGTATCAA
Organism: Pleurodeles waltl; assembly: GCF_031143425.1. Lineage (NCBI taxonomy): Eukaryota > Metazoa > Chordata > Amphibia > Caudata > Salamandridae > Pleurodeles > Pleurodeles waltl. The sequence continues at coordinate 1,395,914 of NC_090441.1, read as the reverse complement.
CCCCAGAGACCCACTGAAACTAGTGACCATGAAATGTGGCAAGACCTGTCTGTAAATAAGCTTCATGAGTGGAGTAGATGCAAGATCCTGGGTCAAAGTTTAACCATGCAAGTGCAGAGAATGTGATGCCCATGTTCTCTGCACAACGTTCCCCAATGCAGAGGATATTAACATCTCATCCTTGCTCTAAGGGCAGGAAACCCCTCAGATGTTTGTACCTGAGGCCCTTTTAGAGCCCCTAACTCTGGTTGCAAGGCAAGATCTTCCCACGCAAAATGAATATCTATATATTGTTTTTTTGCTTACAGCAACATGCAGCACACCATGCAAACTGACATCACTGTTCGTGAAACTGAAAGCAGCAGGAGCTGTGTGCTTTCTCTGCTTTCAGTGTAATTGTGGTTCAGGGACACAGCTCAGCCACATAGAACACTGACGTGAACAGAAAAGGTTCTGTTGGAAAGGGGAACCTCTCCTTTCCAGTGGTATCTGTCCTAAGTAGATACCCAGTCAGGGATCACAGCAGGAGGTTTGCTACACAGCTGACAACTGACAGGGGAAATTCGGGGCATATTGGCTCACGTACGGCATCAGGTACAAGGAGAAAAGTGAGACTGTGTTTAGCATATATATTGTGGCCGCAACATTATCTCTGCAGTGAGGCGGACCAGATGTAATGCTGTACAACGTCACCTATTAGCGCACAAGGAACTTGCATAGAAAAGTCTCTGGAGCCAGTCTGTCACTTGGGGTTATTCACAAGGTGAGGAATCTGCAGTTATAAGTATCAATTAGAAGAATGTTGTCTATTTCTCATGTGCTTCTTTTTCAACTTGTCCCTTAACTTCATCTTTAACTTACCTGATGCCCCAATCTCATGACTTGGGTCAGGATCAACACTCCTTCATATGCTCAGTGACAAAGTTGATCTTTCTGCTTCCCTGATGGCTCTGCCTTCATTTTTCACAGGGCTTGGCAATGAGGCACCACAGGTAGCTGTTGTGCAGATCGGTAACAGACATCTGCTTCTGGCAGGCGTGACAAAATTTAAAATGTATCCTCTTTTGGCATTATCAGATATAGGGAGGCACCTCTACAGGGGTGTGGCATTCCTAACGCCCAAGACATATTGTAACAATTTTTCAGGGTTAATTTGTTCACTAGACAAGCACACCCAAACACTGCAGCATAAATATTTAGGCTGCCAGTTTACCACAGTGTGGATCTAGAATTCATTAATCTCTTAGCTGCTGGGCCTCCCCCCCCCCCCCAAGTGCTGAGCCCTTTTGTTGGCTATTTGGGGTAGTTCGCGCTTAGGCCTTCATAACTTTTTGTCCACATAAGCTATCCACGCCAAATTTGCGTCCTTTTTTTCCAACATCCTAGGGATTCTAATGGTACCCAGAGTTTGTGGTTTCTCCTGCAGGAGACCAAGAAAATAGCCAAAATACAGCGAAAATTTCATTTTTTCCCAAAAAATTGGAAAAAAGGGCTGCCGAAGAACGCTTGTGGTTTTTTCCCTGAAAATGCCATCAACAAAGGGTTTCTGGTGCTGAAATCACTATCTTCCCACCTTTCAGGAACGGGCAGACTTGAATCAGAAACCACATTTTTCAACACAAATTTGGCATTTTACTGGGACATACCCCATTTTACTATTTTTGGTGCTTTCAGCCTCCTTCCAGTTAATGACAGGAATGGGTGTGAAACCAATGCTGGATCCCGGAAAGCTAAACATTTCTGAAAACTAGACAAAATTCTGAATTCAGCAAGGGGTCATTTGTGTAGATCCTACAAGGTTTTCCTACAGAAAATAACAGCTGAAATAAAACAATATTGAAATTGAGCTGAAAACAACAGCCATTTTTTAAAATGTTTTACTCTGTAACTTTTTCCTGCGATGTCAGATTTCTGAAAGCAATATACCGTTTTGTCTGCTGGACTCTTCTGGTTGCGGGGATATAAAGGGCTTGTAGGTCCATCAAGAACCCTAGGTACCCAGAGCCAATAAATGAGCTGCACCCTGCAGTTGGTTTTCATTCTATACTGGGTATACAGCAATTCATTTGCTGAAATATGAAGAGTGAAAAATAGGTATCAAGAAAACCTTTGCATTTCCAAAATGGGCTCAAGATAAGGTTTTGAGGAGCAGTGGTTATTTGCACATCTCTGAATTCCGAGGTGCCCATACTAGCATGTGAATTGCAGGGCATTTCTCAAATAGACGTCTTTTTTACACACTCTCTTATATTTGGAAGGAAAAAATGTAGAGAAAGATAAGGGGCAATAACACTCGTTTTGCTATTCTATGTTCCCCCAAGTCTCCCGATAAAAATGATACCTCACTTGTGTGGGTAGGCCTAGCGCCCGCGACAGGAAATGCCCCAAAACACAACGTGGACACATCCCATTTTTTTTTTACAGAAAACAGAGCTGTTTTTTGCAAAGTGCCTAGCTGTGGATTTTGGCCTCTAGCTCAGCCGGCACCTAGGGAAACCTACCAACCCTATGCATTTTTTAAAACTAGAGACCTAGGGGAATCCAAGATGGGGTGACTTGTGGGGCTCTGACCAGGTTCTGTTACCCAGAATCATTTGCAAACCTCAAAACGTGGCTAAAAAAACACGTTGTCCTCTCATTTCGGTGACAGAAAGTTCTGGAATCTGAGAGGAGCCACAAATTTCCTTCCACCCAGCGTTCCCCCAAGTCTCCCAATAAAAATGATACCTCACTTGTGGGTAGGCCTAGCGCCCGCGACAGGAAATGCCCCAAAACACAACGTGGACACATCACATTTTTTGACAGAATACAAAGCAGTTTTTTGCAAAGTGCCTACCTGTAGATTTTGGCCTCTAGCTCAGCCGGCACATAGGGAAACCTACCGAACCTGTGCATTTTTGAAAACTAGAGACCTAGGGGAATCCAAGATGGGGTGACTTGTGGGGCTCTGACCAGGTTCTGTTACCCAGAATCCTTTGCAAACCTCAAAAAGTGGCTAAAAAAACAAGTTTTCCTCACATTTCGGTGACAGAAAGTTCTGGAATCTGAGAGGAGCCACAAATTTCCTTCCACCCAGCGTTCCCCCAATTCTCCCGATAAAAATGATACCTCACTTGTGTGGGTAGGCCTAGTCCCCGCAACAGGAAATGCCCCAAAACACAACGTGGACACATCCCATTTTTTGACAGAAAACACAGCTGTTTTTTCCAAAGTGCCTGCCTGTACATTTTGGCCTCTAGCTCAGCCGGCACATAGGGAAACCTACCAAACCTGTGCATTTTTGAAAACTAGAGACCTAGGGGAATCCAAGATGGGGTGACTTGTGGGGCTCTGACCAGGTTCTGTTACCCAGAATCCTTTGCAAACCTCAAAAAGTGGCTAAAAAACAAGTTTTCCCCACATTTCGGTGACAGAAAGTTCTGGAATCTGAGAGGAGCCACAAATTTCCTTCCACCCAGCGTTCCCCCAAGTCTCCCGATAGAAATGATACCTCACTTGTGTGGGTAGGCCTAGCGCCGGCCACAGGATATGCCCCAAAACACAACGTGAACACATCACATTTTTTCAGTGAAAACAGTGCCTACCTGTGGATTTTGGCCTCTAGCTCAGCTGGCACCTGGGGAAACCTAGCAAACCAGCGCATTTTTTAAAACTAGAAACCCAGGGGAATCCAAGATGAGGTGACTTGTGGGGCTCTGACCAGGTTCTGTTACCCAGAATCCTTTGCAAACCTCAAAATGTGGCTAAAATAACACGTTTTCCTCACATTTCGGTGACAGAAAGTTCTGGAATCTGAGATGAGCCACAAATTTCCTTCCACCCAGCGTTCCCCCAAGTCTCCCGATAAATATGATACCTCACTTGTGTGGGTAGGCCTGGTGCCCGCGACAGGAATAGATCACACAACGGTCAATGTTGGTCCTTACGTGAGGCAGCTGTTGACCCTGGGGTGATCCATTCCTGACGCAGGCACTAGGTGTAGGCACTCAAGTGGGGTAGTGTTTTTATCAGGACAGGTGAGGAGTCACTGGGTGGTAGGAATTTTGTGGATCCCAGCATATTCCTGTAGTTTGTGTGACAGAAATGCGAGAAAAATAGAGTTTTTATTCAACATTTCAGCTTTGCAGGGTATTATGGGTAAGAAAACTTTGGGGAATCCATACAAGTCACACCTCTGTGGACTCCCCCGAATGTCTAGTTTCCAGAAATGTTTGGGTTTAGTGTTTTTCTCTATATGGCCGCCGAATCCAGGACCAAAAACACAGGTGCCTGCCTTACAAAACCAGTTTGTTTTGCCATAGATAATTTTGATGTCTCCACAATACGATTTGGGTGGTGGAATTTGGGGCTGAACTAAATTGGGGAGCTCCCAAGAGAGCAATCTCTCTCTGCTTGCCGCCGCATTCACCTGCTCTCTGGGTTGGGCTAACCCACTATTACCCAGTTGCACAAACAGCTTGCGAAGGGACAGCAGGACTGTCCTCATCACCTCCCTCATAATGTACTGGAAGAGGAGTTATCGGATGGGACTCCTCAGACTAAAAAATCACTCCCAGAGTCTGCGCCATTGTCCTATCCCTCAGATGCTGTCTCAGTATCTGATATCGCATTCTCTGATCCTATGTCAGAGCGGTCCTCTATAACTAGATATATCTACATAGATATATCTTTATATAGAGATCTATTTTTTTTAGTTGTTGTATGGTTCCCCTGGGGCCAAAATGGCCCCCAGGGAAACCCTACAACATCTAAAAAAAATATTGCCCCCACAGGGTGTCACCCTGCCCACGGGCGACCCCCTGTCCTTTTTATTTTTTATTTTTATTTTTTTAAAGAAAATTCCCCGAGGGGGGGGGCGGCCCGTTTTACGAGGGGGCCGACCCCCCCCTAGTGAAATCCCTGGCATCTAGTGGTGTTTCCTGGCCCCCGATCGCAGCACAGCTTCGATCGGGGGCCAGGAAACAGTTTCAGAAGGCCTCGTAAGAAAGGGGAGAGTCTCCCCTTTCTTATGAGGCCTTTTGAAAGTGGGGAAGGCCGTTTTCCCCATTGAAGCAGGAAGCGGCCACAAGGCTGCTTCCTGCTTCAATGGGGAAAACAACTTTGTAACGCGCTGACGTCACAAAGGGGCGGGGGGGAGACACGGAAGCTTCCGTGTCTCCCGGGGAAAGAAAATAAAAAATAAAAAATCCTCGGGTGCGACGCACCCGAGGATTTATTAACACGCTCCCTGGTGTCGGCCACTGGTCGTGACCCGCACCAGGGAGGTAGTGCGGGCGTCGGCCAGTGGCCGTCGCCCGCAATGAAGGGGTTAATCTCAAAGTCTTTACTACCAAGATGAGTTCTCTAGGAAAATTTAGTGAACTGTGTGCTCTTTTTGCATCACTGAACAGTAGTTCCAGTATAAAATTGCCTATAGATGTTTGCGAAATTTAACAATTTGAAGCTATTTTAATGCTCACAGACTGCTCTTGGATAATATACAAATAAATACAGAAGTATCAAAGTAAGATTGATGATTGCTTTCAAAATTTTATGTACTCAAATAAAAACTGCAGCTTGAAAAATAGTTTTGATAAACATTTAAGCAACTTTACATGCCATTATCCTGAGACATCATTTAGCTTAAAAAAAAAAAAAAAAAAAAAAAAAAAAAAAAAAAAAGGAAAGCCACTTTGTCACCCTGCAGGTATGTAATTGTATTAGTGGAGATTTACGACTTTCAGAAACAGTTGCGGCTGCTGCCAGGAAAGGGGGTGGGGCAGAGGGCAGCGCATGTAGCGGGCGGGGGAGATCAGAATTTTTTTAAATAATAAAATAAATAAAACTTACCTGCCCCTCCATGATCCAATATTCCTGCTCCATCCGCCTCTCGTCTTCTTCCTTCTCCAACCAATCCCAACACTTCGCTCATGCTGTTACACAGCATGAAAGAAGTGCTGCGATTGGCCTGAGTGGGCAGAAATGCCGCACATGGAGGGAGTGGGGCACCATCCTTGGTCTCGACCCGGCTGTTAAATACACCCAGGTGGAGAGTTTCCACGTGAATGTCAGTGAGGCCGGCCAAACTGACATGCGCAATTAGAAGCACACCACTACTCCTCCACTTGTTGACATGGAGGAGGCTTGTCTCACCCCACCATACAAAAGCAGAGAAACTAAAGAGATAATAAAATACTTTTATCATCCCTTTATTTTTCTGCTTTCAGCAGGGTGGCGACGCTCCTCTGTTATAGCGGAGGGGCCGCCCCGTTCAGAAATTCACAACGGTAATACTAGCAAACGTTTTTGATATTCATGTTCTCATGTGCAAATATGCACACATTGTTGCTTATATGTAAATCTGCTGAGCTAATGCAAATTAACTTTCTCTACACCCTCTTTTTCCCACCCTGAAAAATGTTTTGCTCCTGCCTTCCAACCTTTTCCAATGTAGAAACAGATTGGAGAAGAGTTGGTGAATACCCTTAAAGATGTATGTTTGTGGGTTTGCAGAGGGCATTCCAACCCTGAAGCTGCCATGTCCCACCTAATAAAAGCACCTGCATGGCCCCAGTTACATGTTGCAGAGGATGTTAAATCCACAACCTTAAGAACTGGTGCCGTGCGGTAACACCCCATCAGTACCATGCAATTATGAGTTTATGCAGAGTAGACCTGGTTTTACCAGGCTGAATTACACATGGTATTCTCTTTTCCTGTGTTTATGAACGCTCACATTTACCACCTGCTCTGGATAGGTTGTGAACTCAAGTGAGGGGGGGGTGAAGGGGTCTGCAGTCTGCAGTCTGGCAGGGGGAGCTTCCCATGCTTCCTGTGTGTCATGGCTGAGGGCTGGGCAGGAGTAGAATAAAGGGTCCAGGCTACAATTCAGGCTGCAATTCAGCCAGTCTACAAAGTGAATTTACCAGCTGGATTTTTCAACTCGTAAAATCTGGTTTGTTGTTCTCACACCCAGTAACATTGGGTCAACTGCCCACTCATGATTGAGCATACCGGAATTCCTTCAGGAACTTCGCTACACTCATAATCCCTTTCTGTATAGAAATACAGAAATGTGGCAAAATCAGAACTTTGCTGGAATCCAAACCCAGATATAACTGAAGCCATGGCATAAACCTAACAGTGATTATCAGAGCTTTTATTTAATCAGAGTGCTGCCATAATCTGTCACCTCTCTGCATGGGACCAAAAAAGGTCAAGTGTATCCGTTTTTTTTTTTTTTACCAGGACAAGTAGATTTCAGAAGCATCTCGTCTCATTGGCTTTAACTTAAAAAAGGCTTTGGAAAGCATCCAAATCCAAAGGAGTGAAGCTCTGGATCTGCATCGGGGAGCATGGAAAAAATAAGAAAAATTGCACACAGGGGTGCAGCTCTGAATTTTCATGTCCATGTCTGGAGGCAGGACAGGGCCACGAAGGAGCCCGATGGAGCCAGCTGCTGGCATGCAGAAGCTATTGAAATTCACAAGTAGAGGAATGGTCTATCATAATTAACCACCAGAAACATGTATATTAAAATTAGCGCTCCTATTCCAAAGGTGTCTCTTACTTTAATGAAAACTTGTTGAAGGAAAGGTGTAACAAAAAGCAAGTTTCGTTAATACATGTCCATTAAACAATTTAAAACAATTTTGTCCCAAAGGGATCCTATTTACATTTTCTCCAATAGCTCTACCTCAGACTTCCCTAGCACAACAGCAGTCTCCTTCGAATCACCCTTCCCAGGCAGTAGTGATGCACAAGGAATAAGCGAGCTCTATACTTCATCTATAACCAATATTTATACCTTATTCCAACAACTGTCATCACAGCCAAAATGTCCCAGCTTCATGATCATTGCGGTCTTAATATTACCATTTCACAAGTATCACGCATTTCCTTCAAATTGTGCAAAGAATATTAAGAAACGCTCAGTCCAGTGCCATAGAATGCAAAGGAGTTTACTTTATGTCGAACCTTAAGGATGTTCAGTCTATGGTGGCATTAAAACCTATCACAGCAATTTCTTTCATGTCAACAGTAGATGTTGACTACATGCAAGTCACTGGTTAAATGTCAGCAGAATAGTGATCATGATCAAGAAGGAGGTAATTCGGGGTAATAATCTGTGCATTTGGAAGCAATTGGTGATATGCCAAAATGAGACTATAACTGTTGAGGTCATCCATGCTTTCAACCATTTCGGGCATGTATTTTTGTCTGCTGTTTCCCAATTTCACATGAATCAATATGTTCTTGCACCATGCAATAAGCCGCAGTGAAAGGGTCACATTCAAACATAAAGGGGGTTATTCTAACTTTGGAGGAGTGTTAATCCGTCCCAAAAGTGACGGTAAAGTGACGGATATACCACCAGCCGTATTACGAGTTCCATAGGATATAATGGACTCGTAATACGGCTGGTGGTAAATCCGTCACTTTTCCGTCACTTTTGGGACGGATTAACACCTCCTCCAAAGTTAGAATAACCCCCAAAATGTATAATGTGAACTTGACCAGCCTGCTGATAGCCCTAGGATGGAACAACACTGAAATATTCGGAGAATCCACTGCCGATGAGTGGCAATATATATTGGTAAATCCCATTGGCATTAATAATCCAAAACCTAATCTATAGTCAATATTTCCCCCCCTTTCAGTACCCTAATTATTTACCTTACAAAGTGTTAAAGACCGACCCACACTTGTGGTATTGCATTAGAATCTCCTTGTTCTAGGCACGATGCCACCAACCCCAAAGCTAACTATATCTGGAGTTTGTGCATTAGGTAAATTGTGACTCTTTCCAGCATCATCTGGGAAAGTAACTGAAGGGATGGATGCAGGGTCAATACGCCTACCCTGTGCCTTTCTTTTATAAACATTTGTAAACCAAGCAATGGCCCTCTTTACACCTCTAGTATGGTCGAATGCAGTACTGACTCACTAACACTATAGTCCAGATTGAACTCCCATTACTGAGGTTCTATCTAGAAAGAGCATTCCTATACTACAAGGTCTCACCACTTTCCTACATTGCGTAAGCTTAGTCACCCAAGCTACTGTTTACCAACAACTCCCTTTCTGGTGGATACATAAAATTCTAACCTCAACATGCCTAATCCTCTCTCTCATTACATAGTTTAGTCTTAAGTGGAATTATTTCATATTTGCAACTGCCAGAAGATTTTATTGTCTTTCACTGTACCAGACATCTATAATCTTACCCCAGCCCTAGGCTTGTTAGCTGGGGTACGTTTGTTAAAACAGGAAATTATATTCATCACAGGACCTCTGAAGTGCTCTCTGTTTACTTGGGGTGCATGTCAATTGCTCTTATCTAGTCCCTCAACAAGGCCCCTTTTGTATTGAAACACTCCAGATCAAACTACTTCTCCCCATTAGGACTTTACAGGGAGCTATTCAATCCCTATTGCTCTCTACCCACTTTAATGTCAATATTGCTGCAGTCTTTAAAATAAAAGGCATCACTATTATCGAAAGTATGCGTTTCAGCCATTGATTAGCACTGTCAGAGTATACAACTGTTGAAGTGGCCTGGTACCTACTAATACACTATTGCATATTGTTCAACTCCATCAAACAGTTCCAGTTTTGGTTATTTGTGTGCGCTGATCCTGACCCCCTGGGTATGTCAAAACTTGTTCTGTATTTAGGACTGTGAACTATACTTTGTTTGGTAGGACTCCATTTATCTAAAACTGGTCAACTATTTCTTAATCACAAATTTTAGGCCAGACTAGACTTTTTCCTTTGTCAGTCAAATACAGCGATATCGCCCTTGTATTCAAATAACAAGTAGTCCGATATTGTGTCCAATATATAAATTGTCTTTAATATAATTATTATTGTCTTTCAGACTCGGATAGACATTTAGAACAATCATTTACCTGTCTGCAAACCGTCGTTGTCTCCACTACAACAACACCAGTCTTTTAAAATTAATTTCACAAAATTCCTTTCCTAGATAATTTTAGCTAAGATATCTGCTACTCCAGTGGTGGCTCCCATTTTGATGCTACCACTAGCAGATAGTTAACACCTAAGCCAATCCTCGTAGGTTTGTTTTACATCCACATCTGTTGTAGAAACATCACAAAATGCTGTATCAAAAATACTATTGTACCAGGATAAGTCAAATAGCACCTTAAATGATCTGCATTCCATGAGAGACTGCTTGGGGTTATGGACAGTGGTCCAACACTCGCTTACAGATTTTCACATTTGGCGCTATCTGACTTTGAACATTTTCTCAAACTCTCAGCCCTCTTTTTATCAACACTGATCAGGAGTGCCTGTATTTGTATGTATAACAACAATGCTTATGTTGTTTGAACCTAGCTTAGAAGGAACAAAACACATTCTTGGTCACCAATTTCAAACATACTTTGACCAATCTATTCTAGTGCATTTGTTATGAATATACACAAGCTCTGGCATGAGTCTGCAAAGCTTTCAAGGACACAAGGTATAGCTCTCCTACAAAACAAAAGAAAATGGAAACAAGATTGTGACAAGTCACAGTTCAACCTAACAACTTTAAGTATGCTCTGTGGGTCAATGTGATTCCAATATCCTACAGGACATTTGTGTGAATTCCAAGGACATGTAAAGTAAAAGAGTTAGTGAGAATGTATTTGGTTTAATACAACCACTAACGAGTGAATTGGCATGAAGAACACACGCACAACACTTAACAGCAAGGCTTATACCAGTCATCGTTTGCATTTGAAACCTCAAATACTTAAAGAGCCAAATCTAGACAAGCACAACAGAATACATTTCAACTCTCTCACTTATTTATTCAGTGTATCATTGGTGTTTTTATAAGTCTGCTTAAACATCTGCATGTCCAGAAGTATGAAATAAGATTCATTTTTGGGTAAATACTTTAGAAGTTTCTGTATTTTGCTGTATGACACACACACTTCTTTACCTCATCTTTGAAAATCCACTTTCATACAAGGAATTACAACAAAATATAACATTTCACAATGATACATACTTGAATTAAAATATTTTTTACAAGGGGTGTGTGGCCAAGGGGCAACCTGGCAGTAGTGCTAGCAATATCTGTGTTTAAAACAAAAATAGAAGAGAGGTTATCCAAAGATCCAGGAGTAAAGGGAGCAGCCCCCTGCTATGCCTATCTTCTGTGGCAACCAGAATAAGATTATGATGGCAGCTCAGTATGTAGTCCCTAGTAGGGAAACTGGATTACCATTCAATAAATAATCACTGCTGAAAGAATGAACCTCACTTTTCCAAAGCAGAAGCCCAGAGACCAATTTTAGAGGTAACCCCATGACCACTGAGTGACATGGAATCTTGGGGGAGGAAGGCTAGACAGACCCTCAAAGTTCTGAACATCAAAGAATCTGCAGATTAAGAAAAGCCATAGAGGAAGGGTGGACTCGCAAGGTTGATGCCAAAGACAGAGAAGAATCATGGAACACACCTGAGTGGCAAGGGGTGGGGTTGTAAGATGAATATCAAGGTATTCAAGTGTTGCAGACGGACATACAGACTTTGCCATGACAAAAGGGTCTGAGGCACTGAGGTTCCTTAAGTAGGACAGTTGTGGAAGGTTGAGCTGGAAATAATGTGAGGTTTGCAAACACTAGTGATCAACAAAGGTGCAGTAATGCCACCTATGAGAGCGTCACACGTGTAACACTGCATGAGCATGGCTGGGCAGAGTGGAGGCACAGATCTCACAGCTGGTCATGAAAACACTTCAATGTACTGAGGCTCTCAAAGATGAACACATGGCTAACCTGGAGGCCCAAGCTCCATTAGTTGGCTTATTAGAGGAGGAGACTGCATAGCATGACTGAGAAGTGAAAATGCCAAGATCAGAAGACACCACGAAAAGAGGAGTGTAGAATGTCCTTGCAGTTCAAAATTACATGACTGAAGTCACATCATGGCAAACATATATATGCCCACCTTCTTGCTAGAAGGGGTGGTGGCCCGTAGGGCTGAGGAGCCAACTAATTACCATTGTATTAGGAAGCGTAGCTCTAAATGGAGGACTACAGAAGAAGTTTAAAAAAATATATATATATATGTTGCTTCTATTGCATACTGTCCTAGAGCCAAGCAATGAAGTCCCTGATTGCCATGTTTTGTTTTGTATGGCTGTAGTGCTCAGTGCAAAACCAATAAATATTTAAGTTACAGAAATATTTTCGGTTCCGAAGACCTTAAATCATACAACTAATCTTACACTCCAGTTTTGTAAAATATCTTACAAAATGTTAAAAACTGCTAAAGAGGCGTTTCTGGTTTGGTATCATAACATTACTATTATGGTTATTGAGTCCATCATAGAATAAAATGATTGAAAACAATCTTTCACCTCTGTCTTGATCACAGCTTAGGAACTGTTAATCATTCTTCACACTACAGCTTTAATACAATGGTGTCTTTAAAAATTCATTTAGCACTACTCCAATGAAAAAGATTTCATTAGTGTAATAAACTATCTACATGTTTGTTGCATGAATTTTGAATGAAGTTTTGAAATTATAAGAGAACCTTTTACTCAGATGGACACCTAGGTGCTAAGCCCATGAACCAGGCTAGACAAAACCACACATGGTCAATGAGGTTAAAAGAGGTGGTTCAAATGGCCTTTAACAAATAAGACTAACTTAGAGGACAGGCTCAAATGAGAAGGCAACAAGTTAGCAATCTTGAGCACAATGGAGCAGAAGGGTCTCACTACTGTTCTCATGTGCCTTATTACAAAGACCTATAAAGTCTCATAGTTGCAAAACAAAAAGACTCAGCCGTAGTGCATTGTTTGAGCCTTAGTTATGCAATAGACATGCTTAGTTCCACTGCAAGCAAGGAAGGCCACACTCAAGACTTTAGAGCCATGTCTACTAACATAACCAATTAAACTAGCAAAGATGCCTGCCACTGGGCAGACCAAAATGAGTCTAGCAAACGCATCTGAAACTGCTGTGCAAAGAAACGTAGATATCCAAGGACATGGAGCTCTCGCAATAAAGTAGGGATGCGATAGTAGGGGGAAAAAAAACTTTATTGCATAATGGCGGTGAGATGAGGTACGATTTCTCTCACCATCTGAAGTGCAATGTAAAGCCATGCCAGCACAGATCAAATCCAAGGGGCCTGTGAAAGAGTTTGATCAAATTTCAGACTGAAAAAAATCAAATTGGCCCCAATCATTACGCTCTCTTCCCAAACACAAGCACTCCCAAACAAATGCAGGGCATTCCAAAATAATAACTTCCATTCTACTGTATTAGAGCTTTAAGGAATACTCACTCATAAATATGCAACTGATTACATAGAGCTCTGAGACAAAATTATCTGTGACATTCAAACATCTCTCCCATTCCCCCCACCATCCCCCCCTCTCAAAGATAACCCTAGGAGACTTCCAGTGAAGGGGTTAGAAGGACAATGTAAAAGGAAGGCAAAGAAACCACATGTGGCTGTTTGAAACAAAACAAAGGAATTCATCATAATAGCATGTCCTGGAAGTGCAGTCTGGAAAGCCAGACCGGATGGCAAATGGTGCAAAGTCAGCAAAAGATCCAAAAGGAAAAGGGCAATGACACATTGCATTTAACTGCTGACAAAGGTTAAGCAGGATAGCAACCTAGACAGACTCCGAGACCCAACCAGGCATAAAAAACAATCTAGAATCCGGCGCCAAAGCTCTGCAGAAGTCGGCAACACAGCAAGGGAAAGGTATCTTTAGAATCAAGAACTAAATTTGTCAAGAGATACAATGGTACGCAAAAAGGTTCAGGGGAATAGGTAAAACAAGGGAGAAAACAAAGGGGGGGGTTGATAAAATGCACTAGTTTCTTAAGGTATCTACTTGCACATGGTTGAGAGGTGACTTAGATTACAATGATAGGAGAGCGAGCTACATCAGATTCAGCAATATGGAGCAATTGATAAACTGAGACAAAACCCCATCCTCTGCATTGAAGACCCTATGGGTAAGAGGAAGAGAAGCCCTGTGGACTACCTGCCCAGATGTTTGTGATCTGAGAAACAAAAAGGTAGAAAGATTTAGAAGGACAGTATTTTTGAAGAATTCACTTTTTTTTTTTTAGGAGGCAACAGGTTTATAGAGCTCTTACAAATGTTAATAGCAGGACCCTTAGACATTTCCCCTACTAAACTGAGTTGTATAAAAGCATGTGTTCTCCAAATGGTAACTGTGCCTTAAAAGATACATTATCATGGTACAGAAATATTTAGCAACAACCAGTTCTGGAGCAAACCTTTAAGTAATATGGTTCCTGACATTACATACAAAGATTTCACTGAAGCAAGAGTTTTCAGGGAAAACATGACAATAATAATCTCAGAACATTAAGGACAACAACTACGGACAAAGGAGAGGTCAGAAGACGACATGCATAAATATCACAAGTAAGACTACACCATGCTTAGTCACCAGTGGGGTTACTTGATGAACAGGGACCAATGATCTAGACAGGGAGTACTTAGGGTGTGTTCACTTAAGAAGGAATGAACTTTCTAAAAATATTAGACTAGCTGGGGCAGAAAGAAGATCTAATGTAAGTCTGCTGACAAAAATGTTCAAGTATCTGAGACATTTCATGAGTCGGAAAGACTTTGCCAATCAATGTAAATTTAATACAAATAAATCTTTTTTGCATCCTTGATCACGTAATGTGAAAACAGAAGCAAATGTGGAGTCAGGAGCTAAAGAGGAATAAATCATGCAAAAAGAAATAACAGAAAAATGATAGGGAAGGAGAAAATAATGGCAAGAAGAATAAGTTACTTACCTTCGGTAACGCTTTTTCTGATGGATACATTAACTACCTGTGGATTCCTCACCTAAAGAATTCTCCCCTCGCGCCAGCTTCGACGGAAATTTCTTCTAGCTCTGCACGTCGACAATGACATCACAATCGCCCGACTCCACGCGACGCCGTATGACGTCATCTAGGCAATAAGAAGCCCTCGTCGACGTGCAGATGTCAGTTATCACCATTTTTTACATGCCTTGGAGGCGAACAGGTGAAAATTTTACCTTGAAGAGAACATAATCACATCCAAAGAATTGAAAACCCAACATTTATTATACTAAAAATAGCAAAAGATTTAATATGCTAGTCAAAATTAATCATGAGTACTTGAATTATCAAGACTAGAGAAAGAAATACATATATACATGCTTTAACTATATACCAAAAGTAGGCATATATGTATATATATATATATATATATATAAATATATATATATATATATATATATATATATATATATATATATATATATATACACACACACACACACATATACACACACACACACACATATATATACAAGACAATAGGCGCTCACCCAAGGATTTCGTGGAACAATCATTCAGGCAACGGGGAGGCGGGTAGGACCGTGAGGAATTCACAGGTAGTTAATGTATCCACCAGAAAAAGCGTTACTGAAGGTAAGTAACTTATTCTTCTGATGGATACACCTACCTGTGGATTCCTCACCTAAAGAATAGAGTCCCAAAGCAGTACTACCTCCGGAGGTGGGTGCCCGAATGGTCAAACCAAGAAATCCTGCAGCACCGAGCGAGCAAAATGGCCATCCCTCCTAACCTCAGAATCCAAACAATAATGTTTGACAAAAGTATGGAGGGATGCCCAAGTTGCCGTCCTGCAGATGTCAACCACAGGAACACCCCTAGCCAAAGCCGAAGAAGCAGCCTTAGCTCTGGTAGAATGGGCACGAAGCCCCACAGGTGGTTCTTTCTTGGCTAAGGAATAACAAAGCTTAATACAGAGAATGACCCACCTGGATAGCGTTCTCTTGTGGACTGCTCTACCTTTCCTCTTCCCCACGTATACAACGAAGAGCTGATCATCTTGCCTGAACTATCTCGCCCTGTCGACAAAGAAGCTCAATGCTCTTCGTGGATCCAGTCGGTGGAGCCTCTCTTCCTCCTTGGATGGATGAGGCGGAGGGTAAAAGGAAGAGAGAGTAATAGACTGCCCCAAGTGAAAGGGTGTAACAACCTTCGGGAGGCAAGCCGCCTTGGTCTTTAACACCACTTTGTCTCTAAAGAAGGAAAGGTATGGAGACTCTACACTAAGAGCCTGAAGCTCACTGACTCTTCTGGCCAATGCTATGGCTACCAGGAATACAGTCTTAAGAACCAGCAAACGCAAAGCACAAGAATGCATTGGTTCAAATGGCGATCCCATTAAAAATGCTAATACTAAATTAAGTTCCCACTGAGGCATAACAAATGGTGAGGGCGGAAAGTTATTAGTGAGCCCCTTAACAAACCTCAAAACAATTGGAGACTTAAACAAGGAAGGTTGATCAGGGAGGCACAGAAAAGCCGACAGTGCAGATAAATAGCCCTTAACTGTGGCAACTGCACAACCCTTCTGTGCCAAGGAAAGAGCAAATGATAATATATCAGACAAGTGAGCCTTTAAGGGATCAATTCGGTCCTCTCCACACCAACGTACAAATTTAGCCCATCGATTTGCATAGATCGAGTTGGTGGAGTGTCGCCTGGCCGATAAAATAACATCCACCACTTCCGGTGGGAGAGAAAAAGCACTCAGATTGCCCCGTTCAATCTCCAGGCATGAAGGTGCAGACTCTGGAGGTGGGGGTGTAGAATCTGCCCCTGCGACTGCAAGAGGAGGTCCACCCTGTAAGGGAGACGGAGCAGAGGGCACAGAGAGAGTTGAAGAAGTTCTGTGTACCACACCCTTCTTGGCCAATCCAGAGCTATCAAGATGACCTGGGCTCGATCTTGGCAGATCTTCCTCAGAACTCGAGGAATCAGGGGTATGGGAGGAAACGCGTAAAGCAACTGACCCTTCCAGGACATCTGAAACGCGTTCCCCAAAGCTCCTTGCACCAGATACTGGAGGCTGCAAAATAACGGGCACTGCGCGTTCTCCTGAGTAGCAAACAGATCTATCTGCGGACACCCCCACATCTGGAAGATGTAAAGAACCAGATCCGGATGAAGACGCCACTCGTGGTCGACCGAGCTGCGTCGACTGAGAACATCTGCACGTGCATTCAGAACCCCAGCCAAATGATTTGCTACCAAGCAAATCTTGTGGACCTGAAGCCAGGACCAGAGTCGAAGAGCTTCTCTGCAAAGAAGGTACGACCCCACTCCTCCCTGCTTGTTTATATACCACATTGCGGTAGTGTTGTCCGTCAGAATCTGGACTGACTGACCGTGAATGGAAGGGAGGAAGGCCTTGAGAGCCAGACGTACTTCCCGCAATTCCAACAGATTGATGTGAAATCTGTTCCACTGGAGACCAAAGGCCTTTGACCTCGAGGTCCCCCAGATGAGCTCCCCACCCTAGAGTGGAAGCATCCGTTACAACTGTGGCCACCGGCGGAGGCAGCGAGAACGGCCTTTCTTGCGACAGGTTGCCGATCGCTGCCCACCACTGAAGATCCACTGCAGTGTCTCTGGTGATCGTAATCGAATCTTCGAGATCCCTTTTGTGCTGAAACCACTGCCTACGGACGCACCACTGAAGAGCCCTCATGTGCCAGCGTTCATGAGTGACCAGCAGTATGCAAGAAGCAAACAGACCAAGCAGACGAAGGACCTTGAGGACTGGAACTACCGCTCCATTTCGAAACATCGGAATCAACGCCTGAATGTCCTGAATCCGCTGGGGCGGAGGAAAGGCCTGATTCAATGTCGTGTCCAGTACTGCCCCTATGAACAGGAGGCGTTGAGAGGGCTCCAGGTGAGACTTGGGCACATTGATTGAAAAACCCAGGTCGTACAACAACTGAGTTGTCGACTGCAGGTGACGCCGCACGAGCTCCGGAGTCTTGGCTTTGATCAACCAATCGTCCAGATAGGGAAACACCGCTATCCCTCTTCTTCTGAGCTCTGCCGCTACCACCGCCATCACCTTTGTGAAGACTCGAGGTGCTGAAGTAAGACCAAACGGGAAGACCGCAAACTGATAATGCTGCGATCCCACCACAAACCGGAGATACTTCCTGTGCGATTTGAGGATCGGAATATGGAAGTACGCATCCTGCAAATCGACAGACACCATCCAATCTCCTTTGTTCAACGTCAAAAGTACCTGTGAAAGGGTCAGCATTTTGAACTTTTCCTGCATGAGGAACCAATTCAAAATTCTCAAGTCCAGAATTGGTCTAAACCGACCATCCTTTTTGGGGATCAGGAAGTATCTTGAATAACAGCCCTGACCCCTCTCCTGCTCGGGAACCAACTCTACTGTGCCTTTTGCCAATAGGGATAACACCTCCTGTTGCAGTAAAAGAAGATGGTCTTCCGAACAGAAGGATGGGCGGGGAGGGAAGGGAGGAGGGAACTCCCGAAAGGGAAGAGCATGCCCTCTCTTCACAATGTTGATGACCCAAGAGTCTGATGTTATAAACTCCCACATTGGAAGAAATTGGGCAAGTCTCCCCCCTACCGGAGACAAGTGAACAGGGAGTGGAGGAGGACTAAGGCTGCTTTCCCTGCTGCACCCCTCCCGAGGAAGAGGAAGAGGAAGAGGCAGAGTGCTGCTGGGTTGCTCCTCTTGTACGTACTCTGCCCCTGCCTCTAAAGGGTCTGTAAGGCAGGGAGCTTGCAGATTGTTGTTGTGGCGCCTGGAATCTGCCCCGAAAGGAGGAGCCACGTCCAAAACCCCTAAACTTCCTATACGATCTAAAGGAAGAGGAAGTAGCTGCATGAGGTCCTAACGACCTCGCTGTGGCTCTGCTCTCTTTGAACCGTTCAAGAGCAGAATCTGCCTTTGTCCCAAAGAGTTTTTCTCCATCAAAAGGCAGATCCAGGAGAGTCGCCTGCACATCCGTAGAAAAGCCTGATGAGCGCAGCCAAGCCTGACGAACGAGTTACTTACCTTCGGTAACGACTTTTCTGGTGGATACATTAGCTACCTGTGGATTCCTCACCTATTGAATACTCCCATTGCGCCAGCATCCGACGGAAATCTTCTTCCTAGCTTCTGCACGTCAACGAAGACGTCACAATTGCCCACGCGACGCCGTCTGACGTCATACAGGCAAATAAGAGGTCCTCGCCGACGTGCCGACGTCAGTGCCAACATTTTTTACGTGCCTGAGACTAATAGGCCATTGAGACAAACAATCAAATAACAATGTTTAATAATATCGAAGATAAACACATAATTCCAAAAATTCAAGATCCTCTTTTTTTTTTTCAATAAATAAATAAATACATAAATAAATATATACAGTATATGTACAAGACCCCAAGTACCAAGAGGAGCACATCCAAGAACTTGGTTAGACCAGACAGGCAACGGGGGAGGCGGGTGGGACCGTGAGGAATCCACAGGTAGCTAATGTATCCACCAGAAAAGTCGTTACCGAAGGTAAGTAACTCGTTCTTCTGATGGATACAATTACCTGTGGATTCCTCACCTATTGAATAGAGTCCCAAAGCAGTACCGCACTCGGTGGAGGGTGCCTGAATGGTCAAACCAAGAAATCCTGCAGCACTGACCGCGCAAAATGGCCATCCCTCCTAACCTCAGAATCCAAGCAGTAATGCTTCGCAAAAGTGTGGAGGGATGACCAAGTTGCGGCCTTGCAGATGTCGACCACAGGAACACCCCTAGCCAAGGCCGAAGAGGCCGACTTAGCTCTGGTGGAATGAGCTCTTATACCATCAGGGGTTCCTTCTTTGCTAAAGAGTAACACATTTTAATGCAAAGAATGACCCACCTGGAGAGTGTTCTCTTGTGGACTGCCCTTCCTCTCCTCTTTCCCACGTACCCGATGAAGAGCTGATCCTCCAACCTGAAATCCTTCGTTCTGTCCACATAAAAGCTTAGCGCTCTCCTCGGGTCTAAGCGGTGTAGTCTTTCTTCTTCTTTCGAAGGATGAGGCGGAGGATAAAACGAGGAAAGAGTAATCTTTTGGGCCATATGAAAGGGTGAAACAACCTTCGGTAGGAAAGCAGCCTTGGTCCTCAACACCACCTTATCCCCATAAAAATATGTGTAAGGGGGTTTAACAGATAGAGCCTGCAGCTCACTCACTCTTCTTGCGGAAGTAATTGCAACAAGGAAAACAGTCTTTAGGACTAATAACCTTAAAGGGCAAGAATGCATAGGCTCAAACGGTGAACCCATAAGAAAAGACAAGACTAGGTTTAGATCCCACTGAGGCACAATGAAAGGAGTGGGAGGAAATTTGTTAATGAGACCTTTTAAAAATCTAAGTACTATAGGGAATTTGAATAGAGAAGGCTGGTCCGGAAGACATAGAAAGGCTGACAGGGCGGATAAATATCCCTTGACTGTAGCCACTGAACAACCCCTCTGTGCCAGAGACAAAGCAAAAGACAAGATATCCGATAAGTGGGCACGTAAGCGATCAATTTGCCTCTCTCCACACCAGTTCACAAATTTAGCCCACCTATTAGCGTAGATAGATTTAGTGGAGTGTCGCCTGGCCGATAGAATAACATCCACTACGTCAGGCGGGAGAGAAAAGGAACTCAGGTTGCCCGGTTCAATCTCCAGGCATGAAGGTGCAGGCTCTGAAGGTGGGGGTGTAAAACCTGCCCCTGCGACTGCGAGAGGAGGTCTGCCCTGAGAGGGAGACGGAGCGGAGGGCATAGCGAGAGTTGGAGAAGGTCTGTGTACCATACCCTCCTTGGCCAATCCGGAGCTATTAAGATGACTTGGGCCTGTTCTTGGCGAATTTTCCTCAAAACTCGAGGAATCAAGGGAATGGGGGGAAACGCGTAAAGCAACTGGTCGCACCAGGTCATCTGAAACGCGTCCCCCAACGCTCCTTGTACCGGATACTGGAGGCTGCAGAATAACAGGCAGTGCGAGTTCTCCCGGGTGGCAAACAGATCTATCAGAGGAAACCCCCACATCTGGAAGATTAGACGGACTTGATCTGGATGGAGACGCCACTCGTGATCGGTCGAGAAATGACGACAGACAGTCCGCACGCACGTTCAAGACTCCGGCCAGATGATTTGCTACCAAACAAATCTGATGGTCCTTTGCCCAGGACCAAAGCCGTAGAGCTTCTCTGCAGAGAAGATACAACCCTACACCTCCCCGTTTGTTTATATACCACATCGCGGTAGTATTGTCCGTCAGGACCTGAACCGACTGACCGCAAAGGGATGAGAGGAAGGCCTTGAGTGCAAGACGTACAGCCCGCAACTCCAACAGATTTATATGAAACATCTGTTCTACTGGAGACCAAAGACCTTTGATCTCCAGGTCCCCCAGATGAGCTCCCCACCCTAGAGTGGAAGCACCCGTTATTACTGTGGTCACCGGCGGAGGTTGCGACAACGGGCTTCCTTGGGAAAGACTGCCGTCCGCAATCCACCATTTTAAATCTGCAGCAGCGTCCCCAGAGATCTTTACCGATCCTTCGAGATCCCCTTTGTGTTGAGACCACTGCTTCCGGAGGCACCACTGAAGAGCCCTCATGTGCCAGCGAGCATGAGTGACCAACAGAATGCAAGAAGCGAACAGACCGAGCAGACCTAGGACCCTGAGGACTGGAACGACCGCTCCACTTCGAAACATTGGAACCAATGCCTGAATGGCCTGGATCCGCTGAGGTGGAGGAAAGGCTTGATTCAATGTTGTATCCAGAACTGCCCCTATGAACAGGAGGCGCTGAGAGGGCTCTAGGTGAGATTTGGGCACATTCACTGAAAAACCCAGGTCGAACAACAACTGGGTTGTCGACTGTAGGTGATGCAACACGAGCTCCGGAGACTTGGCTTTGATCAACCAGTCGTCCAGGTAAGGAAAAAACTGCTATCCCCTTCCTTCTGAGCTCTGCCGCAACCACCGACATCACCTTTGTGAAGACTTGAGGTGCTGAAGTAAGACCAAACGGGAGGACTGCAAACTGATATTGCTGCGACCCCACCACAAACCGGAGATACTTCCTGTGCGACTTGAGTATCGGGATATGAAAGTAAGCATCCTGCAAGTCGACAGACAGCATCCAATCTCCATCGTTCAGCGCCAAAAGCACCTGAGCTAGGGTCAGCATCTTGAATTTCTCCTGTTTGAGGAACCAATCCAAGATCCTCAGGTCCAGGATTGGCCTCAACCGACCATCCTTCTTGGGGATCAGGAAGTATCTTGAGTAACAACCCTGACCCCTCTCCTGCTTTGGAACCAACTCCACCGCACCCTTTGAAAGGAGGACTTGAACCTTCTGTTCTAGCAACAGGAGATGCTCTTTTGAACAGTAGGAAGGGCGGGGCGGGATGGGGGGCGGAAACTCCCGAAAGGGAAGTGCATAGCCTTTCCCCACAATGCTGGTGACCCAGGAGTCTGATGTTATAACCTCCCACTTGTGGAGAAAGTTCAATAACCTCCCCCCTACAGGAGTGGAGTGAGAAGGAATTGGTGGAAGTCTAAGGCTGCTTCCCATGCTGCACCCCTTCAGAGGAAGAGGAAGAGGCAGAGTGCTGCTGGGTGGCTCCTCTGGTCCGGACCCTACCCCTCCCTCTGTAAGATCTATAGGAGAGAGCAGAGGCTGGTTGATGCTGGAATCTCCCTCGAAAGGAGGAGGAGGAAGAACCACAACCAAATCCTCGAAACCTCCTAAAAAGTCTGGAGGAAGCAGAAGAAGAGGCTTGCAAGCCTAAAGACTTGGCAGTGGCCCTACTCTCCTTGAACCTCTCTAGAGCTGAGTCAGCCTTGGAACCGAAAGGTTTATCGCCATCGAAAGGAAGGTCCAAGAGGGTCGACTGTACATCAGAAGAGAATCCAGAGCAACGAAGCCAGGCTTGCCTCCTTGTAGCTACAGCAGTACCCACAGCCCTGGCAACAGAGTCAGTCGTATCTAACCCAGATTGAATAACTTGGGTTGCCGCTGCTTGAGCATCAGAAACCAGGCTCATTATTTCTTGGGGCACCTCAGTATGAGTCGACTTTATTTCGTCCATCAGGGCGTAAATATATCTCCCTAAAATACAGGTAGCATTAGTGGATTTCAAAGCCATGCTACATGACGAAAAAGCCTTCTTTGATGAAATGTCCATTTTCTTAGAGTCTCTATCTGAGGGCACAGCTGGAAACAATCCTGGGGCAGACCGGACTGAGCATGAAGCCTGAACCACTAGGCTTTCAGGAGTTGGGTGCCTGGAGAGGAAGCCTGGGTCAGCAGGAGCCACTCGATATCTTCGAGCCACAGATCTATTCACCGCCGAAGATGACACCGGCTTCTTCCAGATTTCCATGATCGGATCCAACAAAGCCTCATTAAAAGGCAGAAGTGGCTCTGCAGTTGTTGAGGCAGGATGCAACACTTCCGTTAAAATGTTTGGCTTAGGCTCAGACACCGGCAAAGGGAGGTCTAAAAAGTCAGCTGCCTTTCTGATGACTGAATGAAATGTTGCAGCCTCCTCCGTATACTCTCCAGGTGATGACAAGTCCCATTCTGGAGAGGTGTCCAGACCACTAGCCGTGTCCAAGCCATGGAGATCCTCTCGAGATTCCTCAATCTCCCCTTCCTCCAATGTCTGTCTGCGATATTCTTGTTCCCCAAGCCTCCTTGAATGTAATCTCTCCTCTATCCTCGGCGTCGACATGGCTTCAGCAGATGTCGAAGCTTGACGCCGCTCCTCGGATCCATCAGACGCCGGATCCAACGGCACCATGGATTTCTTCGGCGCCGAACGAGGAGAAGGACGGACAGAAGACTGTTCCGGCGCCGGAACCACAGGTCTACTCGGCGTCGCTGGTTGAAATGCTGACGCCATAGGCGCCGACGTCGGCGCCGAGCCCACATTTCCCAAGGGAAGAAAGGGCATAAAGGGTGCCGGTCGTAACGGAGCCGGATCACCCATATTGAAGGCCAAAGGGCCCGAAGGACCAGCCGGTCCACCACCTGGAGCCATCTGTTGAAAGATGGAGAACATCGCATTCAAGAATGCGGAATTATCGGCTCCAGGGGCCGGGAAAGCCGGGTACTGAGGAGCCTGGGTTGAAGGCGACATCGACGCCGGTCCCGACATCTGCAAAGCCGGAGAAAACTCTTGACGCCGAGGAACCTCGAACACCGAAGGAGGATTCACAGGCGACGTCGGCGAAGTCGGGGATGTCGGAGATGCTAACGGCGTCTGCGGTTGGGGAGAGATGGTGGGACTAACTTCCCAAGTCTTCCGACGTTGAGTCGAAAGTGACCTCGATCGCGATCTCTCCCTACTCGACCGGCGTCAAGATTCTCGGCGACGCCGGGAGTCCCGATGACGCCGATGCGACTTCGGTGAAGACGACTTGCGGTGATGTCTTTTCTCCTTTTTCTTTGACTTCGCCAAAAAAGAGCTTGGTCTCACGCTCCTTTAAGGCCTTTGGATTCATCTGTTGACAAGAGTCCCATTTGTCAACTTCGTGGTCGGAACTAAGACACCACAAACAATCAGAATGTGGATCCGTAACCGACATTTTGCCACCGCACTCGTTGCAGGGCTTTAATCCAGACTTTCTTTGCGACATTGTAAACTGTCTCAAAGAGAAAACAGCAAAAATAACTGTAACTACGTCGAGTAGTAACAGTAGCTCCCTCGAAGAATAACCGTTGTTCGTATGGCACGGAAAAAAGGGAACTGACGTCGGCGAGGACCTCTTATTGCCTGTATGACGTCAGACGGCGTCGCGTGGGCAATTGTGACGTCCTGGTCGACGTGCAGAAGCTAGGAAGAAGATTTCTATCGGATGCTGGCGCAATGGGAGTATTCAATAGGTGAGGAATCCACAGGTAGTTGTATCCATCAGAAGTCTCGATACTACGGATGTGCCCATAGCCCTTGCCACAGAGTCAGAGGTGTCCAACCCAGACTGGATCACCTGGGTCGCTGCCGCCTGAGCGTCCGCTAGCAAATGCTAAACCTCTTGCGGCAAGTTTGGATGACCTTTTGCTTCCTCCATAAGGGCATAAATATAACGTCCCAAAATGCAGGTTGCATTGGTCGACTTCAAGGCCATACTGCATGACGAAAAGGCCTTCTTTGCAGCGTGGTCCATTTTCTTTGACTCCCTGTCCGCAGGGGTCCCGGGGAACGAACCAGGAGATGACTGGGAAGAACAGGAAGCCTGAACAACCAAACTCTCCGGAGTTGGATGTTTGGAGAGGAAGTCCGGGTCACCTGGAGCCACACGATAGCGCCTTGCTACCGCCCTGTTGACAGCTGTAGAAGTCACAGGTTTCTTCCAAATGTCCTTGATGGAGTCCAGAAGAGCCTCATTGAATGGGCAAGAGAGGCTCCGCCACCACAGAGGCCGGATGCAGCACTTCCGTCAAAAGGTTCCTTTTCACCTCAGCAGCCGGAAGAGGAAGATCTAAAAAGTCTGCAGCCTTCCTTATTACTGCATGAAAAGATGCAGCCTCTTCAGTATACTCCCCTGGGGAAGCCAAATCCCATTCAGGGGAAGTATCAATACCACTCCAAGTGTCCAGTCCCTGAAAATCACCCGAAGGCTCCAAGATTTCGCCTTCTTCCAGATGCTGCCTGCTATATTCCTCTTCCTCCAGGAGGCGCAAAGCTAGGCGTCTGGACCGGAGTCTGGACTCGAGACCCGCGTCGATAAGGCGTCGGCTGACGTCGAAGATCTTCGCCAGCGCCGTTCTCCGGATCCATCCGACGCCGGACCCTCCGGCGCCACAGGCACCTTGACAGAAGACTGGATCCGTGGAGAATCCACCGGTGCCGGAGTTGCAGACGTTGTAGGTGTCGCTGGTCTCCTTGGTGACGCCAAGGGCATCGGCGCCGTAGCGGCTCCAGACAGCAAAAATGGCATGAAGGGCGTCGGCTTGTAAGGAGCAGGAGCACCCAAATTAAAAGCCAAAGGGCCTGACGGACCCGCATGCCCTCCACCAGGCGCCATGGTGGAAAAGATATTGAACATGGCATTTAAAAATGCCGCAGGATCCATACCCGGTGCCGGGAAAGCTGGGTATGCTTGCGGTGTCGGCACCGGCATAGAAGCAGATGATGGGCCAGGTAACTCCTGCTCTGGAGAAGCCGCCGGCTCCTGAAGAGGCTCGACTTCAAACACCGACAAAGGTGAAGTCGGAGTCGTAGGAGGCGGCGGAGTGACGGTCGGGCTAATCTCCCACTTCGGACGGCGCCGAGCTGATGGAGATGCAGATCTGGACCTGAACCGACCTCTACTCGATCGGCGCCGGGAGTCGTGACGGCACCGAGAGTCTCCATGACGACGATGAGTCCTCGAAGATTTCGAAGAGGACTCTCTCCGATGCCGCCTTTCCTTCCTCTTCTTGGAACGGCCCGGAACAATTTAGCCTCTCTTTCCTTAAGCGCCTTAGGGTTCATGCGCTGGCAGGAACCGCATGACTCTACCTCATGGTCCGAACTAAGGCACCAGATACAATTTTCATGGGGGTCAGTGACTGACATTCGACCCCCACACTGGTTACAAGGCTTAAAACCAGATTTTCTTGGCTGCGACATTGTAACTACAGATGCGCAACTGTAGCTCCCTGTTAGCCTCGAAGAAAAAACGTTATTCGAATGCACGGAAAAAAGGGAACTGACGTCTGCACGTCGACGAGGGCTTCTTATTGCCTAGATGACATCATATGGCGTTGCGTGGAGTCGGGCGATTGTGACGTCATCGTCGATGTGCAGAGCTAGAAGAAATTTCCGTCGAAGCTGGCGCGAGGGGAGAATTCTTTAGGTGAGGAATCCACAGGTAGGTGTATCCATCAGAAGCCCTTCTAACTTAAAGTCAGTAAGATAATGTTATCATAAAGTCCACGTTTTCACCATGAACAAAGCAGTACCTAATTAGAAATGTTTGTGAAATCTATATAAACATACTCTTTAATGAGTTAGCTTGCATACCTTTTTACCATATACATCAAACATGTCAGACACTGATAAATAGCCCTTCAAAATGTCAATGTTACATACTTCCTAAACTGGTACAGCTAAATAGTTGCTTCACCAGCACACCCTAATTTGAGGAAACACTGCCTTCACTTTTTTCTTGTTTCTAATTTTTTATTGATTTTAATGAACAACAGATAGACATTTTTCTCATCAGTTGGGACAAATGTCTGCAGTTAATAATAAAGGATCTCAATGCCTACTGTTTCACAGAGGAGCCAAGCATCCCACTACTGCAGGGCGACAACATGTTTTGTGCTTGGCTACTTTGACAAATTATCTAAAATTAGCGTTTCGCAAACCACAGCTTAAATAAACCTCAAAGAACTTCAAAAGGAGAGAGGACTAATAAGAGTAAGAGTGGATAAGCCAAATGTATCACAGAGCATTATGGATCTAACAGTATTTTTTTTTAAACTTAGTTTGTATAAAAGAAAGATAACACGCATATCATGAACAAAAATAGATACATTTTATCAAAATGTCAACAGAAATTAACAGACTAAAAACGATATGTTAACTAACTGCAAGGTCGCAAAGCACACATTAATAGATCAGACTGCATATTCTAAAACCTTTCCACTAAGTCTCAAACCTAGTGTCTAAACCGAGGTGGTATTAAGGAGCTCATGGACTCTTCAGGTAATTTAAGTTCAACCCTAAGAATTCCTTAAAAGATGGGCTTCGACATTTCTAAGTTGAGGTGGAGGGAATTTCACAAGGTTGAGCACACCTTTACAGTCTTGCCACCTGCCCTCAGTTATAAATGTAAGTGCAGAGTTTTCAATGATGATACATAAAGGGCTCTGGTACACCAATCATCTGTCCTAGGACATGGCTTGAACAAGGACCTATGCATGAATATCAGGCCTCTACAAATGACTATGTTTCAACGGAGGATAGTGCAGTTGCCTTAAGGTGGGAGTGTTATTTTAAGTACATATTGCTCAGGCTGCATAGGTCTGAATTTTTTTAAGTCTGCCTACCACTTTCACTGAGGTGCATTAGAAAAAAAAAAACACTACAATAATCAATGCACTACACCCAAGAAAAGTCTGCGCCATTGGGGCCACGGCTTGTAGATTCACATAGGATAGTAAACAGATGCATTCGCAACATGGTCTTGTAACCATAGTAACCTGTTCTTCACAAGTTACAGGTTAGAAAATGACCTCTAGAACGTTCAGCTTTTTTGATGTATGGACTTCCATAGTTGTGATCCTAAATGAAGCATACTCAGGGCTCCGTTTCTTAATTACAAGTGTTGATCCCACTACCATCAACTAAGTCATGAGGATGTTTAGGGTCAACCATTTTTCTTCCATAGAAGGCTAAATTTTGCCACACTATTTTATTTGTCACAGTCTCTTACATTATCCTCGATGAGCTAAAAAAAACAGCAAGGCATAAACATGGAGCCCATCTTTGTCTTATCCTCTGCAACAATTCATGGAATGGTCCGAAAATATATTACAGAGGACTGGGGGAAACCATGTTACCAACTATGAATCGGCCGGTTGTTCACCATATTTACATGATTTGCACAATTTGACAAAAAAAATGTCAAGTTAACTTATGATTCGTCACATACTCTAGAAATTTCCTTCTAACAGCTCAGCATAACAGAGTGACCAACAGCGTTAACTGCTGCTGTTAAGTCACATAACATCAGCAGGGTAACCTGACCTCTATTCATCCATCATCCACAGCAGTTGGTTATCCTCATCCATGATGGTAAGTTCAGTGCCTCTGGCTGAGTGGACTTGAGATTGTCTGTCTCCCAACAAAGGGTGGGACTGCAAGCAGCAGAAAAATACCACCTTCTTCAAAATCATAACAAGTACAATTGCTCTAGAAAGGCAACTTAGTGTAGTTAATCTACTAAGAGAAAGGTCAAGCGGATTCACACTGTTTTTAAGCCATATTGGTGCACACGTTTATCTTTACTACGATGAGGAACTCAACCATCAGAACTAATATGAACCTGGTTCCACAACACTTCATGAACATTCATATAAGAATAGATAAAATTACAATTCATCACTTGGAACTTCACAATGTCTTTCCTCCTCTTTTACGATCATGTTGGCCTATAACACAGAGTGGCAGAGAGTGTGGACAACAGTCTTTAAAATACTATACTCTATTTGGTCGAACAACTACTAGTTAAGACAGCTATATTTAAAACAGTCATTGTGTGTGAATATTGGACAGACATTACAGGATGAGAAATTAGCAACTGCAATACAGCCAATCACAGGCTGCTAGTGAGTCATAGATCTTTCTTAAAGGAAGTATATACTACTGGGCCTACATGATTGAAATTATTTCATGACTGTTTAATATTTTGCAAATAGGACATAATGAACAGCTCTCCGGAAACTATAAAACCCGTCTCCAAAATTAGATTAATTATGACATTGACTAAAGCAGAAACCCCTATCTGCTAATCACTGTTTATTTGATCAAATAATTGTCCACATCTTTCTTCCTCCTTTGAGTTTCTTTCCATAACATTATTACACTTTCATATTTAAAGTGTAACTGACAGCCAATTTATTGCACTTTGACTCATATAAAATGAAGCTATTTTGCTTTCCTGCATCTCAACCCTATGAATGCCCTTTGCCATTGTTCTAGGAGGTCCTCTTGCATCGGGGTTAGTTTTACCCCCATTTATTTATCTAAGACATACATGCTATCAGCAATATAGGTAATGTTCAAATAATTTTCCAGCGTCTCCCCTCACCTATGTAACTATACTGTATTTTCTTTCTCTACAATCCCTTTCATCTCCTTATTTATTAAGAGATTGTGATTCCTTCTTTATTTTGACCGATTTCATTAAATACTCCCTTTTGTTCATTACGATCGCAGCTCAAGACAATATGGTTGCCTTTTGTCAATCTTATACTCAATCATGTCTTTATCTTTGTTCTAAAGGTTCGCAATACACTGAACTCTTTTCCTGTTTGTTAGTGCAACTCGTCCTTTATCAAATTCAATTGCTTTCCCTTAGTTGCTTTCTTCGAATGGTTTCATTACACTTCATATGTACCTTTCTACTCGTTTGATATCTATATTTATAATAATTTCTATTACATTGTAGCTCTGCTTGGCTTTTGTAGAGCATTTCAGCTTAAGGGCTTCACAAATTATACCAAATGAATTCAATGAAATACGCTGGAACTCCCACAACCTAAACTGAGAGTGCTAAATTAAATGCTCAGGATGGCACTTCCTTTGCAAATTAATGTAAATTTGGTGAAAGGACGTTCTACTTCAGACTCACAGATGATGACATACTAGCACTCCTTAAAACATTCCCAACTTGATTAACCAGATAAACCAGATAAACCAAGAGTGACACAAATCAGGAAGCAGCCATCTGCCAGCAGCTTACTGGAATATCACTCATAGTGAATCAGCGTCTCGGAGCCAAACGTCTACCCTTGGCAACTTTATTTGTTGGTTATATTGCTAAACCAGTAACTTACATATGTCCATAGATTAATAGTGTTCAAGATGTAATAATGATGAGGCATATATTTGATCCATTACACACAATAGCACTATAAATAGCTGTATTGAGGACCACAGACAAGAACTGCAATAACTGAATCCACTAGCATGGCGACGTCGGTTACACCTGGAGGCCCCAGAAAAGGCTTGTTTGTGCAAAATGAAATTTCGAGGGAAAATACAATGGAAATTTGATAAATCACTTTATATTTGCATATCTGACTTCACTTTAGGCTGGATAGTCCAAAAGGTACGGTAAAAAGGATTTCTGATGCCGCTGAACTTAAGACTTTACTGCATAAGAATATATTTGAAATGAGGTGATGTAGCACAGAATCTTTGTTTTTAAAAGGAATCCCAGCCAGGTCGCTGAGAGATCTCACAAGTGAAAGATCAACCTATTTTATGTAAAGGAAAGGAGGAAAGTGTTGGAATTCCAGGACAAAACCGCAGACCCAGAATATCCAGGATGTCTGTCATCATAATTTAGATTATTTCCGGTCTGTCTCATCTAGCTCCTTGCTCTAGCAGTACAATTCAGTTGCGTGCACCAGCTGCACTGACTTATTCCCCCAAAACTACCTCCTTGCATCGCACTAGAGTGGGCCTTGCAGCAGCTCTTGCTACCCCTTATGAAATTGACAATAATACCCAGGGATGACATACTTCTACCCTACTGGATGGGCTGTAGGCTACTACTTTTCTGAGAAATTACTGCAAACCTCAGAGAGCTTCAGAGTTTCCGCAATTGCTATTGGAATTACTGACACCAAGTTCGCAGAGATAACCAGTGTTCATCTGGTCACGTTTTGTACTGATCATATATATACGTTGTTCATTGCTTCACAACCATTAACTCTTTGGTTTTTATATCTTATGTCATATTGTTTGAACCCCATGTGAGGCCTCTGATCACACATAATTTGCTGTAATATGATCAGTAGACTTTTAGAAGTCTTGAGACTGGTAAACCCCTGTTCTAGTCTCAGGATGCTGACATATGAGATGAGGCCGTGAGGAAACGTCAGTGGTAAACATCTGAACCAAAAAGATCCTCGTAGGTAAGATGAGCCCTAATTTAGTTTGAAATCTGTGTATGGTGACATTTATGGAGTTTTTACAAATATTCAGTAAATATTAAAATTGCACCTGGTTCAAAAGTTAATGAACCTGACATAGAACATTATGCTACCTCAAAGTAATGAGCTGAGGAATGGAGACTGTACACACCTTGTTGAGTCTTATTTGCATAACAGTGTGCAAACAGATGCGGTGCAGTTTTACTTGACAAACTAAAACGATATATCTAGAAAGGCTTTATGGCAAAATACATATGATTTGGAAACATGAAAACACACCAGGGGAATTAGAGTGTAGGGCTAGGGATTTTGTGAGCCTTTAGGTGTGGGGCACAATTGCCTTATTTTTCTCTGATATTTCTTAAATAAACAGTATCCTAAAGTATGTCTGGGAACCTCTGCCCACAGGTGATGAAAACGCGCTGTCTGCACAAATTAACTTGTATACAAATAAAACTAGCTTGTTATCAATATGTTGTGATCATTTAAAACAAACACTGGCAAAGCCAGGCAAGCCTGCAATGCTTTTATATTTCTTTCCTGCCAAACATGCAATAGACATTAAAAGTGTTGAATGGCAAAGCCAATAGGTCTCACCTATGACAATGCTATTGGCTTTGACAATGTGTTTTAGCCATGCTGTTGGGTGGGGTAGAATGGGAAGAGTGGAATGGAGTAGATTTCCACAGCATGGAAGACTGTAGTAAAGTGGTGTTGATTTGGGTGGAATGGGGTGGAATGAAGTGGGGGAGACAGTGGTGGAGCAGAGTGGGGTAGACTGAAGTGGAGTTGAGTTGGGTAGAATGGAGTGGAGTGGGGTAGAATGGAGTATATTGGAGTGAGGTAGACTGGAGTAGAGCAGTAGGCCGGAACCACCACCATGGTACAAAAAAGACTACAACACATCCAGAATGCCTCCGCCCATTTCATCAACAACGCCCCCAAACACAGCCACACCTCCACCCTACTGAGAGACGTGCACTGGCTCCCAATAGATAAAAGAATTACATTCAGACTTCTCATGCATGCATACAAAGCCCTTCACAATGCCGGACCAGAATACCTCAACCAAAGAGTCCACTTCTACACGCCCACCAGACACCTCCGCTCCGCTCCGCTGATCTCGCCCTCGTCCCACGCATCCAGAAGGCCACAGCAGGAGGAAGGTCCTTCTCCCATCACGCCGCCAAGACCTGGAACTCCCTTCCAATCCACCTCAGAAGATTTCCCATGCTTTCTCAATTCAGAAAGGACCTCAAAACTTGGCTCTTCACCTGATCTCCTCTGACCTTCACTTAACCCTCCCCTCAACCACACCACCCCCCCCCCCACCAGTACCTTGAGACCCTAACATGTGAATAGCCGTGGTCTACAAGTACTGATTGATTGATGGAGTGGGGTAGGGTAGACTGGAGTCTGGTAAACTGGAGTTGAGTAGACTGCAGTCGGGTAAATGGGAGTATACTGGAGTGGGATAGATTGGAGATGAGTGGGGTGGATTTGAGTGGAGTGTGGTAGATTTAAGTAGTGTTGATTGGAGCAGACTGGAGTGCGTAGACTGGGTAGAGTGAAGTGTGGTAGACTGGAGTGTGGTACATTGCAGTAGAGTGGGGTAGATCGATGTGGGGTAGAGTGGGGTGGAGAAGGTTAGGTTGGACTGGAGTGGAGTAGGTTGGGTGGATTAGAGTAGGATAGATTGGAATGGAGTGGGGTAAATTGGAGCGAAGTGAGGTAGACGGGGTAGATTGGAGTGGGGCAATTTTGAGCGGGGCAGAGTGAGGTAGATTGGAGCAGGGTAGATTGTTGTGGGGTAGATTGGGATTACTGGGGTAGAATGGGATAAGATGCAGACTTAGATGAGGTGGGGTAGATCGGAGTGGTGTAGATTGGGGAAGAGTGGTGTAGACTGGAGTGGAATGGGGTTGACTGGCATAGTGTGGCACAAGTCGATTGAGTGGAGTTGTGTAGATTGAGTGGAGTGGGGTCAATTGAGTGGAGTAGATTGGGGTAGACTGGAGTAATAAGGGGTTTATTGTACAGGAGTGGGGTAGAATGGGTGGAGTGGGGTAACTTTGCGTAGAGTGGAGGAGAGAAGAGTGGAGGAACGTAGAGTGAAGGGGAGGCGGGAAGGAAGAAAAGAGAAGGGAAGTAGAGTGGAGTGCAGGGGAGTAGAGTGGGAGCGAGTAGAAGGGCAGTGAAGGGGAATAGAGAGGAGGGGAGGGGAGGGGTGTAGTGTGCATGTCACAGAATGGAGTGGTGTAGTGTGGAGTATTCATGGTGTCCTATCACAGTGCCATTACAGACAACACATTTCCAATTGAAATGGCCATTATATATTCAAAGACATACCGGCTTACTGCCCACAAACGATAATGGGTGGAAATGTCATCACCTAATGTACTGTTGCATTTTGATCATATTAAAACATTTGTTTCCACCACACTTCAGAATTACAAAAAGATGTGCTTCATTTCAACTTTGTTAATTCAGATGTATTCTGAAATATCAGCACAGTTCATTTGTAATGTGTACCAGAAAAACAACATCCTACAGCCTATCCTCTCATGTGGGTACTCATCAGGATGGAATGTCATAAGCACCAAGGTCCCTCGGAATACATAGCCTGATATTTTACCCCTGTCGTTGAAAGCACAGCAATTGTGACAAGATAAGAACAAGATTTAAAGACCAGTTTACAGAAGCGAGTACTCAGAAGGATACAGGAAACGAAGGATGCTCACTGGAAGGACACACTCAAGTTGGACAGCCTAAAACAAATAAAGCTAGCAAATAGAAAGCAAGCAAGTTTTGTTTGCAGAAAACAGACATGGGGAAAGGACAGAGTGTTTCCCTTTCCCCCTGTGCCTGTCTGGAATGGATTCCTGCTCCATGATGGGGCTGTGATCGTGGAGTAGGAATCCATCCACTTTTTTTTTTTTTTTTAATATTAGGGGAGCAACTCCTTGGGCCAGAGTTACTCCCAGGGGCACATAATATCAGTGTTTTGGCGCCCCAGGGGCGGAATCGGCCATTGTTTTGGCCGATCTACCGGTGGGAGGGGAAACCCACTAGACCCCAGGGATTATATAATAAATTTGGAGGGAGAGACTTCTTGGGCAAGGGCTGCTCCACTGGGAAGAAGGGGTTGAGGGGGTGTGGGAAACACACTAGACCTCAGGGACTGTATTTGATAAATTTGCAGGGAGCAAAACCTTGTACAAGGTTCGCACCCCTGGAGAGCAACATGTTTTTTTGTGTTTCAGCCCACACCAAGGTCTAATTTGCCTGTTTTTTGGCCGATCTGCACCCCTGGGGGTAGGGGTGGAGAGGGCAGGCTTTTTATTGGAAAACTATGCAGGGAGGGACACCCCTTAGGCAAGCGTCGCCTCCCTACGAAGTAAAAAAAAAATTCTGTGCTTCAGTCCCCCTCTGTTAGCTAGTTTGGCCTTTTTTCCCAGGAGGGAGTTGGAGATAATGTTTGGTTTTTAGAGTGGTTGGGCATCAGGATGGGTGAAAACAACTGTGTCACCTGAGAATAAGATTATGTATGTGGTGGGGGATCTGCTTACTTCCAACTAGTGAGTCTTATTTTTGCTTTTGTCATGTCGCCCTTTGGGGACATATCAGTGTCTTTTGAATGATATTTTTTATCATTTTTGTGTTTTAATATTCTTTTTGTTTTTATTGTAGAGCCAATTGTTTTCTTTGTCTTGTTGGTAAATCCTGTTTGTCGGTGCAGCTTTTTGCAGATCTGTAGTTTGTAGAGTTGTGGTTGGCAAGCAACCTATTTTGTGATCTTTTTATCTGATTTTTATCCTTTGCCTCTTTGAATATTTTTTATTGACTGCTGTACTAATTCATGTTTGACTCTTTAGCTTTTTGTGTGATTGTCTTTCAAAGTAACATATTGATTCGTGCACATTCTTTACTGCTTTGTGATGTGTAATTTATTTTTGTTTTTTCCTTTCCAGTGGGACTTCTTTGCGGCTTGCTGTGTCTGTGAAAAGTAGGTGCAGTTAATCCTCAGTCTTGTTGTCTCTGGCAAGTGAATAGTATTATTTTTGAGCATATCAGTTGTATGAAACTGGCCCCTTGTTTGCAGTACCCCCCACTTTTTTGCCTGCTATCTGATGCTAATTTGACTGAGTGTGTGTGCTGGGATCCTGCTAATCAGGCCCAGCACCAGTGTTCTTTCCCTAAACTGTACCATTGTTTCCGCAACTGGGGCACACCCCTGGCACACAGCTAAGTCCCTTGGAAAAGATACCAGTGGACTCTGTGACCAGGAAGGGTACCTAAATGCAGCATCATGTATTGTGCCACCCTAGGCGACCCCTCACCAAACACATGCACACTGCCATTGCAGATCCCTCTCAGGGTGCCATGCCCACAAACCACGGCCTGTGGCATTGGTAAGTCACCCCTCTAGCAGGCCTTACATCCCTAAGACAGGATGCACTATACTATAGGGGAGAACATAGCTGCATGAACAATATGCCCCTACAGTGTCTAAGACTGTTTTCTGCATGCATATAGGTTTTCTCCCCCATACTACCACCAGTAAAGTTCCTTTTGAACTTTTTAGAGAACGCAAGACCAAAACGTTGTTGGCACCAGGTTGGGTAAGTTGGGGAAAGGATGACAGTGTGTCGTGGAATGACATGAGAGAGAAGGATGAGCATGAAAAGAAATGTGTGCAGAGAAGGAAGGAATATTATGATGATAAGAAAAACACGTGTGAAATTGACATGAAATTGGGGGACGAAATTTTAATTAAGCAACCAACGCTATGTAAGAGTGGAAGCAAATTTATGGGTCCATTTCAAGTTATAAAATTGTTTAGAAATGCTGTGAAGATCAGAGATGGAAGAGTATGGAATCTCAATCGGGTGGTAATTTCAAAGAAAAGTTCACGGGTTCAAACATTTGGATGTACTACTTTGTAAGTGTTGTATTTAATTTTATGTTTCTTCTTAATGTAATATTTTTGTCATTTTAAAGGGGGCAGGTGTGTTGCAGTAGCAGAATGGAAGGTATTCTATGCCTGGGATGATGTCACCTTTGACATCAGATTAGAGTGTTGAAGGGTGGAAGTTCTTGGTGGATTCAAGGGAAGAGCTGTTAGAGAGAAGGTTTCCTGTGTCGTGGATAAGATACTCCTGATAAAGGACCCACTCATCTGTATCCAGACTTCTTTCTTCATTACACTTGTTCTATAGGGGGTTGGGCCTACTTGTCCCAAGGACAAAATAAACATGAAGATTTGTTGCCCTTGACCCAAAACAATATGTCCCGGGCGCCGGGGCCGATAGGAATTCCACATCCCTGATAATAGACATTTTAATAAACGAGACACCCAGGGGAGCACAGGATGGTGTGCCTCTCGTGGATGCTATCAAGTTTTCTTACTCAATGCCCTGTAAACCTCAAAATTTGACTAAAATCCCACGTTTTCTTTGTATTTCTGTGCCATATTATTCCAGATTTAGAAGGAAACCACAAACTTCCAACCACCCAATGTTTCCCCCACTTGTCCCAAAAAAATGCCGCCCCACTTGTCTGGTTAGGTCGCGTGCCTGTGATAGGAATGGATCAAACTAACATCAATGGGAGTCCTCGCAAAGGAAACCTCACTGACCTTGGTTTGGGTTGTTCTGTCGCACGCACTAGGCCCAGTCAAAAAAGTGAGGTACCATTTTTATTAGACGACTTGAGGGAATGCTGGGTGGAAGGACGTTTGTGTCTCCCGGCACTTTCCAGAACGTTCCATCACAGAAATGTGAGGAAAATGTGGTTTTGGTCAAAGTTTAAGGTTTGCAAAGATTCTGGGTAACACAACCAAGTGACAGTCACGCAAGTCACCTGATCCTGGATTGCTCTAGGTGTCTTGTTTTAAAAAATGTGTAGGTTTGCTGGTTTTCCCGAGGCACCAGTTGAGCTAGAGCCCAAAATCCACAGCTAGGCACATTGCAAAAAAAAAAAGAAGAATCAGTTTTTAGTGGAAATATGTCATGTGCCCATGTTGGGTTTTGGGTGGTTTCCAGTCCCAGCCACTAAGCCTACCCACACAAGTGAGATGACATTTTTATCATAAGACCTGAAGGAATGCTGGGTGGAAGGACGTTTGTGGTTTCCTGCAGATTTCAGGACCTTCCGTCACAGAAATGTGAGGAGCATATTCTTCTTTAGTCAAAGTAAGAGGTTTGCAAAGGATTCTGGGTAAAACCATCTAGCAAGAGTCATGCAAGTCACTCCATCCTGGATTCCTCTTGGTGTCTAGTTTTAAAAAATGTATAGGTTTGCTAGGTTCCCCTAGCTGCCAGCTGAGCTAGAACCCAAAATCCACAGCTAGACACGTTGCCAAAAAAGGGCTCAGTTTTCGGTGGAAAAATGTGAAGTGTCCACGTTGCGTTTTGAGGCGTTTCCTGTCGCAGACCCAAAGCCTACCAACACAAGTGAGGTACCATTTGTATCAGAAGACTTGGGGGAATGCTGGGTGAAAGGACGTTTGCGGCTCCCCACATATTCCAGAACTTTCCATCACAGAACTGCAAGGAACATGTGCTTTTTTAGTCAAAGTAAGAGGTTTGCAAAGGATTCTGGGTAACACAGCCTAGTGAGAACCATGCAAGTCACCCCATCCTGAATTCCTCTAGGTGTCTAGTTTTAAAAATGTATAGGTTTGCTAGGTTTCCCTGGGTGCCGGTGGAGCTAGAGCCCAAAATCCACAACTAAGCACATTGAAAAAAGAAAAGAAAAGTCAGTTTGCAGTGGAAAAAGGTGATGCGTCTACGTGATTTTTAGGCCACTTCCTGTCATGGGTACGAGGCCTACCCACACAAGTAAGATACCCACACAAGTAAGATATCATTTTTATAAGGAGAATTAGAGGAACAAAGGATAGCAGAACAATAGTATTTCTCCGCATATGTACCTTCCAAATGTAAGATGTGTAAGAAAGACGTAATTTAGAGAAATACCCTCTAGTTCACATGCTAGTATGGGAACCCATAAATTCAGAGATGTGCAAATAACCCCAGCTTCTCAACTACATATCCTATGCCCATTTCGGAAATACATAGATTTCCTTGTTGTCTATTTTTCACCATTTATATTTTACAATATGAATTGCTGTACAGCCTATACACAATGAAAAAATATTGCAAGGTGCAGTTCTGTTAGTGCCTCTGGGTACCTCGAGTTCTAGTAAAATCCACAAACCCTATATATCCCCACAAGCAGAAGGAGGGTATAGCAGATATAATGGTATATTGCATTTGCAAATCGCTCATCATGATGAGAAGTTATAAATGAAAATGTTGTCACAATTGCTCTTCTTTTCCTACTAGTTTTCAATATTTTTTTATTTCAATACTTAGTTTATTTGGGAAAATCTTTAAGGATCTACACAAATGACCACGTGCTGAATTCTGAATTTTGTCTAGTTTTAAGAAATGTATAGCGTTCCAGGATCCACTATGGGTTTCACACCCATTTCCACCACAAACTGGAAGGAGGTTAAAGTACAAAAAAGGGAAAAAGAACTAGCTAATTCAAAATCAAATGCCAAAACTGTGGTAAAAGAAACTGGGTTTTCTGAATCAAGTCTGTTTCTGATAGCTAGGAAGATGGTGATTTTAGCACTGCAAACCTTCTATTGACTACAGAAAAAAGACACTTTCTCCTGCAGCACCTTTTTCCCCTCTTTCTCAAAAACCCCGCAAAACAATTTAGCAATATTTTGGTTAATTTCTCTGTCACCTCCAGGTGAATCTACAACTCTGGGTATCTTTAGAACCCCAAGGATGTTGGAAAAAAGTACGCAAATGTGGAGTGGATAGCTTATGTGGACAAAACGTTATCCCAAACAGCCAGAAAAAAGGGTTAGCACTGAGGGAGAAAAGGCCTAGCAGCGAAAGGTTAAAGAAAATGAAACGAAAGCAGAAATGAAAGCAGAGATTGGCCTTTCAGCCCTAGCACTGAAATGAACTACTTTCTAGGTGGATGTGTACACGTGCAAGAGGAAAAAATGCAGTCATTCATGCTCAAGAGAGCCAACGGCTAAAGCAGACTCAACTACTGCACCATGCTGTGGGAAGTGATGGGCGGACACAAAGAGTGTCTAAGATAGACCAGTGGATGAAGAGACCTGACCAAAAGAATATGGAGGTATAACCTGCTGACGGTCACCTGTAGGTTGTCATAGTTAGGACCTAGGGCCACATGTGCGAAGCATTTTGCACGTCACAAACAGCGAATCGGGCCATTTGTTACGTGCAAAATACAATTTGGGATGTACAGACCCATTTTTGCGATTCGGTAATCTATTTACTGAATCGCAAAAAGGGTTTGCGAGTCGCAATTAGGAAGGGGTGTTCCATTCCTAATTGCGAATCACAGTCCCAAGTAGGATTGTTTTGTGACTGCGAATGCGGTCGCAAAACAATCGCAGTTAGCACCAGTTTCAAACTGGTGCTAACCCATTCGCAAACGGGAAGAGGTCCCCATGGGGCCCCTTCCCCTATGTGAATGGCAGCGAAAACATTTTTTCAGAGCAGGCAGTGGTCCTACAGACCACTGCCTGCTCTGAAAAAATGAAAAGAAAACTTTTCATATTTTGTTTTTGAAATGCATCTCGTTTTCCTTTAAGGAAAACGGGCTGAATTAAAAAAAAACAAAAAAAAAAAAACGTTATTTAAAAGCAGTCAGAGACATGGTGGTCTGCTGTCTCCACCATCCCTGTGAGGGCGGCCAGTCCTAATGGGGTCGCAAATTGTGACCTACCTCATAAATATTCATGAGGTAGGTCATTTGCGACCCCCTTGCGAATCGCAAACAGTGTCATTGACACTGTTGTACATAAGGTTTTGCACTTGCAATTTGTGAGTCGCAAAACCTGTATCTCGTACATGCGGCCCCTAGTTTCTATAGGAAGCACATTTTTTGTTTTGCTAATAACTGGCGTTGTTTGACAAATCTTCATGAAATTTTCAAAACTAGTTTGCCAGTCTCTTTAGCTGCAGTCTGCAATGTTTCTGGGTGAGCTGTCAAGCAGGGGCCAAGAAAAAGGGGGGGGGGGGGGGCAGGGGGGGGGGGGGTTGGGGGCCAAAACAGATTTTCCCCATGCAATTTCCCATAGGGATTTTAGACATGACAACTCAAACCGCTGAACGGAATTACACC
Organism: Pleurodeles waltl; assembly: GCF_031143425.1. Lineage (NCBI taxonomy): Eukaryota > Metazoa > Chordata > Amphibia > Caudata > Salamandridae > Pleurodeles > Pleurodeles waltl. The sequence goes on along the minus strand of NC_090441.1, from coordinate 1,355,185 downwards.
AAATTTCGCAGAGAGCTAGATCTTGGTCCAGAAATTGTGCTTTTTGTAATTTTTTGTGAATCTGTTTAGTAGTTTTGGAGTTATTAAAGTAAAAAGACTTATATCTAGCACTGTGGACTGTGGATCCAAGCACCAACAGCAATGCCATGATTGGCTATCAGCAACCTGAGAGGAAAGTTGTGGCTGCAATTATGTGCATCGGACTCTGGTCCCAGAGGGCAAAATAAAACGTAAAAGTCATTTTAGGGGTCAGGGTAGAGGTACCCTGACCCCATGGGAATAATGGAGGGATCTGTGAGGAACCCATCATAAACAAGAAATTGTTCAAAAAGTTTTACTTTTTAGCGCAAGGCTTTGCTGATCCACTGCGGTGTTCAGCCCAACTCCCTGTGGGCTCTGCAGCGCATCGCTGGATCAGACCCCAATGAAAGAAGGCATTGACAAAGCCAATAGGTCTCAGCAATCTGAAAGCTATAGGCGTTGGCAATGTTAATGCATTTGCGCATAAAATCAATAAAAACAGCACCAGAGCCATCCACAAATGTATTTACATTGCCAAACAGTCCCGAAACAATCCTTAAAAATGGCTGCTGCGCATGTTAACAGTAGTTGGCTGGTGCTCTCAGGGAGGGCTAATCACCGGAAAAGGCATGTTGTATCCATGCCCCTGACAAATAAGGAAAGCGGAAAATCAAGCAACGATATTGCCAACAAATGGCAAGCTGTGGGCCGGCTGTAAGCCTGCAAACTAGATACACTGTGTCTCATGCGCACCTTCTAGCCCCTCAGACTTAAAACAACATATGCCTACTCACAAACCCACACACCTAGTCACTCACACACACACACACACACACACACACACACACACACACACACACTCACAGACCAACAGCCCCTCACAAACCCACACAACCAATCACACACCTATTTTGCCACTCGCAGACCCACAAAAAATGTCACACACCTAGTCACAGACCCACGCAGCCACTCACACACCCACTCCCACATAGCCACTCACACGCCCACACAGAAGCAGTGATACACTTATAGAAACTGCAATAGCATTTTTTTGTATTAAATGTGTTGTTGTTTTAGTATTGAATGTGTGCTTTCGAAGGGGAACGGAGTTGATGAGTAGTCTATCGCAAACCACAAAAACACCATTAGTAAACCTGGATAGAGGTTTTAGTGCAGAAATAAGTCTTACACAAACCAGTACAACACACACCAAATAGAAAGGCCTTAGAGGACTAGCACTGTGTCACAAACCACTAGTAAAATTATTCTTCATCCTGGAGAAAGGTGTCAGCAGAGAGGTCAGTCTTTTGCAAACTACTACTACACTGAGTCATCACCCTCGAGAGAGGTCTTAGTGAACAGATTAATTTATTACCAAGTACTACTACCCTTATTCATCAGAAAGGAGAGAGGTCTAAGCAAAGTGGTCAGTATGTCGTAAAACACAACTAAGCCACCATTGTGGAGTGAAGTCTCAATAAACACTTTAGACTGTTACAAAGCAATACCATACACATACATCAGCAGGGGACATGTGCCCAAGTAGAGGCTAGTTTACTCATAAATAGTACACTGGCATTACAATCGATATTATAGGTCGAATTCTATATGTTAGAAATACTACCACTCAATAGGAGTACAAAAAGAATAGTAATTTAACTTATGCAGTAGTTTTATATATATTTTTCAGAATCAGAATAGTTTACGAAACACTCACTGGATGATGTCATTAGTGGTGTCATCAGTGAGGCCACTAACCACGTCATAAGTGGTGTAATACGTGAGGTCATAAGCAGTGCATTGTGGAGGGGGCACAAGTTATAGTTAGTTCAGGTAACTAAAACTGCTGAATTTCTATGGTTTTGTGTGTGTAAAATCTGAACTGAAGTAGAACGTCCCTGTAAACTTTGTTTTTTTTTCCAGTGAATATTTTAAATTCTATTTCCTAATTATAATGTTCCTGTACCCTTTGTCTTTTTCAGTGATATATATATGTGAGATATATATATATATATATATATATATATATATATATATATATATATATATATATATGTACAAAGATAGAGATATATACACATACATACATACTTATCATGATTTCTTTCGAAAACATGATGCAGGTAGACAACTGAATCTGTGTTTAGGCTAGACAGAAGGCACAAGTGCTAGACCTTACAATATTGTGTGTGTTCATCAATTCTGTTGAGTAGTGTTTTGTACTAATTTGTTATTGTTAACATTTTGTAGATTTTAATAGAGGGGGTTCTATGTTTCAAACAATAATTAGCAATAGAGAACTGGGTTAAATGGATTTCCTAGATCCTCATAGTTAGAATTTTGAGCTACTCTAGATTTTAGTATCTCCTTTGTAAACACACAAGTGAACAATCTGATAATCAGGAATCGTGTTGATGGATATGAATTTACAGTAATTCATTTGCCTGAAATCAAATGAAACAATAGCATAGAAATACTTTTAATCTTGAAAATTATGTTGGAATTGGACAAAAAGAAAAGCGATTGGTGGTTTGATTAGAGAGTAGGGGAAAAACTTAAAACATACTTTCTTTTATTCAGAAACAAATATCAGCTTCACAGACAATAAGTTGATTTTGGTTTTATGCTGTCCTTAGTGTTGCAGTTTTTTACTGTTCTTAGGACCAGTGGACGACAGCCATTACTATTAGCAACTTAATGGTTCTCAATTTGCTGAAATCAAATGGCTCAATACCTAACTTTGCCTTGTCATAAAGGTACATTGTCCACTCAGTTCTGCAGCGAGTGCTTAACTATAGCATATTCCACCTTATAGGCCCGTCAGGTAGTAAGCATGTTGCTGTGATTGTGGAATAAATTGTTTACTTACTTTGGACAGTGAATAGTGCAAAGTTTGTGCATCTATAATGCCCATTATGTAAATAGTGACAAAAGATGAAAATGTGAAAAGAAAAAAAAATCCCTGTACTTCATGGCCAATGTTAAAAGTAGCAATGATAGAAATCTCTCCCTTTTATTCCTATTTGTTACCGTCTGGCCACAATTCTTCTCACTGTCAGTCCCTAGTTTTAAATAAGAATTGACACAATTTCTGTTCCTAATGGCCCTCAATTGATGCGATTAATGTTTTATGAAGCATTTAATATAGGCATTCAATGTACTTGTGAGTCTCCCACTTTTCACAGATGCAAAAATTAAGAGAATGCCTGTGCCACTTTTAGACAGGAAGAGAACACCCCTTCCCGCTTTTACCTATCTTCTATTAACTTCTGTATTTTCCTGTCCTAAGGATTTCATTTTCCACACCTAAGAGGATACCCTTCATTGACAATTATGATGTTTTTCTTGCAGACTGCCTCTAATCCTGCACAGGATATCTTACTTAAAATGTAACAAATGTACGCTTATTTCTCAATTTAAACCAGCAAAATTCTGTTTCTCTTTCCCACTGCACTAGAGTAAATTGGCTCTCATAACTACTCAGTGGCAACAATGTTTCAGTTGATGGAAATTGATGTGTATTACTACTGCTCGGTCAGGACACCGAAGCACTGATTACATCATAGGCTTTCACTCACGATATGCTACCGACTGGGGAGTTATCACATTATAAAACCCAATTAAAGCAGACCCATCCTGTGTTACGGGTACAACAAGACAATGAAAATAGGGCTGTCTGGGTTAGCAACTTAAAATTAGTGTCAATGTATTTGCATTTGAATAACACTAACCACAATTTAGATTGCACAAGAGAGTTTTATTAAAACTACAACTGTAAAGGCAACCAGTCCACTATGTCTGGTGTTTATTAGTGTCTGATTGTGCCCGATTAGGAGAGTTATGCTCACTGTTTATGAGTGGTATTTGTGGATTATTGTGAAGCTGAATTAGTCGGATTCTGGATATATTTGTCACTGTGAGGAGCAGAGCTGCAGATGGAAAGGGGATCAGGGGACAATGTCCCCTTTCCATCAGCACCACTCACTACTGGACCCTACTTGGTGATCACTGCAGGACAATGATCCTCAAACAGGGATATATCCATTAGAGCAGTGAAAGCAGTTGTAGGGGAGCACCCCCTCCCGGGGCATGGGACAGTGTTCTCCCAACCTAACATTTTAAAAGATTTTACACCCAATCTGCTCTTGCCTTTTGAGGGAGGTGACATGGGGTTGGCAGAAATCCCACTAGACTAGCACAAGGGAGTTATTATTATGTTTTTTTTTTTTAATTAAGGGGTAGGTGCAGTATGACCTGACATCCAGTTGTGCCACCACTCCAAAACAGCCCTATCAGTTTGTCTGCTTCTGTGGGGGCGAAGAAGGGATTAGTAAGTTTACCACTTATTGCAGCTCCTGCCCATTAGTGGGGGGGGGGGTCAGAATGCTGATTAATGCCAGAGATCATAAAAAAAAAAAAAGAAAGAAATAAAGACATTTTAAATTAAAAAAGGGATGGGCCAGCCTGCCCAGGCATCGGGCCAAGCCCCCACCCAATTATGGCCCCAGAAGACATGCTGCCCCCAGTCTCCAATAACCCTGTGGGTTACCCTCCAACCTCGGGCAGAAAGCCAGGGAAAAGAAAAAAAGCAGTGTAAGTGGCCTCTTTCTCCAAACGGGTTCAAATCTCTTTCTACCGTTTTATACAGGAACACTAGGTGGAAGGAATTTTGTAGAACACCACAATTTCCACAGAGTTCCCAAACAGAAATGTGAGGAACATGTGTGATTTTAGCAGATGCTTGAAGTTTGCGGGCATATTGGTAAGAAAGGGTACTGAGATCCATACAGATCACACCATCCTTGACTCACATGGGTGTCTAGTTTTCATAAATGTCTGGGTTTGGTAAGTTTTCCTGGGTTGTGGCCAAGTTGAGGCGCAAATTCCACAGCTACTAACATCACCAAAATTAATCATTTTTAATAGTGAAACTTTGAATTTGGTCTTACTTTTCAAAAATGTGTAGCTTTCCAGGATCATCCAAGGGTGTTTCACATCTGTCTCCATCACAAAATGTAAGTGGGTTGAATCAAGAGAAAATATGAAAATGGACTACCCATTTACATAAAAGATAAAACCTGTAATTATTATTTTTTATTTTATTTTTACAATTGTATTTTTCCTGAAAGCTGAGAAGATGGTGATGTTAGCACATCAAACCCTTGTTGATGCCATGTTTACGGAAAAAGATGTGCTTTCTTGTACAGAACTTTTTCTCATTTAAATGTTGTATTTTGGCTATTTTCTCGTTGCCTCCTGGGAAAGCCACACACCCTGGCTACCTTTAGAATTTCCAACATGTGGAAAAAAAAGAAACACATTTGGGTTGGATATCTTTAAGATGTCTTAATTGCAAACTAGCCCAAACATCAAACAAGCATCGGCAATGCAATAGGTCTTGCATTTCTGAGAGTTAGAGCTATTGGCATTGTAAATGACAATTTCTTTTACATATATATTTTGTTTTAGAGTGGAGTGGATCTATGAACAGAGACACAGCTGCAGCACTGCCTAAAAGACTTGGAATGGAGGAGTTACCAATGGCAACAGAGAAGCAGCTAGCAGCACTACCTAGAGGACTAAGAATGAAGAATTACCACTGGGACCTGAGAAGCAGCTGCAGCACTGTCTAAGGACTTAGAATGAGGAATTACCAACAGGACCAAAGAAGCAGCTTGCAGCATTATCTAGAAGACTTAGAATGAGGAATTACCGACGGGACCAGAGTAGCAGCTGCAGCATTGTCTACAGAGCTAAGAATGAGCAATTGCCACTGGGACCAGAGAAGCAGATTGTAGCACTGCCTTGAAGATTTAGAATGAGGATTTACCAAAAGGACCAGAGAAGCAGATGCAGCACTGTTTAGAGGACTTTAAAATGAGGAAGACTGAAAGTGGATGAGTGTGCGCCTGAAAAACACGCAAAAAGAGTCAATTATTTCTAAAACAGCAGTGGAGGGAAAATCGGCTTGGAAAACTTCAATTAATTATACCCGAGCAGAGGCACAAGAACAAATAAAGCCTGAAACCTTCAGTGCCTTTCTAAACATGGTGCTTTCACTGGTGTGAACACATTGCTATGGACAACCAAAAAAACAGTAAGATTGCAATGCCCAGACAGGAAGAGGGGCCATCACATGCTGTAACAGGAGGAAGCCTGAACGTAGTGTGATGGCCAACAAAAATGTTCTCTTAGTGAAATCGCCTGGGAGGGAACAAAAGGACACAAAGGAGGGACATTTAAAAACAAAAAATCACCAATAAAGAGGAAGCATTTGAGACAAGCACAACAAATAACGAATGGCAACAGTGGGCGTGGTTAAAGCCCATAGACTGAATACAGCATGTCTTGTAGACAGCGCATTTGCGCTGCCTAGGCTCGATCTAAAGAGGGCCCCACACTGTGGTGGGAAAAGCCTCAGAAGCTAAAGGGTTAAGTATAGTTCCTGTTTTACAATTGCCATACGTAACAGGATTGTTTCAGAGATCACCTTTGTTCAACAAGTGGTTATCTATAGCCATGCACATGGTATCTTATGTGGCTTGTTTGCTATTCAAATGTATTAAGGAAATTGTCTCAAAACACCATCCAGAAAACCCCCCCACAAAATGATAGGTCATTTGGTTACCCCGTAACCTTCAGTCAAGAAATCTCAGTCTATGACGGTGAAAAGAGGGCAACAGATTTGCTGTACTAAGCCGAAGTGTTCAAAATTATCTGCCTCCATATACCAAGGGAAATAATACCGATCAGGATAGTGTTTCCGGTGTATACCACAAAAATAAACAAGAATATTTTTTTTATATTCAATGAGTATATTGCTGACCTCCTGGGAAACCATTCCACACAATGGCATGGTTATACTGATGGTACGATGTAGATGTAATGTTATGGCAAACCTGTTTCGGCTTGTGTACAGTAGACTTCTGACTACTATAAAATAATCAAGAACTCTTAATTGCTGGATAAAATGGAGAGAATATGGACAGTATTTCAATATTAAAAAGTTGATGCAGAAATGGCATTCTCAAAGCATGCCAAACTAAAAGTAGCTCAACTGAGCAAAGGTTGCCTATTAGGTCCATATGTGATGGAGATTTTTCAATACAGACCAATTCTTGAGAGACACCGAGACAATACTAGGTTACATATAGCAAAAAATAAAAATGAGATATTTGAAGCGTGATTCCTCAAGCACAGCGTGTACAGTTGCAACAAAGCGGCTCTATTCATATGGCATGGTTCTGTTACGGTGAACTTTTTACATTCCAAATCATGGTAAAGACTATCCGGAGATGTAAAAGTGAAGCCTTCAGGAATAAAGATTTACAGTTGTGTATTGCTAGATTTGTTACTTAAAAATGTGCTTTCTTTCTTTACTCCATGTCCCTTCCTCGGGATGTAGGTTATTTTCACAACCTAATAACCATATGAAAGTGAGCGTTCTTCCCTAAAGTCAAAATAAAAGTACACTAACCTAACAAGATAGTACACACATGAACCTGCGAGGACCATGCGGGACTAGCTCCTACATAGTTTTAGTTCAGTAATGTGCAGAGAGTTGATGAAAAATTCAAGTCTTTCTCTCCTTCAAGGCGACATAGAATTCATAAAGCCCTGTATTTTCCAAAAGCAATAGCAGTTTGTACAGGGATGAGGACTTTCCAATACAAAGAAGGTGCATACAGATAGTCACAGAGCAATGTGTTGACCTTTTTTTTTTTTATAAAAAAAGGCTAGAGTACAGAAAGACCTAATTGGTCACTTTATATTCCCAGCCCAGTGTTGGCTCGCACACATTCATAATGCAATAACTGAAAAATACCTTAAACCCTCACACGAGGACAGACCCTAGCTGCTGCTGAACCTTTCAGTAGCTGCCTTGGATCAAGAAGATTATCCTTGCACTCTGGAGTGGTGACGTGGTGCACTATAAAACTCAAACTAAGTAAACTTTCAGTTTCAACATCATGTACCATAACAAGTATAGGCTCTCCAAATAGATGAAACGAAAATGCAACGTAAGTGTAGCTGATTCCAAGATGCAGGTGCTGAAAGATGCCATAAGTAGCATTACATTTGAGGGTTGCCTTATCAATTAGGTTTCAAGTTGTGAGAGTGCATTTGTCTACTTTGGGTAGACTAGCAAAATGCAGTCCTCGGATGTGTCTGAATTGTTCGAATGCACCCAGGGGCGGCCCCTGCACGAGAGCGGAGGAGAATAGCCATGCTATAAGAAAATGCCCCCAGAACTAAAAAAATAAAATGGTTATAAAGTTTATTTATTACCATTTTATATTTCAGCACCCCTGTCCTGAACCGACTGTCAGGGCAGGGTATCTGCTGCTGAATGACAACAGCAAGGAGCTGTGCACTTTAGTTTAAAGTGCACATGTCCCTTTGGCCGGCCGTCTTACGATGGCCAGCCTGGCATGGGCACTTTAAACTTCTCAAACCCAGCTGTGCTAAGACAACTGGGTTAGAGAAAGCACAGGCCACCAGCACTCTTGTGAGCACTGAGAAAGGCCCCTCCCACCAATCCTGATGCTGCTTTCATGGTTACCACCATGAAAGCAGCGTCAGGATTTGGTAGTGCCGTTTCCTGGTCCCCGCAGTGGCATTGGAGCTTCCAGAAGCAGGAGAGGAGGACGCCTCTGAGGAGCGGTAGACATCGTCAGGTAAGTGTCTTTTCTTTTTTTTTTTTTTTATTATTATTGTGCCCTCCGTCGTAAATTCAAGCCAGCAGCCACTGAATATACCATCATATTTATATTCAGTCTGGGGCAGCCATATTTGATAAAAAAGTAAGCTCACCATTAAGTATCCACTTCTAACTATCCAAAATCAATAAATCACACGATTATTCTCGAGCACGGCTCACAAAATACACTTTGTAGCCTAAATAGTCACTCATAACTGAAGATTATGAAAAAAAAGAAAAAAAAGAAAAATAAAAGTAAAATACACCCATAAAAATGTAAATTAGATTGCACACAAAAAGCGAAAACTATGAGCCCAAAGTCAAATGAAATAAATATGCAATATTTCATATCCATACCATATCGAAGCCTTGTATCAACTCCCTACAATGCAGTCTAGAGTCACAGAAGCTACACACGACCCCTGCGTCCAAACTATACAACATATGCTTTAATTTGTAGAGCTGCCAAGTTACTGCATGCGTAAAGTAATGTGTGGAATATCTTCACAAATGGTGGCTGAACCCCTTCTGCAGCTGTGCATAGGCGTATAGTGGCCCTGAGGCCAAATGTTGATACATTTACTTCAAAAAGCTAGTAACTAGCTTGAATACAACACTCATAGTTACAGGGACCATAAATGTACAACAGAATAAGATAGTCGACCTAAATGGATGAATACAACATTTTTTAGCAGGACTCTCAAGAAGTGTTTCTTAAGTCATGTCTGTGTGAGGCAAAAATTGCGGCCGGGGGGTGGTGAGGTAGTTCTGATTTAATCAAACGCAGAAGAAAAGAAACAAGCATTTGCAAAGTCAACAGGACTCGCCTATGCAAGAGCTATTGGCTTTGCCAATGTGTTTTAGCCATGTTTGACACCAGCGTGGCTGCTGTAGTGTAAAGGTGAGTGGTGTAGAGTGTCCGAGTGTAAATGCGAAGAGTGGAGTAGCGAGTTGTAGAGCAGAGTGGCACAGAGTGTCGTGTTCTGGAGTGGCACAGTGTTGTGTATTGGAGTGGCACAGAGTGGAGTCGTGTAATATGGCCTACAGTGGAATAGCATAGAGCAGACTTGTGTAGAGTGCATTGACGTAAAGTGTTGCAGAGTATAGTGACATTGCAGCGGCATAGAATTCAGAGGTCTACAATGCAGAGTCGTAGAATGCAGCGTCAAAGAATGAAGTGGCACAGATTAGAGTGTTGCATAAGAGTGCAGTGGTGTAGGGTGCAGAGTGGAGTACAGTGCTTTAAAGTGCAGTGGCGTAGAGTGCAGTGATGCTGAATAGAGTGGGGTAGAGTGCAGTGGTGTAAAACGGCAAAGAATAGAGTGCAGTGGTGCAGAGTATAATGAATTTAATGTGCAGCCGCTGCACGGTGCACAGAGTGACCCCTGACCTGTTCTTAAGGTCAGAGCTTGCTCAACACGCTGCACAGCTCCACCAGACTGTGCCCGTGCCCCCTACCCCGCCCTCGCTGCTGCTGCCACGAGTTCGAGGCCCTCCACCACCCGCAGGAACCCGCCTGCGCCTCATCCCTGGTGTCTAGTGGTTTGTTTAAGTATTGTGTGTTTGTCTAGTATCGGTCTTTGTTTTGTGCCTTTTCTGTGCTTTCTTCTTCGTTTTTAGCCCCTGGTAGCCTTTTTCCTTTGCGCTCGCTTTCCGCCCGTTTTTTCGGCTCTCCTAAACCGTTCCCTTCCCGCTGCTGCTTCCCTGCCCCCCTCGCGTACCCATTCGCCCACGCTCCCACCTCCCAGCTGCTCCTCCTTCCCACCTCCCCTTCTTAATGGCGGTGGCTGCTTACGGTCGCGTGCAGCGGGCGAGCCCCTGGCGCACCAGAGGTAAGCCCGTCCGCGCCTGGACTGCGTCAAGCGCCAGACACCCTGGCTTCACACGCCGCCAGACGCTACTACAGTGCAAACAAACTCCACGCCCTCAACCCAGGCCACTCCACCACCTGCGTCCAAGCCACCCCGAGGCACACCCACGGACCCTTCTTCTGTCGGATCTGCAGCTTCACCTGCCCCCAAGCCGCCAAGCACCACACGCAACCTCCTCAGCTGCATCCTCCTCTACACCCGCTCCATCCACAAGCATGCCGTCGAACTCTGGGACCTACTCACCTCATCTTCCCCAGATGTCGCCTTCCTCACTGAAACCTGGATGACTCCCTCCTCAGAACCTGACATCGCTATAGCCATCCCCGAAGGCTATAAGATCACCTGCAGAGACCGCACCAACAGACCGGGACGAGGAATCGCCATAGTCCATAAGAACACCATCAGAATCTCAACTAACACCGATGACACCCTCGATGCCGCCAAACACTTACACCTCCAGATCCACATCAGCGCCAACAACACCCTCAGAGGAGCCCTTGTCTACAGGCCCCCGACCTCAGTTCAGCAACTCCATCGCCGACATAATCAGCACCCAGGCCCTTGCCTCTACAGACTACATTCTCCTCGGCGACTTGAATTTTCACCTCGAGAACGCCAACGACAGCAACTCCATTGCTCTGATCGACAACCTCGCCAACCTCGGTCTCAAATGACTGGTCACGACGCCCACCCACTCCGCAGGCCACACGCTCTACCTCATCTTCTCTGCCAGCAGCCACATCTCCTTCAGCCATACCACCGAACTCCACTGGACCGACCACCGCTGCGTCCACTTCACCTTCCAGAAACCCGCCACTCACCACCACCCACAACAGATCCCCCGCCGCAGCTGGAACAAGATCTTGGAAGGCCAACTGATCTCCACCCTCGCCCGGGCCCCGCCACCCAGCACCACCGACCCCAACATAGCCGCCCTCAACCTCAGACATTGGTTAGACGACTGCGCCAACACCCTCGCTCCGCTCGGGAAATCCTCCAACAACCGCACCAGCACCAATGCCATCTGGTTCACCGCCGACCTTCAGGCCTCCAAGCGGGAGTGCCGGAGAATAGAGAAGAAGTAGCGCCATGAACCAACAGAGAGCAAACCACACCGCCCTCAAGACAGCCATCCGCAAGCACCACCACCTCATCCAGACCACCAAAAGATCCTTCTACAAGGATCGCATCGACAACAACGCCCACAACAGCAAAGAGCTCTTCAGCATCGTCAAAGAGCTCACCAACCCCAGGTCATGCTCCATAGTCCCCCCCTCCTTCGCAAGAACTCTGCGACTCCCTCGCCACCTTTTTCCATCGCAAGATCACGGAAATCCACAACAGCTTTAACTCCTCGTCTCCCACTACCACCACGGCCACCAATAACCCCAACGCACCCAGCCACACCAACCTCTTGCTCTCCTGGACCCACATCAACGACGAGGACACCATTAAAACCACAAGCAACATCCACTCCGGATCTACCTCCAAACCCTTCCCCCACCATGTCTTCAACAAAGCGAGCCCCATCATCGCCCCCCAACTCTGTGTTATCATCAATAGCTCCTTCAAGACCGCCACCTTCCCGGAGTGCTGGAAGCACACCGAAGTCAACGCCCTGCTAAAGAAACCCAAAGCGGACCCCGAAGACCTCAAGAATTACCGGTCCATCTCCCTCCTTCCCTTCCCGTCAAAGGTCATCGAGAAGATATCTCTCAATCCGGATTCCGTAGGAACCCCAGCACCAAGACCGCAACAGAAGACATCAGTACCATGCTCGACAAAGGCGAAACCGCGGCCCTCATCCTCCTGGACCTCTCGCCTGCCTTTGACACCGTCTGCCACCACACCCTCTGCACTCGCCTCTACGATGCCGGAATCCGCCACAAGGCCCTGGACTGGATCACATCCTTCCTCTCCGGCAGAACTCAGAGAGTCTGCCTCCCTCCCTTCCTGTCGGAAGCCACCAAGACCATCTGCGGCGTTCTCCAAGGATCTTCTCTCAGCCCAACCCTTTTTAACATCTACATGGCACCGCTCGCCAACATCGTCCAATCCCACAACCTAAACATCGTCTCCTACGCCGACGACACCCAGCTGATCCTCTCACTCACCAAGGACCCCGCCACTGCCAAAACCAACATCCACGACGGACTGCATGCCATCGCCAACTGGACAGAGAAGAGCTGCCTCAAACTTAACTCTGACAAGACAGAGATCCCCATCCTCGTCTCCAACCGCTCCGCATGGGACGACTCCTGGAGGCCAGCCACTCTAGGAACCGCACCAACACCCACCACCCACGCGCGCAATCTAGGTTTCATCCTAGACTCATCGCTCACCATGACCCAGCAAGTCAACGCAGTCTCATCTTCCTGCTTCAATACCCTCTGCATGCTTCGCAAGATCTTCAGATGGATCCCCACTGAAACCAGAAGGACGTCACCCACGCCCTCGTCAGCAGCAGACTGGACTACAGCAACGCGCTCTATGCAGGAACCACAGCCAAGCTCCAGAAGAAACTACAACGTATATAGAACGCCTCTGCACGCCTCATCCTCAACATCCCACGCCACGACCACATCTCAGCTCACCTCAGAGGCCTACACTGGCTTCCCGTCCCCAAGAGGATCACCTTCAAAGGCCACAAAGCTCTTCACAACATGGGCCTTGCCTACCTCAACAAGCGACTCACCTTCCACACTCCCGCCAACTCCGCTCCACCAACCTCGCCCTCGCCGCCGTCCCTCGCATCCACCGAACAACAGCCGGCGGCAGATCCTTTCCCCACCTCTCCCCCAAGACCTGGAACACCCTCCCCGCCCACCTACGACAGACCCAGGACCTCCTGACCTTCAGGAGACAGGAGACTCCTCAAGACCTGGTTATTTGAGCAGTAGCAGTCTCCCCCCCCTTCAGGGCCTTGAGACCCTAGCGGGTGAGTAGCGCTTTATAAATGATTGATTTATTGAGTGGCCTAGAGAGTAGTGTTGCTGAGTATACTGGTGCAGAGTAGATGGCAGCGGCATAGAGTAGAGTGGTGCAAAGAAGAGTAGAATGCAGTGGAGTAGAGTGGACTGGTGTAAAGTACACCGGCATAGAGAGTTGCGGAGTACAGTGACGTAGAATACAGTGACAGAGTGCAGAGGCGTAGAGTGCAGCAGCATAGATTACAGTGGTACACAGTAGAGTGCAGGAGCGCAGAGCAGAGTGGCACACAGGGCAGTGGCGTAGAGAGGATTGCTGCAGAGTACAGTGGTGTATATTACAATGATGTAAAGTAGTGTAGAGTGCACTGATAAAGTGCAGTAGTGCAGAGTGGCATAGAGTTCAATGGCAGAATGCAGCGTTGAAGAGCAGAGTGGCGTAGAGTGCAGTGGTGAAGAGTGGCATAGAGTGCAGTGGCATGGAGTACAATGGCTTAGACTACATTGGTGCAGTGGCATAGAGTGGAGTTGGCGCAGAGTGGTGTAGAGTGGTGCAGAATGCATTGTCGTAGAGTCAAGTGACGCTGAATGTAATAGCATAGAATAAAGTGGTGTAGAGTGCAGTGGCATAGAGTGCAGTGGTGCAGAGTAGATTAGAGTGGCATACAGTGGATTGGCGTACAGTGCAGCAGCGTGTAGTGGAGTGGTACAGAGTAAAGTGCAATTGAGTAGAGTGTACTGGAACACAGTGCAGTGGTGTAGAGTGCATTGGCGTAGAGTAGAGTGGTGCAGAGTAAACAGGCAGAGTGGAGTAGAGTACAGTTGCGCAGCGTACAGTGGTGTGAAGTGGTGTAAAGTGGAGTGGTGCAGAGTAGAGTGGATTGGTGTAGAATGCAGTATGCATGGTGTGGTTGCACACTGCCATTACAGACAACACATTTTCAATTGAAATGACCCTCACATTTGCACACACATATAATTTTACTGATAAAACTAAACAGCACACGAACAATGTGTGTAAATGGCACCACCTAGTGTATTGATTTGTTTTAATCATATTAAAGTATTTGCTTCCAATACACTTCAGAGTTAACAAAAAATGTGTTTCATTTGTGCTTTTATAATTCTGATATATTCTGAAATACTTGCAGTTTATTTAAATGTTGTGTATTAGAAGAAAAAAAAACTTTCACACCTGCAGTAACCAGCAAGATTTTCACAAAAATCCTCTCACTTTCAAGTCAAATAAAGAAAAAGTAAACACTAAGCTCCCTCAGAAGACAGAGCCTCACATTTGTCCTCTGTCTTTGAATGCACAGAAAAAGTGCATAGATAAGAACAAGATGTACAGGTCTATTTACACAAAGGAGCACTCCTGGAAGAATACAAGGAGAGGTAGTGTGAAAAGGCTTTGCTCCTTGACAGGGCGAACTCGCACTGGACAGCCTAAAACAAATAAGGTCAGCAAATGGAAAGCCAGAAAATGTCCATTACAAACTAAAAAGCCAATGGTAAGCAATGGGGGGAATGCATTCCCAGGAAAGCTTTCTGAATGATAGCTGCAACCCAAAAAGGAAGAAAATGAGCACCTGACTGAAGCTGCAGTATGGACGTGCAGCCGACAAGTTCGGGTGCAGACAGAAGTGAAACTAAACGCAGAGCCGTTGGGGTCCCAATTTGTAATGTTCCCCGGACAGCCTAAAGGCTACTTTGTCCCTTGGCTATGGCTCCAACAGCCTGCCCCACCGTGGGTTTCCAAGTTTGAAAGGGGTACCTCTGCCATTTTGCCTAGCCATTTGGAGCCTTGCTACAGTTCCTAAAATGTGTGTGTCTGACTGCAGCAGAATTGTCAGATACCCCTTAATTGAGCAGATTGTACAGTGTCATTAACCTACCTTTCGGATCAGTTCTGTGGCAGCCTCAGAAATGTGAGTTAACTGAGTGGACTAATGCTTCAGTAACACAAATCAGTAAAACTTTGCATTTTCAGATTCGAAGCCCTTTGGAACACACAGGGCCTGATTACAACTTTGGAGGAGGTGTTAATCCATCCCAAATGTGACGGATATACCACCAGCCGTATTATGAGTTCCATAGGATATAACGGACTCGTAATACGGCTGGTGGTATATCCGTCACTTTACCGTCACTTTTGGGACGGATTAACTCCTCCTCCAAAGTTGTAATCAGGCCCACAATCTCTTTCATCTCTGATGTGGCTAGGGTCTCTGCAATTATCTTGGCACAGTGACACCTGTACTGGCGCCTAAAGGCAATCTGGTTTATGAAATACGCTATATTAGTTGGTTGAATACTTCTAAGCACACAGAAAAATAAAAACGACAACAGCATTTAGAAAATACAGTCAGTTTTTTCTAACAGAACACAATGTGGACTATGAACTATTTTCACTGATCTCTGGGAGAATGCAGCTTGAAAGCTGGACTAGAGAAGGGGCCAGCTTCTGACTTTTGTCCTTCCAAGGTCAAAGGCATTAGTTTGATTGATACATTAGATAGTAATCTGAGAAAATTTATATTCTAGGGGTCATCACTCTATACAAAAAAATATATATATATTCATATTATTCGAAGAGGATTTGTCTACTTATATTCACAGATGCTGAACTGCGTATTGTATCAGCATGGCCAACTTGGTATAACTGGACCACTTTCCCAGGCGGGTGAAGCATACCTGCTAACTAGGATTTCTTAAAGGACAGCCCACACTTGAGGGCTTGATGCTGAGTTGGAATTGTTTGGCAGCTCTGAAATGTATGGATCTCAAAATGATAAAGAGGACCGTGTATTTATTCAAAGATGTGACCCGCAGGTCACAAACATATCTTTACAGCAGGCATACATGCATGACTGGGTTATTTACTCGAGTATGAGACTGAATGCCATGTGAGGTGGCAAGTGGTAATTTCATAGGCAAAATAAATGAATTTATTTGTTGATGTTTACAGTTGTTATCTGAACAACCTCTGAGCAGCTGTGAGAAATCTGCTCACCAACGTTGCAGGTGTCTACTGGGTTTACCCAGTACTGCGATGTAAAGGCTGATATGTCCACCTTGGAATCAGTTACAATCCTAGTTTATATAATTCCCCAAACTATTCACTTCTGGATGAATCTGTGTCCCTGTGCCTCAGCCAGTATTTTTGTCAGCCCAAAAAGGGGAAGGAGTCTTTAGAAAGGAGTGCAATGCTACGTTATTACCAGTGTTTTATAAAATAAAATGGCAGAATATTTTATTAACTAGGATTAAACAATAATCCCTCCACGCCCACCAATATGGCTATCCCGCCTTCCTTTCCTCTGTCAGAAGCCTAAGAGCATTCACTATCGATTGACATATCCACAACCTATTCATCACCAACCACACTCCATCCACTCACAATTCGTGCATCAATCCTCCAACCCACACAGCCTTTACCCACCCACTTCTATATCAATTTTCTCCTTTCCTTCCTCTCATCCAACCACCCTAACTCAGGGTTCTGCAAAGTCGGTCCTGGAGAGCCGGGCCCATGCCAGATTTTGAGCAGATCCATATTTAGAAAAAATAGGTTTCAGAAATCTACATTTTTCTAAATGTGGATATGCTAAAAATCGGGCATGGACCCGGCACTCCAGGACCGACTTTGCAGACCCCTGCTTAACTCAAACAAACTCCATCGAAGCACCCACCCCTAAGGTCGCAATACTCAACATGTAATCGCAAGAACTGAGCAAAATATGGCAAATGTGGAATCTAAAAGTGGATACAATGCTGCACAACTTCACATAATTTTCTCAATGGAGACTCTAGTAAAAGGCAGCACTCCAGATGATGCTGTCGAAGTAGACACAACATGCCAGAGATGCCGTTCATAGTTAAACAATACTGCAGATGAGGCCTTCAGAAAAATACATCATACCAGATGAGACCTTCAGAATGGGCCACCACGTCTCAGGGGTTGCCTCTTGAACGTAACATTTCAGTTGGCGCCTAACCTGGGATCTTTGTAATAGAGAGGTAATGTCACATTTCTGCTTGCTGCAACCCAACTGCCCACTTATTTTCACCGTGGTATTCTCGTACAACTTAATCACATTGAGGCTATTCAATAAAAGAGCTCCGATATGTACAAGGCCAATAGAATTCTGCACTGCTACCAGCCATTTTGGACTTCTTCTGTGCCTGATTAAAGCTAGAGATAAAGTTTACAATATGCAAAATATAGAACGATTAGCATTGCAAATGCTTGTTCTGGTACACTAACACAGATTATGCACGCTTTGATCACACCAAAGGGAGGTTTAATACATCATCCATCGTATGAATGAAGCGTACTCTGTACCATGAAAATATCACTTGTTGTAAAAAGAGCAATAATATTCCTCTCGATCCACAAGCAAGTTTTTAGAACAAAATACAATCCAATTATTCTCCTCCTCTCTAGACGCTGAGCAAATGAGTAATTGCACTTTCAACCAAATGCAGTCAGTGTGAGACTGAGATTATGATTTAAATTTGCTGATAAATGTTAATTTCAATTCAATTTTCAAGCTAAAGACAGGTGTAGGGCATGATTAATTAGAAAGGCAGTGTGAAAATGTTTCCACACATCACAACAAATGTACAATTTACCCAGCATTTATTGACAAAAGCCGTGCAACTTCAGAGTGTTATTTAAAGATTTTAATACTTCTCAACTCACCAGTATGCATTTTACATACTTTGAAATTATAAAATAATCCAAATGAATACAAACTTTTATTTCCCATTCAAATCTGTATAGTAAATGCATTCAATCCCATCATGCACTCTTGTTAGTAATAGGCCATCTGCATTACTCTGTGGTAGGATGTCTCTTTAACACAAAAACATTTAGAAAGGGTCAGTTTTTATCACTTGAAGAACTACCTCATCGTAGAGAATTTTGATTATCATGACTGTGCGAAGAGTATAAGGTGCCTAATAGGTCTTCAACAAACCCACAGCTAAAGAGTAAATGCAGATCAGGAAAAGAAAACAAGCATAGGCACAGCCAATAGGTCTTACCTATGCAAGAGCTGTTGGCTTTCCCAATGTGTTTTAGCCATGTTTTTCACCAGCGTGGCTGCTGTTCAGCATGGCTAAAAGTTAGTGACATAGAGGAGAGTGACGTGGAGTGTCATAGACAGGAACAGCGAAGAGTGGAGTGTCAGAAAGTGTCATGTATTGGAGTGGCATAGTGTGGAGTTGCGTAGAATGACATACACTGGGGTGGCATAGAGTGGACTGGTGTAGAGTGCATTGGAGTAGAGTGTTGCAGAGTATAGAGGCACAGATTATAGTGGCGTAGAGTGCAGTGGCACTGAATTCAGCTTCGTACAAGGCAGGGGCATCGATTAGAGTGGTGCATAGCAGAGTTCAGTGGCACAGAGTACAGTGATGCAAAATACAGTTGTGTAGAGTTCAGTGATGCAAAGGACAGTGGCACAGAGTAGTCAAGTGGCACATAGTGCAGAGGCCTGGAGAGTAGATTTGAGTGGCACAGAGTGGAGTGGCATAGAGTGGTGCAGAGTATAGTGCCATAGAGAGCAGTGGCCTAGGGTGGAGTAGTGCAAAGTGCAGTGGTACAGAGTTTAGTGTTGGAGACTCAAGTGTTGCAGAGTGCATTGGTGTAGATTGGAGAAGAGTGGCGTAGAGTTCAGTGACAGTGCAACTGCATACAGTGCACTGGCATAGAGTAGTTATTAAGAGTAGAGTGGCGTTGAGTGCAGTGGTATAGAGTAGAATGTTTCAGAGTAAAGTGAAGTGGCATACAGTGGAGTGGTGCACGGTACAGTGCAGTTGAGTAGAGTAGCATAGAGTGTATTGGCGTAGAGAAGAGGGGTGTAGAGTGCACTGGCATATAGTGCAGTGGTGCAGAGTAGATTTGAGTGGCGTACAGTGGATTGGCATAGAGTGCAGGGTCATAGAGCTGAGTGTTACAGAGTAAAGTGCATTGGCATAGAGTGGACAGGCATACAGTGCAGTGGTGTAGAGCAAAGTGCTTAAGACTGGCATAGAGTACAATGGCATATAGTGGAGTTGTGCAGAGTAGATTGGTATGGCCTAGACTGGAGTCGTGTAGAGTGTGGTGACAATGAGTGTAGAGTAGAGTGGCAAAGAGTGCAAAGGAATAGAGTAGAGTGGTACAGGGTAAAGCAGAGAGGCGTAGCATGAAGTGGCATAGGGTGGAGTGGTGCATAGTGCAGTGCTATGGAGGTGTAAAGGGGAGTGGTGCAGAGTAGAGTGCAGTAGTGTGAACTGGTGCACAGTAGACTGGAGTGGCAGAGTGGAATATTCACGGTGTGGTAGTACCGTACCATTACAGACAGCACATTTTCAATTGAAATGACCATTACATTTGCAGACAGTTTTACTAATAAAACTACACAGTGCACAGACGAAAATGTGTGGAAATTGCACCACCTAATCTAATGATTAGTTATGATCATATTAAAGTGTTGTGTAGCTATTTTAGTTATAGCTCCATGCACGTTATTTTAGCAACCTAGGCCTGCCGCTGTGCACTTGAACCTAGAAATATTTTATTCAGCTCCGTTTATTATTTTAACAATAGCCACATTTGCGGTCTTGTTTTATTTTTCTCTATCTAGCTGTTCTTTGCCTAGGTCAGCACTGCGTTCTTAAACAAGACATTTCTTTCACTCTGTGCTTTTCTCAAGACTGCAATAAGATAGGTTGCTGGTGAACGTGGTAATGCTTTGTCTTTGATATTCATAGAAACATACACATTCTTACATAGGGACATTTCTTAGAACATCAGTTGTTTTATTATAAAAACACTTCTCTGTCCCATACACGATAGAGGGAGATTCCAGCCAGATGACCACGACTGTATGCTGATTGCTGAATGCAGCCTACAGGCCTCTTGCACAGGTATGGGGGATGATCTCTTTCTAGGGGAACCTGAAGGGCAGAATTAGAGTTTAACATGCTGTGCTCTAACATAGCATAGGTAGGAATTATTTTAATGACTCTTGTGACAACATGGTAGCGTTATTTTTATGCTTTGCTCTTCTTGTCACAATTTTAATCCGGTCATGCTTCATCGTCCTGGTTATTGCAGTACATGCTTTATTATCTAAGATGCAGTTGCTTCATTAAAATCTTATTGAAACATATGCTGCCTCTGATTGTCCTTGTATATGAGAAACTAATTTAACTGAGAGAAACGGATGCAATCTGAGTGACCACGATTTCCCTGAGGAGTCAATTATGTCATGCGCTCGGCTGCCCAATCATCCCTGGTCTTGAGTGGAGATGAGGCACTGCTAGTTAGCAGAAGCCAAACCCGGATTAGGCCAACAGGTGTCACCTGTAGTGGGTGAGATTCAGTCCCCCACACCACAGGTGATTCTGCCACTCAAATCCAGTAGTCTCATTAGAATAATGAGAACCTACGCAACAAAAGTATTTGTTTTCAATACACTTCAGATATGACAAAATATGTGCCTTATCTGTGCGGTCATAATTCTGATATATTCTGAAATACTTGCTCATTTTATTTAAATGTTGTGTGCTAGGAAAAACAAACTTTTTGGAGCCCCAGTATCCAGCAAGATAGTCACATAAATTCTCTCACTTTAAAGTCAGAGAAAGAAAAGTAAACAAGCCCCTTTGGGAAGACAGCACCTGACATTTGACCTTGGTCTTTGAATGCACAGTAAATATGATGACATAAGAACAAAATTTAAAGGCCTGATAACAGAAAACAAGTTTGTGGAAGGATACAGAAATCAGTTTAGGCAATGGGCGGGGCAAATAGAACCTGGAGAGCTAAAAGCAAAAAAAGCCAGCAAATGGACAGCCAGAAAGTGTGAGTTACAAACCAGAAAGCCAATTGTAATCTAGGAGTAGAATACATTTTTAGGTCAGCTTTCTGAAAGTCCCCAAGATGTCTAGCAAACCAGACAGCCTTGCTGTCTGGTAGGCTGAAACCTAAAAAAGGAACTCCAATGATGACCGTACCAACTTAAAACAAGCAAGTAAAAGCCAACTGTATTGTACTGATGTATGGGAACAGGGGATGCCCTCTAGCTGTCTGGGGGGCACTGATCCCCATAGCTCATAACATCACTTCAGTGGCACTGTATAGAGGCTGAACAAGAACAATGCAGCACCTCAGACAATTATACACACATGCAGTGATAAACTGTGTGATATTGTAAAAGCTCAGAAAAGTTGATAATGCTTAAATACCATTATGAGGACAGTTTAAATGAAACACCCATAACATTTTTCAAGTAGAAATGCAGGCGACAGAAGTGGGCCTGGGACACTATAAAGAAAATCTTATTAAAAAACAACTATTAGGAAAAAATATCAAAACTCATTTTAGTTTTAGGACACTATGGTGAAGAGGAAAAGATTGTTGGAAGAATGTATGTTTTTTTAAATCAGTAAAAAGCAACGGTACAAAAAGAAACAAAAGGGGTGGGTGTAACAAAGAATAAATGTCAGTGTTGGGGTGACACTTTGGAATATAGGCAGGGTTAGTATGTGTGAAGGAGTTTGAAACGTGTCCATTTCCTGAAGAAAACAATGATGTAATGTTTGTTTTTGTACACCAGCTAATGTTACTTGGGACAGAGTTCTCCGTCACATAAACAGTAGTAACTATTTTAACAAGATTCGTCATAATAGAAAACTTTTCTTCATTCAAGCGTACATCCAATAGTGTTAGAATTTGTGTAGTGTGGGCATAGTCAGTGGGTTAGTGCATTTAACAGTGTGCGCATGAGAGCAAACACCTGGGGATAGAGTTAAACAAGCATTGGCAAAGCCAATAGGTCTCGGAAATCCGAGAGCTATAGGTGTTGTCAATGGTAATGTCTTTTAGCTATGTTTAGTGGAGTGGATGTATGTGGTGTGGAAGAGAATTATGTGGTGTGGAGGAGAATTATGTGGGTTGGAGTAGACCTGCTTGTTGTGGAATGTTGTGGTGTTGAGTGGAGTTATGTGTAGTGAAATTATGTGGCATGGTGTGCAGTTGAATTAGGTGGCTAGTAACTATGTGGTATTGAGTGTATGAGCCATTCTAGGATTTAGGCACAAACAATTTCTGTAAGTGTGTTTTACTGTTTAATAAGCAGAAATTAAGAAATGCTTACCAAGTAATATACAATATAATATTACTTGATAAGCATCTTGATCAGACAAATTTCTTCTAAAAAACGATCTATACCACTCTGTCACCGTACAAAGCAGCATTTGAATGCAGTGTTCGCAAACAGGCTCCTGGAGTGGTGTAAACCAGAAATGGCAAGGAAGAGCCAGTCCTACCGAGGGAAGAAGCATGAAGAGTAGACAAGCCATTGTGACTTTAGCCAGGAAAGAGGTGTCCAATGGCAGCAGCGCCGGCGTGGCTGTGGGACACAGTCCCTTATGAGCAGCATCCAGCACATGTGAACACACCCACCATGATTGCAGGCTGGTCTCACAACTATCCACAGAACACACCCACCTTACTGTATCAATCAGCCACTGTCTTCATTCAACACGCGTAATAAGCAACCCTGCCTTCAGCAAACAATGCTGGCTAAGAGCTTACCTAAAAGCGAGCCATTCCTTCAGACGCATTTACAGAGTTCTTATAAAGGTATCCTTTTCCTTCACAGAACACGTCAGGAGGCCTAGTTTCATGACCGTTTCACATGAAGCGCCTTATACTAAAACGAACAGGCCTACCTTTATAGTTCATTAATTAGCAGGCCAGCCTACATAGAAACTATCTGTAAGGCACCAGGCATGTTCTCACAAAAATCCACGTCACAGGAAAGATCATGAAAGCAAGCATAGCACCATCGGCCCCAGCGCCTGGTTAGATACTGAAATACCGCCTTAATGGGGATTCAGATGGCTCAATTATCTTCTGTGCCCCAGTACCACTGCACCATTGGCACTATTGTTACCCATGCAAAAGTCCAAAACATCAAGCAGCAGGCCTCTCTGCATGGAACGGATGCACCTATCTGCATACAAAGGGAAACCTGCTGGAAAGAAATTTATAATGAGAAATGTGTAGCTGCAGCAGGCCTCACTGCACGGAATGGAGGCACCTATATGCCTACAACAGTAAACATGCTCGGAACTGGACATATTTATAACGAGAAATGTGCAACTGCAAGTTGCCGCGGCGCCAGCGCTACTGCTTTAAAAATCAGTAGGTATATCCAAACAAGACTATCTTTCTTACATCTCTTGGCTTCAGTTAAAGTCTAAACACAGACAAGAGTTGGCTTTGCCGTCCTCTCCCTCCCCCCACTATCGCCATGCATAACGTCAAAAATGCTTAGCGGTTGGACCACTATAAACCAACATTCTATAAAGTCACGCACAACAAACAGTGTAGCCTAGCCTCTGATTCCCTCTGTGGGAGAGGGGAAGAAGAAACAGCAAACGGGGAACGAAGCAAGAGAAAACACAAGCGTTCATGTGAAGTACTAAAAAAGTAAAGAACAAAATGGACCCTAAAACAGGAAAGGTGGCGGATACAAGTTGGGAAGAAGTACTTGGTCCATGCTGTAGGGGAGGGCTGAAGACAAGAAGAGGATTGACCCATGCATACAGGCCATGGACCAAAGGAATGAAGGATACGAGAGTGATGAAGGAGTGAACAAATTATAAGGTTATGGGTGGGTTGATGCCGACAGATTAACTACAACATACCTCTTTGAGATAGTGCACATACAGTCTAGCGGAGACCTAAAAAGGTGCTACCACAGCTGCAGGACTGAGAAAGAGAGAAGACGGGAAGAAAGGTACTGTAGTGCAGAGGGGCAAAAAGGTGACCCCCCCCCCCCCAATGGTCAATGGATGCTAATGTTAAATCTGCAGATGAAGGGGGTTGATGAAAATGGATTAGACAGAAGGTGGAGATACTTATTTCAAAATTAGCCAACTTCTGAGTAATGTGTGCAAAGCCTGCAGAAAAGGATAACAATGGATGCAAAAGTGCTCTCTCCCCATTGGAGAATTAAATAATGATCTGTTCGGTTCGGCTTTGGGCCTAAATGTCCCTAAAGCACGAAGACAATGTAGGGCAGTCTATGGAGAAGTTGTAACTGGGGATTTAGTGCAAAAGATCTAGTTTAGTTTTCAAGCAGTAGACAAAAATTTCCCAGAAGCAAATCCACAACTGATTAAAGTGCCTAGTCTTTCGCCCTCTCTCGGCAGACTTTAACCCAGCATGAATGTGCGCATCGGAGCAGGGCTGTTACTAGAGAGTCATAACTTCTAGCTGTGATGACTCAAAGCTAAAGCTTGGAAGCAAAGCTTAAATTGCCTAGATTCTAATGTAGATTACCACAGAGTTTAAACAACTGAGATCATTTATAGCATTTGGACGTAAAGAATTGTGTGAATTCTATGTTAGAAAAATGCTATGCATGCATTTTATGCACTCATAAGGAACAAACAGAGTTACTTTTATTATTTATCAGGTGCGTGAAATACTGGCACCTATGGTCAAAAGTCAAAGTAACCAACTCGCTTATCAGCAAAATGCCCTTGCATATTTTCCACAAAAATCTGAACTTTAGACTCAATTACACCAATACAGCATGACGTCCATAAAAGGATACATTCTGAAGACATTCTGCAAGGGCAGAGTCCTCCCCGCATTCAGTGCAGCAACTCATGATCATCAACTAATAGTGTCAGACTCAAAGACCATATAAACGTACAGTACGAATAAGAACAGATACAGTATCAGACAAAAACACAATGTCGGAAAAAACACTGTGAGCACTTGGAAAAAACACGGAAATTGAAAATGCAATGTCAGGGGCTTTCTAGACAATTTACTGCAGTAACTCTTTAGGTTCTCACGACTCAAAACAGAAAAGGCATTATTTCAGAAGGGATTCACCAGACAAGGGTTGATAAAAGCCAGGATTACAGCAAAGAGACCCAAGTACTTTCTTAACAGCTGATGGGGCCAGTAACTGAAGACACTGTACTGTAAAATGAAAACCCTATCATTCATTATAGTGAGGGACACCGATGTAAAGTCCCTGTAATGTTTCGGATTTACCCGAGCAAAGCTGAGCTCAAGAAGGAAGGAAGGTTGGAGTAAAGCTTCAACAGTGCCATTCTTGGTGCCCCAGTGCTACTCCCAATCAGTCAGGAGAACACTACTGCAATCGTTCGACATTACTGTAAACCTAACACTCCAGTATGACTTGAACAGCTCTTAAGATTCGTGACACACACTCACATTTCACAACCGTGACCTCACCACGGCACGATACTTAAGTGAGTATCAGACTGGGTCTAAGCTACCAAAAGAAAATGTTCCCAACAGAGCAGGATAGAAGAGATAAACTGATGGGGCAGTGGATGGCGCCACGATTGTTCTTCGATATGAAAAGCTAAGCCTACACTGAGACAAAGTTCAACAATAAAAATATAATCAATACTAAGTTTGTTTGCAAAAGAATAATAACACCTAGATCTACTATTTTAAAATGCATTAATATTCACTTCGTTTATTTATCAGATTAAGTTGTGGTTAGGATTTTATCCAAGTTTTTTGCCTGGCAATATAAAGGTTTATCTCCCAGTAAAACCACAATTCACTAAAAATCCGTAAACAACTGAAACGTGATAAATAACAATGAGAGCATCAGCGCCAACTGCCTGACCCCTACTCGTCTAAAGGGGCTTAAGTAGGACGAGCTGAACTTTCATGTACAGAAGACAAATCCCGAACAATGGTGGAGCAAGTGACTAAATCCTACTTTGACACAGACAGACACCTTGCATTTAGAAAACTAAGTAGAATACAGCAGCATGTTTGAGTCAAAGTATACAAATGTATTATCAATAGAACTCCTAAAAACTAAACTCAAGCTGTAAACTGAGACTGCGATTAATAGATGCACATAAAGGAGGAGGTATTTGCCCTTCATTTCAATCTTTCGTAATAAGACGTCTGTTTTTACGTGATATGCGATGTTTACACACATAACAATAGGCTGCTTATAGGTGTCTTGATTTCAGACTTCAAGAATGATGAATGTGGTAAAACTCAGTAACAGAAATTAGAAAGTTACGCGGTAGACATGATGAAGAATGACCGTATAACAACAAAAACAGAACATAGAAAGTAGAAAGTAGCTACGGTATCACCACACAGTGAGAAAATAGGTAGACTACTGTGGTGTGAATCTATAAAAGCTAAACATTTATACAGCGAAGGCACAACAGCGTGAACCAAGCAATATGAGCATCCAAAAACATGTGACTACATATTTCGAGCATGTCGGAAGTCAGGATTAGAATTCAAACGGCCTTTTTCCACAATTAAGACTATCCATCACCTCACATCTCATTGGATTAATATACTGAAAAATCAATTTTGGAACATTTGTAAATCTGTGGTATATACGAATTCTGCAAATCGCCTGGTGCTCTTGCTCTAAAGCATAAAAGGTCAAGCAAAAAAAAAAAAAAAAAAAAACACAGCAACTGACTTCTTATATGTAATGTCTTTGTAAACTACACACGGCACAAAGCAACTATTACTGTAGCAGCATCTACAGTCATTGGTCCTGTATTCTGCATAATGGGCTAGGACCACCCACCAGCTACAAATGGGTAGGTGGATCCAGTGCAAAGTAACAAGAGTACAGATTTAGAGCCAGGCATAAACACAAGAGACAAATCGCTACTCAGTGTAAAAACAAACGGGGGATTCCACCCTTATAACACAGATATAATACAAAACAGTTACTGATAAAACTAGGAAGAAAGCAAATTACCATGGAAAGCAACCAGCGATACAGCATGCACAGAAAAAATATGGTGTGACTTTTGAACTCTAGCAGTCACTCTACAATTATAGAAGGACTGTCATTGGCATTGCCTGAGGAAAGGTTAAAACTGCAGGGGCTTTGAGGCAAGAGCATATGTAGTGTTAGTTAACAGTACTGGATATAGACTGTGTGCTTTAATTACATTTACCTGTACTATTATTGTGTTCTTAGTACAAATCAAATTCGAACTAGCACACACAATACAGCAGGGGACAAACATCCACATGTTTGTTTTCTTTCGTAGTAGTTGACTTTGGAGCCTGGAGATCTGAATTCTAATTCTGGCTTACAATGTAATCAAACAAATTGAGTGATTCCAGGTAAATGACTACCACTCTGTGTTTCAAATTGAGCACATGTAATATGTATTTAATTGTATTGTGTCTCACACTTTAAATATGTGCAATGTATAGATGCAAAAAATTGAAAACACAGAGCGCTGTACACTTTCCTGTTATCCTTCCTCATCACATTCTATAGACTTTTACTCCCAGCAGCTCATGTTCGAGATGCTCAAGCCAAAAGAAGGAGCTCTGTGTCGCACTGCAAAACTGCCTAAAAAAAGGTTAAATTAAAACTGAACATATCTTTTATAATGAACAATAGGGAGAGCAAAACACTTAAATTGTTGAGGAGATGATAAAACAGTTCGCACACAGAATGTTTTACTTCATTAAAAAACAAGTGGCAAATTATCTACCCACGTTAGCCAAATTCGTAATAGAAATGATTACCACACTTTTGTTTTTGCACAAAATATGCATGACGCAACATGTAAGCATTAAGAAATGGGTGTTTCTTTAGAAGTAGGAGATAATGTTTTGGGGGTGTAGTCTAAACATCTATTGCAGTCGAGGAGAACTATGCAGTGTAGATCTTCCAGCCAAGCTTAAAGAAAGGGCAACATTTAAAGAAAAAAAAATCAGTACTCTCTAATTTGAGAGCATCTGATCGTAAACTGTAATCGAGATCTTTGCACAACCATCAAAATCAGTATTGACAGCAATCCTATCTTAATCCATAAAGATCCGAAAGAATTTGAACTGCCCAGTTTGAAAAATAATTTCAAATCTATATTTATAGATTATCCACCATGGTAATCATAAATATATATTTGAAAAAGAAAATGGATGGGGCGTATAGGAATTAATTTTACTCCTCTTAAAACAAAACTAAGCTTTTCAACAAGGGGTTTTCAAATATTCTCTGGGCATAAACTGTGATTTTTTCCCCCATTGTTTTTTAATCCACGGAAACGTCGAAGTCAAACGTAAGCAGTTATCAAACACCGACCAATGGACCACACCATGTCTGTCAGCAAATGAGATTCCTCACACCTACACTGATCTGACTTATCTGTTCTACTGATCCTTACTAATCAGGCAGCAGCTTAATGAATATTCAGTAGCATTGAGCTGGCAGTGTCAATTGTCAGCATCGCGATCATGCCTGCCAATTATTCCAAAGCTAGCTTTATAGAAACAGCAACTGAGAAATTCTAGGCCCAGTGTCACACACCAAGGTTTGTCCTGGGCTTCAAGAAGCCTAAGTTTACGGTCACTCTGCTCAAAGGCTCTGCTCTACAAAGACTGTAACAAAAACAGCAAAAAAACACAATACTGTTTTACTCATATGCTACACTAGAGCGGTTAGATTTGCAGAAATGGGTGCACAATGTTGCGATAGAACTACCCACCACGGGACCTCCTTTCCAACGCTGCAATGCAAAGCTTGATTTAAAGGCTCCCCTCGGCAAAATATCAGGTGTTGTTTCAATAAAAACCTGCACCAGTCCTTACGATCATTTAGATCTATTGAAGCCCGACCCTTGTTGACATCCAGATTAATACATTTCAAGCAAAAAAATACAACATTGGTTTAATTCAACCTAATCACTAGGGAAAGTAATACAGTCTTGGAAGGTACACTTTCGGGGAAACGGCTGTTCTCGGCCTCTCGCTTCGTTTCACAACCACACTAACGGAAACAATTAGCACACTAAAAGCATATATACTTGGTTACAAATGCATATATTCAGTAACTCCGCTGCTCAGCACACAACTGAATAGATATCGAAGAGTCTCTGGAGCGTACGCATTTTTGAAAAAAATCATAACTGAACAACAAAGGGAGACAACATAAACTTCCTTTATTGATTCTTAAACGGAAATGAGTATATGTAACGATATGCTCCGTCAAATATCCTGATTTTTTCAAGCAAAAGAGATGTATTACTGACAAAATACAGTCCATATGGGACTGTATTTAACCATGTTTCGGTCATAAAACAGCCTTGGGCGTCAAAACTGGAGGGGTGTTTAGAGACCATGTTTATGAGACACGATGCAAAATCTGTACGTTAAATTGACAGGCTGTCACATAAACAGCACTGTTTTCCAAGGCTTTGCTTCCTGTACTGACACGTACTTCAAAAATACTACCCCAGCCTACTATTACTGCCCAATCACAGAAGGGCTGTAACGCCAAGCAACTGACATAAGACGAAGTGCACACTATGCTAGAGTGTGCCCCTTCAACCCTCTACTTACCCCAGCAACGTAAAAACTCGAACACCTAGTCTCGGCTCCGTATTATTTGGACCTTTCGTAACTAAGCACCAGTTAACAAGCATGGGCTATGTCTCACTGCCACCACCAAGGATATGCATCCTTCACCCACTGGCATTTTAATAGTCAATACCTTCCTCCCTCTACTTCCATTTCACTGCCCCATTTCAGTGTCTGCTACGCTTATAGCAACGCACCCTAACAAAATTAATACCCCATGCTTCACCACCTCCAACGTGGCTATGCACCCCATAGTCTTCTTTCATCCCTCGGTCGTGCCTTTCTCCCCACACAATGCTCATCCTCCTGCTTCCAAAGATTGCATACTTACTTTCCAGGGTGCCTTATTTATATGCAGCTCTGTTACCCTACCAAGACGGTGCGAGCTTCAAACAGTTCTTTCTATTAACAATATATCTGCACCAACTGTCATTTCTCGTCATGCAATGTCACCCGCTTGTCAGGTACAGCACCCCCGGCCTCACTCCGAATAAAAGCGATAACCCACTGAATAATTAGTGACTGAGCGTCCCCGGAGTCGGTATCTGCTCACTCTCTGTGCAACGTTTCTCCACTGGCATGCTGCAGTTTCTGCAATACTGGATCACCCCATTTCACAGTTAGGACTGTATCCTCCGCTGACAGCGCACTGTCCTGGCAATGACCCCCTTCCTTTCCGACAGCGATCTACGGACAGTGTTCCTTCTGCAGACAGTGCGCCCCACATTGCACCCACCAAATAAACAGTTACATCGTCATAACCGTGGCTTACTACCCTTCGGGAGGTGCAACCCGACCGGCAGGCAATGTTCCCCACTGACAGGCAGCGCTTCCAACTGACAGTTGCCCCTGATCTGGCAGAGTCCATCCCATCCTAGGACAACGCCCCCGGCTTACCTCTCCTGACGGCCTCCTCGTAGGTGAGGAACCCTATGCGGGACTCCTTGGCGCCCATGGCCCCCTCACTCCATGACAGCGGGGGCCGCTCTCCCTATTCCTGAGCCGCCGCTCCCTGTCACCTCCCCCTGCCTGGGACGCTGCTCTCTCCGCTTCCTTCTCACCCTGCCGACGCCTCCATACTGTGGTCACGTGACAGAAGCAGTTTTTTTTTTCTCTTCCCCTCGGTCACCTGACAAGGCTGCGAGGAATGCGAGCAATGCTACCCAGACACAAATGTTTTGACGTGAAAAATGGACTGCGAGGTAAAAAGTGGAAACTAAAGTAGGACAAGGCGCAGGCCAAAACATTTCAAATACATATATTTATATATATATTTCTATATATCCATATAAAACAATATTATAGAACTACACACTTCTCTCCATATGTTCGAAAATGCCGATGAAAATAAAAAAGATACGTTTATGTGCTACTGATATAGGAAATGTATTATTTAAATCAGTGTTACTATTTATTTCGAAATCACTGCAGCACAAAGTACGCATTTCAAAATGGCCGCAGACAGCGTCAAAGCAATGAGAGTTCTCATCAAACATGACCACCATGTTATAATGTAGCATTCTTCTGCAAAGCTAACGTACTATTTAGCTAAAGGCGACACTTTGCACTTAGGGTGCTTTTTCTAATCACCTTCAAACAAATATGGCGGCCATTTCAAGATGGGAGCATCTTCATTTTCGTGAAAGAGATTAATAACAATTCTGCTTTTTATGATACAGGGGATGTGCGGTTCTCGAGCAAAGAACAAGGACAAGGTACTTCCAATCAGAAGAGAATACAAGTACGTCAGTCGGTTAAAGTCTAACGAATCCTAACGCTTCCTTTGCCTTAAGGACAAGTAGTATATAACAATGAAACAGAAAACCTGGTGCAAAGAAACTCAGTAGCTATCGGAAGCCGAGGAGCAATCCAAATGTTTCCAAATTACAGTTTGTTTGCTATGTATCAATTACGACCTACACTAACGTACATACCCTAATATTTGTTCACGGCGAGCTTGCAAGTGTTAGTTTCAGGTGGCTCGCCCATCGCTGCTAAGTTTACATATTGTATGTGTGGCACTTCCATGGTTTTACTGTACTTATCAGTGGCATTCAACCGCCGAATATGTGACACTTAAAGTGGCACTTTTTCGTGAGTAAAACCAAGGAATGAAGTGCACGGAAAGAGATAAATATCATAAATTCTACCGTTTTGAGCACATATCGAAAGTGCTGAAAGACCCCTAAAATGGAGGAACATAAGCCTACAACCTCTCTCTAAGAGGTAAGCGTGATTGATACAAGCAGAGTTCTGAAGTGCGTCCTCTTAACAGGCACATATAAAAGGTTTTACCTTTGTACAATCTAATTTACTAAAAATATACATTTTTAAAACGATTTATACTGAACACTGTGACTTTGCACATTTCTCTGTGGCCTATAATGAAGTCACTATTCCCCACGGTGCCAACCATAAGTAAATTCCGTTTCCCTCTGGTTACACACAAAACATCTGCAGTGATTGCATTAACCAACTGCAGTTTTGTAACGTAAAAGAGTGCAATTCCCGGCGTTTGCTGTTGTTTACAGTGGTTTAACTTCTCACCCTCTCTATCAATGAATGAGCAGCCCCACCCACCGCCACATAATCACGTGTCTCCTATAGTGAGAGACGGCCAGAGCACAGCTTTACTTATGTAGCAGAAACAATGTATTGGTCACCATAGGAACAAGTGAGCCTAGGACAGCTGGTGCCTGCAGCAGGCTAAAACGCTAAAAACTGCTGGAGTCATGCTGAGCGGCACTGCACAACAAGCGACAAAGCGTTCACAGGATGATATTATTAATGCTCTTGTAATCCCCACATTGTCCAGAATCTCTGTAAATGCATGAGTAATGCATTTTAGTAGGGTGATGCAGGCACAAGCACTTAAATGCGTTAATCTAACCCCTGATGCGTGGTACTTGGCAGAGTTGCTCCCCGAGTATTTGATGTGTACCAAACAGCACTTCACACTTTGGAAATCTCAAGTCTCTCTTCTCCCATTTTGAGTTTTGGTCTTTAAAATCCAAGAATGTTTCGAGTTTCAAGTCAAGAATGAAAACTGATGTTTGTTGAAAGCCTAGGAGCTCCCAGTCATGCATATAGCATGGAACGTCTTGGCAGGTAATTATTATCTCTAGTTCAGTGGAGCTGGAGCACTCTGTGGTATTCTAGGTTGCTTGAAGGAATGTGGAATGTGGAGTTAGGAGAATTCTAGTGGTGTTTGTGTATGATTATGGATTTTTGTAAGGACAGTTGAAATCAAGGAGCCGCCAGGGAAGGAGGTTTTTCTGCAGATAGAACCTGTTAGAAGAAACAAACCTGTTTACTGCAACCCTTCTTTGCCTTCTCGTGTAGGATTAATAGAACCTACCACATTTTGGTGATGCAGAAGAAGCCTTCGAATCTCGTGTTCTAACGCAGCTCTGTCTTCCTCATATTCAGTGGATTTATCATTTCAGAATTAATTCTTTCTACATCTGTGTTCATTTTGGTTCTCATGACATTTATTGCAGCAAAACAACATATGGACCTATGACCATCTTATGTGTGAGTACATTGGTGTATTTTCATCTGTAGTTTACCTCACACTTTGCTCCTTTGCTTGAAAGCTGTGCCGTCACTGGAGTAAGGTGTGCTAACTTTCATGGTTCGCAGTATTTTACATTTTATTGTCAAGGTCTGTGAACACCTTCTGCTACTTTGTGGTCAGTGTAACACCACAAGCTTTCCACAGCTTTTTCGATCTTGTCTACTTTCAGATCAGCTGTTTTGTGTAATGTTTGGCACACCTCAAGCCCCTCACTGTGGCCCTTTGTTGCATGCAGAATGGCGAGGGACATCTCTACATGCATCCCGCCATCTTTAAAATGAGGATTATGGCGAACAGTGATTTGCACACCAGCTGATTACATCATGGCATGGCGGCGAACATCTTCGTGTGCCTACTACCACATTTTAAAGAGCCTTACGGTGAATGGTGATTCCCACACCAGCTTTCTTCTTCACGGCATGACCGAGAAGGTCTTCATGCGTATACCGCCACCTTTTAAAGAACGCCACGGTGATTCGCCCACTAGGTGATTTTAAGTATCTGTGATTCACACACTAATTATATATGTGGGCGGGTTATTTTTACGGTGATTCGCACACATTATTTAAGTGTGAGTGATTTACATTCCAAATTAATATTTTAGCAGGTTGCTCACTGTGATTCGAACACCTGATTTATTCTACAGTTTAAGGAATGTACTTTCACTTCGGTTGATTCTTAGTTTATTAGAATTTTGACTTAAAAGCTTTGAATAGCTTCCATTTAAGTCTATTGAAGTATACATATTTTTCATTTAAGTAATAGTTATAGAAATGTTCTCTTATTGTTTTTTACTTTTACTTTGGCACTTAATATTGTGTAAGTACATTCTTTTAGTGTGGCGGTATTATCAATTTCTGAAAATGCAAAATGTGTTGCCACCTCCGTATCTTTTGTCTTCCCAGGATAACCTGTTATAAGATGGTTAAAATGGAAACATTTATTTTTGGGGTATATAAGGGCGTGTGGTACTAGTATTAATGCTGAAAGAAAATCCTTATTACTACTACATTATTTTGGAGCAGAAGGTCAGCAAGTGTATGATCATTTGCAAGACTTACCTGAAGGAGAATGCAAAGGGTTGAATGGGTTTGAAATTTGTGTGAAGAAATTGGATTCCCATTATTTACCTAAAGTGTCCTCCATCCTTGAGCGTTTTCATTTTGGCAAACACATGCAAGACAAAGGGAAAACGTTAGAGGAGTACATTACTGCACTGAGAAAGTTGGTGTCCTCTTGGAAATTTGGACTCTCTCTAGTTGAACCTCTGCGTGATCAATTTATGTTGGGTGCAATAATGACAAAGTTAGGGAGGTGTTGCGGACACAGGATGATCCCTCTCTTGGTGAAATGGTTAATCTAGCCAAGAGAATGGAACGTAACTTAGTGTGTGAAGAGGAGATTAAAAAACAGGTAAAGATACAGAAATGGTTTCAGTAATTGGTAAAAAGGAAACAAGTGATAGAATGGTTTGAGCAAGGTAAAAACAAACAATTTAAAGGGAGATGTTTTAGATGTGGAGCTGTCGAGCACATGGCAAATAATAAGAGATGTCCCACATGGAAAGTAGCATGTAAAAATGCCTAAAGAAGGAACACATGAGCAAATGCTGCAGAAGTAATAATGGACAAGGTAATGTGAATGAGCAGCAGGAGAATGTGAAGAGATTGATGAATGTGAAGAGGGAGAAAAGTAATTTCCAGATTAGTAACAAAGGTGAAGAAGGACCTCATGATATTGTGAATGTGGAGGGACAAAAGGTTAGGATGCTATCTGACTTGGGTGCAAAATTTACCATAATTCCTAAAGATGTGTTTCTAAATGGAATACATTGTAAAGTACAAATGTTTAAACCTGATATAAGGCCTACTGGGTATGGCGGTTAGCCTATAATATTGATGGGGTGTGTTTTCAAGGTGTACTAGAGTTTTGAGGGAGAATTGCAGTAGGAAAAATATATGTGGCCGCTAAAGGTGATGTAGTTATAAACTGGTTTAATCAATGGAATTTAGGTGTGATACTGGATCCCAATGCTGATCCTCCCATTCGGGTAAAAGAAGATTTTGAAGTAAGGATAGTGGAAATGGCAAAACCTGAAAGAAGTAACAATGAAAAGTGGTGAAGGAATTAAAGCAAAGAGTGATGTGTTTATTGGTGAAGGTAAGGAAAAGGAGGTGGATGGATTGTGTAAAGAATTTCCGGAAGTGTTCAAAAGAAGTTTAGGTTGTCTGAAGGGCTATGTTCACAAGATTAAATTGAAAGAAGATTCTAGCCATGTTGTATGTAAGGTGAGAAATGTCCCATATGAGGTTAGAGAGGCTGTAGCTAAAGAACTAATGAAACTAGAAAAAAACTGTGTTATTGAGAAAGTTGAGGGGACTGAACGGTTGTCTCCAGTGGTAATAGCTAAGAAACAAAATGGAGTTATTTGTTTCTGTGTAGATCTCAGAAATTTGTATAAGGCAGATATACATTTTTTTCTGAAAGAAGGCAGCGGTCTATAACTTCATGCACCTAACCACTATCACCTCTTATGTATTGCAAATTCAGTTTAGGAAACAGTGTGCACATGTTTAAACACCTGCTGCCTAGGTGCAGCCCAATGAGGGAAAATGTACAAATCAATTATTGACAGTGCACCACCCTCAACAAAATTCATAGATTCCATTATAAGTACATTTTTTATCTTCTCTTTATTCTTCTTATTTTTCTTTATAATAGCCCAGACATCACAGAAAAACACAGCCACAGCCAACACGTTTCGTCCACAAACGGACTTCATCAGGGCTGTAATACAAGACATATAAATTACTACAACCATACATACAAATATATATAAAATGTCATAGATATGTAAATAAAATATTTAACACAAGACGTTTGTGTGTATATATATATATATATATATATATATATATATATACATATATATATATATATATATATGTAAATTAATCACTAATAAAAATGACTTGGGACAAAACCAAGGGCCAAAAAAACACACACACACATATTTATACAAATAGGCAATAGGAGGAAAAAAGAAATTATAAATGAAGAAAGAAAGGACAAGAGAATGACAAAGAAAAGCACCAACAACCCAAATATACCTATATTTACAGACAATGTGTGCAAAACTCATCTTGATTTAAAACCATACAGTAGAAAAAGACAATACAACTTAATTTATAAAAAAATACCAATCATCCACACCCAATGGCGCAGGACTAAACATATAATGAATTAAATAAAAATGTGTGCATGAAGGTAATTCTATCCTAGATGCAAGAGAAAATAATACCTCAGACGTACCCTTGAGTTCAATGTGAGGTAAGCATACATATTCATGATGCGAACCGAGCATCCAGTGTATTGCACATCACCATCTAGTTAAATAAGTTAATATACCATGTCCTAACGAACAACTTATTTAATCGAACTAATGATTTTAACAAAACCTAAATACCCCCAATAGGCAGCCGATACCGAAAATGCAACTAAACAACTCACGTCAAACACCTGCTGCCTAGGTGAAGCCCAATGAGGGAAAATGTACAAATCAATTATTGACAGTGCACCACCCTCAACAAAATTCATAGAGTCCAATATAAGTCCATTTTATATCTTCTCTTTATTCTTCTTATTTTTCTTTATAATAGTTGATAGTGTCCTTAACAGCGGTGAAGTCAATGTATTGAGTAAAGGTTTGGGCTTTCGTCCAACACAGATGACCTATTGGGACCTTTGGACCACTGTGGATTGAAGAAATTTATCATTGTACTAGTAGACATTGTAGGAAGTTGGCTCTGCATATACTATCTCAAAGTAAGAGATAGTGTACATAGAGTCCAAGGGTTCCCCTTAGAGGTAAGATAGTGGCAAAATTAGATAATTCTAATGCTCTATTTTGTGGTAGTGTGGTCGAGCAGTAGGCTTATCAGAGGGTAGTGTTAAGCATTTGTTGTACACACACAGGCAATAAATTAGGAACACACACTCAAAGACTTAACTCCAGGCCAATAGTTTTTATATAGAAAAATATATTTTCTTAATTTATTTTAAGTTCAGGATTTGAAGTAAATGCACAAAATGCAAGGTACTCCACACAGGTAAGCTAGGAACTTTGAATTAGAGCAATAGCATACACAGTTTTAGTAAAAATGGCAATAAGCTATTTTAAAAGTGGGCACAGTGCAAAAATCAACAGTTCCTGGGGGAGGTAAGTAATGGTTAGTTTGTCAGATAAGTAAGAACCTTACAAGTCTAAGTTTCTGGGCATAGGCAGCCCACAGCTTGGGGTTCAAGGCAACTCCAAAGTTACCACACCAGCAGCTCAGGGCCGGTCAGGTGCAGAGGTCAAAAAGGTGCCCAAAACACATAGGCACCTATGAAGAACAGGGGTGCTCCGGTTCCAGTCTGCCAGCAGGTAAGTACCCGCGTCAGACCAGGGGGTTTTGTAGAGCAATGGGGGGGACACATATAGGCACACAAAACAGACCCTCAGCGGCACAGGGGCGGCACAGGGGCAGCCGGGTGCAGTGTGCAAAGCAGGCGTCGGGTTTTGTATTAGAATCAGTGGAGGGACACGGGGGTCACTCTAGCGGTGCAGGCAGGGCACAGGGGGAATTCTCGGGCCAGCCACCGACTGGGCTAGGCAGAGGGTCGCCTGGTGGTCACTCCTGCACTGAGGTTCGGTTCCTTCTGGTCCTGGGGGCTGCGGGTGGAGTGCTTGGTCCAGGCGTCGGGTTCCTTGTTACAGGCAGTCGTGGTCAGGGGGAGCCTCTGGATTCTCTCTGCATGCGTCACTGTAGGGATTCAGGGGGGTCGTCTCGAGTTACTCATGAGGTCGCAGTCGCCTGGGAGTCCTCCCTGTGGTGTTGGTTCTCTGGAGTTCGAGCTGGGGGTGTCAGGTGCAGAGGGTAAAGTCTCACGCTTCCGGCGGGAAGTGTGAGGTCTTTAAAAGTTGCAAGAAAGTTGCAAAGTTGTTGCTGTTGTTGAGCAGAGCAGCTGCTCACGGGAGTTTCTTGTTCCTTTGGTTCAGGGCAGTCCTCTGAGGCTTCAGAGGTCGCTGGTCCCTGTCGGATGCGTCGCTGTTGGAGTTTTCTTCGAGTCAGGAGACAGGCTGTTAGGGCTGGGGCCAAGGCAGTTGTCGTCTCCGTCATCTCTGCAGGGCTTTCACGTCAGCAGTCCTTCTTTTTGTTTCAGGTTGCAGGAATCTGATTTCCTGGGTTCTGGGGTGCCAAATACTAAATTTAGGGGTGTGTTTAGGTCTGGGAGGCAGTAGCCAATGGCTACTGTCCTGGAGGGTGGCTACACTCTCTTTGTGCCTCCTCCCTGAGGGGAGGGGGCACATCCCTAATCCTATTGGGGGAATGCTGTAATCTCGAGATGGAGGATTTCTAAAGGCAGGGGTCACCTCAACTCAGGACACCTTAGGGGCTGTTTTTCTCATTATCTCCTCCAGCCTTGCCACCAAAAGTGGGGGCAGTGGCCGGAGGGGCGGGCATCCCCACTAGCTGGGATGCCCTGGGGTGCTGTAACAAACGCCAGGTGTTCCAGTCCCTGCAGGGGGAAGTGAGAAGCACCTCCACCCAGTACAGGCTTTGTTCCTGGCCACAGGGTGACAAAGGCACTCTCCCCATGTGGCCAGCAACTCGTCTGGTTGTGGCAGGCTGGCATAAACTGGTCAGCCTAGCACTAGGAGTCGGACGGGTGTTTAGGGGCATCTCTAAGATGCCCTCTGGGTGTATTTTACAATAAATTCCACACTAGCATCAGTGTGCATTTATTATGCTGAGAAGTTTGATACCAAACCTCCATGATTTCAGTGTAGCCATTATGGAACTATGGAGATCGTGTTTGACAAACTCCCAGACCCTATACTCTTTATGGCTACCCTGCACTTACAATGTCTAAGGTTTTGCTTAGACACTGTAGGGGCATGGTGCCCATGCATATATGCCCTCACCTGTGGTATAGTGCACCCTGCCTTAGTGCTGTAAGGCCTGCTAGAGGGCTGACTTACCTATGCCACAGGCAGTGTGAGGTTGTCATGGCACTCTGAGGGGAGTGCCATGTCGAATTAGTCATTTTCTCCACACCAGCACACACAAGCTGTGAGGCAGTGTGCATGTGCTGAGTGAGGGGTCTCAAGGGTGGCATAAGACATGCTGCAGCCCTTAGAGACCTTCCCTGGCATCAGGGCCCTTGGTACCGGGGTACCATTTACAAGGGACTTATCTGGGTGCCAGGGCTGTGCCAATTGTGGAAGCAAAGGTACAGTTTAGGGAAAGGACACTGGTGCTGGGGCCTGGTTAGCAGGGTCCTAGAACACTTTCAATCATAACTGGTATCAGCAAAAGGCAAAAAGTCAGGGGGTAACCATGCCAAGGAGTCATTTCCTTACAGCCGTGTACTTCATGTGGCTGGAAATAAAAGTAGTAAATAAGGTGACGACTAAAAAAGGTATTGAATCATTAACACAATTATTTACCAGAGAAAGTTTGCCTCAATACTAATGGATAATAGGGTTTCAATGTATTTCTATAGAGATGAAACAGTTCCTAAAGAATAGGGGAATTACTGATAATTAAATCTTCATTACATCATCCAGAGACTAATGGAGTTGTGCAAAGGATGATACGAACATTAAAGGAGGCAATACAATTGGCGAACATTTCTGGTAAAGATTGGCTGATGGAACTACATAAATGGGTGGAGGTGTATAGAGTGACCCAACATGCAACCACTGGCAGAACTCCTTTTGAATTATTCAGGAGGAGGAAAGCCAACTCCTTTTTGTCACCTGCATGGATTAAGCGGTGTGACAAACCTCAAATCAAGTTAGATGAGGAGGACTGGAAAGAGAGAGTAAAATGCAAAGTTATGGAAAGGAAAATATATGTGGATAAAAGAAAATCAGCAAAAAGGGTGAAGGTCAAAGTGGGAGATACAGTGAGGGTGAAAGCTCCAGTCACTCACAAGGTGAATTCGAAATTTAGTAATCCCATGAGAGTGGTGAAGTTGTTCACCAATGCAGTAAAGACAGAGGACGAAAGAGTGACTAAAACTGTGTTGTGAGGAGAAATTAGAGAAGATTAAAGAAAAGAGGAGGTTAATCGCCGGATGCTAGTTCAACAGAAGGAAGAAGTAAAGAATATGGAATTTAGCAAAGTAAAAGAAACATGTGATGATGTGGACAGCAGAGTGATAAAGAGGGAGACTAATTTGCTTGTTGCCAAAAGAGTAAATAAATTCCCCAAGAAATGTAATGATTATGTAATGTAAATAGGTATATTGTTAGAGAATTGTTTTTTAAGTCAAAGCCTTTAGTCCTTTAGTTTTGTGTTACGTAAAGAGGGAGATGTGTGGTATTCTAGGTTGCTTGAAGGAATATGGAATGTGGAGTTAGAAGAATTCTCGTGGTGTTTGTGTATGAGAATGGATTGTTGTAAGGGCAGTTGAAACGAAGGAGCTGCCAGGGAAGGAGGTGTTTCTGCGGAAAGAGCCTGTTTGAAGAAATAAACCTGTTTACTGCAACCCTTCCTTGCCTTCTCGTGTAGGATTAATAGAACCTACCACATTTTGCGACGCAGGAAAAGCCTTTGAATCTCGTGTTCTAACACAGCTCTGTCTTCCTTATATTCAGTGGATTTATCATTTCAAAATTAATTATTTCTACATTTGTGTTCATTTTGGTCCTCATGACATTGATCGCAGCAAAACAACATATGGACCTATGACCATCGTACGTGTGAGTACATTGGCTTACTTTCATCTATATTTTACCTCACACTTTGCTCCTTTGCTTGAAGCTGTGCCACCACTGGAGTAAGGTGTGCTTACTTTCATGGTTCACAGTATTTTACGTTTTATTGTCAAGGTCTGTGAACACCTTCTGCTACTTCGCGTCAGTGTAACACCACATGTTTTCCATGGCTTTTTCAATCTTGTCTACTTTCAGATCAGCTGTTTTGTGAAATGTTTGGCACACCTCAAGCCCCTCACTGTGGCTCTTTGTTGCATGCAGAATGGCGAGGGACGTGGGACACCTCTACGTGCATCCCGCCATTTTTAAAATGAGGATTATGGCGAATAGTGATTTGCACACCAGCTGATTACATCATGGCATGGCGGCGAACATCTCCGTGTGCCTACTACCATCTTTTAAAGAGCCTCACGGTGAACGGTGATTCTCACACCAGCTTTCTTCTTCAAGTCATGACGGTAAAGGTCTTCATGCGTATACCGCCACCTTTTAAAGAACGTCACGGTGATTCGCACACTAGGTGATTTTAAGTATCTGTGATTCACACACTAATTATATACGTGTGCGGGTTACTTTTACGGTGATTCGCACACATTATTTAAGTGTGAGTGATTTACATTCCAAATTAATATTTTAGCGGGTTGCTCACTGTGATTCGCACACCTGATTTACTCTACAGTTTAAGGAATGTACTTACACTTTGGTTGATTCTTAGTTTATTAGAATGTTGACTTAAAAGCTTTGAACAGCTTCCAGTTAAGTCTATTGAATTATACATATTTTACATTTAAGTAATAGTTATTGACATTTTCTCTTATTTATTTTTTTACTTTTACTTTTTTACTTAATATTGTGTAAGTTCATTCTTTTAGTGTGGTGATATTATCAATTTCTGAAAATGCAAAATGTGTTGCTACCTCTGTATCTTCTGTCTTCCCCAGGAGAACCTGTTATAAGATGGTTAAATTGGAAACATTTATTTTTGTGGTATATAAGGGCTTGTGGTACTAGTATTAATGCTGAAAGAAGATCCTTACTACTACAACATTATTTGGGAGCAGAAGGTCAGCAAGTGTATGATAATTTGCAAGACTTACCTGAAGGAGAATGCAAAGGGTTGAATGAGTTTGAAATTTGTGTGAAGAAATTGGATTCCCATTATTTACCTAAAGTGTCCTCCATCCTTGAGCGTTTTCATTTTGGCAGACGTATGCAAGACAAAGGGAAAATGTTAGAGGAGTACATTACTGCACTGAGAAAGTTGGTGTCCTCTTGGAAATTTGGACTCTCTCTAGTTGAACTTCTGCGTGATCAATTTATGTTGGGTGCAATAATGACAAAGTTAGGGAGGTGTTGCGGACACGGGATGATCCCTCTCTTGGTGAAATGGTTAATCTAGCCAAGAGATTGGAACATAGCTTGGTGTGTGAAGAGGAGATTAAAAAACAGGTAAGGGTACAGAAATGGTTTCAGTAATTGGTAAAAAGGAAACAAGTGATAGAAAGATGAAATGGTTTGAGCAAGGTAAAAACAAACAATTTAAAGGAAGATGTTTTAGATGTGGAGCTGTCGAGCACATGGCAAATGATAAGAGATGTCCCACTTGGAAAGTAGCATGTAAAAATGCCTAAAGAAGGAACGCATGAGCAAATGCTGCAGAAGTAATAATGGACAAAGTAATGTGAATGAATAGCAGGAAAATGTGAAGAGATTGATGAATGTGAAGAGGGAGAAAATTAATTTCCAGTTTAGTAACAAAGGTGAA
This sequence comes from Pleurodeles waltl, assembly GCF_031143425.1. Lineage (NCBI taxonomy): Eukaryota > Metazoa > Chordata > Amphibia > Caudata > Salamandridae > Pleurodeles > Pleurodeles waltl. Next base: position 1,312,129 of record NC_090441.1, on the reverse strand, counting down.
GAAGGACCTCATGATGTCGTGAATGTGGAGGGACAAAAGTTTAGGATGCTACTTGATTTGGCTGCAAAATTTACCATAATTCCTAAAGATGTGTTTCTAAATGGAATAAATTGTAAAGTACAAATGTTTAAACCTGACATAAGGCCTACTGGGTATGGTGGTTAGCCGATAAAATTGATGGCGTGTTTTCAAGGTGTACTAGAGTATTGAGGGAGAATTGCAGTAGGAAAAATATACGTGGCCGCTAAAGGTGATGTAGTTATAAGCTAGTTTAGTCAATGGAATTTAGGTGTGATACTGGATCCCAATGCTGATCCTCCCATTCGGGTAAAAGAAGATTTTGAAGTAAGGACAGTGGAAATGACAAAACCTGAAAGAAGTAACAATGAAAAGTGTTGAAGGAATTAAAGCAAAGAGTGATGTGTTCATGACTGAAGGTAAGGAAATGGAGGTGAATGGATTGTGTAAAGAATTTCTGGAAGTATTTGAAAGAAGTTTAGGATGTCTGAAGGGCTATGTTCACAACAATAAATTGAAAGAAGATTCTAGCCATGTTGTATGTAAGGTGAGAAATGTCCCATATGAGATTAGAGAGGCTGTAGTTAAAGAACTAATGAAACTAGAAGAAAATTGTGTTATTGAGAAAGTTGAGGGGACTGAATGGTTGTCTCCAGTGGTAATAGCTAGGAAACAAAATAGAGATATTTGTTTATGTGTAGATCTCAGAAATTTTAATAAGGCAGATATAGTTGATAGACTTCCAATTTCAAGTGTGCATGACTTAGTTAGCAAGTTAGGGTATGCTAAATGTTTTTCTACTTTGGATCTTGTTTCGGCATACTATCAGATTAAATCGCACGAGGATTCCATAGATCTAACAGGTTTTGTTACATTTAATGGTACTTTTAGTTTTAAGAGAATGCCTTTTGGCATTGTATCAGCGGCCTCAGTTTTTCAAAGGGCCATGGAGAGTGCATTGTCAGGACTCGCCAGAGTCAAAGTCTATCTAGATAACATTTTGATTTTTGGGAACAACCGTGAAGAACATGATGTAAAATTGTGTGCAGTGTTTAGAAAATTGTATATAATGGGCTTGACGATGTAAGTGGAAAATGTAAATTTCATGAAAATCAATTGGATTTTCTTGGTCATACATTGACGAGAATGGTTTGAAACCAAAGATTGAATTGGTGCAAAGTATAATGAGGATGCCAGCACCACAAACCAAGCAAGAATTGGCTTAATTTTTTGGTTTAGTGGAATTCTATAGCAAATTTGTGCATGATTTTGCTGTAAAAACACAGGCTTTGTGAGATACTAAAAAAAAATGTGATGTTTGAGTGGAGCACGGATTGTGAAGAGGAATTCTAGAGGTTAAAAAAGGAATTGGAGAAGGTGCAGTGTTTGAAAAGTTACTGTCCTAATTGTGAGAACATCATTTGTAAAGACGCTACTTGTAAAGGATGAGGTGCATCATTCATCCAAAGTTATGAGGAAGTGGAAAGAGCTATTATGTTTGTGTCTTGGTCAATGAAATTAAAAGAAAGTGCATATTCTGTAATAGAGTGGGAAGCTATTGCCATATTTAGGGCTGTGAGGAAATGTAAATGTTTTTTGTGGGGAAAACATTCATAATAAGGACAAATCATAAACTGCTGAGGGAAGTCTTCTTAAACAATATCAATTGACAGTGTCTCAGGAAGAATAGCAAAATGTGTAGTAGCACTATAGAAATATGAGTTTACGATAGAATATGTTCCAGGAAAAAGTAATGTAGTCTCAGATTGTTTGTCTATGATGGTGGATGTAATGGTGGAAAAAGATGTTGGAGTATATAGAAGATGAGAAAGTTTGTCCTGTTTATGATGGAATAGTGAGCAAAGAGGGTTGGAAGGAGGAATTGAAGCAGGATAGAAAGCTGAAAGAAGTGATGGATAAATTGGAGAAAGTTTGGGGAGAAAAGAAACAGTTAGAGCAGAAATCAAACCTTATTGGAATGTGAGAGAGGAGTTGTCATATTACGATGGAATTGTGTACATGGGGTACAAGGATGATTCCTCCTGAAAATCTTAAGCAACGGTTGATGAGTGTGGCACATGAGGGGCATCAAGGGATAACAAGATCCGAGGAACGCTTGTGAGCAGACTTCTGGTTGCCAGCTATGGACAAGGAAACAGAAAAGGTTGTGAGAGATTGTATTGAATGTAACATTAGTGATAAAGTGTGTAAAACAAGAGCGCAGCCCATGGTTGTGAGAGAATTATCCAAAGAGGCGTGGTCCGAGGTGTCGTTAGACCTATTGATACCTTTGGATCACTGTGGATTGAAGAAATTTATCATTGTACTAGTAGACGTGTACTCCATGTGGCTGAAAATAAAAGTAGCAAATGAGGTGACGACTAAAAATGTAATTGAATCATTAACACAATTATTTACCAGAGAAAGTTTGCCTCAATACTAATGGATAATGGGGTGCAATTTATTTCTATAGAGATGAAACAGTTCCTAAAGAACAGGGGAATTGCTGATAAAAAAAATCTTAATTACATCATCCAGAGACTAATGGAGTTGTGGAAAGGATGATACGAACATTAAAGGAGGCAATACAATTGGCGAAAAGTTCTGGTAAAGATTGGCTGATGGAACTACATAAATTGGTGGAGGTGTATCGAGTGACCCAACATGCAACCACTGGCAGAACTCCTCTTGAATTATTCAGGAGAAGGAAGGCCTACTCTTTTGTGTCACCTGCAGGATTAAGCTGTGTGACAAACCTCAAGTCAAGTTAGATGAGGAGGACTGGAAAGAGAGAGTAAAATGCAAAGTTATGGAAAGGAAAACATATGTGGATGAAAGAAAATCTGCAAAAAGGGTGAAGGTCAAGGTGGGAAATACGGTGAGGGTGAAAGCTCCAGTCACTCACAAGGTGAATTCAAAAGTTAGTAATCCCATGAGAGTGGTGAAGTTGTTTACCAGTGCAGGAAAGACAGAGGACAGAAGCATACGGTATCTTAAAAGAGTGACTAAAACTGTGCTGAGAGGAGAAATTAGAGAAGATTAAAGAAAAGAGGAGGTTAATCGCCGAATGCTAGTTCAACAGAAGGAAGAAGTAAAGAATATGGAATTTAGCAAAGTAAAAGAATCATGCGATGATGTGGTCAGCAGAGTGACAAAGAGGGAGACTGTCAGGGAGACCAGAACCTCGGGGTCTGCGCACATTCCCAACATGTCCACCACAAGACAGCTCCAAACTCTGATAGAAATATCACAGAGCCTAAGAGAGTCCAAGTGGGGAAAAGGGGATTAGGTAGGGAACAGCTGCGAAGGAGACCTGTAGGAAGCAAAAGGTTAAACAACACAATATCAGAATATAATCACATTGACTTTCACTAGGCTATGGTTCAAAGCATTGTTTTACTGTAACCATGGATAATCTAAGAAGTGACTTTAACTAGACCTCAAGAATTCTGGGTACCTGGAACAAATCAAGAATGATTAATGCAATGTTTCATATGAGCTTTTCATAAAATGTCACATAATGTCTAGACATACAAGAACCTTCTAGAATACTGTTTTAGAACAAACACTGCATTTTTAACATGAGGACAAAACAATCTGAAACATTCCCTGGAAAAACAATTGGAATTGTACTAGGTACTTAATATGCACAAAGACCGTCACATTTTGAATTTATCATCTTCACAGGAAATCCACAGGCTCAGGATAAAAGTGTGTACTTCAACAAACATTACACATCAAAGTTTTTACTTGTCATGAAATGATCGCGCACACTGTTGCCGATCTGAACACCAAGTTTTACATGCAGGAAAAGAATCGCGCACACTGCAGATTCTAACAAGAATATGTAAATGCTATGAAATGATCGCGCACACTGTTGCCGATCTGAACACCAAGTTTTACATGCGGGAAATGAATCGCGCACACTGTCGATTCTAACAAGAATATGTAAATGCCATGAAATGATCACGCAAGCCTTTGCCGATCTGAACACCAAGTTTTACATGCGGGAAATGAATCGCGCACACTGCCGATTCTAATAAGAATATGTAAATGCCATGAAATGATCGCGCAAGCCTTTGCCAATCTGAACACCAAGTTTTACATGCGGGAAATGAATCGCGCACACTGCCGATTCTAACAAGAATATGTAAATGCCATGAAATGATCGCGCAAGCCTTTGCCGATCTGAACACTAAGTTTTACATGCGGTAAATGAATCGCGCAAACTGCCGATTCTAACAATAATATGTAAATGCCATGAAATGATCGCGCACACTGTTGCCGATCTGAACACCAAGTTTTACATGCAGGAAAAGAATCGCGCACACTGCTGATTCTAACAAGAATATGTAAATGACATGAAAAGATCGCGCACACTGTTGCCGATCTGAACACCAAGTTTGACATTCAGGAAAAGAGAAAAGAATTGCGCACACTGTTGCCGATCTGAACACCAAGTTTTACATGCAGGAAAAGAATCGCGCACACTGCCGATTCTAACAAGAATATGCAAATGCCATGAAATGATCGTGCAAGCCTTTGCCGATCTGAACACCAAGATTTACTTACGGTAAATGAATCACGCTCACTGGTGATTCTAACAAGAATATGCAAATGCCATGAAATGATCGCACAAGCCTTTGCCGATCTGAACAACAAGATTTACATCAGAGTAATGATTTGCGTATTCTGAAAGTTTCAGGAGTAGGCCCAAAAACTCAAGAGACTTTTAGAACGGGGTCAGGGGCCCAGCCTGACCTCCGTCTTACCACCCTGCTCAAGGATCACCAAGATAATGCGGGGCAGGCCTGGAACGGCAAGGTAGGCCTCCGGAACAGGAGCTCAGAAAATTGCTGCTGCACTGCACCGGGACCTCTGAATAGTGACCACGTGGAGCTGGGCTGGCTCCCTTATATAGAGTCTGGCCCAGCCCACAAACCACACCCAGTCATGCTGCAGAGAAAGCTTCTAGAAGGTCCTAGAAAGGGACCACACCCTAACACACTCAGTCAGTCTGCAGCAATACCTTACAAATGAACAGTTATTGCAAACATCATTAATGGTGTTTTTCAAGGTTAAAGTCTGCAATGCAAAAGGTTAGCATACTGCATACGAACACAATGCATGAATTATACTCTTGCATAAAAGCTGGGTTTTTGCATTTTTGTCGCCCGTAGAGCGCACACTGTCCTGATGTTGACAGTACTGCCCTCTCCCAAACGCGCTCTAGGGCCTGGTTTGTCTGGGTTAAGACGATGAAAACGTCTCACTAGTCGTGGAGCATGGACATCAGATGCGGAGACCCATGAGTTACTTTCAGGACCGTAACCTTTCCAAGAAATCAGATACCACAGGTTACGACCTCTAAGTTTGGAATCCAACACCTGTTTAACTTCGTATTCCACTTCCCCCTGTACTAGAACTGGAGCTGGTTGGGAGCGTACCTTCTGGACTGCTTTTTTCAGGAGGGAAGTATGGAACACCGGATGAATACGCAGTGACCGGGGCAACTGCAGTTTATAGGTCACTGGATTCATTTGCTGGAGGACAGTGTAAGGACCTATGAATTTGGGATTAAACATGTGCTTTTTCATGAAGTCTATATGTCTTGTAGAAAGCCATACTTTATCACCTGGTTGATACTGAGGTCCTTCACAATGTTTCTTGTCGTAATACTTTCTGTATTTTTGTTTAGCTTTTTCTAAATGTTGTTGAATCAGTTTCTGGATTTGGTGGAGGTGTTGAATCGTTTCCGACACAACTGGTGTAAGAGAACTTTCTTGAGGAATCGTGATGGGCAAAGTGTAAGGATGATAGCCAAACAATCCAAAAAAGGGTGTGACACCATTGGAGGTGTGAAATTAGTTATTGTAGGCTAGCTCAACTAACCAAAGCATTGATGTCCAGGATTGAAGTGCTTTCTCAGCGTAAGCACGCAGATATTGCTTCAATGTCTGATTCAGTCTCTCAGTTTGGCCATCTGTTTGAGGATGGTGGCTAGTAGATAGTGTGGATGTGACTTGAAGCGTTTTGCACCACGTTTTCCAGAAGTTGGAGGCAAATTGCGATCCTCAATCGGAGAGAATCATTTTTGGCAGCCCGTGATAACAGACCACTCTATTCAGTAGGATGGTTGCCAGTTCACTGGAGGTGGGCAATTTCTTACAGGCAATGAAATGTCCATATTTCGTGAGACTATCTACCACCACAAGGATTACTGAGTGCTGTTGAGCCACTGGTAGTCCTGTAATGAAGTCTAAAGAGATGTGTTCCCAAGGTCGACGTGGAGTTGGGAGCGGATGCAACAAACCTTTCGGTTTTGAATGACTTGTCTTAATGCTTGCACAGACTTCGCAGTTATTTACCATTGTTTTGACGTCTTTTGTCAGAGTAGGCCACCAAAAGTAGCGTTGGAGTAATTCAAGAGTTTTAGGAGTACCTGGGTGACCTGCCGTAGGTATAACATGCAACCAATGAAATGCTAACTTGCGAAGCTTGGTAGTGGGCACAAACAAACGAGCGTCATGGAAAGGTAGTCCTTGCTTGATTGATCTTTTGGGATCTGCTTGAGCCCATGCCTGCCATTTCTCAATGGTGAAGGAATTAGGGATGTCTTCAAAAAGTCTTCGGTTTTTATGATGCATAGGACTTTGTCTGGAGCAATGATAGCTCTGAAAGGTTGGATTGTAGGCAACGTGGTAGACTCTTGGCGGGACAAGGCGTCTGCTTTGCGATTGTCTTTACCAGGACGAAAAGTTACCACAAAATCGAATTCAGCAAAAAACAGCATCCAGCGTAATTGCCGAGGAGTCAAAAGTCTAGCTGAACTCATGAACTGGACATTGCGATGATCAGTATATACTGTGATAGTGTACTTGGCACCCAACAAATGATGTCTCCACTCTTTAAAGGCATCACGGATCGCCAGAAGCTCTTTTTCAGCAATGACATAGTTCTGTTCGGCTTCATTCAGCTTTCGAGACATGTAGGCTACAGGATGAAGTAGGCCTGTGTCTTTACTTCGTTGTAACAAGACTGCACCAATTGCCACATCTGAGGCCTCGGCTTCAACTATGAATGGACGATCCACATCAGGGTGAGTCAAGACTGGGGCAGTGGAAAAAGCTTCTTTCAAAGTTGAAAAGGCTTGGTCAGCTTCTGGAGACCGTACAAATTTTTCTTTCTTTCTCAATAACTTGGTGATTGGCGCCACTGTTTGAGAGAAATGGTTTATAAACCTGCGATAAAAGTTGGCAAACCCCAGGAAACATTGTACATCTTGAACAGTCTTTGGAGTGGGCCAATCAGATACAGCTTGTACTTTCTTTTCTGCCATGACCATACCTTGAGGGGTAAGGATAACCCCTAAATACTCAACTGTGGTAACATGAAACTCACACTTGGTTAGTTTGCAATATAAATGATGCTTTCGGAGAGCTGTGAGAATTTTCTTGACATGTTGTACATGTTCGGTTTCATTGTCAGAGTAGATCAAAATGTCATTGATATAGACTATTGCAAATATGTCGAGATACTCTCTAAGAACGTCATTCAAGAAAAATTTAAATGCTGCTGGAGCATTGCACAGGCCAAAAGGCTTGACAGTGTATTCAAAGAGACCATATCTTGTCTTGAACGCAGTTTTCCATTCGTTGCCTTCTCTCATTCGGACTAAATGGTAAGCACCTCGTAGATCGAGCTTAGTGTAAATTTTTGCTTTTTTTACTTGATCCAACAAGACAGGAATCAGGGGTAAGGGGTATTTATTCTTGATTGTGACCTTGTTCAAACCCCTATAGTCAATACAGGTTCGAAGGTTCCCATTGGCCTTAGGGACAAAAAACAAAGGAGAGGCTGCAGGAGACTTGGAAGGGGAGATGAAGCCATTCTTTAAGAATTTATCTAGGTACTTTCGTAAGTGTTGATTTTCATGTACTGACAAGGTGTATACACAACAGCTAGGGAGTATCACACCTGGAGTTAGATCAATTTGGCAGTCATAAGGTCTATGAGGAGGCAAGGTTGCTGCTTCTTTTTCATCGAATACATCTTCATAGGATGAATACTGCCCGGGCAACTTCACTTCTTTCTCCTCTGCAGTGGCTATGTAAGAGTTGTAATTTTTGGCGACTTGAGATGTCTGGAGGCATTTTTTATTACATAGGGCGGAAGAGAACATGACTTTCCGTTCTGCCCAGTTAATCTCAGGATTGTGATGAGTTAACCATGGTAAGCCAAGGATAATTCCATGCTGAGGTGCATGGATCACGTCAAAGATGAGCTTCTCTTCATGTTTGGTTCTTTGATTTCCCCCTTCACAGATCACCGACAAGGGGACAGTCTGAAGAGTTACTGGGCCTCCAGTCAAGAGTTTTCCATCTACTGCTTGTATGATCTCTGGAGTCTTCTTCTCAGTGCATGGGATTCCCCCATGTGCGAACCAATTGGGCATCAACAAAGTTCCCGGTAGCCCCAGAATCTACGAGGGTCTTCTTGAAATAGTTATTTTTCTTTACTTGAACTTTTATGCCCAGCTTGAGATGTCTAGACTGTGAAGGGTACACGGTAACACCCAAGAGCAACCCTTCTTTACATCGTGGGTGATTTAGTTTTCCGTCTCGACTTGTGCATTTGCTGCAAGTTTCTGGACAGGACCTCGTTTGCTTTTTGGTTTGATTGGACAATCTTTGGCGAAATGACCCTTGCGCCCGCAATAAAGACATTGTCGATTTTTTTCTACGTAGGTCCTTTTCGCCTTTGGTCAAAGGTCTCCTGATTGTTCCGATTTCCATAGGTTCTGGAGTTCTCTCTTTCTGGGTTCTTGATTCTCTATGATCATGAACACACCAGGAATATTTCTCAGTCTTTTTGCGTGTTCCCCTTCGTTCTGCTAGACGATGATCCAGTCTCAAAACAAGGTTTATTAGATCTCGACAATCTGTAGGCTGTGGGTCTATCTGAGCAAGAATCTTCTTCAACTCGTCCTTGAGTCCTGGTTGTTGAGGTAGGTTACTGTGACCATGTTGTCGGAACGAACCACCAAGTGGTGACCCATGAGAGCATGACGAAACCGCATACAGGCCCGTAACACAGCCATGAGCTCTCTCCAATTGAAGGAATGCCTCCCCTCCCGAGGAGACCAGCGGGCCTGAAGAGACTTGTCATCCAGGATTGCCCCCCCACACCAAAGAACAGGCATCTGTAGTCAACACCATTAGAGGAGCGGGCTGCAAAGGAACCCCTCTCTCCAAATTGGAGCCCAATGTCCACCAATTCAGATCCTTGTGAACCCTCAAGGAGACAGGTACTTCCTGGTCGTACTGTTGCAACTGAGGATCCCAACACAAGAGCAGATGAATCCACAAAGGACAGAGATGAATCCGAGCCCAAGGAACAGTAAACACTGTTGCTGCCATGAGACCCAACAACCAAAGCCACAGTCGCACCGGGGCAGACTCCAGCGACGGGAACTCCAGAGCCAGAGACTGCAAGATATGTATTCTGGCTTCTGGAAGAAACACTTGGTTGAGATCCGTGCGGAAGCGTGCCCCAATAAATGTCAGATCCTGAGACGGAGGCAGCTGGCATTTGTCCCAGTTCAGGAGAAACCCATGGCTCTGCAGAGTGAAACAAACCAACTGACGGTCCTGCACAAGCTGGGCTGGAGAGGGAGCATGAATCAACCAGTCGTTGATATAAGGGCACAAGTGCATTCCTTGGAGATGCAAGGAGGCCACCAGTGGAGCCACCACGTTCGTGAACACACTTGGGGCAGACAGGAGGCCAAATGGAAGGACCCTAAACTGGTAATGACACCCCTTGAGACAGAACCAGAGAAATTGTTTAGATGAGGGATGCATCAGAACACGGGAGTAAGCATCCTGAAGATCCAGGGTGCAAAGAAAATGACTCTGAAGCACCAATGGAATGATTCTCTGCAACGTCTCCATCTTGAAGGGGACATGGCTGACAAATCTGTTCAGAGCTTTTAAATCCAAAACCAGCCCGAAGCCTCCCATATGTTTTGGAACCAAGAAGATTATGGAATAGAAACCTTGACCCTGCTCTGACTATGAGACTGGCACCCCGCCTTCTTTTGCAGCAAGGAACCAATGCCCAACCGCAGTGCATTCCGCTTGCTGGGGTCTGATGGCCATGGAGTGGGACACCCCCCCGGCGGAAGTGGAACAGTCAGAAATTTGATCCGATAACCATGGCGAACAACGTCCAGAACCCACAAATCTGAGGAGGTGAGAGCCCATACTCGAAGAAAGTGCTGCAAATGGCTCCCGACCTCGAGTTCTAGGACAGTCATATAGTTAGGAACACGACTTAGAGGGAGGTGGGGGAAACTTGTGTTTCGTGTCCCTGCCCCTGCCCTGTGGGTCCCAGCCTTGTGACCTCACAAACTGTCGCCTGGAGGGAGCCTCAACAGGATACTTTTGAGCAAATAAACGGCGATCTCCCAAAGTGGAATGGAAAGAAGTGGAATGTTTCTTCTCCTTAAAAAGTTTAGGTAATTTCTCCTCCAATTCGGACCCAAACAGCACATTGCCTTGGAAAGAAAACCGTAATGCAGAAGCCCTCTGTGCAGCATCCGTCTTCCAATCCCGCAGAACAAGATTCCGGCGAGTGGACACACAAGCCCCCTCGGCTAGAACCGATGCCTGCACCACATCAAAGGAAATATCTAACAGGAATTCAACTTGACGTCCAATAAGGGACATCAGCCCAGAGCAGTCCAAGGACCCATCCAGAGCACTATTCAAGGCCTTGAGATCTGACAGTAAATAATGAGCAACTGAAGTTCCATAAATGCCAGCCCTCAAAGCCAAATGAGTCCCAGTATATGCTTTCTTCAGGGACACATCCACCTTCTTGTTCACAGAATCAGAGCATCCTCAGCCAAGGACATGCGGCCAGCCGAACTGGTGACAAAAGAGTCAATAGGCACCGAATCCGGCAACATCTGGGCCATATCTTGCAAAGGGTACAACTTGGCAATAAAACGGGGAAGAAGAATCGTGTCAGGGTCACCCCACTCCTGCTTAATCACCTCCTGAATACAAGGATGAATAGGCACATCCACAGGTACAGAACTCTGGAACTGGCGCAAAAGAGAGCCAGAAGAAGTGTCTGGAAACTCATTTTCAGGAAAGTCCATGTTCATTTTAACATGCTTCACCAAAGGAGGTAATAACTCCTTTGAAATATATTTGTCCTTCTGCTCCTCTTGAGAAGGACCCTCCAACTCAGAACTGGACGAGGGAGAAGCAGCCACCCCAGCCGTAACCACAACTGGAGGGAAGGCCTGAAACTCCAACAAGGTCTCCTGAATCAATTTGCGTAGATGGGCATCATCCCTTTTTCTACTCCTCCGAACATGCCCATGGGAAGAGGAAGAAGAAGTGGAGGAGGAAGAAACCTCCACATGCCTCCACTTGGATCTGTGTTTACCCATAGTGAGACATCCAGCACAGCCAAATGACAGGAGCCAGCAACTACCACATACCAACAGCAAGGAGTGATTTTAAAAGCCCCCACCCCCAAAAAAGAGGGGGAAACGACAAGCACCGGAGGCTGCACCCCTAGCTGGAGCCCCAGAAAATAATCCACATCAAACAGCCATCAAAAACGAAAAATTCAATAGGCCCTTGAAAAAAGACAAAAAATCATCACAAAACATAAGAAAAATGAAAACAGACACTTACCGGCACACCGCGGTGACAGCCCCAGCGTTACCGACAGGAAGCAGTAACCTGGAAGCTCAGGACGCTCTTCCTCAGCCTGAAGCCACCCCAGCTACAAAGAGCTGAACAGAGGACCCGCCCAGCGTTCCATCGGCTGTAGTCCAGGAGACCGCACTGCATCGAGGCCAAGCCCTCGAGCAGAAGCACAGCGGCAGCAAGCTTCCTCACCGACCAGCCGGAGAGTCATCGCGCCGCTCAAGTCCCCGCAAGAGCAGCACATCCTCGTAATTCTGTCATGGACAGAAAAAAAGAACAGGAGGAATGCTGGGTAAGTATATGGTTATGTACTCCCCGGTGGGGGCGGGGTGGGGATACAGCATTCCTTGTGTTCTTTTTTTCTGTTATGGAGTGATTCCTCTCCATATAGTAATGAAGGGGACGAGGACGGTGGCACCCGGGGGTAATGCACTGCACTGTAGCTGCACTTTTTGTTATAGCATCTCATACCAATGGTGAGGCCCTGAAGCACTTTTAAAGGGGTAGGTAGCACAGGACTCGGTATCCCTGTATTTTGTGTTTGGTTAGAAGGGCACAGGCTTACAGCAAAGCCGATGTTGCAAGTTTTCCAGTGTCATGCATGATGACCAGAGGCTCTTATAGTGCTGCATTGCTCAACTGAGGAGTGAAGAGCAGGGTAAAGCACATTTGCATTTGCTGATACATTCCATCTTTGTGTGGGTGAATGATTCTACTTCATGGAGCGGAGACAGTCACCTGTAGGGGATTAGCCAGATCTCTATACCCTTCCTGAACTCCGGGTTCATCAAGTCTGTCAGGGTGGCTTTTTAGATACACGCATGGACTCCAAAGCCATGTAGTTAGCCTCCATTACGGATTGCAAACACAAGCCCTGCTGGCTGCCCTCACAAGACAGCAGCGCTAACTTCCTTTTTTTCACATATAAGTGCACAGCATGCCACCATAAATTAAGAAACAACTCACAGCCATGCAGTACAAAGTGCGCGATAGCGACCTGCTCCAAACAGCGAAGAAACAACATACGGCCACACAGCATGAAGCGGCCACTCAAAATTAAAGAAAAATAGAACGCGAGACGAAGTTATGTGGCCCCTCGTGCAATTATCCATGTAACAGGTTCAGTCTCCAGGGTGGTAACAAAGCAGCATGAAGGCAGGACAAACGTGAAGCATTTACAAATGAAAGCGTGTGCATTTTGAAAGGCAGGACAAGGAATGAATTAAAGTGATGGGCGTGAGATGGGTGTGGTTGAAGTCCACATACAGATTACAGCATGTCAGAAAAGCAGCGCTCGCGCGCTGCTATGCTCAACCTAAAATGCAAGGAATTTGGTTTTCCCCATTGACTTATGTAGAAGCACAGAAGAATTTACACAGAAGACAGCTAAAATAAAGCCATTTGGGTTTAAAAATCAGTGGTCTTTCGCCTGAATTAAGTTTGTTGGCATGTATTCAGAAGGGACTTCCATACGTTGGAGCGTTTGCATTTGAGTCACTCTGACATTTTTCAGAGATTGTACTTGAGACATCTAAATTTAGCCCTGAGTGTCCGATATTTGAGTTCCACTTCTGGGCATATAAGACTGCCACCCAGGAAGGCTTGAATACTTTCTAACAGAGATATCAAAAGGGAACCTCAATTTGAGGTCGATATTTGCCCTTGCAGGACAGTTTTGCTTGTTTTCACTCTGCAACAGTCACACTCTCCTTTTTTAGTAGAGAACATTCAGAAGAAGCAATTGGATAACTATGTTGAACTGCGCTATTGACACATTCGCTAATGTCCATCTAGAGTGTCCTGAATCCACAGATTTTCTACCCTACCATCAGTCATTTCTACCTCGGTTCCATGTTCTGTTTGTTTTCACACTCCACAACTTCCTGTAATGTTCTACCTCTGATTCATTACCTCCTTGTCCCTCTTCTTCACCACAGTCATCACATGATAAGCGATTGGTCCTGTGGATAGAATCTTTAAAGCAAAAAAGTACGCATACTAGATTCCCCTCCAAGATGGCTGACTTCTTCTTCCTACTATTACCATAAAAAGGAACCCGACTCTATTTTCTGTGTAGATTAGAATATTTAAGCAACGTTTAGGTTAGAGTCATTCTTTTTAGGCGTGCCACTATAACTTTAGGCTGAGGTCTTATTGCCTGTAATCATAGGCCCTGCTTTAGCGGACTTCACTGCAAAGGTAAAGACTGCTTTAGATCTCTTCACAGTCAGTCACTTCTCACATTCAGAATGTGTGGCTGTATGGGCACTTGCTTCTAAGTGCGTGAAAACATTGCCGCCCATATGGGCACATCTCAATCCAAATGATTCAGATGGCAGTCACATCTGCCTTCAGAGACAATTCTCATTCCCCCAAAGAGACCACAAGTAGAAATCCCAGTTCCAGTTGCCTAGGAGTGAGGAGAGGAGATGTGAGAGGGATATTTGTGCAAGGACCAGAACTGAAGGAGATCCTACAGCACATTAGAGAAAATATGACTTTCCCACAAACTTGCACATTGAAGAAAAATGAGGACTGCTTTTTTCAATATCAAAAGAAGGAACTCAATACACTTCCTTTGCATGCACCACGTTAATAAAGTGATCAAAATGAAATGGAGGGAAATAGATAACATGCTCTCCCAAGATTTCTCTTAAAGAGATATTCTAGCCAGCATTTTTCTGATAAGTTCCTATCCACAGTAAACTTGGACACTTTGATGGCAGGCCTGGCACTGCAAGGCACAATGATTTCCGAAGAAGCCCTCCCAGCAGCTCCAGTGGACAAAATAGTCGATCTGACAATCAAGCAAACATATGCAGCATCTAACTTTGCAATTAGGGCAGCAACTTATTCATCTTACACAATCCACTCACTCATAAAGGACTTCCAAGACGTAACGTTTTAATGGACCAGTGGGATGATTTAATTCCAAAATTGGCTTTAATGGAGCAGTAAGTGCAATTTTTGTCAGACATTTCTCGTGGTTCTTCAAGTGACTTCTAAGATGCGATCTTCCACAGTGGCAAGGCTTCAGATCTGGTTGAGGTCCTGGAAGGCAGATCCGTCCCAAAAAGTACTCCTGGTGAAGATTATTTTTTCAGGTGCGAAGGTGTTTGGAAACAAACTGTAAGACATGATTAAAAGATCTGCAGAGGGCAGTAAACTGATGGCGCCTGCTAGGCCTTCAGGTCGCAGATGTTTTGGTAGCAAAGCTTTTAGCCCAGCTTTCCAAGGTAAATCAAATTAGCACTTTTGGTGAAGGGGTTGTGGCCGAGGAGTCCCTTCCTCAGATAAATACTGGTCTGACCAAAGTGGGAATCCAGCGCAACCCCATCAAAATCCTGACTATTTGGACAGGAACATGCTGCAAATGGGAGGTTATATCTCTCATTTTGCAGAGGTATTAAATAAATCTATGAGTCCTCCATCTCCCTTCTGCCAGTTTCTTTCTGCGTAGCACTGCTCTGGCCTTTCTGCTAAACAGACAAGCTCTACAGGAGGGGGTCCAAAAACTGCTCTTGAAGAAAGTGATTTTTCCTGTAACTGCCAACCGATGAGTGGAATGAGATAATTCTATTATATTTTTGTAAAAAAGTAATCAGGGGAGTACAGGCCAGTTCTGAATCTCAAGAATGTAAATTCTTATGTCTCACATGTAAAATTCAAAATGATGACTCTGCAAGACATTATGCCATTCCACAATGCAGGAGATTTCCTATTATCACTGGATCAGTTAAATGGATATCTCAATGTGCTTATCTATTCCAGGTCACTAAGGTTTTTCTACCCTTCTGTATAAGAAACAGAACATTACAAATTTTAGGTTCTCCTTTTTGGTCTTTCCACTTCACCTAGTGTATTCACGAAGGTGCATGCGCCTTTGGTGAGACTCATTAAAAGGAATTCAAACATTTCCTTATTTACATGACTCACTCATATTGTGCCCTAAGGCTCTTCTTCTAGTTCAAGAGGTGTGCAATGTGGTTGAAGATCACAGATTTTAACTAAACCATAAAACGTATTGCCTCATGCAGGAGTTGTACTCCACTGAGGCACATTTCAGAATAGACGTAGACCAAGTGTTCCTAACCTTGGAAAGAAGACAGAAGCTCAACTCCGCAAAGCATGCTCAGGGGGATCCACAACTACTTAGAAATGTAAATACTATTAACAGATAAAATACTTGTATATAAATAACAAGCAAAATGTACAATTCAAAATCGTAAAACATTCTGTAAATCTGAAGGAATTTGAAATTGGAGGCTGAAAATTGATTTAGTATCCTCAGATGAATTTGTGGAAGCTGTGTAAGTACATCAAACAGAATATATTATGGGACGATGAGTGGCCTCAATTGAATTTTAAAAAGTTTCAACTTTCCTGTTGAAATTACAATTTTTTTATATTTGTTTTCAAATTCAATAAAATGTTTCATAATTTGTGTATTTGTTTGATGAATGCTTGTTTCTGTTTTTTTTTTTTTTTTTTGCAGTTTCAGTCATTGAAAAGGACTGGGCAGGGGTTTCTGGCCTCCAGTAATTACTCAATGGGGCCCCCATATTCTAATAATGATTCAGTGGGGGTCCCTTGGTTCCAATAATGATTAAGTGGGGTCCACAGAAGTGAAAAGGTTAAGAACCATTGTTCTGGCCATCCATCCACTTTAACTGGCTATTCTCGCTATAGGAAAGCATTTGAGATATGGGCCCTCATTATGACTTTGGTGGTCTTTACCGAAGACCGCCATGGTGATGGCCACCAAAAGTCGGTCATGGAGGCGGCAGTCCGCCCGCCATATCATGAGTCACAAATCCAAACTGCCAGAAAGCAGCCATAAGTACAACTCCGCCAGAGCCAACGAATGTGAAAGAGAGTAGGTCCAACCACCCTCACCGCCATGCCTACAACAAACCATCCTCCAAATTATGACCCACGAATCACCACAGCGGTCACTCAACGGCAGTAACCCATTGGCGGTGCGGACTGCCACTGTCTATTTTGCCACTCCACAACAACAGAAGCCAACATTAGCCAGATTGAAAAAAAAACACACCTGATACACATACACACACCGTACACACCACACCCACCAACAGCACTATAAAACACAACCTACAATTCTTTGCAAAATCCAAAATTCTGCTACACGTTGCCGGCCCAAAAATCTCCAGAACTGCACACTCAAACCACAGCCACCTATACACCCTTCACATATCACACACCACACATCATACCTCTATACCAAACACACACAACCACACTGCTCTCAATCACTACTTCACAGCATCCCACATACTCACACAACCTGCACCCCCATCAAACATTCCACCCTCTGCACAACACACCCACAACTCTGCACTACACAATCGGCATGTCCCCACAAAAGAACCCTCGTTTCACTGATGAGGAGTTGTGGTTCATGGTAGACGAAATCGCCAGGGTAGAGCCACAGCTGTTTGGTGCAAAGGTCCAGCAGATATCCATTGCCAGGAAGATGGAGCTATGGTGGAGAATCATGGACAAGGTGAACTCTGTGGGAATCTGTCAGGATACTTCAATTCGATTTCCTCAGAAGCAGAAGATAACTCCTCAGTCCCGACCCGAGCTACTCACAACGAATATTAATCCTTCGCGCTGAGTACCCCGGAGGGGGAAAGGGGAATGGGATGGTAGAGAGACTGCCACAGAGATGATGAACGCCAGTACTCAGTCTGCCTCTTCAAATCTAAGATTGGATACAGCACCTGCAAGAGTCACAGTCGCAATTACTAGGGACATACAACATCAGTTTTTCACTTTCTACTCTCAACACTTAATTCTCTTTAATTCTATTATTTCTTCACTCACCCTGAGTTCTCTGTAGCCTTGCTTCTCTCTATAAATGATAGCTCTTCTTAAAAAAATGCTTATTACTGATTCTGGAAGAACTTCTCAACCTTTGTTAGAGATTGGTTTTATGTTGCTATATATATATATATATATATATATATATAGTTGGTGATAATGCGTTCTTCAAATCAGCTGATGTTATTTAATTTCTCCTGTCTTATTGTGACTTCTGTCAATACTTGTATTTGTAAATGCTTGTTTATTAAAGTTCGTTTCTCCTTTCTTACTTCGACATTTGTTGATAACTTGTATTTGTAAATGCTTGTTTATTACAGTTAGTTTCTCCTTCCTTACTTCGACATCTGTCGATAACTTGTAGTTGTAAATGCTTGTTTATTTAAGTTCGTTTCTCTTTTAAACTCTATTTTGGTTTATTACCATTGAATTTGTAAATGCTTATTTGTTAACAGTTCGTTTCTCCTTTAAACTTGGCCTTTGTTTATAACCTTGACATTTGTAGATACTTGCTCTTTTAAAGTTCGTTTTTTCTTTGACTTTAATATCTTAAACAAGAACCTTGTAAACATAAGGTTAATTCATACATTAACTCTGTAGCCTTGCCGACTTCCACGGGAACGGTCTACTATCAAACTCTTCGAATAAACCTTGACAATATTTATCAGTTTTCTGTAATATAATCTTCAAATGTAATTTTACCTCACAGGAGTTTCTGTTCTGAAGCGCGCTCTCTCTCCACACAGCTGATTCCTGTCAGACCTCAGTTGAAGTGCAAGACTTCCAGCTGGAGAGCTCGTAACCTAGCAACCAACCGATTGCAAGACTAGAACTGTAACTAACCTTCAGGACTCACAGCGGCCATCTTGGATCTTCTCTTCTTGATTCTTCCTTTGAAATAAGTGCAAGATTACTCTGCAAACCTTCTTCCAGTTTGGGCTTTGCTGTCTCCACTGAGGATATCTCTTTGCTTTTCTCATGCACTTCTTTGATTTGACTTGGCAAGTTTGTGTGGTCATGACAGTACTCCCCCTCAAGGAACAGTTCTCCAATTTAGGTTTGCTTGGGTAGGTTCTATGAAAGTTTCTCACTAATCTTGAAGCATGTACATACTCGTGCGGCTCCCAGGATCGTTCCTCTGGACCATAACCTTTCCAATCAATTAGATAATAAAGCTGGCCATTACGGATTTTGGAATCTAAGATTTGATTGACCTCATACTCTTCTGCAGAGCTAATCTGGATAGGAATTGGAGGGGAGTTCTTTAACAAGGAGACATGGAAAACAGGATGTATCTTTAGATGAGCTGGCAACTGCAATTTAACTGCCACTGGATTGATCATCTTGTCAACTTTGAATGGGCCTATAAATCGTGGCTGAAATTTGCGATTTCCTTTGAGACGTAAATGACGAGTGGATAACCAAACTTTGTCTCCTTTCGAATAAATGGGTCTCTCTCTTCTTTTTCTATCAGCCTGAGTCTTATATGAGTCTTTTGCTTGAATGATGTTTTTTCTAGCCCTAACTAACGTGGCCTGCAAATCCCTCACCATCTCTTCTACTGCAGGCACTGAATCATCTTCTTTACCCAACATTACTTTAGGATGTCTACCATGGTTCAGATAAAAGGGGGTGAACCCTGTGGTGGAATGAACAGCATTATTGTAAGCAAATTCAGCTGCCCACATCAACTCGGGCCATTCCTTCTCTTTATCGAATAAATTGAGTCTTAAATACTGTTCTAACTCTTGATTCACTCTCTCTGTTTTCCCATCGGTTTCAGGATGGTAACTGGTAGAGTAACGAGAATCAATTCCTAATCTTTTACTAAAGGCCTTCCAAAAGCGAGAAACAAATTGGGACCCCCTGTCTGAAACTAGAATTTTTGGGATACCATGGGCGCGTACTATGTGTTGTGTAAACAACTGTGCAACCTGTGGGGCTCGAGGGGTTTCTTTCAAAGGAATGAAATGCGCCATTTTAGTGAAAGTGTCTACAAAAACTAGGATAGTGTTAAAACCTTGGCTACAAGGGAGGTCCACTATAAGATCCATAGTAACAGTATGCCAGGCATGGGGTGCAGTGGGCAAAGGTCTTAACAGACCTTGTGAAGCTGTTCTATTTGATTTCCCTCTTTGACATTTGTCACAAGTTGACACATAGGGGGTTATTCTAACTTTGGAGGGGTGTTAATCCGTCCCAAAAGTGACGGTAAAGTGACTGATATACCACCAGCCGTATTACGAGTTCCATAGGATATAATGGACTCGTAATACGGCTGGTGGTAAATCCGTCACTTTTCCGTCACTTTTGGGACGGATTAACACCTCCTCCAAAGTTAGAATAACCCCCATATTGTCTTATCTGAGATTTCATTTTTGGCCACCAAAATTCTCGTTGTATTAGATTTTGAGTCTTTTGAATTCCTTTGTGTCCAGTCAATTGATCGTCATGATAAGCCTGAAGAATTTTTTCTTGCAGCTCCACAGTCGGAACATACAGTGCACCTTTAAAGTATGGCAAACCTTTTTTGATTTCTCTTCCTTGGACTTCTTTGGACAACTTCAGCATTCCTTCGAATGTTACGTTTTCTTGAATTTCTTTGGTTAAATTTTTATACAATATGGCAGATATTAACTTCTCTTGTGGAATAATCAATTCTTTTTCTGGAGGCTCTTTAACTGCACCGGTATCAATTCAAGATAGAGCATCTGCCTTCCCATTTACTTTTCCTGGTCTGAAAGTGATAACAAAATCAAAGTCTGCAAAATATAGGGACCAACGCAGTTGTCTAGCTGTTAGAGTTCGAGCTGATTTTAAAAACTGTACATTTCGGTGGTCCGTGTAAACGGTCACTTTATGCTTAGCTCCCAAAATGTAATGCCTCCACTCACGAAAAGTTTCTTTGACTGCCAATAGCTCCTTATCCGCAATTGAATAATTTATCTCTGGTGGTGTTAATTTTCAAGAGGAATAGGCCACTGGATGTAATTGACCTGTATCTTTATGACGCTGGGAAAGGATACCTCCTATGGCAACATCTGAAGCATCTGCCTCCACATAATATGGCTCATCTGGATTGGGGTGGAGCAAGATTAGAGCTGAGACGAAGGAATCCTTCAAAAAATTAAAAGCATTTTCAGCTTCTTTTGTCCACTCAAACTTCACTCCTTTCTTCAACAATCGAGTAATGGGTGTAACTGTTTGAGAAAAATTGGATATGAATCTTCGATAAAAATTAGCAAACCCCAAGAAACTCTGGATCTCTTTGACATTGCAAGGAGAAGGCCAATGTTGCACTGTCTTTATCTTGGCAGGATCCATACTAACTCCTTCTGGTGACAAAATTAATCCTAAGAACTCAACTCGTTCCACATGAAATGCACACTTCTCCAATTTTACATAGAGATGGTTTTCTTGCAACCTTGTGAGGATTGATCGAACATGGGAAATGTGCTCCTGTAGATTGTCGGAAAAGATTAAAATGTCATCTATATAAACCACGGCAATCCGGTCGAGGAATTCTCGTAATATATCATTAACGAAATGCTGGAAGGCAGCGGGAGCATTGCATAACCCATAAGGCATCACTTGATATTCAAATAATCCGTATCGAGTCCGAAAAGCGGTTTTCCATTCATCCCCTGAAGCCACTTGAATCAAATGATATGCTCCTCGCAGGTCCAATTTGGTGTAGATTCTAGCATTCTTTACTTGATCTAATAAAACTGACACTAAAGGCAGTGGGTATCGATTCTTGATGGTAACCTGATTGAGGGCTCGATAATCAATGCAAGTTCGAAGACTCCCATCCTTCTTTGGTATGAAAAATAGTGGGGATGACACTGGAGATTCAGAAGGACGAATAAAACCATTAGCAAGATATTGATCCAAATACTCCTTTAAATGTTGATTCTCTGCTTCGGTCAATGCGTATATTCTGCTACATGGCAATATCGCACCTGGCTCCAGTTCAATTTTGCAGTCGTAGGGTCAATGTGGTGGCAATTTCTCAGCCTCCTTTTCATCAAAAACGGCGACTAAATCCTCATATTCTTTTGGGATTTCTGCTGTCTTTAGTGCACAGATCATTGAAGAGCGTGATGATAAACAGGCCGCTTGGGACTTGGTGGACACTTCCACTCCATCATGAAAGCAATTCTCTTTGCAGTAAGAGGAATTCATCTTGATCGTTCTTTTGCTCCAATCAATTTGTGGATTATGTTCTGTAAGCCAGGACAGACCCAAAATGAGTTGAAATTGTGGAGCATCTATCAAATTAAAGATTATCTGCTCCTGATGTCCACCAAAACCTTGCATCTGAATTGGTTCGGTCTCATGGGAAATGGGTCCTGAAGAAAGATTGGTTCCATCCACAGCTCTTACTACTTCCAAAGTAGATTTCTTGATAAATCGAATACCCATTTTACGAGCGTATTTGATATCACAGAAGTTGCCCATAGCTCCAGAGTCTATCATAACTGAGATCCCTTGAATTTCCTTCTCAAGGGTCTTAACTGATACTGTTAGTACCAAATGTGGCGCTGTGGTTTGTAAGGTATTCGCCACTCGTTGATCTAAAGGAGTTGTCTTGGGTTCTGCTTTCATCAGGGCAACTCCCTCTACTGATGAAGCTGGCCTTTTCCCGACTGAAGAGCTTTGGGTTTCTTGGGACAGTTTTTAACAAAATGCCCAGATGCACCGCAATATAAACATAGTTGATTCACTCTTCTTTTCTCTTTTTCTTCCTTAGATAAAGGACCTCGGATGGAACCAATTTGCATTGGTTCTTCTATCGTTATCCCTTCTCCGGCTCTCGTATGATCATTTCTTACACGATCAATTCTCAGGGGAAATGGTTGATACTCTCTTCTCTTTTCTGCTCTTCGTTCAGTTAACTGGTGGTCAATCTGTAACACAAGATCAATTAACTCCGAAATTTCGGTGGGTCTATTTGGAACTTGTGCTAAGGCATCTTTCAATTCATCTCTCAGTCCACGATAAAATATGGCGGCTCTTTTTGACTCCGGCCAGGCAGTCTCTACAATGAGTTTATTGAAATGAGCCAGATAGGCTACTAGATCTTTATTACCTTGCCTGATTTCCAGTAGTTCATTGTCAGTGGCTTGAGCTGCAGTTCCCTGATCAAATATTCTTAAGAACTCTTCCTTGAAATTTTGGAAATTATATAAAACAGGATCATTTCTGGAAATTATTGGCATGGACCATGCGGCCGCATCTCCTGTCAGATAAGACAATATAAATGCCACTTTGGACTGGTCTTCGGAAAAAATGACTGGTCTACATAAAAAATGCAATGAGCATTGGGTCAGAAAAATCTGCGCCTTATTTGGATCCCCACCGAAGCTCTCGGGTTGAGCCAAAGGAATAATAGGGGAAACCGCATGAATTACTTGAGTGGATATACCTGCAGACTGTGAAGGGCTAGGGATTTGTGAAAACACAGATTCATTTGATTTAGCGGTGTTCCCTAACTCATTTATTCGCTGTTTTATTTGGACTGTTTCTTCTATGGTGTTATTTAATTGTTTCTGTAACCCTTCCAAAACGGTGGCTAATGCTTTTATATCAATTCCTTCTGCCATTCTGCTCAGGAGGAAATCAGTTTTTTCCCTAAAATTAGGGTGATGGCACTTCAGTCTGTCAGGATACTTCAATTCGATTTCCTCAGAAGCAGAAGATAACTCCTCAGTCCCGACCCAAGCTACTCACAACGAATATTAATCCTTCGTGCTGAGTACCCCGGAGGGGGAAAGGGGAATGGGATGGTAGAGAGACTGCCACAGAGATGATGAACGCCAGTACTCAGTCTGCCTCTTCACATCTAAGATTGGATACAGCACCTGCAAGAGTCACAGTCGCAATTACTAGGGACATACAACATCAGTTTTTCACTTTCTACTCTCAACACTTAATTCTCTTTAATTCTATTATTTCTTCACTCACCCTGAGTTCTCTGTAGCCTTGCTTCTCTCTATAAATGATAGCTCTTCTTAAAAAAATGCTTATTACTGATTCTGGAAGAACTTCTCAACCTTTGTTAGAGATTGGTTTTATGTTGCTATATATATATATACATATATATATATAGCTGGTGATAATGCGTTCTTCAAATCAGCTGATGTTATTTAATTTCTCCTGTCTTATTGTGACTTCTGTCAATACTTGTATTTGTAAATGCTTGTTTATTAAAGTTCGTTTCTCCTTTCTTACTTCGACATTTGTTGATAACTTGTATTTGTAAATGCTTGTTTATTACAGTTAGTTTCTCCTTCCTTACTTCGACATCTGTCGATAACTTGTAGTTGTAAATGCTTGTTTATTTAAGTTCGTTTCTCTTTTAAACTCTATTTTGGTTTATTACCATTGAATTTGTAAATGCTTATTTGTTAACAGTTCGTTTCTCCTTTAAACTTGGCCTTTGTTTATAACCTTGACATTTGTAGATACTTGCTCTTTTAAAGTTTGTTTTTCTTTGACTTTAATATCTTAAACAAGAACCTTGTAAACATAAGGTTAATTCATACATTAACTCTGTAGCCTTGCCGACTTCCACGGGAACGGTCTACTATCAAACTCTTCGAATAAACCTTGACAATATTTATCAGTTTTCTGTAATATAATCTTCAAATGTAATTTTACCTCACAGGAGTTTCTGTTCTGAAGCGCGCTCTCTCTCCACACAGCTGATTCCTGTCAGACCTCAGTTGAAGTGCAAGGCTTCCAGCTGGAGAGCTCGTAACCTAGCAACCAACCGATTGCAAGACTAGAACTGTAACTAACCTTCAGGACTCACAGCGGCCATCTTGGATCTTTTCTTCTTGATTCTTCCTTTGAAATAAGCGCAAGATTACTCTGCAAACCTTCTTCCAGTTTGGGCTTTGCTGTCTCCACTGAGGATATCTCTTTGCTTTTCTCATGCACTTCTTTGATTTGACTTGGCAAGTTTGTGTGGTCATGACAGAATCTATCCAAGGACAAGGGATGACATAAGAAAGAGGTGGAACGACCTACAGGGGAGGTGCGTGCAATGGCATCCAGGCACCACGTTGTCTTCATGAAGACTGGTGGTGGATGTAGGAGGCTGGCCTGGCTTATAGTGGGTACTTTGTGGTACTTACACCTTGTGCCATGTCCAGTTATCCCTTATTAGTAGAATAGAGGTGTTTCCAGCAGCTTAGGCTGTTAGAGGTAGCTATGGCAAAGCAAATTAGGCTGAACTAGGAGACATGCAAAGCTCCTACTATACCACTTATATCATATAGCACAATATCATAAGAAAACACAATACTCAGAGTTACTAAAAATAAAGGTACTTTATTTTAGTGACAATATGCCAAAAGTATCTCAGAGGATACCCTCACTTAGGAGGTAAGTAATATACACAAATTATATGTACACAAACCCAAAACAGGTACGTAACAGTAAGAAAAGTAGTGCAAACAATGTAGAATCACAATAGAATGCAATAGGTAGACATAGGCCTAGGGGCAACACAAACCATATACTCCAAAAGTGGAATGCGAATCACGAATGGAACCCGGGCCTATCAGAGGTTGTAGAGGGTCGCTGGGACTGTGAGAAAACAGTAAGGGTGTCCAAAATACCCCACCCCAAGACCCTGAAAAGTAGGAGTAAAGTTACCCTACTACCCCAGAAAGATAGTATAGTCGAGTTAGGGGATTCTGCAACAACCACAACCACCAACAAAACACTGAAGACGGATTCCTAGACCTGAGGACCTGTAAAGGAAGGGGACCAAGTCCAAGAGTCGCGCAAGTATCCAGGGGGGCAGGAGCCCACTAAACCCCGGATGAAGGTGCAAAAGGGCTGCCTCTGGGTGGAAGAAGCCGAAGATTCTGCAACAACGGAAGGTGCCAGGAACTTCTCCTTTGGTCAGAAGATGTCCCACAGCGTGCTGGAGGATGCCAAAGTGTTTCCACGCAGAAATACTGCAAACAAGCCTTGCTAGCTGCAGGAGTCGCGGTTGAGGATTTTGGGTGCTGCTGGGGACCAGGAAGGATCAGGATGTCGCCCCTTGGAGGAGGAGACAGAAGGGGCGCTCAGCAACTCAGAGAGCCCCCACAGAAACAGGCAGCACCCGCAGAAGTACCAGAACAGGCAATTAGAAGATCTGAGGACAGTGGTCGACTCAGAGTCACAAAGGAGGGTCCCACGATGTCGGAGTCCAACTCAGCAAGTTGGGCAATGCAGGACGGAGTGCTGGGGACCCAGGCTAGGCTGTGCACAAAGGAAGTCCTGGAAAGGTGCACAGAAGCCGGAGCAGCTGCAAATCACGCAGTACACAGGTTTGCTGTCTGGCGTGGGGAGGCAAGGACTTACCGCCCCCAAATTTGGACAGAAGGGCCACTGGACTGTGGGAGACACTTGGACCCAGCTCCTGTGTTCCAGGGACCACGCTCGTCAGGATGAGAGGGGACCCAGAGGACCGGTGATGCAGAAGTTTGGTGCCTGCTTTGGAAGGGGGAAGATTTCGTCGACCCACGGGAGATTTCTTCTTGGCTTCCAGTGCAGGGTGAAGACAGACAGCCCTCAGAGCATGCACCACCAGGAAACAGTCGAGAAAGCCGTCAGGATGAGGCGCTACAATGTTGCTGGTAGTCGTCTTGCTACTTTGTTGCGGTTTTGCAGGCGTCCTGGAGCAGTCAGCGGTCGATCCTTGGCAGAAG
Organism: Pleurodeles waltl; assembly: GCF_031143425.1. NCBI lineage: Eukaryota > Metazoa > Chordata > Amphibia > Caudata > Salamandridae > Pleurodeles > Pleurodeles waltl. The sequence continues at coordinate 1,285,824 of NC_090441.1, read as the reverse complement.
TCGAAGGGGGAAGTGCAGAGGAACTCTGGTGAGCTCTTGCATTCGTTATCTGAGGAATAGCCCAGAGGAGAGATCCTAAATAGCCAAAAAAGGAGATTTGGCTACTAAGAAAGGAGGCTTGGCTACTGAAAGAGGTAAGCACCTATCAGGAGGGGTCTCTGAAGTCACCTGCTGGCACTGGCCACTCAGAGCTGTCCATTGTGCCCCAACACCTCTGAATCCAAGATGGCAGAGGTCTGGGACACACTGGAGGAGCTCTGGGCACTTCCTCTGGGAGGTGCAGGTCAGGGGAGTGGTCACTCCCCTTTCCTTTGTCCAGTTTTGCGCCAGAGCAGGGCTGGGGGATCCCTGAACTGGTGTAGACTGGCTTATGCAGATATGGGCACCATCTGTGCCCTTCAAAGCATTTCCAGAGGTTGGGGGAGGCTACTCCTCCCCAGCCCTTCACACCTATTTCCAAAGGGAGAGGGTGTAACACCCTCTCTCAGAGGAAATCCTTTGTTCTGCCTTCCTGGGACTGGGCTGCCCAGGCCCCAGGGGGGCAGAAACCTGTCTGAGGATTGGCACCAGCAGCAGCTGCAGTGGAGACCCCGGAAAGGCAGTTTGGCAGTACCCGGGTTCTGTGCTAGAGACCCGGGGATGCATGGAATTGTCACCCCAATACCAGAATGGTATTGGGGTGACAATTCCATGATCCTAGACATGTTACATGGCCATGTTCGGAGTTACCATTGTGACGCTACATATAGGTAGTGACCTATATGTAGTGCACGCCTGTAATGGTGTCCCCGCACTCACAAAGTCCGGGGAATTTGCCCTGAACAATGTGGGGGCACCTTGGCTAGTGCCAGGGTGCCCACACACTAAGTAACTTGGCACCTAACCTTCACCAAGTGAGGGTTAGACATATAGGTGACTTATAAGTTACTTATGTGCAGTGAAAATGGCTGTGAAATAATGTGGACGTTATTTCACTCAGGCTTCAGTGGCAGTCCTGTGTAAGAATTGTCTGAGCTCCCTATGGGTGGCAAAATAAATGCTGCAGCCCATAGGGATCTCCTGGAACCCCAATACCCTGGGTACCTAGGTACCATATACAAGGGAATTATAAGGGTGTTCGAGTGCTCCAATGAGAACTGGTACAATTAGTCACTAGCCTGCAGTGACAATTTTAAAGCTAAGAGAGAGCATAAACACTGAGGTTCTGGTTAGCAGAGCCTCAGTGATACAGTTAGGCACCACACAGGGAACACATACAGGGCATACATTATGAGCACTGGGGTCCTGCCTGGCAGGATCCCAGTGACATATAGGCAAAAACAAACATACATACAGTGAAATTGGGGGTAACATGCCAGGCAAGATGCTACTTTCCTACAGTGGACCTCTACCTCCTCCCCCACAGTTGACAACATGGGAGGAGATGGTCTTAGCTATCCTGCATCCCGAGGGCCTCACTGGAATCACTGGAGGACTGGACACTGGTAGGTCACCATTACTTCTCTACCACCACCAACACCTGCATGGCATGTCTCCCCATCGCCCTATCTTCCTTCAACCCACCCCATCCCAAACTTAGAACCACCCCCATAACCACTATCAACATTTTTCCCCTGCATGCCCAACGCACTTAAAGCACACTTCTCTAAGGCCATCATTCACACACATGAGTAATGCATGGTCAGCATGAGCACTACCAATCCCACAATGCATCACCATACACAAACCAAAGGTGGAAAAACAACACTCATCCCATAGGGAAACCCATAAATGTTGAACATGCATCTGAAAATGAAATTAACAACTATCATACATGTCCACAAGTACCCCAGCCAATGTCAGCTGGCAGCATGTGCCACATCAACCCAGTCCTCCACCCGAAGAAGGCCCCAGTGATGACAGCTACTATGGATATCCAGATCTGGAAGATCTCCCTGGCCCATCCGGTACCACTGCTCAGTCAGACACCACAGGCAACACCCAGTCCACCCCAGAGCACCCCACATCGGACTCCAAGACAACAGCAGCCACCCTACATCCCCAAACCTCTGCCCCCAGGACACGTCAATCAACATTGTGCCCACCTGTACAGGGACCCGAGTCAACACCTCACAGTCAAGACGAAGAAGGTCCTGTGTCAGTGGGAATGGGCACACAGTACAGGGGGCCAGGGCCAGTGGGAGGATATCTGTGCACCAAGGGGTGGGCCAACCCAGGGAACTGACTGCCCAGGAGGCACTGTCACATGTCCTGGGAGCATACCAGAAATCCCAGGACAGGATGGCCAGGTACTTACTATTTTGCAGGAGAACCAGAGGCTGCAGGGGGAACACTACCAGGAGGTCATGCAGCAATACGCCGGCACCACACTCAAACTCAAACGCAAACTCCAAAGAATCCAGAACACAGCTGCGCGCCTCGTCCTTGGCCTCCCCCGCCACGAATGAATCTCACCACACGTAAAATCCCTACACTGGCTCCCCTTAGACAAGAGAATCACATTCAAGATCCTCATCCACGCACACAAATCCCTCCACAACACCGACCCAACCTACCTCAATGAAAGAGTAAACTTCCACACTCCCACACGCAACCTCTGATCAGCCGACCTCGCCCTAGCCACAGTCCCCTGCATCCAGCACACCACCACAGGAGGCAGGTCTTTCTCCTACCTCGCCCCCAAAACCTGGAACTCCCTCCCCACCGACCTTCGCAAAACCAAAGACCTACTGGTCTTCAGAAAGAACCTCAAAACTTGGCTGTTCGACCAGTGACCCTCCCTGGCCCATCCCCCTCAAGTTTCCCCCCCTCAGCGCCTTGAGACCCTCATGGGTGAGTAGCGCGCTCTACAAATTTCTTTGATTGATTGAACTACAGGCCCACAATGCCACCATGGCCTCCACTGCAGGGGTGCTCAGTGAAACTGCCACCATCATGCGTGAGTCCACAACACACAAGCGGGCCCCTTCCACTAGCCAATGTACTGACCAGCCCTCCACATCTGGTGCAGCTAGTGGACTGGAAGACCTGCCACAGGACCTACAGACCACTAGCACCCCTCCCTCTGTAGCAGAAGAACCACCCTGTAAACGTTCCCTGCAAACCAGACATCCTCCAGAGACTGTAGCCAAGACCAAAACCACTGCCAGGAAGTGAACCTCACCAACATGTCTCCTTTTTGTGCCAATGAAACACCTTATACACTTTGGACTGCCACTGCTCCTTTGTCCCATGGTCCCATGTATACTGGGCCTGTGCTACAAAAACTAACTAGGCCAATACACTGAAGATTTCGTTCACCATCACCCCACTCTATTGCACTATCCTTTCCTTTTTGTAATTTCAATGAACACACTTAAACACAACTGAAAGATTAGTGCTTTTATGTTATCAATATGAAATGTCTTGACCTTTATCATCCTGTGCAGATGTAATGTAAAGTGTGAATCCAAGTGTGAATCCAAGAACTACCGGCTGATCTCCCTCCTCCCCTTCCCAGCCAAAGTCATCGAAAAAATCGTAAACAGCCAACTATCCCGGTTCCTGGAAGACAGCAAGGTACTCGACACCTCCCAATCCGGATTCCGCAGAAACCACAGCACCGAAACTGCACTCATTGCTGCCACAGACGACATTAGGACCATGCTCGACGAAGGAGAAACAGCACCACTCATCCTCCTGGACCTCTCCGCAGCTTTCGACACGGTATGTCATCACACTCTCCGCACACGCCTCCACAGCGCTGGAATCCGCGACAAGGCACTCGACTGGATCTCGTCATTTCTCTCAGGCAGAACCCAGAGAGTCCGCCTCCCACTGTTCCTATCAGAAGCCTCCAGAATCATCTGTTACGTTCCCCAAGGATCTTCGCTCAGCCCCACGCTCTTCAACGTTTACATTGCCCCCCTCGCCAAAATCGCACAAACCCACCACATCAACATAGTTTCCTACACAGACGACACTCAGCTCATCCTCTCCTTCACAAAAGACCCTACAACTGCAAAGAACAACCTCCACAACTGACTTCACACCATCACCAGCTGGATGGAATCAAGCCACCTCAAGTTAAACACAGACAAGACAGAAATCCTCATCCTTGGCACCTACCCCTCAATTTGGAATGACTCCTGGTGGCCCACCTCCCTAGGAACCGCGCCCTCACCCACCACCCACGCATGCAACATAGGCTTCATCTTGGACTACACACTCAGTATGGCTCAGCAGGTCAATGCCATCTCCTCTTCCTGCTACAACACTCTCCGCATGCTCCGCAAAATCTTCAAGTGGATTCCTGTCGAAACCAGGAAAACTGTCACCCACGCCTTGGTCAGCAGCCAATTGGACTACGGAAACACCCTATATGCAGGAATAACAACCAAACTCCTAACAAAGCTGTAAAGAATCCAGAACGCATCCGCCCGCCTCATTCTGGACATCCCACACCGCGACCACATTTCCCTCCACCTCAGAGACCTTCACTAGCTACCAGTATCAAAGAGGATCACCTTCAAACTCCTCATCCACGCACACAAGGCCCTCCACGACACAGGCCCAGCCTACCTCTACGACAGACTCACCTTCCACACCCCCACCCGCAATCTTCGCTCTGCCAGCCTCGCCCTCGCCTCCATCCCCCGCATCCGCCGCACCACCGCCGGAGGAAGAGCCTTCTCTCACCTAGCCGCCAAGACCTGGATCTCCCTACCGCTCCACCTTCGGCAGACCCAAGACCTCTTGACATTCAGGAAACGCCTCAAGACATGGCTCTACGACCAGTAGCTCCCCCCACAGCACCTTGACACCCTAACGGGCGATTAGTGCACTCTATAAATCCTTGATTGATTGATTGATTGAATCCATCCAATGTACAGTCAGCTTGGGGTACACATTACCAGTGTAAATGCTTGCCACAAGTCACCATCCACCAAACTGTGTGAAAGGAGTTTGTAGGCATTCCATGAGTTCACAGTAGTGACCACACCAACATCTTACCATCAGTGACATTCAAATGAAAAGTAAAGGGAAGTAAAGCAACATGAGCCCCTGTAACATGACAGCCTACATTCACCTGGTCACATCAACTCAACGTTTTTCACTGCAATTAACTCCAAACACCAGTAATGACGAGAAACAATTTATGTAAGGGCCTCAGACAAGATACCATGGACTTAGCTATCCCATGTTGTCAGTGTGCCAATCCCTCCTCTGGAACACCTAGTCCAGGCCAAACTGTCAGGGACAAAGAAGTCACAGGGCGGTTGTGTAAGCACATTGAAACTGACACTACATTCCTAGCAACAAATGCTAAGTACTGTATGGAATGAGGACACAGTTTGACGTGGGCATGTATTTGAAACTGCAAAACAGCTGATACATTACATGGGCGAAATAAGCTTTTTCCCAATCATCGTACCACTGGCACAACTGAGCCAAGATGGAACAATGTCAGGTTTCAGAATGCACGCATTTGTGCTTGGTACATCATAGCTGCCACACAGCTCCTCATTGAAATGGTGGTGTGAACAAAACGACAGTCTTACCTGAGTGTCATTGGAAGTACTGGTATGTCAGATGTGTCCCATTGTCCACACCCTCCTCCTCCCCATCTTCATCACTGTCTTCAGTTTCCTCTGCTGCCACAGGTACATTGTCTCCCCCCTCCTCCTGCAGGAATGGCACATTCCGTCTGAGGGCCAAATTGTGAAGCATGCAGCAGGCCACTACTATCTGGCAAACCTTTCCAGGGGAGTCGAGTAGGGATCCACCAGAAATATGGAGGCACCTGAATCTGGCTTTCAGTAGCCCAAATGTTCTTCTGGTGTGTCCTTGTGCCTCATTGTATCGATTCTCTGTCCCTGTCCTCGGATTCCTCACTGGTGTCATCATCCAGGATAGGTTTGGGTAGCCGGAGCTACCTGGAAATAGTGAGAAACTCACATTACATGTGTACAATAGCACAGAGGACAACTCCAGGTAACATACAGTGATATACATTGTGTGAAACATCATGCTCACCAATGAACCAGACTTTCTCTCTCTGTAGTTGTGCCATCATCTGTGGGACACTGCTGTTCCTCATTACATAGGCATCGTGCACAGATCCTGGAAACCTGGCACTAACGTGGGAAATATACTGATCAGCAAGGCACACCATCTGCACATTTATAGAATGGTAATTCTTCCTATTTCAGAACACCTGCTCATTTATTCTGGGAGGGACCAAAGCAATATGGGTCCCGTCAATGGCCCCAATCACATGTGGAATGTGTCCTATTGTATAGAAAGCGGCCTTAACAGTGGGCGAATCATCACTTTGGGGGAATGTGATATAGCTGCTCATGTATTACAGCAAAGAGCAACAAAGGGTTACATTTTCTGAATTTTTTCAAAGAAACATGATAAGTACTTCCTTTGTGTTTCAATTACTTTCCAAAATGTATTACGAATAACTTTTGCAAGTCGATAGTGACTCATAAAAAAATTATTTTTTGACAATAACTCTTCAAATAACAACACATTCCACAAACATAATTGACACTACATTACACATAGCCTAATATATTTTTTTTAGGGCAACAACAGAGTTGTTGGAGCCTAGGAAGCAAACGGACTGTCAACCGGGGGTTGTCCCCAACTCAATTTCTTTGGCAGGAAATAGTGGTTACAGCTAGTATTTGTGATTGTAATCCAATACAGTGCGATGATTGAAGGTTCGTGTATATGCCTCTTTAGAATACCTGTGTATTTTTTAGAGGTATCTATACATGTGAGGCAAATTCCTTTTAGGATTGAATACAAATCAAGAACCCAATCTCGCCAAGGTGTGTGCTGACGCATTTCGGCCTCTCCAGTCTGGGCCTCATCCGGACTATCAATAGACAACGTGATCTCTTGACAAGGCTACAGCCAGTCTTCTGGCAGGGGAACACAGCGCCTTATAAGGCCTTGTTTCAAACAGAAAATTTATAGGCGGTTCTCGCTGCAGGAAACGGCAGCTGGTATTGCGATGCGTCAGTAACTTAGTGTAGGAAGTTGGCTCTGTATGTGCTATTTCAAAGTAAGAAATAGCATGCACAGAGTCCAAGGGTTCCCCTTAGAGGTAAGATAGTGGCAAAAAGAGATAATTCTAATGCGCTATTTTGTGGTAGTGTGGTCGAGCAGTAGGCTTATCAGAGGGTAGTGTTAAGCATTTGTTGTACACACACAGGCAATAAATGAGGAACACACACTCAAAGACAATTCCAGACCAATAGGTTTTTGTATAGAAAAATATATTTTCTTAGTTTATTTTAAGAACCACAGGTTCAAGATTTACAAACAATACTTTAAATGAAAGGTATTTCACTTAGGAACTTTAGGAACTTTGAATTAGCAAAATAGCATATACAGTTTTGGCAAAAATGGCAATAAGCTATTTTAAAACTAGACACAGTGCAAATTTCAACAGTTCCTGGAGGAGGTAAGTATTGGTTAGTTTTGCAGGTAAGTAAAACACCGACAGGGTTCAAAGTTGGGTCCAAGGTAGCTCACCGTTGGGGGTTCAGAGCAACCCCAAAGTTACCACACCAGCAGCTCAGGGCCGGTCAGGTGCAGAGGTGCCCCGGTTCCAGTCTGCCAGCAGGTAAGTACCCGCGTCTTCGGAAGGTAGACCAGGGGGGTTTTGTTGGGCACCAGGGGGGACACAAGTCAGCACAAAAAGTACACCCTCAGCGGCACGGGGGCGGCTGAGTGCAGAGTACAAACAGGCGTCAGGTTTGCAATAGGATTCAATGGGAGACCCAGGGGTCTCTTCAGCGAAGCAGGCAGGCAAGGGGGTGGCTCCTCGGGGTAGCCACCACCTGGGCAAGGGAGAAGGCCACCTGGGGGTCACTTCTGCACTGGAGGTCAGATCCTTCAGGTCCTGGGGGCTGCGGGTGCAGAGTCCTTACCAGGCGTCGGGTTCTTAGAAGCAGGCAGTCGCGTTCAGGGGGAGCCTCTGGATTCCCTCTGCAGGCGTCGCTGTGGGGACTCAGGGGGGTCAACTCTGGCTACTCACGGGCTCGCAGTCGCCGGGGAGTCCTCCCTGTAGTGTTGGTACTCCACAAGTCGAGCCGGGGGCGTCGGGTGCAGAGTGCCAAGTCTCACGCTTCCGGCGGGAAATGTGTTGTTTTCAAAAGTTGCTTCTTTGTTGCAAAGTTGCAGTCTTTGTGGAACAGGGCTGCTGTCCTTGGGAGATCTTGGTCCTTTTAGATGCAGGGTAGTCCTCTGAGGCTTCAGAGGTCGCTGGACCCTGTGGAACGCGTCGCTGTAGCAGTTCTCTTCAAGTGGGGAGGCAGGCCGGTAGAACTGGGGCCAAAGCAGTTGGTGTCTCCGTCTTCTCTGCAGGTTTTTCAGCTCAGCAGTCCTTTTTCGTCTTAGGTTGCAGGAATCTAGTTACCTAGGTTCTGGGAGCCCCTAAATACTCGATTTAGGGGTGTGTTTAGGTCTGGGGGGTTAGTAGCCAATTGCTACTAGCCCTGAGGGTGGCTGCACCCTCTTTGTGCCTCCTCCCTGAGGGGAGGGGGGCACATCCCTAATCCTATTGGGGGAATCCTTCATCTGCAAGATGGAGGATTTCTAAAAGTCAGAGTCACCTCAGCTCAGGACACCTTAGGGGCTGTCCTGACTGGCCAGTGACTCCTCCTTGTTTTTCTCATTATCTCCTCCGGCCTTGCCGCCAAAAGTGGGGCCATGGCCGGAGGGGGCGGGCAACTCCACTAGCTGGAGTGCCCTGGGGGTTTCTAACAAAGGGGGTGAGCCTTTGAGGCTCACCGCCAGGTGTTACAGTTCCTGCAGGGGGAGGTGAGAAGCAGGCTTTGTTACTAGCCACAGAGTGACAAAGGTACTCTCCCCATGTGGCCAGCAACATGTCTGGTGTGTGGCAGGCTGCTAAAACTAGTCAGCTCACACTGGTAGTCGGGTATGGTTTCAGGGGGCATCTCTAAGATGCCCTCTGGGGTGTATTTTACAATAAAATGTACACTGGCTTCAGTGTGCATTTATTGTGCTGAGAAGTTTGATACCAAACTTCCCAGTTTTCAGTGTAGCCATTATGATGCTGTGGAGTTCGTGTTTGACAGACTCCCAGACCATATACTCTTATGGCTATCCTGCACTTACAATGTCTAAGGTTTTGCTTAGACACTGTAGGGCAAAGGTCTTCAAACTGTGGGGCGCGCCCCCAAGGGGGGGACGCAGCATCATTCCTGGGGGGGCGCGCACTTCGTCTGATTGTTTCACCATCCCTCGTGTACTTTCCGACGTTGAAAGTACGTTTGTTTCCTTTCCTTTCTATGGAGCTCTCTGATTGGCAGATTAGAGCATAGCAGCCAATCATGAGCCTGCACCATGAACTATGAAGTTTAACAAATCACAGGACAGCAGCTGAAGGAGATGGAAATGCCGCCGATTTTTGCTTCAAAAAGCTCCAGAATGTGCACTACTTTGGAGTTAGTGGCACTTTTCCACTGCTGCCTTTCACCTCCGTTTGCTGCTGTTTGGATTCTGCTTGCTGCCTTTCACCTCGTGGATCCTGCCCTTCGTTTCCTGTGTCCTGCCCTTTGCCTCTTGGCCCCTGCCAACGACGTTCCCAGGACGAAAGACAGACATTACAGGTAAGCCTGAACAGCTTTTGTAGTGTCTTGCAGTAATTATCCACTTTGGCTCGTGGCACACAGGGCATGCCGTTATATACTAAATATGTGCATGTCCCCGTGGTGTTAAACACAGGAGTTCGTTATTTGTTAGGTTATCCAATCTAGAGGAATCACTGGGCTCCCAGGGACTGAAAGACTCAAGATGCAGGAAAAAGGGAAGGAACAGCTGAAGAGAAATCGAAACTGCACTGTGAAACAAGGAGTCGAGGCTATTTACTTTTAATTGATCTGATGATGCAGGAGAAACACTTCACTCAGGCATTAAATTAAGAGAATATGTCTTCCATATTGTTTTACTTAAAGGTCAGGAAAGAGCCAACAAAATAAATTAGGACAAACAGAACCAAATCACAACAAACTATTAATCATCATTATAAAGATCCATTGAATCGTTATTGACTTCGGAACGAGACTGGCATCAATACTGGGCATCAAGCGCTGCCCTGGAAGGGTGGTGGTGTGCTTTTGTACAGGGGTGGTGGAGGGTGATTTTGTAGCAGTGCAGCAGCTGTGAAAGCAGTGCAGAGTTCCCCAAAAATCCAGTCGCTTTCAGGTAACAATAAAGGCGCCAATATGTTGTGATTAAGGTACCTGCTGGAAAGAAATGAGGTTTTGTCTAGTGCCAGTTGTGACTCATGAGAACTCAAAGAATGTATATATGCAGATCACAGAGCAGTATTTTATGTGCATAGCTCAGTGGCATACTGCCCTTGTAACAGAGCTCCTTTTGTTACTGTGCAATTGATTTATAATCTAGCACAGTGAGCTATGAACTGCCATCAAACAGCGGCATGCAAACTGCATGGTACAGGTTAGAAAGTTATGTGTTTCTATTTTTGGTAAAGACGATTTGGTGTAGAAATACATTATTGATAGTAAAATCAACCCTAACCACTGTGTTACATTCTGAATCCTGAGTTTGTGCCCCCCCCCCCTCCTTGACCAAGCACTGTTAAAAAATGCCTACCGGCATGGGTGACGTGAATCCTACACCTTGTAGTTCCCTTTGTCAACACTTTCTATTTACTGATTTACACATGTATGGTTGTGATGTAAGGTTCTCCAATCAGTTGATGAAAAGGTTAATCTCTTTCCCCCATGGTAAATCCTCATGCATACAGACAAGCCCACTGAGGCTGTAAACCTTGTTGACTCCATAGGCCAGATGTACTACTATTCCAAATAGCGATTACCTAATTGCGATTCTCTGTGAATCCCAATTGGGTAATCGCTATTCTAATGTATAAAACTCCATGAGTTTCATTTAGCGTTTCCTAATGGGTCGCAAATTGCCCTACCTCATTAATAATAATGAGGTAGGTTGCAATTTGCGACCCATTAGTAAATGCAAAAATCACACGGATGGTGGCTTGCTGAGGTCAGTAGACCACCATGTCTGTCACTGGTTTTAAATAAAGCTATTTCTTTTTTAATGCAGCCTGTTTTCCTTAAAGTAAAACGGGATGGGTTTAAAAAAGGAAAGATGGAAAGTTTTTTAAATTATTTTATGGAGGCTCCCTTCCCATTTGTCAATGGGTTACTACCCACTTGAACTAGGTAGTAAAATGCATCTGTTTTGCGACCGCATCTCAGTCAAAACATTCTTGCATACTGCGGTATTAGGAAGGGATGTCCTGAACATGCCCCTTCCTAATATCAACTTAATATGTTTTCGCAATTCCAAATTACGATTCAGTTTTTTGTTACCAAACTGGAAATTGGAATTCATTCATACCAAAACCCATTTTATCAGTCGTGCAGAATCGGGCAGTTTGCGACCGATAAAATGCATGATACATATTGCAGCATTTCTCTAACATACCATTATGCCACCCCACTATACATGGTTCTATATTGACACTCTATGCTACTCTACTCCACAACCCTCTACCGTACGACTCTCCACCCCACACCACTGTCCACTACGTCACTAAATTTTAGCCATGTGGATACAGGCACTGGCCTTGTGGCACTTTTCGCTAAAGGTTTCCCATCAAAGCATTTCTGATGTGGTTGGTGATTGAGTATCTATGCTGTCTTGTAATTTATTGACCTTTCTTGACTTTGCAGGCCACAATTCCTCAGGGTGAATGCTTGATTTTTATTGGATGTTTCTTTGTAATTTTCACATGTGAAGTATTAGTTACATACTGTGAACTGAGTCGCCGCTAGGTGTCTTATGAGTTGCGGTTGTGGGTGGTGTTAATAATGGACCCGAGATGAGAGCTCTGGAGTTAACACTCGGAAGTGCAAGTTTATCATAGTACCTTCTTCAGTGTCATAACTTTATTAATTGAAGTTGCCCAGTTTGAGCCATTTCCATGTTTAGTCGATGCTCTTGAGGAAACAGAGTTAATAAAAAATCACCTGACATCACTCAGCGACAGTTTTCACAAGTATTTTCCTGAGGAAAACAATCATATTAATGACTGGGTCTTTCAACCATTTCTGGCAGATGGGGGTATCCATCTCCCAATTCGCATGCAGGAAGAACTAATTGATCTCCAGAGTGATCGCACACCGCAGATGCAATGTAGCAAACTCTCCTTGGGGGAGTTTTGGCTGAAAATGCCTGAAGAACATTCAGCTTTGAGGGAAAGTGCTATCAAAACTCTCTTGCCTTTCAGCACATCATATTTATGCGAGATTGGGTTCTCAGCACTTGCGGTATTGAAGACTAAGTATCGCTCAAGAATGGAAGTGGAGCACAACCTTAGGCAGTTTCAAAAATTAATCCACAAATTGACCGTCTCTGTGGTGATAAATAGGCACACCCGTCACATTAGTTTTGAAAGTATTATGTCAAATTCTGTATCTTAGTGAAAAATAAAGCCGCATTGTAAATTGTTCTGTGCAAACATTTTCTTGGAGGCTTTTCATTTGAACTGTGTAATAAGCACTGGTGCTCTCAAACCTTCAGTTTATTAGACACTCTGAATTTGTATAATAATGTTTCCCATATATGATCTGGACTCTGCAGGTGGGGGTTGCCGTCGATGATGCAGAGTACCAGCTTCCAGAGATTTGCGTCAGGTGGTGGGGGGGCTCGATGCCTAAAAATGTTTAGAAGGGGGGCTCAGTATAAAAAAGTTTGAAGACCTCTGCTGTAGGGGCATAGTGCTCATGCACTTATGCCCTCACCTATGGTATAGTGCACCCTGCCTTAGGGCTGTAAGGCCTGCTAGAGGGGTGACTTATCTATGCCATAGGCAGTGTGAGGTGAGTGCCATGTCGACTTAGTCGTTTTCTCCCCACCAGCACACACAAGCTGGCAAGCAGTGTGTCTGTGCTGAGTGAGGGGTCTCCAGGGTGGCATAAGACATGCTGCAGCCCTTAGAGACCTTCCCTGGCATCAGGGCCCTTGGTACCAGGGGTACCAGTTACAAGGGACTTACCTGGATGCCAGGGTGTGCCAATTGTGGAAACAAAGGTACAGGTTAGGGAAAGAACACCGGTGCTGGGGCCTGGTTAGCAGTCCTCAGCACACTTTCAAATCATAACTTGGCATCAGCAAAGGCAAAAAGTCAGGGGGTAACCATGCCAAGGAGGCATTTCCTTACACTTAGGCACGCCCGTTTTGATTCAATAGCCTTGTCACAGGCGATCCTTGCTGGGATCAGCGGCACTACTTCCCAAAGGGGGGGGGACCAGAGTGCCGAATGAGACGGCATGTTGTCTTGGCTAGTCAGCGTCTTTCAGTGAAGCACGTCCCACAAAGGAAGTACTTATCACGTTTCTTTGAATACAATTCAGAAAATGTATCCTGACCTTTTTGACCAACCTTTTGTTGCTCTATGTTATTGAACCCAGGTCAGGTCAGGTAAGGGTTATTGAGTTTTCCTCTTTTGTATACATGGGCCACAATCACTGAACCGTGTGGGGCCCGTCAGGCATTGCAGTGCCGGCCTGACGAGGAGCTTGGCCCTATGATGAAGCATGTCACTGGAAGGTGAGTGAGGGGTCTTGCTTCGAATATTTTGGTTTCCATTGAATGCAGAACCACTTAGTTTGAAAGAAACCTTCTGGCATTTTTGGAACCGTGTGTACCTTTTTTGATTTAGTGATTCACTGATGATCACTGCCTAGGTGTTGTGACCGGCTATTGCACGTTGTGCGGTCACTGTGACGGAGTAAGTGTAGCTGTGCCTTTGTCAACAGGCAGACATGGATTAGTGAGTCTCAGTAGGTGTGCAGATGGTAGTGTCTTCAGAGTTCATTTCAGCAGCTGTTCCCAGGCAATGGTGTGGTATTGTGGTTGTTACTCCATAGTGTAAATTACCAGTGAGTCATTGTGATGTGTAGGCCGTATGTGCTGTTATTGCTGTTATTGACCCTGTGCCCCATTTCTTTCTCCCCCACACTCCCTCCTTTTCTTCTCCCGTCCTTGTGTGCATTAGCATCATCTGGCGAAGGAGCACGGGACCCAGGAGGCAGTGTCCACCAACACCGAGGAGACCAGTGGGTTGGTGGGCAAGGGGAGCACTACGGGGGAGACAGGAGCTGCTACAACTGACTCTGATTCCTCCTCCAATGGTAGCTCCCTGGTACTGGCAGACCCCTCTGGGACCACCCCGGCATTGCCATCTTCCGTCACCCCACGTTCCAACACCACCCTCCCAGTAGCACCCCACCCAGTTGCCCGTGCCCTCTCACCCAGGAAGGTGGGCATCTCCTTCACCATAGGCACCTTAGCCCCTGCCCCAGTGAGCCCTGCTGCCCTCACTGAGGAGGCTACTGACCTCCTGAGATCCATCTCTGTAGGGCAGTCAACCATAGTGATTGCCATCCAGGGACTGGCATCCCAGATGCAGCAATGCAGTGCCTACCTGGAAGGCATTCACGTTGGCTTGACTGGCCTTCAGAGATCATTTCAGGCTCCGGCCTCCTCTTTGACGGCAGCCAATGTCCCTAGTTCTTCCACCCCCCTCCAACTACCTGTACCCAGCCCCAGAGCCCACCCCACCCACACATCCCAAGCACACAATCAGACGAGCATGCACCCAAAACAACAGACAGGACTCGCAAGGACATGCACAAGCACCACAGATCACACCACAAGCATACACACAGAAGCACACACAACAACAGCCACTGCCTCCACTGTCTCCCCCTCCACCTTCTTCTCACAGTCACATCAGCACTCACATCTGCAAGCACTGCATCCTCAGTCTCAGATCCTGCCACCTGTTCAGACTTGCCCACAGTCACCACAACACCAGACTCGTAGACTAGCACCCCATTCACCACATGCGCAATCACCACCACAACCACATGCAGCACACCCACCTTTCTTGCAAACACCACTCCAACATACATTCACATGACCTGTTTGTCCTTTCCCTCCATCTCTACCCCCCTCCTCCCAAAACACATAAACACTCCCATTCAGACACTCAACAGCCATCCACCTCACACAAGCACACTTTACATGCACTTTACATGCACCTACAACCCAGTCCAGAACACTTACACCTCCTACAACCACTCCCTCTATCTCCACTCCCAAACCTCCTCCCACGCTCCGCCCCACTGTATCTAAAAAACATTTCCTTGCCCGCCTTGACCTCTTCCCTCTTCCCTGTGTTGTCCAGAAACGTAAGGTTGTGCTTCCCCAGCCCAGGCCCTCCAGCTCCCAGTCCTCCCATGGCCCCCCTAGTTTTGTAAATGTCCCTCTGCCCGTTAAAAAAACCTCCCACTACGGAGCACAGGGCAGCCACTCCCACCCTCAATCCAGGCCCACTCTCTGTCTCCTAAACAGAATACCAAGACCTGACCCCCTGAAAGGCCTGATTTAAAGTTTCTCGAAAGGGTTACTCTGTCACAACTATGATGTAAATCCCATCTGTCGAACTATGAATCCCATTATATCCTATAGGATTTATATTTCAGTGGACGGAATATCTGTCAAAGTTGTGACCAAGTAACCTCTCCGCCAAACTCTAAATCAGGCCCCAATTCTCTTCAAAATTAAAAAAAGTGTATTTTTTTAACACCTGGAAGCTTTAACATTAATACGTCACATTATAGCACTGCACTGAAAAGTACTTATTAAGGGGTCATTACAACATTGGCGGTAAAAGCCGCTTACCGCCGTGCAGAAGACCGCCAACACACCGCCGCGGAACTCCACCACGGTCATTATGACCCACAGCTCGGAATCCGCCAAAATCCAGACACCCACACAAGTCCGCCACACCAAAGGCCAGTGATAAACTGGCGAAAACAAAACCTCCACCGTCACGCCAACAGGAATACGCCCACACGATCACGACCCACGAATCCACGCGGCGGTCTTTCAACCACGGTATTCCATTGGCGGTACACACCGCAGCGCTCAAAATACACACACATTTACAAAACACAGCCACATTGGACAATTCCAAATGCACACACCTGATACACATACACACACCACTCCCACACACCCAATACAATATAAAACACACACCCACATCACCCACAAACCCCTATGACCAAAATCCTGAAAGAAGGCCAGAGAGAGACACCATAATCTACAAACAAGCGTCCACAGGCACACAACACCATCACCCACATAACATCCACGCACCCCACACAACACACCACTAAATATCACCCCACATATCACAACACACTTTCCCCACACATCACCCACACCACCCCATGGCATGGCAAAGACTCCCCAGGTTCTCTGAGGAGGAGCTCATGGTCATGGTGGAGGAAATCATCCGGGTAGAGCCACAGCTATTCGGATCACAGGTGCAGCACACCTCCATTGCTAGGAAGATGGAGCTATGGCGCAGAATAGTGGACAGGGTCAACGCAGTGGGACAGCACCCAAGAAATAGGGATGACATCAGGAAGAGGTGGAACGAGCTACGGGGGAAGGTGCGTTCCGTGGTATCCAGACACCACATCGCGGTACTGAGGACTGGCGGCGGACCCCCACCTCCTCCCCCACAACTAACAACATGGGAGGAGCAGGTCTTGGCGATTCTGCATCCTGAGGGCCTCGAAGGAGTAGCTGGAGGAATGGACTCTGGTAAGTCAAACCTTAACTACCTTATCCCCCACCCTACCTGCATGCTATCACATACCCCCACCCTCGCCCTCACCCCCATCACTCCAACTCCTCACACATGTCCCACTATCACAAACCACATATCCCAACACCAAGCCCTGCATGCAACACCAAAGCATGGACACCCATCACCAATGCATGGCCACAGCACATACCCATACACCCCCCTAAACCATCTTCACACAAGGTCCCACACAGGAATGCAAGCACTGTGGTACACGGTCACCCACCCATTGTACACCATGGTACACACAGATGCAATAATCATGCTTTTACACCCCTGCAGGACCCCTACTTAACGTCACCGCACAGGAGGGTCCACACATGTCCACACCACCAACAGAAGAGGCCCACAGTGATGACAGCAGCTCTGTCCAACTGGATCTAGATGACCAGCCCGGCCCATCTGGGACCTCGGGACAGTCGGTTCCCCTCACACTGGCACAGGCCACCACAGAGCTTCCCCCCTCTGGAAACACCAGCACAGCACCCATCCAGCAGGCCCATACCTCTGTCCCCAGGACACGCCAATCAGCAGTGTGTCCACCACTACAGGGAACCCAGGCTAACCCACCACCCCAACAACAACAGGGACCTGGGGGCAGTGGTAGTGGGCACACCATTCAGGGGACAGATGCCCAGGAACACAGGGGAACTGGGAGGGCTGCTATGCGACAGGGGGAAGACAGGCCCAGGGAACCCACTCTCCACGAGGCCCTCTCCAACATCATGGGAGCATACCATCATTCCCAGGAGACAATGGCAACGGTACTGGCCAAGTTTAAGGAGACCCAGCGGCTGCAGGGGGAACAGTATTTGGGGTTTAGGGAGGAACTCAGATCCATCAATTCCACCCTAGGCACCGTCGTAGGGGTGCTGAAGGAAGTCCTCAACACCAGGAGGGACACTGTGGCACAACAAGGGGCCCCTGACACTAGCCTGGATGATGAACTGCCCACCACATCCGCCGGCGCTAGTGGACAGGAGGCACCGCCACAGGACCACCACACCAGCACCCCACCCCCTGCAGATAGAGAACCACCCCGCAAACGGTCCCTGAGATCCAGGACAAAGACAGAGAACGATGCCAAGACCCCCGCCAAGAAATGAGACCGCCCTGAATGTCATCCTTTTGTCCCACCTTGTCACTCTGTCCATCCTCAAACTGCCCCAGCTCCACTTCCTATGCCCCTTTGGACAATGCATCTGTGAAACAAATAGACTGGACTCTGCCATGGACATTCCTCCACCATCACCCCTCACCATTTTACAGCATTATCCAATATTGAGCACTAAAATAAACACCCTTAAAGCACAAAACAATCTGGAGTCTGTCTGTGATTTCGAAATAGTGTATTAGCAATTACAGTGACAAAATGCTCTTTCAAATGTAATGTCAACATACCTATGTCACACAGCTCTAGTCCATGAGGAAACAAAGCAGATGTCACACAGTGGGACCCACATCTGTGAAATCGTAAGGGAAAGTGAAAACTCAGTGACCATACACTGGGTGAAAAGGACAGACAGTAGAGAGGTAGTAGTGTTAAATTACATGAAGTAGGCAGGTTTGTCTTCTTACCTGTGTCTCACTGGAAGTATTGCAGGATAACCAAGTTCCTGTTGTCGATGTCCTCTTCTTCTGCTTCCTCGTCTTCACTGTCCATAGGCTCCACAGCTGTCACAACATCTCCATCTGGGCCATCCTCCTGCAGAAAAGGCACCTGTCGTCGCAAAGCTAAGTTGTGAAGCACACAGCAGGCCACGATGATCTGGCATACCTTCTTTGGTGAGTAGAATAGGGAACCACCTATCATACGGAGGCATCTGAACCTGGCCTTCAGGAGGCTGAAGGTCCTCTCTATAATCCTCCTAGTTTGCCCATGGGCCTCATTGTACCGTTCCTCTGCCCTTGTCCTGGGATTCCTCACTGGGGACAGTAGCCATGACAGGTTGGGGTAACCAGAGTCACCTGAAAAAGGCGAGGGACAACTGTTAGACACACACCAACCTGTAGGGATATCCCCAGACAACTATTCCCACTGATTTGGTTCCAGGTGCTCACCTAATAGCCACACACAGTGCCTCTGGAGTTGCCCCATCACATAAGGGATGCTGCTATTCCGCAGGATGTAAGCGTCATGCACTGAGCCAGGGAATTTGACATTCTCATGGGAGATGTACTGGTCTGCCAAACACACCATCTGCACATTCATAGAATGATAACTCTTCCGGTTTCTGTACACCTGTTCACTCCTGCGGGGGGGACCAAGGCCACATGTGTCCCATCAATGGCACCTATGATGTTGGGGATATGTCCCAGGGCATAGAAGTCACCTTTCACTGTAGGCAAATCCTCCACCTGAGGGAAAACGATGTAGCTCTGCATGTGTTTCAGCAGGGCAGACAACACTCTGGACAACACGTTGGAAAACATTGGCTGGGACATCCCTGATGCTATGGCCACTGTAGTTTGAAATGACCCACTTGCCAGGAAATGGAGTACTGACAGCACCTGCACTTGAGGGAGATTCCTGTGGGATGGCGGATAGCTGACATCAGGTCTGGCTCCAACTGGGCACACAGTTCCAGGATTGTGCCACGATCAAGCCTGTAGGTGATGATTACATGTCTTTCCTCCATTGTCGACAGGTCCACCAGCGGTCTGTACACCGGAGGATGCCGCCATCTCCTCACATGTCCCAGCGGACGGTGCCTATGAAGGACAACAGCGAGCACAGAGTCAACCAACTCAGAGGTACGTACCCACAGCTTACACAGAACATGATTCATAATCCGAAATTAGCATGTAAGAGTGTTGAGGCAAGGCCTAGGCATGTGTGATGCAGTTAAAAATAGAACCATGTGGGCCCCTGAAATGGCGGCTGCCTGACCTGTAAAGTGGGACAATGGGATATGAGGTAACTGCGCTGGCGTTGTACACCGTCGCAGTAGGCAGTCGAAGACCGCGGCACAATCCTGCATTGGTTAACATTGGACACTATGGGTCCCAGGAGCTAATAGCGATGTACGCCGGCGGTGACGGTACGCACCGCCGCGGACGTGACCGCCATTTTCTATCTGTTCAATCACTCGATACCTGATCTTCGACAGGAGAGGACCTACACTGCAAGTGCTGCTGTGACCTCAGTCTGGAAGAGACAATGGCTCGTGCGTCTGGGGAAAGGGCCCCTGCCTTCAGCACGGAGGAGTTGGAGAAACTTATGGCGGCCGCTGTGCGGCCGCGCTGAAGGCAAGCCCATCTGCGCCCGTCCGCGCCTGGACCGTGCCCAGCGCCACGACCCCTGGCCCCCAGCACTCCCAAACCCCGCAGCACCGCTACGACCCCATCACCCTCCACGCCCTCAACCCGGGGCGCTCCAGCACCTGCTTCCAAGCCAACCCGAAACGTACCCACGGACCCTTCGTATGTCACACCTGTAAACTCACCTTCCACCACAAAAACACCACGTCCGCCAGCCCACGCGCCATCAACCACCTCAAATGCATCCTGATCAACGCACGCTCCGTCCACAAGCACGCCGTTGAACTTTGGGACCTCCTGGACTCCACCGCACCAGACGTCGCCTTCATCACTGAGACCTGGATGAACACCTCCTCGGCCCCCGACATCGCCATAGCCCTCCCCGAAGGCTACAAGATTTCCAGGAAAGACCGCACCAACCAAGTAGGAGGAGGAATTGCCATCGTCTTCAAGGACTCCATCAACGTCACCACCTCCACCGAAGACACCCCCCTCGCCGCCGAACACCTGCACTTCCAGATCCACACAGACCCCAGGACCACCCTCAGAGGAACTCTCATCTACCGACCCCCTGGACCGCGCGCCCACTTCAGCGACTCTATCACCGACTTCATCTCCCCACACGCCCTTGCCTCGCCGGACTACATCCTCCTCGGCGACCTCAACTTCCATCTGGAACAGAACAATGATCCCAACACCACCGCCCTGCTCGCCAACCTCGGTCTCAAGCAACTGGTGAACACCCCCACCCACATCGCCGGACACACGCTCAACCCCATCTTCTCCGCCAGCAACCACGTATCCTTCAGCCACTCCTCCGCTTTACACTGGACCGACCACAGATGTGTCCACTTCACCTTCCGACGCGAGACTCGCCACCTCCGCACACAACCCATCCCACGTCGACAGTGGAACAAAATCCCCGAAGACCAGCTTCTCTCCACCCTCATCGACAACCAACCCACCTTCTCCTCCGACCCCAACAACGCAGCCCTCAGCCTCACGAATTGGATCACCAACTGCGCAGACAACCTCGCTCCCCTCAGACGCCTCCCAAGACAGACCAACACCAAAAAACCTCTCTGGTTCACTGACACCCTTAAGGAATCAAATAAAACCTGCCGCACTCTCGAGAAAGCCTGGCGTAAGGACCACACCGCAGATAACATGACTGCCCTCAAGAACGCTACCCGCGAACACCACCAACTGATCCGCGCCGCCAAAAGAAATTTCTTCACAGACAGACTGGACAAAAACAGCCACAACAGCAGAGAACTCTTCAACATCGTCAAAGAGCTCTCCAACCCCAACGCCAACGCCATCACGCCTTCACAAGACCTTTGCAACTCCCTCGCCACCTTCTTCCATCGTAAGATCACTGACCTACACAACAGCTTCGGACACCAGACCCAGCCAACCACCACAGAACCCACAACCCCAGCCATCACCCTCAACGCCTGGACCCACATCAACACGGAAGACACCAAAGCCACCATGAACTCCATCCACTCCGGTGCCCCCTCGGACCCCTGCCCACACTTCATCTTCAACAAAGCCGACGACATCATTGCCCGCACCTCCAGACCATCATCAACAGCTCCTTTTCGTCTGCTACCTTCCCCGAGAGCTGGAAACACGCTGAAGTCAACGCCCTACTGAAGAAACCTACGGCGGACCCAAGCGACCTGAAGAACTTCCGCCCCATCTCCCTCCTCCCCTTCCCTGCCAAAGTCATAGACAAGACCGTCAACAAGCAGCTTACCAACTTCCTTGAAGACAACAACCTTCTCGACCCCTCTCAGTCCGGATTCCGAGCCAACCACAGCACAGAAACCGCCCTCATCTCAGTCACAGACGACATCAGAACCCTGATGGACAACGGAGAAACAGTCGCCCTCATCCTCCTCGACCTCTCGGCTGCCTTCGACACCGTCTGCCACTGCACCCTAATAACCCGCCTCCGCTCCACCGGGATCCAAGGACAGGCCCTAGACTGGATCACCTCCTTCCTCTCCAACCGCTCCCAAAGAGTCTACCTCCCACCTTTCCGCTCAGACCCCACCGAGATCATCTGCGGCGTCCCACAAGGCTCCTCGCTCAGCCCGACTCTCTTCAATGTCTACATGAGCCCCCTTGCCGACATCGTACGCAAACACAGCATCATCATCACCTCCTACGCCGACGACACTCAGCTGATACTTTCCCTCACCAAGGACCCCACCAGAGCCAAGACCAACCTGCAAGATGGAATGAAAGACGTCGCAGACTGGATGAAACTCAGCCGTCTGAAACTGAACTCAGACAAAACGGAAGTCCTCATCCTCGGAAACACCCCGACCGCCTGGGACGACTCCTGGTGGCCCACGGCCCTTGGCACCGCACCGACCCCCTCAGACCACGCACGCAACCTCGGTTTCATCCTGGACCCACTTCTCACCATGACCAAACAAGTCAACGCCGTATCATCCTCCTGCTTCCTCACCCTACGCATGCTCCGAAAGATCTTCCGCTGGATCCCCGCCGACACCAGAAAGACCGTGACCCACGCCCTCGTCACGAGCCGCCTGGACTACGGCAACACCCTATATGCCGGAACCACCGCTAAACTCCAGGAACGTCTGCAACGAATTCAAAACGCCTCCGCCCGCCTCATCCTCAACATACCCCGCAACAGCCACATCTCCGCCCACTTGAGACACCTGCACTGGCTTCCCGTCAGCAAAAGGATCACCTTCCGACTCCTCACCCACGCACACAAAGCCCTCCACAACAAGGGACCCGAATACCTCAACCGCCGCCTCAGCTTCTACACTTCCACCCGTCTTCTTCGCTCCACCAGACTCGCTCTCGCCGCGTCCCTCGCATCCGCCGCTCCACAGCGGGTGGGAGGTCCTTCTCCTACCTGGCGGCCAAGACTTGGAACTCCCTCCCCACCATCCTCAGGACCACCCAGGACCACTCCGCATTCCGGAGACTACTCAAGACCTGGCTTTTCGAGCAACAGTAACCCCTTCCCCCTAACGCCTTGAGACCCGCATGGGTGAGTAGCGCGCTTTATAAATGTTTATGATTTGATTTGATTTGATTTGATGGGGTCCTCCCCCAGTACACGCTACTCTACGGTCCTCCAGGCAAACAGGTAAGTACACTGGGAGCATACTGTATGGGCTAAGCCTGTGTGGAGTGGGGTGGATGAAAGATAGGGGGGGGAGAATGAGGCGTGCATGAAACAACGGTGAGTGCATGTGCCACATGGCAAGGGTAGGGATGCCGGCCAATGACTGTGACGGTGCAGTTGGTAATAACTTCTCTTTTTTCCCTGTACAATTCCTTAGGGTCAGCACCCACCAGAAGAAGGATATTTGGCGTGCCATCGCCAAGGACGTCCGGACCCTGGGGGTCTATCGCAGACGGAGCACCCACTGCCGTAAGAGATGGGAGGACACTCGCCGCTGGAGCAAGAAGATGGCGGAGGCCCAGCTAGGGATGGCCTCCCAACGTGGGAGGGGTGCCCGTCGCACAATGACCCCCCTGATGTTCAGGATCCTGGCGGTGGCGTACCCGGAGTTGGATGGGCGTTTGAGGGCATCACAGTAGCAACAAGCGGGTGAGTACACTCTCATTCTGCTGATTCAGCGCGCAGTGGATGTGTCTGGGTGGGGGAGGTGGGCTGTGGGTTCGCCTAGGCCAGGGCGAGTGTGCTAGTTAGGTACCCTTTTTCAGGCATGCCCTGTGGCACCCCACCCCACCTGGGTACAGTGCCAGCTACACCTAGTCAGGCTCCTGTGACATCCATGTGTTCAGATGTCGGCCATAGCCTTGTAGGCCATGGCCCAGGGATTGTATAGTGGACCCCAAGTGCACGGTGTAGTGCAGGGCGCTTCTGTGACTGTCGTGTCTGCCAACGGTAGCGGTAATGCATGCACTCAACATGTCTTTCTTCTGTCGTCCCCCCCTTTTTGTGGTCTCCCTGTTCTTGTGTGCATTAGCATCATCAGGCGGAGGAGCAGTGGCACCGGAGCAGGAGGGAGCTGCATCCCACATGGCCCTGGAGGGCGACACTACGGACTTCACCAGTGGGACGGAGGGCGCGGGGAGCTCCACGGCGGGGACAGGAGCTGACACCAGTGATACGGACTCGTCCTCTGACGGGAGCTCCCTTGTGGTGGCGGGCCCATCTGTGCCCCCCCATCTACAGGTACAGCCGCCACCCCCCCTTCCAGCACCGCCCTCCCAGCAGCCCCCCAGCCTTTGCCCCATGCCCGCTCACCCAGGAGGTTGGGCATCTCCCTCGCCCCAGGTACCTCAGGCCCTGCCCCAGTCACCTCTGCTGCCCACAGTGAGGAGGCCATTGACCTCCTCAGGTCCCTCACTGTTGGGCAGTCTACCATTTTGAATGCCATCCAGGGTGTAGAGAGGCAGTTGCAACAAACCAGTGCATTCCTGGAGGGCATTCACTCTGGTCAGGCAGCCCTTCAGCGAGATTTTCAGACTCTGGCCTCAGCACTGATGGCAGCCATTGTCCCTGTCTCTAGCCTCCCCCCTCCAACTTCCTCCACCCAGACCCACACCCCTGTACCTCAGCCTACCCCAAGCACACCATCAGACCAGCATGCACACACCCCAACACACAAAGGAAGCTCAGGCAAACATAAGCACCACACATCCCACAGGCACTCACGCAAACATCACACACATGCAGACATAGCAACATCCACTGCCTCCACTGTGTCCTCCTCCTCCTCGTCTTCCTCCTCCCTCCCTGTCTCGTCTCCACTCACACCTGCATGCACTACATCTACAGCCACTACTTCCATCACCAGCACACACACCACCACACCCCGCTCACGTGCAGTCACCATCCCCACTACCATTCACACAACCCCTGTGTCCTCTCCCAGTGTGTCTGTGACGCCACAGCCCAAGGTACACAAACGCAGGCACACACCCACCCAACAGCCATCCACCTCACAACAGCCTCCAGTCCATGCACCTTCACCCAAAGTCACCAAACGTACACCTCCTACAACCACAACCTCTTCCTCCACTCCCAAACCCCCTCCAGCTACCCGTCCCAGTGTTCCCAAGAAACTTTTCCTGTCCACCCTTGACCTCTTTCCCTCACCTCCCCCACCCCGTCAGTCTCCTAGGGCCCGACTCTCCAGGTCCCAACCTAGCACCTCAGCCACGACATCGGAGGGATCAGTGGTGCCAGTAGTCACCGGATTCTGGAGTGCACCAGGCAGCAGGGCAGCCAGTGTGGCAAGGAGCCACAGCACAGACAGTCCCCCACCTGTCAAGCCTCAAAAGTTGGCCAGTGCCCGGCGGGAGAGGGGGAAGACACCAGCCACCAAAGCCGCTCCCAGGGGTACAGGTGGGAGTGTGGAGTCAGCTGCGACACCTTCCAAGGTGGGGAAGGGGCACAAGAAACCCGGCAAGTCTGGGAAGATCGGCACGGCGGAGAAGACCGCCATCAGCCCCGCTGCCCAGGAGGTGAGCACCATCAGCCCTGCTGCCCAGGAGGCGACCGCCATCAGCACCGCCAGCAGCAGCCCCGCTGGCCCAGACAGGACCGCCAGCACGAGCCCCGCTGGCCCAGACAGGACCGCCAGCACCAGCCCCGCAGGCCCAGACAGGACCTCCAGCACCAGCCCCGCTGGCCCAGACAAGACCACCAGCCCTGCTTGCCAGGAGGCGACCGCTAGCACCAGCCCCGCTGGCCCAGACAGGACCGCAGGCACCAGCCCGCTGGCCCAGACAGGACCGCCAGCACCAGCCCCGCTGGCCAGGAGGTGACCGCCAGCAGCAGCCCCCCTGACCCAGACAGGACCGCCAGCACCAGCCCCGCTGGCCAGGAGGTGACCGCCAGCAGCAGCCCCGCTGGCCAGGAGGTGACTGCCAGCAGCAGCCCCCCAGGCCCAGACAGCACCGCCAGCACCAGCCCCGCTGGCCAAGACAGGACTGTCAGCACCAGCCCCACTGACCCAGGCAGGACCGCCAACACCAGCCCCGCTGGCCAGGAGGCGACTACCAGCAGCAGCCCCGCAGGCCCAGACAGGACTGCCAGCAGCTGAGTCGCTGCAAAGGACACCGCCGCCACAAGCACCGCTGAACAGGACACCGCTGCCACAAGCACCGCTGAACAGGACACCGCCGCCACAAGCACCGCTGAACAGGACACTGCCGCCACAAGCACCGCTGGCCCATGAGCGCCAAGAGCACTGACACTACTGAGTCCGCCACGAGCAGGATGAAGCACTCTGGGCAACAAGCCCCCTCCAGAACCAGTGGAGAAAAGCATCCACTACCTCAGTCCGTGGCAGGATGAAGCACTCTGGGCACAAAGCCCCCTCCAGAACCAGTGGAGAAAAGCATTCACTACCTCAGTCCTTGGCAGGATGAAGCACTCTGGGCACAAAGCCCCCTCCAGAACCAGTGGAGACTGTTATCCACTTGAGAGACTGTGGCTTTGCACTCCCCAGGATTGAACAGTGGGCAAACCACCCACTGTAGAGACTTGAGAGACTGTGGCTTTGCACTCCCCAGGATTGAACAGTGGACAAACCACCCACTGTAGAGACTTGAGAGACTGTGGCTTTGCACTCCCCAGGATTGAACAGTGGGCATGTGGCCCCCTCGTGGATTAGGCGTTGTGCACTCAACCGGCTGAGGTGCCCCTCCTTTTCCTTCCTCCTGAGGTGCCTGTTTTATTTCTATCTGATGCCCCTGCAGTGTTCTCTCTGCCATGTTCGGGTACCTTGTGTGGGCCTCGACCATGCAGTGTGGGCCCAGTTTCCACGGACTTAAATGGAGCAATACCTGGACTTTTTGGTGTATATATTTGCTAATAGTGTATATATATTTTTGCGTACTGGATTTTAATAGATTACAATGGTTACACTCATTTCCTTTTGTCTTTGCATTCTTCCTGGGGGGTTGGGGGTGTAACTGTAATGTATCAACATGTACTTGTGTGTGTGTTGTAGTGGGTGAGGGTGGGGGTGTTGTGTGTTGCATGTGTGTGTCCCTGTTTTTTCCCTCCCCCCTCCCCTGTGTCATAGGTGCAGTACTCACGTGGTCTTCGCCGCCGCCGTTCGTGCTCCTGATAGAGGAGCAAGAAGATAAAGGCTGGGAAAACCTGAAGCTCTGGTTCCATGGCGTCCTGGTTCCTCGTGGGGTGTGTAGAGGTGAGCGCTTTCCCTTCGAAGTCCAGTTTCCGCTGTGTTTTTGTTCGCGGTGAATCCGCCCGGAAATGGTGGCGGATTGGTAGGTTGTGATACTGTGGGCGGTACATTGTCCTCCGCCTGTCTGTTGGCGGTGACCGCAGCGCTGTTTGTTTGTACCGCCGTGGCGGTCGGAGTGTTAAAGTGGCTGTCTTTGTTGGCGGTTTCCGCCAAGGTCGTAATTCCATTTTTTTGTCCACCGGCCTGTTGGCTTTAGCACTGACCGCACAGGTTGTAATGACCACCTGAGTTTTTAAACATGAACTATTACTGAACTAAGAGGCAGGCAGTTGTTATGCAAACTTTTACATTGTCCAGATTAATATAGAGCTACATTATAGTCTATTAAATCAAACACAATAGATTTTTGTATAACTGGTATTTTGAACTCACATATTTGAAAGTGTTTTTATATCCGATAATGAAGAAAAAGGAGTATTGGTGAAATAAAATGTTTGCCTAAGACCACACAATTCAAGCGGTGAAGCCACAATTTATTCAGGGTTTCTAGTTTCACTTTGTACAAATCAGCCTATAAATAAGCATCTGTTTTTTCATTCCTTATGTTCAGGCTTTGATTTTACTTCTTTGTCCATTTTTTTATGATTTTATATTGCAGGACCTTGACCCTAAGGTACTGGAAGGTTTTACATAAGCACCAGTTACATTACATAAGGTCACATTTAATGTTTATAGGCATGGGACGATTAAGTGATTTGCTCAGAATCATAGGATGTTGTTGAACCGATGCTGACACTTGAAGCTGATTGCCCCTATTCCACAGTCAGCAGCTCAGGCTGTAGCACCACATCCTGGGTAGAAGGAGAGTGGCAGGCTGAAGCTCGGCTTGCTTTGGGCTTGAGGTTCCAAAAGGGCCTCAACCTGAGCCAACGCCAGTCTTCATTCTCAACAGTGGCGTAACAGAACTTGGGGGGGGGGCCTGCAAAGTACATCGAGCCCCCCCTCGGCCTAGTCAGGCGCTCTTAAGTGGGGGCCCGCCACCCCTGCACAGTTTACTGTGCTGAGGGCCCCCCTGGAGCATAGGGCACCCCCGCACCGTGGGGGCTGCGGAGGCTATTGGTACCCCAGTGATATCGCCTTTTCGATATCAGGTTTTGAAGCACTTTATATCACACACATACAGAGACAATGAATCATACGTGTGTAAATCAGTGTATAGAAAATGTTATAAGACAAAGGGGACTACAAGGAGTAGGATTCATGTCATTCATGCTGGTAGACATTTTTTAAGAGCGCTGATTCTGGGGAAGCATGAACTCACGATTCAGAACGTAACAGTGCTTAGGGTTGACTTTACTAATAACAGTTTATTTCTACCTAGACAAACCCTTCTTAGTAAAATTAGGATAGTCAAAGACTGGGAAAAACATAACTTTTTAACCTGTATTATGCTGTTTGCATGCAGCGCCTGATAGCAGTTCATAGCTCACTAGCTAGATTATGATTCTGACTTATGAACTGCATAGTAACTTCTATGACAAAAGCAGCATCTCACTGAGCACTGCACATGAAATACTGTTCTGTAATCTGCATAGTACACATTCCTTGCAGCAGGCATATTAAACCTCTGAGCTACCTTAGATAAGTCAAAACTGCCACTATACAAAAATCTGTTTTCTTTCCAGCATTTACATTAATCACCAGAGTTATCTTGGCACATTTATTGTTGCCTGAAAACTGTTGGATATACAAGGAACTCTGCAGTGCTTTTAAACCTGCTGCACTGCTACAAAACCGGCTCCCAGTAACAAAAGCACCCCCACCCTTCTAGCCTCCCGATACGGCCTGGCAGGCCTTGCTGTAGATGCAGTGTACATTTCTGCAGCATGACACTCTTTCACTAAGGTCATTTTCCACATTGAGGGAATGTGATGTGAGCACACTTGTAGTACAAATATAGCCTTAGAAACACTTATGCAGAATCTAAACATTATGGCCTTCATTACAACCTTGGCGGAAAATGCCGCCTACCGCTGTGCTGATGGCCGCCAACATACTGTGACCGCGGCAGTATACGGGTACTATGATCCACAGAGATAAATCCGCCACTATACAGACACCCACACAAGTCCGCCAAACCAAAGGTCAGTGATCAAGTGGCGGTACCAAAACCCACACCGTTACGCCAACAGAAATACACCCATAGTATCAGGACCCACGCATCACCGCAGCGGTCTTTCAACCGTGGTAAACCAATGGCGGTACACACCGCCGCACTCAAAATACACACACATTTACAAAATACCACCACATTGGACAATTCAAACTACACACACCCGACACACATACACACACCACACCCACACACACCACTATAAAACACACCCCCACATTACCCATAACCCTTTCAACAAAATAAAAGATTGACAACAGAGAGAGACAAGCCAGGGACACCCACTCAATCTGAGCCACAGAACACCATCGCCCATACACCATCCATGCACCTCACAGCATACACCCCAAAACATCACCCCACACATCCTCACACATATCACTCAGACCACATCGATGGCACCCCAAAGACACCCCAGGTTTTCAGAGGAGGAGCTAAGGGTCATGGTGGAGGAAATCATACGGGTAGAGCCACAGCTATTCGGATCACAGGTGCAGCAAACGTCCATTGCAAGGAAGATGGCGCTATGGCGGAGAATCGTGGACAGGGTCAACGCCGTGGGAGAGCACCCCAGAACAAGGGATGACATCAGGAAGAGGTGGAACGACCTACGGGGGAAGGTGCGTTCCATGGTTGCAAGACACCAGGTAGCTATACAGAGGACTGGCGGTGGACCCCCACCTCCTCCCTCACAACTAACAACATGGGAGGAGGAAGTCTTGCCCATCATGCATCCTGAGGGCCTCGCAGGAGTAGCAGGAGGACTGGACTCTGGTAAGTCAAATCTTTACTATTATATCCCCCACCCTACCTGCATGCCATCACAAACTCTTACCCCTTCTCTCACCCCATCACTCCACCACTTCAAATATACCACACTATCACAACCCACCCATCCCAGTACCAACCCCTGCATACCACACTAATCCATGGACCCCCATCATAGACCTGCATGGACACCCATCACCACAGCATGCCCATTAGAGAGAATCATCCAGCCCACAAAATCACCACTCACACAAGGCAAAGCTGACAGGGCAATCACAACCATACATGGAAACACATCCATGCACAAGATAGCACACGCAGATACAATAACCACAGGACCCCTACTCAACGTCACCGGAGAGGAGTTGCCAGCCCTCCCAGAAGAGGCCCATAGTGATGACAGTAGCTCTGAACACCTGGATCAGGATGACCAACCTGGCCCATCCGGGACCTCTGGACAGTCGGTTCCCCTGCCACAGTCCCAGCCCACCACAGAGCCCCCCCCCCCTCAGGAAACACCAGCACAGCACCCACACAGCAGGCCCATGCCACTGTCCCCCGGACACGTCAATCAGCAGTGTGTCCACCACCATAGGGACCCCAGGCAACCCCACAAACACAGGACAATCAGGGACCTAGGGTCAGTGGCATTGGGCACACGGTTCAGAGGACAGAGGCACAGGACAACAGGGAAGCTGTGAGGACTGCTGTGCGACAGGGGGAGGACAGGCCCAGAGAACCTACTCTCCACGAGGCACTCTCCAACAGCCTGGGAGCATACCACCATTCCCAGGAGACGATGGGCCAGATACTGGCCAAGTTGCAGGAGACCCAGCGGCTGCTGGAGGGAGAGTACATGAGGATTGTTATGTTTGGGGGGGGCGCCCCACAGTTCTCGGCGCACAGGGGTGTTTTGTATGTCTAAACCCCGTGCATGCCGGAAGGTTCCAACCTCCCTGTTTATGTGAGCGAGATGGTATGGGCGCCGTGACGCAAGGGAGCTAATAAAGTGTTTGACTCAGCAGGTGGGTGGGGCTAAGACCCCCGGCCGAGGAAGCGTAACGATCTACCTGTGTGTCCCGTGTCCATGTCATTTCAACCGCGCGTTTGCGGCCCGCGCGTTACTTACCAGAATGTAAAGCCCCGATCGGCCGGTGCACTTCCATGCGCGCTGCGCACGCAAAAGACAGAACAAATTGGCGACGAGGCGGCGAACCCACGTGGCGAAAGCGGCGGTGTGAAAAAAAAAAGAGCCGCTGAAGCAAATCAGCGCGAGGCAAAATTAATCCTCCACATGCCCATACTGGAGTGAGCTGCAGCCCCGGAGAAACGCGCGCTCAGCAAGAAAGAAAGTAGACGGTGTCCTAAGACAATACAACGGCCTGTGGAGACTGGTCGACAGCCTGAGCACAGAAAGGAGGTGAGAGAGAGTACGGCTCACGAACGAAGGGGCACAGACATCTGGGTTTCAATAAATAAAAAAAAAAAAAAAAAATAAACGTCGAATTAACAGAAGAAGGGACAGGAAAAGAAAAACAAAGCATATTTTGAGAAAACAAAAGGGGAACAACAATAAAAGGCCGGAAAAGTTGGACAAAAGTTAAGGACATAAAGAGGGGACACATATATAAAAAAAAAAAAATGGCGACATTCCCGGTCATAGAGCCTTTTATTATGGAAGGACCCCCATCAGCACAGGCAGCAAAGTGGAAATCATGGGTGGAACTGTTAGAAAACTACTTTGCAGCGGTTGCACTAGACCCGGACAGACAAAGACCTATGCTTCTGCACATGGGAGGAGCGATGCTGCACAGAGTCAGCAAGACAGTAGCTGAAGAAGGGCTGAAGAAGGGCCCCCATTCACGTACCGAACGCTAAAAAGGGCAATAACTGCATATTTTGAACCAATGGCAAATCCAGACTATGAACGATTCCTCCTGCGCCAGGCCAAACAAAGCTCAGATGAATCAGTAGATACATACTATGCAAGGTTAAAGGAATTAGCAAGCACGTGCACACTGCCTGACCCAGATGATGAGATAAGAGCACAATTTATCCAAGGATGCCACTCAACAAAGCTAAGAGAGCACATCCTTCAGGTCCCAGGCATGACGATGGCGAACATGCTGACGATGGGCAGGTCAAAAGAACTGTCCAGGGTAAGAGCCGCACACATGGAAACAGCGCTTGCACAAACTATAAAAACAGAACCGGTAAACGTCATAGCATCAAACAGCATGACAAAAAAGAAAGACAGAACAAAACTGACAGGGGCGCAACGATCATGCTACATGTGTGGAGGATCATTCCCACACCAAGGAAAATGTCCAGCTCAAGGGAAACAATGTGCCAATTGTCAAAAGCTGAATCATTTTGCAAAAGTTTGTCGATCAAACACCAGAACAAAAGGAGAGAGACAAAAGACAAGTCAAGGGGCCAAGGCGATACAACCACCAGATCTCAGTCCTGACATGGATGATGATGATGAGCCAGAAGACACTGTGTACATAATCCATGCAACGAAACCAGGCTGTACAAGCCGAAAAAAAAATCCCAGATGCCAAGTCACAGTAGCGGGACACCAGGTTATGGCCCTCATTGACACAGGGGCGTCAATAAATATACTGGCACAATCTGACTTCGATAAAATGCCATGTCGCCCCCCTTTGCGACGCACCACGGTACAAGTCTTCGCATTCGGATCAACCAGGCCTCTCCCAATGGCGGGAGTCTTCGTGACGGATATCAATCATGAGGAAGAAAAGGTACAATCCAAGGTGTACGTCACCAAAATAGGAACCGGAATGCTGCTCAGCTGCCGCACTGCAGAAGAGTTGAAATTAGTGACGTTTGCATTTAGCATTCACGTCGGGGGGCTAGTCAGTCTACAGGAAGAATACGCAGACATCTTCCAAGGAATTGGCTGCCTAAAAGGCCGCCAAATAAAGCTACATATAGATAAATCAATAGAACCAGTCGCGCTGAAACACCGACGCATTGCATTTCATCTCCGCCCACAAGTGGAGGCGGAACTAAAAAAACTGGAAGAGGCGGACATAATTGAGAAAGTAGAAGGGCCAACCCCATGGGTGTCACCCATAGTGGTCACTAGAAAGCCGAAGCAACCAGGGGAGGTACGCATATGCGTAGACATGCGCCTCCCAAACGTAGCCATCAAGAGGGAGCGCCACCTCACCCCGACGGTAGACGATATAGTGGCAGAGGTCAGCGGGTCCAAGTGGTTCTCAAAAATGGACCTACGAGCAGGATACCACCAAATAATGTTGGCTCCGGAGTCTAGAGCGATCACTACGTTCTCTACCCATGTGGGACTACGCCGGTACCGACATTTGAGTTTTGGGATTGCCAGCGCAGCAGAAGTCTTCCAGGACACAATCAGAGGAGTTCTAGCTGGCCTGGAGGGAGTCATAAACGTGAGTGACGATATCTTGGTACATGCACCCACAGTGGAGGTACACATGCAGAGATTACGGGCAGTATTCCAACGACTGCAGGAAAATGGACTAACTTTGTATCGCGAGAAGTGCGAGTTTTTGAGAAAAGACATTGCTTTCTTTGGGTATCATTTCTCAGAAAAAGGAGTTCGGCCGGACCCAGAGAAAGTAGCAGACATAAAATCAGCACAACCACCCACTTCAGTCACCGGCGTGCGAAGTTTCCTGGGGATGGTAACTTACTGCGGGAGGTTCATTCCCAATCTAACCTCCCTCACGGCCCCCCTCAGGGAGCTCACTAAGGCCCACACTCCGTGGGAGTGGAATGAGACACAAGAGAAGGCATTTCAGGACACAAAACAGGCACTATCATCAGAGACGACGCTAGTTTTCTTTGACCCAGCAAAAGAAACAGAAATATCAGTGGATGCGAGCCCAACAGGTCTTGGAGCAGTGTTGTCTCAAAAGAAAAAGGAAGGTGACTGGACCCCTGTGGCATATGCCAGTCGAGCATTGACAGAAACGGAACAAAGATATTCACACATAGAAAAGGAGGCACTAGCAGTCAACTGGGCCTGTCGCCACTATCATCTATATATATATGGTCACCCATTCACGGTATACACCGATCACAAGCCGCTGATACCATTATTCAACAAGACAGCCTCACAGCCTCCCCCTAGAATTGAAAAATGGATTCTCCAGTTGCAAGGGTATCAGTTTGCAGTGGTATATCGCCCAGGGGCACAAAACCCAGCAGATTATTTGTCTCGGCATGCAAGACCGTTTACTGAACGGGAAAAGGAGGAGATCGAGAGTACGGAGGAGTACGTGAGGTTGATAGTGGAGAGGTCGAGGCCACTGCCCATATCTCTAAAAGAAATACAAGAGGCAACAAAGGAAGATGAGGTATTGCAATTGGCAATATCCTGTGTAAGCGATGGGAGATGGCATTTGTTGAAGCAGAATCTGAATCTAAGAACCAAGGAAGCCAACCACGATATGCAGGCCTTGTTTCGAGTCAGGCAAGAGCTGGCCGTGTCGCCGGAAAACTGCCTGCTGAGAGGAAGTAGGTTAGTTATTCCGGACCGCCTGAGACAAAGAACTGTTGAGTTGGCCCACAGTGCTCACCAGGGCGTGGTTAAAACAAAAGCTCGACTGAGGAGCAAAGTGTGGTTCCCTGACCTAGACATCTGGGTAGAGAAGATCATACAGAGGTGCCACGCATGTCAAATGGTAGGGCCGACGGATCCGCCGCCCCCCATCATCACCGAATCCATCCCGGCAAAGCCCTGGCAAAGAGCCAGCGCGGATCTCGGAAGTTTGCCGGATGGAAGACACATGCTAGTTGTGATTGACGATTTCTCCAAATATCCGGAGGTCGAAGTTTTAGAATCGACAGTCACGGAAAAGGTCATTCCATGTATAGAGAAAATAATGGCTACGCATGGTTTGATGCAGGAACTAAGGACTGACAACGGTCCCCCATTTTCGAGCAATGAGTTTGCAGCATATCTGGCATCGCATGGCATCCACCACAGAAAAATCACTCCACGATGGCCTCAAACCAATGGTGAGGCCGAAAGGTTTATGAGGACCCTCAATAAGGTATAGCGGATTGCGGTAGCGAGGGAGAAAAATATAGACTGCGCGATATTTGAGTTTTTGAGAGAGTATCGACTGACCCCTCACAGTACAACTGGTGTCTCCCCGAGCCAGATCTGCATGCCAAGACAAATAAGGGATACCATTCCCCAGGTGGAAACCCTCACCGAGGCATCAGGACAATCAAAGAATAGGCACAAACAAGTGGAAGCGAGACTACGACAGAGACAGGTCCAAAATGAGAGAATGTCAAGGAAAAGGAGAGCGCATCCCAGACGTCTGAGTATAGGGGATGTGGTACTCATGAAAAATCGACATCTGGCCGGGAAGTTCAGAACAACTTTCGAATCGGGCCTGTGGACTGTCACTCGAGTAAAGGGGATGCTAGTGACCGTCACCCGAGGAAGCGAGATGGTAACCAGGAACATTTCTTGTTTCAAAAAATACCACGGAGATCATTTTATTCATCACAGGAGCGAAAGTGATCGCAGCCATGAGGTAGAAGATGAAGATATAGAGCGACCAGGGTTTTTCCTGGGGGGTGAACTTGAGACTAGTCATACCGGCAACGGGGAGGATGTCAGAGTGGGAGATCTGGCACCTACGGGGGTGTCAACCCCGGTTGAGGAGAGCCTATCTGCAGAGGGGCTGGTGGAGAAAGACAGCCGGGTGGTGAGTCAAAGAAGAGGAGAAGGAAGGTATTATCTGAGTTCCCGCGTATCACCCCCAGAGCGGCTGAAGGACTATGTGTGTGAGTAAAGTGGACACTGTAAGGGGTGTGTATTATGGTGGTCGAAATGTTAGTGGAAAAGTCAGTGTGTGCAAGGTTACAACCACGTATTCAAGGAAGAACACACTGCTGTTTAGTTGTAAGTTAATTTATAGTTGAGGAGGAATGTTATGTTTGGGGGGGGGCGCCCCACAGTTCTCGGCGCACAGGGGTGTTTTGTATGTCTAAACCCCGTGCATGCCGGAAGGTTCCAACCTCCCTGTTTATGTGAGCGAGATGGTATGGGCGCCGTGACGCAAGGGAGCTAATAAAGTGTTTGACACGGCAGGTGGGTGGGGCTAAGACCCCCGGCCGAGGAAGCGTAACGATCTACCTGTGTGTCCCGTGTCCATGTCATTTCAACCGCGCGTTTGCGGCCCGCGCGTTACTTACCAGAATGTAAAGCCCCGATCGGCCGGTGCACTTCCATGCGCGCTGCGCACGCAAAAGACAGAACAAGGATCAGGGAGGACCTCAAACACATCTACATTGTCCTGGTCACCTTTGCAGGGGTGCTGGCTGACATGGCCAACACCATGAGGGAGGCAGTGGCACACCAACGGGCCCCTGACACTAGCCAAACCGATGAACAGCCTTCCACCTCTGCCGGAGCTAGTGGACAGGAGGCCCCGCCACAGGAACAACAGGCCACCAGCACCCCACCCCCTGCAGAAGGAGAACCACCCCGCAAACGGTCCCTGCAATCCAGGCAGAAGCCAGAAAACATTGCCAAGACCCCCGCCAGGAAATAAGACTCTCCTGATTGTCACCCTTCTGTCCCACTCTGTCACCCTGTCCTCCTTGAACTGCCATTACTCCCCTTCCTATGCCCCATTGGACAAGGCACCTGTGATTCCAAGAGACTGGACTCTACCCTGGACTTTCCTCCACCATCAGCCCAGCCCATTGCACATCCCCCTCTACTTATGAGCACGTAAATAAACACCCTTGAAACAAATACAAATCTGGAGTCTGTCAAATGATTCAAATATATATTAGTTCAACATTATCAAATTATTGCAAGTCAAATGTACAGTGAAATTTACTTTGGAATGACCTTTGGTGGGCAGCAGGATCCAGAGTGGGGCACAGAGATCTGAAAATAGAGATGCCAAAGGGTACAGTTAGTGGCCATAGCCATAGGGAAACAGTCTGCCATGTACAGTGTCCAACAGAAAACTGAAAAGTAAAGTGAAGCTACAGTGTTTTACCTGTGTCTCACTGGAAATACTGCTGAATCATATTGCTTCTGTTGTCAACATCTTCTTCCTCTGCCTCCTCTTCCTCACTGTCCACAGGCTCCACCACTGCCACAAGACCATCTCCAGGCACATCCTCCTGCAGAAACGGCACCTGGCATCTCAAGGCCAGGTTGTACAACATGCAACAATAATCTGGCACACCTTCTTGGGTGAGTAGTACAGGGATCCACCTGTCAGATGGAGGCACCGGAACCCGGCCTTCAGGAGGCCGAAGGTCCTTTCAATAATCCTCCTTGTACGCCCATGTGCCTCATTATAACGTTCCTCTGCCCTTGTCCTGGCATTCCTCATTGGGGTCAGTAGCCATGAGAGGTTGGGGTAACCAGAGTCACCTGCAAATATCGAGTGACAACTGTTAGACATACACTAACCCTTGGGGACAACCACATACCTAGACACCTACTTATACTGTACTGTGTGGGGACCTTGGGCTCACCTATTAGCCACACCCGATGCCTCTGGAGTTGGCCCATCACATATGGGATATTGCTATTCCTCAAGATAAAGGAGTCATGCACAGAGCCAGGATATTTGGCATTCACATGGGAGATGTACTGGTCCGCCAAACACACCATCTGCACATTCATAGAGTGATAGATTTTTCTGTTCCTGTAAACTTGTTCATTTCTCTGGGAGGGACAAATGCCACATGTGTACCATCAATGGCACCAATGATGTTGGGGATATGTCCCAGGGCATAAAAGTCAGCTTTCACTGTGGCCAAATCATCCACCTGGTGGAATACGATGTAGGTGCGTATGTGTTTCAGCAGGGCTGACAAAACTCTGGTCAACACGCTGGAAAACATTGGCTGAGACATCCCTGATGCCATGGCCACTGTTGTCTGGAAGGACCACTTGCCAGGAAATGGAACACTGACAGGACCTGCGCAAGAGGGGGGTTACCTGTGAGCTGGCCGATAGCTGACATCAGGTCTGGCCCCAATTGGGCACACAGTTCTTGGATTGTGGCATGATCAAGTCTGTAGGTTATGATAATGTATCTGTCCTCCATTGTCGCAAGGTCCACCAGAGGTCTGTACACCAGAGGATGCTGCCATCTCATATTCAGCCTCAGCGGTTGACACACTATTGCACTAATGATTATTATTTTGCTTTACAGAACCAGTATGTGAATCCGACAATCTGTTGCTGTGCCAATGTCTGCCGTGATGCAGTTAGGTACCATGCCCTGTGCCCAGCTGAAATGGCGGCTGCCTGAGCTGTGAGGAGGGAAAAGTGGAAATGAGGTAATTCTGCTGGTGTTGTGTGCCGTTGCGGTAGGCGGTCGAAGACTGCCACGCAACTTCGCATTGGTTATCATTGGGCCCTATGGGTCCTATGGGTTCCAAGAGCCAATGGCGATGTATGCCGGCAGTGACGGTACGCACTGTCGCGGACGTGACTGCCATTTTCTATATGTTCATTCACTTGCTACCTGACCTTCAACAGGAGAGGACCTACACTGCAGGTGCTGCTGTGACCTGTATCTGGAAGCGACAATGGCTCTTGTGTCTGGGGAGAAGGCCCCTACCTTCACTGCGGAGGAGTTGGAGAAACTGGTGGATGGGGTCCTACCCCAGTACACGTTACTCTACGGTTCTCCAGACAAACAGGTGAGTACACTGTGAGCATGATGCATGGGCCATGAATGTATGGAGTGCTGTGTGTGTAAGCCACATGTAGGGGGGGCAGAAGCGTCCTGGCCAGAGTGCTGCATCTAAGGTGGTCACGGAGCACCCACAGCCGCAAAAAGTGGTACGATCTGTGCCGCTGGGCAAAGAAGATGTGGGAGGGCCAGCTGGGGCTGGCCTCCCAACGAGGAAGGGGTGCCCGTCGCACCATGACCCTCCTGATGTTTCGCATCCTGGCGGTGGCCTATCCGGAGTTGGATGGACACTTGAAGGCATCACAGCAGCCACAAGGGGGTAAGTACAGATTCAGAATCCTGACTTTGAGCATGTTAAGTGTTACCTGTGCGGGGGATGTCGGCTATGGGTGACCCTAGGCCAGGGCAAAGATGGCAGGGTAGGTCCCTGGTTGGGCAGGCTCTGAACCACTCCTACCCCAATAGTGTTAGTGGGCATCTACTACTGGGCAGGATCCTGTGGGTTTCAGGTGTGCAGCTAATGGTGGTAGGCATTGTACCCCATGGGCTGGTGACTATCTTAGTAACTGGTTGGGCATGGCCTAGTGCATAGGGCTGCTCCCTGTGTGTTGTGTACGCCAACGGTAGTGTTGTTGCTGGCATTGACCAAGTGTATCTTCTGTCTCCCCCCCCTTTTTGTTTTGTCACCCTGTCCTTGTGTGCATTAGCATCATCTGGCGCAGGAACAGAGGCACCGGCGACAGAGGGAGCTGCATCCCACATGGGCCTGGAGGCTGAATCCACTGAGGGTGAGGGCACCAGTGAGACGGAGGTTGAGGGTAGCACCACGACAGGGACAGGAGGGGAGACCACAGACAGCGACTCCACCTCCGATGGAAGCTCCTTGGCAGTGGCAGACACCTCTCTGACCACCCCAACAACAGAGACAGCCGCCACTCCCCTACCAGCACCGCCCTTCCAGCAGCCCCTCAGCGTGTTTCCCGTGCCCGCTCACCCAGGAGGGTGGGCATCTCCTTCGCCCCAAGCACCTCAGGCCCTGCCCCAGTCAGTCCTGCTGCCCTCAGTGAGGAGGCTATTGACCTCCTGAGATCCCTCACTGTTGGGCAGTCAACCATACTGAATGCCATCCAGGGTGTTGAGAGGCATTTGCAACAAACAAATGCATACCTGGAGGGCATTCACTCTGGCGTGGCGGCCAAACAGAGAGCATTTCAGGCTCTGGCTTCAACACTGATGGCAGCCCTTGTACCTGTCTCAAGCCTCCCCCCTCCAACTTCCCCTACCCAGACCCAATCCCCTCAACTCCAGCCTATCCCAAGCACACCCTCAGATCAGCATTCACCCAAATCAGCACACAAAAGTGGCTCAGGCAAACACAAGCACCACACTTCATCTCACAGGCACCATCCCCATGCAGACACACCAACATCCACTGTGTCCCCCTCCTCCTCCACCTCCTTCCCAGTAGCGTCTCCACTCACACCTGCATGCACTACATCCTCATCCACTACCTCCATCACCAGCACGCCCATCACAAGACAGCCCTCTAAAGCAGGCACCACCCCCGCATCCATTCACACGTCCCCTGTGTCCTCTCCCAGTGTGTCTGTGACCCCCCTCCCAAAGTACACAAACTCAAGCACCCACCCACCCAACAGCCATCCACCTCACAACAGCATCCAGCTCATGCACCTGCACCCAAAGTCAGCAGACAGACACCTTATACAACCACAAGAAGCATTCCTGTCAAACATTGACCTGTTCCCTACCCCTCCCCTGTCCATCCCCTCGGGCCAGGGTGTCCAGAACCCAGGCCAGCACCTCAGCCACCAAGTCGACCTCCGCTGTGGTACCTGCAACTCACAGAGGCTCAAAGGGGGCAGCAATCAGGCCAGCCAGTGTGCCAGCAACCCCTGCAAAGGAAAAACACCATTCCGCCACCTGCCAAGGTGAAGAAGGGGACAGTATGCAGCAAGGCCAAGGAGCACGAACCACCCAGCAAGGCCTCCTCAAAAACTCCAGCAGCCAGACCCAAGGTCACACCACCATCTGCCAAGGTGAGGAAGGGGCAGAAAACACCAGGCAAGGCATTTCAGCCATCGGAGGCTGCAGGTGAAGGCCTGGTGGCTACCAGCACAACCGCCAGCACTGCCATCTGCACCGCGGCCAGCACCGGCAGCAGCCCCGCCGCAGGCACAGCCACAAGCACCGCCACCTGCACC
Organism: Pleurodeles waltl; assembly: GCF_031143425.1. NCBI lineage: Eukaryota > Metazoa > Chordata > Amphibia > Caudata > Salamandridae > Pleurodeles > Pleurodeles waltl. The sequence goes on along the minus strand of NC_090441.1, from coordinate 1,244,779 downwards.
GCCGCTAGCACCACTACTGTCAGCAGCAGCAGCCCCAGTGGACATCTGTCCGAGGCTGCAGGAGAAGGGCTGGAGCCTCCGTCCACCACCGGCAGCACCAGCACCACGGCCAGCACCGCCACATGCACCGCCGCTAGCACCGCCGCAGGCCCCGCCGCAATCACCGCCACCTGCACCGCTGACAGTAGGGCCACTACCAGCAGCAGCAGCCCCAGTGGGCAGCCGTCCCAGCACCACTGGCAGCACCCCCACCAGCACCAGCACTACCACTAGTTTTCAGCCTTAGCAGCCACAGGATAGAGTCTAGCCCTACCTCGATGGACTATCATGCAACCTGTTCCCTGCAAATCTCATGCCTCAGACACCCAGGTGAGGGAATGTGAACTGCCACACCCCAAGTTGTACTTCACTAGGCACAAGGCCCCCTCCAGATCCAGTGGAGAAAGGCATCCACTCACCCTTTCCTTGGTAGGATGAAGCAGACTGGGCACAAAGCCCCCTCCAGAACAGTGGAGAAAGGCATCCACTCACCCTATCCTTGACAGGATGAAGCAGACTGGCCACAAAGCCCCCTCCAGAATCAGTGGAGAAAGGCATCCACTCACCCTATCCTTGGCAGCATGAAGCACACTGGGCACAAAGCCCCCTCCAGAACCAGTGGAGAAAGGCATCCACTCACCCTATCCTTGGCAGGATGAAGCACATTGGGCACAAAGCCCCCTCCAGAACCAGTGGAAGAAAACATCCACTTGAGAGACTGTGACTTTGCACTCACCAGGACCAAGCAGTGGGCAACCCACCCACTTGAGAGACTGTGGCTTTGCACTCCCCAGGACCAAGCAGTGGGCAAACCACCCACTTGAGAGACTGTGGCTTTGCACTCCCCAGGACCAAGCAGTGGGCAACCCACCCACTTGAGAGTGTTGCTTTGCACTCCCCAGGACCAAGCAGTAGGCATGGAGCCCCCTCGAGGAGCAGTGGCATTATTCCATCTTCCGGCTGAGGTTACTACTGCGGTGTTTGTTGCTACCACCGTGGCGGTCGGAGTGTTAAAGTGACTGTCTGTGCTGGTGGTTTCCGCCGTGGTCGCGATCCCATTTTTTTTACCGCCAGCCTATTGGCGGTATTACCGCCACTTTAACACCGACCGCCACGGTTGTAATGAGGGCCTATGTCTACAAGCATACTCAATAAATGTTTAGTATCCTTAATATATGATGGAAGATTTGCAACCATCGGTTGTAGAAATATATCCACAAATTCCAATATTTTTAGTGGGACCTCCTATACCTGATACTATCGGTCTCCCTGGGGGAAACAACAAGTTCTTATGTATTTTTGGTAAGGTATAGAAGCAGGGAAACTTAGGGCGATCAACTCTTAAATAATTATATTCATCATCATGCAATAGATTTTGTTGATACCACATCTTCAACTTCCTATTAATAACACTAGTCAGGTTTATGATAGGGTTACACTTCAATTTCTCATAGCATGCAACATTGTTAAGTTGTGTATAAATCTCTTTGTCATAGTCACATCTATTAATAATTACCATATTTCCTCCTTTGTCTGCTCTTCTTATAATTATAGTATTGTCTTTCTTAAGAGTTTTCAAAGCCATGTACTCTTTATAGTTCAGATTGTATTTCTTCCTTGTCTGAGATGCACTTCTCAATTGTCTATTTAAGTGTTCATTAACCAATTTATATAAAACATCTATATTGTTGTCCGTCGATACTTTGGGTATCCATGTAGATTTTTGTCTAAGACCACTACTGACATGTATATCAGATATAATGTTCAAATCATGTAATACACTGGTAGTCGTGGCTGGAATATCCTCATAGTCTGTGATCGACAAAAGGGCTACCATATCTCTAATGTCCTGTATAGACAATGTACTTAGTGATCTCTTAAATGATGAAGTATTGTCCTCTTTATCATATACTGAATATAATGTAAAATGTTTCTTAAGTTTGAGCTTCCTCACAAACTTAAACAAGTCTATTTTCGATCTACAAATATCTCCCTTATTAATAGGACAAAATCCTAATCCTTTATTCAAAAGGGTTTATTCCTGTGGTGTTAAGACTTTATCCAATACGTTTATCACAATATTGTCTTGACTTTCCTGTCCCTGGATCTTGTTGTCATCCCTGTTGATTCTACCTGCACTTTTCCCCCTCTTTTTTCTTCTCCTTGTTTTCCTTCCCGATCCTTTCTCATACTTTGGTCCTGATAGCCTTGTTTTATCCTCCACATTTCTTATAAAAAAGTATTTGTATCTGTGTTTAGTGTCAAAACTAGTCCCTCAATAGTTTCTATCTCACTATCACTAGTTGATGCAAAACTTTTCGATGTTGCTGTTGAACTAATAGAAGTAACAGATGGTGCCTTAAATAAGGTACCTTTAATTAGATGATCATACTTCCTCGAAAATGTAAATACTCCACCATTTAAATAGTCTTGTTCATCTTTTTTCAGTTTCCTTGCCTTTCTCTCTTTTATGTCCTCTTGAAATTTTGTAATAATATTGTTCAAAGTATCATAATTCTTCTCTGTTGCTGCCTTTAAATTCAAATCCTCAATCTCCTTTTCCAAAGTTAAAATTTCTACTTGTAATCTTTGAACTTTCCTGTCTGTGTTTTCTATAAGTATATCCATTAACCTTATTGAATTAGATTTCAATTCTTCTTCCCACCTTATTAGTAAATCTGTATCCAAATCATCATAAGTAGGAAATATATTAGATCTAAGTCCTATGGGTATTCTATTAAGTTTTTCTATATTGTTTCCATGTGGCACTATCCCACCATTTGGACATCTCATTCTTTTTTAATTTCTCTAACCTAATAAATTTAGCCCGTAAACCATCTTTTCTCATCTGGCATCCACCCTGAATTGCATGTCGTACTGTATGTCCACTATTCAAATTGCTGAATAGTCCTTCAGCCAGTTTGTCTCTATCTACCTTTTCACTCTTTATTTAATCTAAACGAAAGTTTATAGAGTATTGTAATGGGAGCAACCTCTCCACATATAACAATCTAATTACTAAGAAGGGGTAATACTAAGTGGAATGGCACTCACCATCAGTATAAATTATAATGAACTATACAGTGCTCTAACGAGGTACCTCCCCTAAAACCTCGTAACAGACAATCCCAGAATTGTCCTTTGCAAAAAAAAAAAAAAAGAGCATCCGTAATCCAATAAGTACAAACAATCGATTTAAAGTCCCACGATATGTTTCAGATGAATCTTTATTGCTTCTTCTCTTGCGCTCCAGCCAAGTCAACATGTGTTGCATCTGGGTTATATCTCCCCTTGACTTCCTCAGGACTTATACGGCTGTTAACAATATATGTAGAAATATACTGAAAATTCTGTTATATCTCAACAAATTCCCTGTTTGCAACTAATACACAAATAAAACTGTAATTCAAAATAAGGTGCAAGGTGGAAGTCTTACAAGTGGGTAAATCACCTCCTATTGTCCAAAAAAAACAAAATTCTGAATCCTCAGTGACTTGTTCACACTTCATGTGTTACACAACATGCACACATCAAGTGAAGTCCCTAAACCAAGCCTGTTCTGTGTAAGTTTCTATAGTGCTCCTTATGTTTATATTGCCCTAAGTTTAATGATAAAAGTGTACCTGTTATGAGGGAATTATGAAATCCTGTCTTTCTCTATTCTCAAATCTCACATAGATTCAGTGTTCTTCTTACAAGTCTTTTTATTTTTATTGTTAATCTGGGTACACACTTTGGAGTGTATCCTGAAATACAAAATGTACAAGTATCTGAGTTCCAAATTCTTAGTCAGGCGCTCCATTAAATTTTTAAATCAATTATTATCAGACTTACCTCAAATATGCGTGTACGCATGGTATTAGTCAAACAATGCGCGTCTTACCGCTAAAAAAGTAGCAACGCCTCTGTGTTCCTTAATATTGCGAGTACGCTTAAAGGAATCAAAACAAACAGCGTGTCTTCCCGCTGTTTAAAAAGCTCCTCTTTCACAGTACTAGAAAAAGAAAGAGGACTAGTGTATTCTCTAAACCAGTGGAGGAAGGCATCCACTCACCCTATCTTTGGCAGGATGAAGCACACTGGGCACAAAGGGTCCTCCAGAACCAGTGGAAGAAGCCATCCCCTTGCACTCCCCAGGACCAAGCAGTGGGCAAGCCATCAACTTGAGGGACTGTGGCTTTGCACTCAACAGGACCAGGCAGTGGGAAGCCACCCACTTGAGAGACTGTGACCTTGCACTCCCCAGGACCAGGCAGTGGGCAAACCACCCACTTGAGAGACTGTGGCCTTGCACTCCCCAGGACCAGGCAGTGGGCAAACCACCCACTTGAGAGACTGTGGCTTTGCACTCCCCAGGACCAAGCAGTGGGCAACCCACCCACTGAAGAGACTTGAGAGACTGTGGCTTTGCACTCCCCAAGGACATAGTTGTGGGCATGGAGCCCCCTCCAGAGCAGTGACGTTGTACCATCTTCCGGCTGAGGTGCCCCACCCCTTCCCTGTCCCCCTGAGGTGCCTGTGTGTTTTTGACCTTATGCCCCTGCAGTGTTCTCTCCGTTTTGAGGCAGGAGTCAAGTGTGGGCTTGGCCTATGTGTTTTGGCCCAGTGGACCACTGACTATTTTTGTATGGACATTGTACCTCATTTTGTATATATTGTATATATTGTACATCCTGTTTATTTATTTATGAATGTATTTCTCTTCAATTCTAATACTAAACTAATTTGACTCAATTCCTTTTGTCCTTGCGTTCTTCCAGAGGGTTATGGGGTGTATATGTAATGTTGTTGCATGTGTTTGTGTGTATGGTGTTGGGGGTGAGGGTGGGGGTGGGGATGTTGCGTGTCGCGTGTGTGTGTCACTCTCTTTTTCTCCCCCCCACCCCTGTGTGCTAGGTGCTGTACTCACCATGGTCTTCCTCGCCGCTGTTGGTACTCCTGATGTATGAGAAGGTACACCAGCATGGGCAGGACCTGCAGCTCGGGCTCCATGGCGTCCTGGTTTTTCCTTGAATGTCGAGAGGCGAGTGGTTTCCCTTCTAAGTACTGTTTCTGCCATGCTTTTGATGGCGTTGGTACCGCCCTGGAAAAGCCGGCGGATGGGCGGGTTGTAATGGGGTGGGCAGTACATTGTCTTCTGCTTGGCTGTTGGCGGTTACCGCTGCGGTGTTTGTTGCTGCCGCCATGGCGGTCAGAGTGTTAAAGTGGCTGTATGTGTTGGCGGTTTCCACCGTGGTTGTGATTCCTTTTTTTTACCGCCGGCCTGTTGCCGGTATTACCGCCGCCTTAACACAGACCGCCAGGGTTGTAATGAGGGCCTATGTGCCTTTGCTACAATTTTGTATTGCTGAACATTGTGCACAGAATGTCTTTTTCATGGGCACTTATCATGCTAGAACACTGGTAATTTGGACCATCATATTCGCAGATTGCACATCTATCTTTATCAGAAAACTGCATTGGCCCTTAATGGATGCAACAATCTCTGCCTGTCGGTGTGCAAAAGTTGGGAATAAAACGTACCTTATTGTTCTATGCCCGTCCCTTGCTTGGTGTGAATGGTAAGTGACGTCTGCATAATCAAGCTACCTAGCTGGCTGTAGCAACCATGGGTCCCTAAATACAGCAGCGTCCTACCCCCAGCGCAGAGAAGAGAGAACAAGACATGTGTTTGTGATATAGCAAGTACGCCTCATCTCATTTCACTTTCACCTGTGACCTGCAGGTTCGTTGGCAGGTGGCTCCACCGGCCACCCCACGTGCAGTTTACACTGCGCAAGTACACTTGACACAATACAGTCGCACCTGCCCTTCCTCACCCTGTGCCCTACCCTAAAAACCATGCAGGACCGCTGCTCGCTGCATGCATGCACCATGTGTAATATCATGAATGTGTGCACAAGTGCAACTATAAAACTAACTGGACCCAGGCCCAGTCAGTGAGTCAGTGAGTCTACTGAGCTGGGGGGCTCCTTCCTGCACCGCGGGGGCTGCGAGAGCTTATGTCATGCCAGTGAGGCTCGAGCCTGGCTCAAGCCTTCAGTGGCTCGCTGACCTCTAATAAGAGTATTCCAGAGCCCTCACTTGGAAAAAATAGAGCGTTTGGTATATAGAGTGTTAAGAAGCTTTTTTTTATTTAAAGACCAATGGCTCATTGTCCATCTCCTTCATGGGATCGTGCTTTGGTATTAAAGGATCTTGATGTCCTCATTTTGAGCCTGCGGAGGAGGTTGACTTGAAGGTTTTGACACTTAAATTGGTGTTCCTAGTAGCCATTTACCCAGCAAGGAAGGTTGGGGAAATAGGGTAATTTTTTGTCAGAATCCTTTCTGAAATTATTTCCAGGCTGGGTGGTGTTGAGACTGAGTCAGAAATGTGTTCCTAAGGTCACTTATTAATTTCGTTGTTCCAGGGAAGTTGTTCTCCCACTGTTAACCCCAGATCCTCAGACAGGGGAAGAATCTATGTTGCATCCTCTAGATGTTAGAAAACCTTCTTGATTTATTTGGCAAGTATGGAACTGTTCAGGAAGATTGATACCCTGTCTGTTACATTTTGTTCTGTTGGGAATTGTTTGAAATGTTCTATCTCTACCCTGAGCCTGTGGAGTAAGCAAGTAATTTTGCTAGATTATGAACCTTAGGGTAGAGAAGTGGTGGATCAAATAGAAGGGAGATCTGCAAGAGGTATGTTGACTTCTTGGGCAACTTTCAAAGGGGCATAATTGACGATATTTGTAGTGCAGCCAGGTGGGCTTCCCATATATTTATGGACCACTGTAAATTTCAACTGAGGAGAAATACTTCCATGTTATGTGGTGTCTCAGTGTTGGGTTCAGTATCTTTTTTTGATAAAGCCATAAAGCAGATATTTTATTTGGTATCAGCTAATCATGTGATGTCATTGGCGAGGAAGATGGAAGAGGAGGTCCAAATCTTCCTCTCCACAGTCAGGTTTTTCCATTCCTCCCAACCCAAGAGGGATAGAGCTTCAGATGTTAGACCGAGGCTTGATAGCACAAGGAGTGCTATGGGCCGACTTCCTTTTTATGGTAAGTAGTAGGAAGAGGAAGTCAGCCATCTTGGAGGGATGGGAAACTAGTGTGTGTAATCTTTTGCTTCAGAGGTCTCGCTCATCATGCAATGACTGTGGAGTACAAACCCTGGCCTCAGTGTCATGAAGAATACCAGTAAGTATCTGGGGGAGTACTGGTTAATGCATGTATCCAAAGTCATATTTGTTAACCCTTTTTTCACTAACCAGTTCAGAACAGAGCTGTGTCTGCCTAATATCACCATCCAAACACTGGAAATAACCCACCTTCTCATTGATTGGTTGTTGGTTTCTCTCATTGGTTTTTGCTGTATGTTTGTGAATTATATTATATTGTACTGTATCATTGCATTTGTATAGTGTTTACTATCTCCATGTGTGCCACTCGAACACTTATTCACAAAGGTAGCACACTGTACTGCGTAGGGGTGTTTGGAAGTGTTTGCTTTGAGCCTATTCTGAAATGTTTTCATGTCATGTGTGAGGACCACAGAGGTACAGTTATTGTGTTTTGGGGTGCATTGCCTGGCAGTGGAATCGAACATTTGAGGTAGTGTTAGAGATAGACATGGGTGTGGTTAGGTTGTGCAATGCTGGCAGTTCTGATTAGCTCTCTGCATTTCCCATTACACTGTTGGTAATATTCTTGTATGTTTTCAATTCGTTTTCCTATGCTAGCTGTGAAAGGAGGTCATCAGCTCCGAGATCTTATCAATCTGCAGGAGGTAATAGGTGTAATAGGTTTAGAGGAAGGGTGAACCAGAGATCTGTCTGCACAGACTATGGGCCAGATGTACGAAGCCCTTTTGCATTTCTTCATGTCAGAATCGGTATTTCGGGCTGTCAAGAAATGCAAAACGGCCCTTTCTTATGTACAAAGGCCTTTAAGAAATCACAAATAGGGATTTCCTATTTTTGATTACTATTCTGATGTACAAAGCATTTCCTAAATGCGACTTGCGCATTTAGGAGATGCAATTACCACTGACTTGAAGTCGTTGGTAACCAGGTGCAATTAAAAAAAAACACCTTAAGGTGCTTTTTTAATTTCAATAGAGCACACACATGCCCTTTAGGCATATGAGTGCTCTACAGGTGCACCCCTATTTTTGGGGTGCACCAAGGGGGTTCTTCTGCCCTCTGCCATCCCTGGTTTTGCATTTCCTAAATAAGAAATTGCTATTTAGGAAATGCAAAACTGGCCAATTGACTACAATGTAATGGGATTTATTGATACAGATTTCCTAATAGCGATTCCTACTTTGTATGAATCGCTATTAGGAAATCAGTATCTCTGTACATAGCATTTTGCATTTCTTAAACAGCAATTTCTATGAAGTCGCTATTTAAGAAATGCATTATTACATTTTTGTACTTCTGGCCCTATGTTACAGTCCTCGTTTACACAGTGGTCGTGTGAGATGACAATTAAGAAGACTGAGCTAGATGCACTGCTCTATAATTATTTTTTTGTCATTACAGGATGTCGCTGGTCAGAGTGTGTGATTATTTGCAGTGTCTAATTTTGTAAAATAATAAGTGGTGGTGCCTAATGTTTTTCTCGGAAGCCTGCAGCCATAGCTGACGAATGTCTGATTGCCGAATACAGTACCTGCCCCTTTATTTCATTGTTGCAGGTTCTTTTTCATTCTTGGCTTCTCCTTTTGTCACTGTTTTTCCGTTTATCTCTTTCTCGTTTTGTGTTTTTTTCTCTCTTGCCCTGAGTCAAAGGCTGATGAGGAAAAAGTAAGTGCCGGTCTTAGAAAATGAGTGGTGGTAGGCTCCACTTCCAACCAACGGCTGAAATTATGCACTGACTATTTGGGACCTACAGGGTGGACTCTGTTGGAGTCCTCTGGTGACTGATCTCCTTGGGCTTCAAAACCCTGTCTTGTAAGTACTGAGTTGAGCTGGCTGGCATAGCCTGTATGTGCGCTCTCCAATGGCCAGCAAGGTTACACTGGAGCTTTTTTTATGCATTATATGTCTGTCCTATTGAGGAAGAATGGCTCAGATAAGGAATTGCTGTGATTTCATATGGTGACATGGATCATATCAGATTGAGACTGTGATGACTGTCAGACTAGAGTTACTGTTCGTCCCATTGTGTAGTTAAAGGTAGGAAATACAGCAGGACTGTATACTTTATTATGTGATGTATGCGGGCACTGCAGTTATGATGCTGGTCTTTAGATACTGAGTGGCAGCAGATATTTCTCATAGTGAGTTGTGAGGCATAGCTTTTGGTTGAGATGGTGTAGTTCTCATATTCCATTCATATGTCAAAGTCATTCTGAGTCTATGATGGGGAGAGGATGCCTGTTGGGGCAAGGTGTGTATCTTCTTGGTGTGGCATGCTGGTTGGGACTGCCGCATACCTCTGGAGCTTACTTTTAATGATAAGAGGGTTATATTGTTCCAAGTTCTATCCTAAGGTCAGTAGTTGAGGTATATCTCTGGAACAACCATCCTTTCTTCTGGACTTTAAATGCTCCTAGAAGCATAGAATCTTGGCTATCAACAGATTCCAGGGCGTGGTGGGTTGTACAGCGAATGGAGAGCCTCCAATGGATTTCTTACTTGAAGGCAATATGACAATTTGTGGTGCTAGCCTAGATAACAGTGTCCTAGTTTGTGTGTATTGCAGAATTTAAATTTGTAGCTATCCTGTTTTTTTAATTGGGGGATTCTGTGGATGAGGTGCTTAGACCATTGATTGTCCAGCTACAGGATGCCATTAAAGTGTTTTGTTTGCAAGACTGGCTCCATGCATACATGCCAAAAGTTTGAAACTAGAAAGAGGGAGATTTGGTAAAAATAGGGATCTTCATTTTCCCTATTGACGAACATTAAAGCAAAGGCAGTTCCAGGTAGAGGCCAGCTTAATTTATGTCATTGTGCTTTAATGGGTTGGATTCTTAAGTCAAATTCCTGAAGATCACATTAGAAAATGCTGGGAATTATCTGATGTATTGTCTTTGCTTGTATTTAAAAGAGGCCCCTTTTGCACTGGCAGCTCCATCCTATAGCCCTGCCCATCCACTTACTAAAGGCAAAAGAAGGTTCAGTTATATTTAACAGCGCTAGCCTTAATTTCCATAACATACCCCACACCTTCATGAAACCTGGAAACTACAGTAGCAGCTGCCTCCCTACAGCCTACCACACCAAGATGCAAGCAACCTTCTCTAAGGTAGGCCATTAACTGCAGTAGTAAATGACCACTTGCACTCCACCTAAACTGCAAGGGTACCTTTCTCCATATAACCAGCTTCTCCAAGGCATCCCCTAACCTCATGTAATAGCTGCTTCTCTATGTCCCACCTATGCAATATAAGCCCTTATGTGAAGTAGTGGTATCAATGTGCCCCAGTCCTCCAAGGCAACCACTGCAATAGTGGCTGCCTACATGTGCCTTATCTCTCTAGCGTAACCCCCAAACTGCAGTAGTGGCTGCCTCCCTCCACCCTGTTTCTCCAGGGCAGCCCATTACCTTTGCCTAAGAATTCCACCACCTTTCCAAACAAAGATGCACCTTTAACCCCGTATACTCACAACATGTTCTTCTCCACCTGCTGCACTCTGCAATCGCCAGCTTGGTGCAGAATAGACATCCATTTAATCCCACTGCATAGGCTTGTGTAACTGTATAAAGAATCATGCCCTTTTCTGCAGTTTTAGTGCTCATTATAGATATTTCAATTTGTCTTCTGCTTCTGCAAAACATGCTGCAGTGACTCCTCCTTCTACAACTTACCTACCTTAAGTAGCTGTAATGGAGGTTTTAGATAAATGAGCCTCCCCCATGATTTAGTTTTCGAAAATAGTTTTTATTAGGTTTTGTAAGTATATCAACAAATACAGTCCACAACATTTAACTGTTTCAGTATGAATATTCATACAGATCTTTGAGTAATGGACACAAATAAAAGAGTAGCAAGAGTGTCAATCAGGTAGCTATGTGGTGAATAAAGCTGCAATCAATGTGTACATTGGTGGATGAAAAATGCTTTGTTAAAACCGTATAAATTGGGATCAGGTTTGTGAAATGGGTTGGAAGAGGGTGTGGGTAACGAGATGTGGAGTTACGGCGGGATACATCTGTCAAATGTTGAGACATATGGGCATGAACCATGTGGTTGAGGTCCACTGGTGAGGGAGAAAGAGTGGAATGTGCTGGTGGGGCGGGCAGGTGGAAATAAAGGCCATTGTTGAGGTAGCGGCAAGTGGTGGGGTTTTCGCAGATCCATTAAGGGGGAGATCATCATACCCGGTGTGCTACAGAAAGGAAGGTAGCCCAGTATGAGGAAATGGGTCGCTTGCAGAGGTTACATACCTCATCCTATCAAAGGGAGTCTTCTTCAGCCATCCCTCACTTATGGACTGCCCCGTACCAAGCAGCTAGTGGGGGTATTATTGGAGAGCACCAGTGCAGGCTGAGCATGCGTTTGGCGAGGAGGAGTGCTAGGGAGGCAAAGTGAATGCATACTTAGTATTGCTTGTGCTGTTTGATAATGCAAAGTGATCATGCTTCCCAGGTATGAATGCTTGTGAGTTCTGTAACGTTTTGCAGTGTAGCATGTACTTTTTCTCAGAAATGATGAAGGGCAGGACCAGAGCATATGTGCCAGGTCTGCACCAGAACCCAGCAGTGCAGACAGCATGCACCCGCCTGGGGGAAATAATGATTTATTTGGGCTGGGGTGAGGTATGCTCGGTATAGCATGAAAAGTTGTACGTTTTTTAAGTGGGAGTTACAGGACACCTGTTGAGGGAATTCTAAGGCCATCGCCCACTCTTTGTCATACAATACGCGCCCAAATTCATCTTCCCATTTGTGTCAGAGCATGTCCAAGGGAGCCATCGTTAAGTCACAAATGACTTTGTATAGCCAGATGATGAGGTGACGACCAATGCCCATTATGAGTATGGTTTGTATTACTGTGTGTGTCACGGCCTCTACCCGGTGAAACTCCACAGGGTGCGGCATGTATTTGTGAGCTGACGGTGTAGGAGGAACTGTCCTGGTAGTAGGTTATAATCTGTTATTAGTTGGTTAAATAGGTTGTGCTAGCCATTCAGAAAGAGGTCTCAGATCGTGTGGATAGATTATTTTGTCCAAGCAGCTATATTGTGGCACATAAAGAACATGGGGAATTTGGGGAGGCCAACCCGGGGCAGTGCTGGAGCATAAACCAGTGATCCTGGTGACATTCAATATATTCTTGCCATGCACACCTAGGCTACTGCCACTTGAAGAGGTCGGGGGAAAGGTGCATGGTACTTGGGAGCAAGACGCGGCAGATTGCCAGGAGGGGCAGAATCCCATCTTCACTGCAAGTCTCCCCTGTATACCACCCAACAGTCCAATGTGAAAGCCATTGTAACTGTGCTGCCAGAAAATAAGCCTCAAATGGTGGGACTCCCAGCCCTCCTCAGTCTATGGGAAGCTGTAATTTTCAAAGAGCTACGCGGTCTTGCTTGTTTCCCCAAATAAGACTACCCAGTAAGGAGCCAAGCTCCTTGAAGAAGGAGCGTAGCGGAATAATGGTAAATTTTGGAAAATAGTAAAGGAGGTGGGGTAGTATGATCATCTTCACTGGTGCTATCTTGCCAATCAGGGCAAGAGATAACGATCACCAAAATTGCACTTGCCCTTTGACACCCGAAGGTTCCTGTCGAATATATCTGAGAGTTGTGGTATAGACAGATCCCCAAGTAACGGGTAGCTGCTCCCCACCAGCGAAGCGGTGTTTGGGATGAAGTGGGTGTCTGGACGATTTACTCCAGTTCTCTCTGAGTCCAGAAGCCCTTGCACATGTATTTAGTGTGTTCTGTAGTGAGGAAAGGTCTCACTTGATGTATTTCATGTAGATGATAAGGTCATTGGCGTACAGGGATACGGCATGAGTCCTGTCCTCCAGGGGTATTCCCCACCTGCAGCCCTCGTCCCGTAAGCATATAGCCAGAGGTTCCATCGTGAGGGCGAAAAGTAATGGTTAAAGGGAGCACCCCTGTCTAGTTCCTCTGCTTACTGAAATAGAAGTGGAGATGAGACATCCGAGACGTATTCAAGATGTCGGCTTGGTGTAAAGAAGTTAGGTGTATACGAGGAGTTGTGGTCCGACTCTCATTCGATTTACCTGGAAAAGGTGGTGCCACGTTAGTGTGTCAGAAACCTTCTCCAGGTCTAAAATCAGACAGACCGCTTGTAGGTATCATCCCTTTACACGATCCTGTATGTTAAATAACTGGTGAATGCTTATGGAGGTGCTGCGTCTGGGGACAAACTTGTTTTGGTCAATGGACATTAGTTTTGGGAGAACCCGGGCATAATGATCCACCAATATTTTACCCAATATTTTATAATCCGTGCCTAATATTACAACGGGTAGAGATGATGATGGCTGTGTCGGATTTCTACCCGGTTTGGGGATCCACACCAGGAGTGATTCCCGGCACCATTGCGGGAATTCTCCTGCGTTCAGTGCCACCTCGTACAGGTCTGCCAGTCTGGGAACCAGAAGTGCAGAAAATGTGGTGTAGTACTCAGGTGGCAGGCCGTCAAACCCAGGGCCAGCTCCCTGATTACCTGTGTGATGTCTTCTATTGTTATTTTAGTATTGAGGGCAAGCCTAGCAGGGGTGGGGATGAGGGGTAAAGTTATGTCTGTGAGGAATGCACAGGAGTGCTCCCTGGAAGATTCAGACAAGATGTAGTATAGTGATGAGTAATAAGTGTGAAATAGTTCCAGTATTTTCTGTTGTGCATGATTGTGGGTGCTGGCTGGCGAAATCAGTTCAGTGATGAGGGCTGTTGCGTGTTCCTGCTGTGTTAACCAGGCTAGGAGCTGGCCAGGCTTGTCCCCTTCCCTGTGAACGTTTGCTGCATGGGCTGTGAAATTAAAGCTGCAGAGGTGTTCTAAGACCAATGTGTATGACGCTTTCGTGGCTGTGAGTTGTGTGAGTTGCGTGACCTTCACGTGGTTGCAGTTGCCGCCGTGCTCACGTCGGCAAGGTGTTTCTCGGCACCTGCTATTTCTTCATCTAGAGTTTTGTGAATACCCACTACTGGTTGTATGCAGAGGCCATGCATCACCTCTTTAAAAGCGTCTCATTCCATCAGTCTTGTGGAGGCACTGCCTTGGTTCTCTGCAAAGTAATGTTGGATGATTGCCCTGCTCTTACGGAAGACTGGGTCGTCTAAACAGTTGCATTGGAGTTGCTAAGTATGGTTCGGTGGCATAGGTTCTACCCATTGTAGGTCCACAAGATGGGCATCATGGTCAGAGACCACACGGCCTAAGTAATCTTAATTATGTACCATAGGAAACAGGGGCGTCAAACATAAGAAGCGGTCAAAGAGTATGTGAAGTTTGTGAGGTACTGAGTAGAATGAGTAAAGTTTGCCAGTGGGGTTGTGAGACCGCCAAGCGTCAACGAGGGACCATTATCGTGCCCAGCTATGTAGGCATGCTGTTTGTGTGTAAGGGGGGAGCGTGGTAGGGGTGTGTGTGACCTGTCTAGGAGGAGATCTAAAACGCAATTGTAGTCTCCGCCAAGGAGTCACTGGAGTACAGTTTTGTGAGCCAGTATAGTGGAGAGGGGTCCCAAATGTCTTCCTGTTCAGAATGGGGAGCATGAATGCTACCAAGGAGCAGTAGATGGCCATCCAGGCGTCCTTCCAGGAGGGCATAGTGACATTCTATGTCTATAGTTTTGTCAAGTACTTGAAAGGGGATGCCACAGGTGTTTGCTGAGTGGGTGGTTGCACACAGAAAGCCTCTCCAGCATTTATGTAGGCACTCTTTCTCCTCTTTCATTGTGTGCCCCTCTAGTAGGAAGAATATTTACACGTGTTGACTTTTTATATTAGCATATACTGAGTAACGCTTTCTGGCGGTGTGCATGCTTTCAGTGTAAGAAAGCAAATTACATCATGTGGGGGCTGTATGGTAAGTATGAAGTGTGAGGGGTGCAGGGAAAGAGGGGGTTTCCCGCCATGCCTGCCAGCTTGATGACTGTGCCATCTCTGAATGTAGAGGTTACGCATCAATGGCCTGCCTTGCTATGAGTGGGAGTTGGGAACAGTATAGGGTGTGGGACCATCTAAAACTGGGTAGGAAGAACATGAGGAGCCTACTGCAACAGCAGTATGCCCAAACGGTATTGGTGGTGAAAACTTAAGAGTAGTGCGGGGGTAGCCAAGAGCTGGAGTGTGGTGTTATGGTTCCCTGGTGTATGAAGTGTAGAGGCCATGGGAACCCGCAAAGACTGCCAGGGGAGAAGTTTGGTAAAAGCAAACTTGATCTGAGCGCAGTGAGTTACAAGGCCGGCAAGCACTCAGGAAGCCACATTGGGGGGGAGAGTAAGCTGTGTAATAATGGGAGGGGTTAGAATAGGATGCTTGAGAGTGGCTGTTTTGCAGATGGAGAGGATGAGTGTGGTGATAGGGATTGGGAGGAGCGAGGGGGTGTTGCAGTGTCTATGTCATCAACATTCAGTGCTTTATTTGTAAATAAAAATGTGCCGGTGCCCAAAGCTCTCTCTGAAAGGCAAGGGTGCTGTAATTAAATGTGTGAGCACAGACTACTGAGCAGCATCGTTCTACAGCCACCTCGGGCCTCTTTAATCCATTTACAGCCACTCCCTGCCCCTTCTGCTCACTCTTGTAGCTTTCTGCTTTCTCCTTTTGTGACGATTTACTGTCTTTCTCTTCCTCCTCTTTCCCATTATGTGACTTTTGCTCGCAGTAATTGTCTGATGCAGAAAAATAAGTGCCGGACCCCAAAAATAAGGCCGGTGCCCCCCACCGGCAACCATCGGCTTAAATTAAGCACTTTCCACATGTTAGAAGTAAGCAGAACATTCAAGCAAAGAGGAACATTGGTAGCGGATGTTTATATGAGGGTTTCTGCTGTTTGTGGTGCCACTCTTGGGGGACTCAAGGAAACTTGCTGGGAGTCGTCCGAGAGGAGCATGTCATTATTGGTTGTAAAAATGTGGGGGCCTTTCTCATCATCTGCAGTGTTGTTAGTTCCTTTGTCCACTGCTGCCTGCAAACCCGCCATTTATTTTCAGTAATCTGTTCAAGATTTGGGGGTGTTGTCAGGTCCGACTGTGGGTTATCGCCAGCGTAGGATGTTTTATGCCGTTTCTGTCTTGGTTTAGGCAGGGCCTGGTGGGGTCCGGGGTGATCCATTACAGTCCGTACTGTTGGTCCGCCCTGCCCCAAGCTTCTTTTGGGTCAGTGAAGAAAAGTATAGTGTCATCAGTGATGACCTTTAGGCGGGCCGGGGATATCAGTGAGTACTGGACCCCCATTTGGCATAGGTGGCGTTTGCCCTCTCGTAAGAAGGTCCACTGTAGCTGAACTATTCTGGTGCAGTCGGTAAGAGCATGATCACTTTGTCCTCCATTTGAAGTGGGCCAGTATGGTGAGCTGCCTCAGAGAAGAGCATCCCCGTCTTTAAAGTGTAGAAGTTTTGCCAGCATAGGTCGAGGGAGGGCATCCCAGGGGAGAGCGGTGAGTGGGCACATAGTGGGCTCTTTCCAGTGTAAAAAAAAAAAAAGTGCGTGAGCTCAAATGCAGGTGTAAAAGGTTTAAACCAAGTATCAACCCATTCTGGTAGGCCCAATATGCGTATTTTGCCTTCAATGTCATCTGCTCTATCTTCTAGTCGAGGGGCTTGTTCCTGCAGTTCCCAGATGGTTTGCTGGTTGTCCATTGTAATGGGGTGTAGGTTGGCCAGTTGTTTTTCTCCATCAGACACCTGATCGTCGCTGACAAAGTAGTTCAGTTGTTAAAGCACCCAGACGGGTCTCCACAGAAATGTGGGTGTTCTATGGCTGCTAATACATGGTCCAGTTTGTCTGATGTGGATGCCACTAGCGTGGGTCATCACAGTGATGTGTAAGGGATAGCAGTGGGTGGAATCGCAGCCTCTGATGGTGGGGTCGGGGTTAGCTGAGTGGAGTCTGTCCATGGTGCAGGGGTTTAATGAGGCTCGCCTCGGTGGTTTATAGTTTGGTATAGGGTTAAATGTGCTTGAAGAGCGGAGAAGATGGTGTTGGCTCCCACTGGGGAGAATGAGTTGATGAAGTTCTGCAGACGGTGCAGCAATGCTCCGCAGGGGGTGGAGCCCCCAATGAGTTGTAGGTGTACTCCCACCTGTCCCTCCCCCTGTCGTCCCGGCGAGGTATTGTGTTACATGCAAAGGCCCAGGAATGAATAGCCCTTGCTGGGTTAACATGTTGCAGATATCCGCTCTGGGGGTCAGTTGAGCAGTCCTGAAGTGTCCATGGTATTCTGTCAGGGGCAATTAATTTCTAAAAGAAAGTGTCTCTACCAAATGACACAGCGCGATCATCGGGGCAAGGAGAGTCAGTGGGCTCGGTAGGTTTAGTGTCCCGGGCACCAGCCAGTAAGTCCTGTCAGCCCTGGACCATAAAAGGGTCTTGGGTGGGGCTGGGGGTTATTGTATTCCGGGCCCCAGGTGTGATTCGCAGGTGAGGCATGGGGGGAGCTGAGTCACTCCTGCTCACGAGGGTTAACTGGCATTGAGGGAGACTCCTGTTGGGCCCCCAGGATCATGTTCTTGTGCAGTGCTCAGCTTAGATAGAGGGCCCTCAGTGATAGTAAATCCTCCTTCTCCACTGCACGCCTCGATAGTGGGGCTGAGGCGGGAGGCCCGTCAGCAGTTGATGGAGAGCCCATAGGGAGCCAGGCGAAAGTAAGGGGATGTCTAGCAGCACCCAGCAGTTTTCATGTTGGAGGCCCCTAGTGCTTAATTTGTAAATAAAAACGTGCCGGTGCTAAAAGCCTTTCTCTTAAACACATGGCTGCTGCAATTAAATGTGCGAACAGGGGGTAATGAGGCAGCGTGATCCTGAAGTCATCTCGGGCCTCTTCAATCCATTTAAAACCCCTCCCTGTCCCTTCAGCTCAGCTTGCAGCTTTCTGCTTTCTCCCATTGTGAAGCTTTTTCGTGTTTCTCTTCCTCCGTCTTTCCCATATGTGTCTTTAGCTCGCTGTAAATGCTCGAGACAGAAGCCTAAGCACCGGCCCTCAAAAATAAGAGTCGGTGCTTAGCACCGGTTACAACAAGCACAAATTAAGCACTGGGGGGGCCCTGTCTCTCCTTAGATTATGGGGATCCCCCCTTTGTGTGAATGCCAGTGCAGGCGGGGATCTCAAGTGAGAAACAGTTCGAAGGGGGGGGTTCTAGCTCGCAGGAGTTAGAGAGGGCCGGGGTTGTCAAGGGTGACCTATGTGAGAGGTTAGTGGGCTATGTTGGGCGGCCAGGCCCTGTTAGCTGCTGGCAGTCTCCCTCGCTCATTCCGATATGAGCGCTGGTGCGAGGGGACATGTGTTGGGGGAGAGCCAGGCAAGCTTATGACAGTCAACAGAGGATGTAAGCTGATAGGAGTTAGGTGCTATGCTTTGAAGGGCCACTGCGGCTCAGCTGGTTGTCCTGGGCCTCCCATGGTCTTCAGTCGTGTTGTGGCACAGAGCGAGATTCTGGCTCCTTGGCAGGTCTCCAAGGAGGAACAGCAGACCCCTCCAGAGGTCAGAGAGCCAGTTGCTGTGGCGGAAGACAAGGAAATGCTGGTCGGTGGATTTTTAGCATGATCTTTCCCCATGTGGTCTGGTCCCAGAGAGAGGCCCTTGGCTTAGGCTCATCCGTGTGGCTCACGGGAGCGTCAGCAGGCCCTCAAAAACTGCATCTGGCTCGGGATGGGCTGCTGTCTGTGGTTTTTGGCCCCCAGTGGTCATCAGGTGGGATACCAGGCCAGGATAGATTCCGATGAGCAGGCCAGTGAATGGAGCTTCAAAGAATCGCATCCGCCATCTTGCCTGGCCTGGCCACGCCCCCATATATCTAACTCATGTTGAATAAAATATTGAATGGGTAATTTTAACAGGTAAATTATACCTGCCATTCCTAAGAGGAAGGATTGAAAGGTCTGGCACTGCCATTGCATTCCAGATATCAATGTTCAGTGTCTTAGGTTTAAGAGGGGCCTTAAAAGTTCAGATCAGTACTTAACCCTTTGGCTCTCCTGCACCAAGTTCTGACCACTAGAGAGTGCTTCTGAACTCCTCCATCAAATCGGGTAAAGATCTGACAGCACTAAAGAGTGACCCTCACCCCGCTGTAAATGAAAGACAGACCACTTCAATTTGGCAAAATATTGTGGACCCCACAGAAAGCCTAACTGATAGGCTTCAGTTTCAATCAACTGCAACACATTCCAAATGCTGCTGCATACATAATGCTACGTGTAGGGTTAAAAAGTACATATTTGATAACACTGTTACTCTGAAATGTAATGCAGCACACTAATGAAAACTCAAACTCTAAAATGGAAATTTTAGACTGCAGACTTCATCACGTTTGTGACGTCTACTGCCAGCAATCAGTATCACATGAATAAACTAGTATTTTCGTGTCTCACCAGAATAATGTTTGAATGTGTTTCATGGGCAAGGACAGAGACCTTTACAAGCTCTTCTGAGTAGAAATGTATTAATTTAAGGTTGCGGCTAGTTGTGTTGGAAGGTTCACACATGATGAAACTATATTTGTTGTAGTGCAGGTGGTGTTCATGAGAAACTCCATGTTGTAGAATTATGAGAGATGTATTAAATGTATTTGGTTGCAGTTGTTTCATTTTATTCAATTCTGATTGGTTTAATCCATGAAAACCATGTACAAATGTTGTAAATGTATGAATTATTTTTTTCTAAAATCTATGAGTATGTTCTTTTGAGATGTAAACAGTCTTTTCCTACTGATCCATGGAGATAAATCCATGCCACATTTCTCTCCTAGCTTAGACTTTGTGCTGACCTGAACTATAGTAAGTTCTTTGATTGATTTTTGTACTCTAACCACAGTTTTGAACACTGATTTGTTGATTAATTGATTTTGACTATTTTAATCGATTCCTGCATGAAAACAACTCTGAAAATAAAACCTTAACATTTTAAGACTTCTCTGCCATTTTTGTAGGACTTAATAGGCTTTAAGTCGTTGAAATCGGGGTGTGGCTAAGATGGCGGCCAAGTCGGACGATTAGCGAAAATCCCAGCTTCAGGCCCCAACATCATCCTGCTGCATCTTATTCATCCAGTTTCCCCACCAAGGAATAAGCTGTCAAAAAGCATGCAGTGTACAGAGCAAACATGAAAATTGCTTTTCATGCCTGATGGGGATGAGAAATCGGGACGGACCGTAAGTGAACCTCTAGTTCGACGGTGCGGCCTCCCCACTGCGATTGCGCACAACCCGCAACCCCAGCTACTTCCAGCCTGCTATCTGTACTGCCTGGGAATCAAGCCTAAGACCCTGATAGCGTTGCTCCGAAGACACAAGCACCCGAAACAGGGCTATACATTTTCAACAACCCGCCAGCTGAGGCGTGGCCTGTGACGCATCGCGCACCAGCCATGGGACACAGTGGCCCTACGGGTGATCATGGAACACTCGGCCCAGAAAGTCCCGCATACCTGACTGCGCAGTGTGCCAAACCTCCCTTTACAGGTACCTTCTAGTTTGCCCACTTGAAACCTAGTGCTGCTGATGCGGCTGACATCATCCAGAATGGAACTGTCAGGGGAGGTTGAGCATGGCCCAGGAGCAGGTGGCCTGGGGCCAGGTATGGTCGGGAGTGGCCTATAATCAACCCCCTAGCATAAACACAAAGGTGCTAAGTGAGGGGTTAGTACAGGCTGGTGGCAGCATCAAAGCTACAACCTGGTAGACTGCTAACTCACCCTATCTCCCCTCGGCTGGGTAGGGCTCTACTCTACAGTGCTTACTGGCCACATTTCACAGCAGCTGACAGCATCCACAATAGATTAATGCTGGAGACTACCTGGTCGCTCCCACTTGACAAAGCCCCCCCCACCACCTCAACACCCAGACAACCTAATACATCCTGCACATGCTGTCCTGCACTGCCGGTATTGCATGGGCCGTTAAGTTGGAGGCTACCTTCACCTTTCATACAGAACCACCCCTCCCCCACATTAATTAGAGCTCAATTCTTCAGCAACTGGCGAGACTCGCCACACCGCTGGACAGTAGTATTCTGCTGTACATACCTGCAAGACAATCACTGACCTGTGACATCATGGCAACTACTGGCCGCAGATGCTCACTGCTGCCACAAAGTGCTCCTTAGCACTCTTAACCCATGGATTGTCCCGCTCTCCACCAACGTTGAATGTTGCACAATATCATGATCAACCATCTCAAATAGTGGGCATCTAAAAGGCCACCATCGCTCCCCCACTCTTTCAAGATTCATGCTGGTGACACCAGTATTTGTCAGCACTTCCTAATACAATACTTGGACACAATCCAGCATAATGTTGAAACCTAAAGTCACCAAGCCCTCACTGCAGGAACGTCCGGACTCGTTTCTTTCCTCGTTCATCATACCCAACACATCTGCAGCCTTGCGCCAACTAGAAGCAACTCTTCACAAGCACTCCACTCAATTCGAAAGGGTCCTACAGGCTATCCTAGACACTAAAACGTAATTGGAAACCAAGATTGTCACGGTCTCTCAGGATGTTGACCTTCTCTGGGCTGACCAACGCAAACTGACTGAAAGGGTAAAGGAAACTGAATATTCAATTGGCACCATGAGGCCCACCATTCAGGAGCTGCATACGCAGATGAAACTCCTGAGTGCAGAGGTAGTGACCCTGCACTGCAGGCTGGAAGATGAGAAGGGCACTCCAAGCCCAGTAATATTTGCTTCCTGGGTTTCCCCGAACAAGTGGAGGGACAATGCAAGAGCTTTTCATAGAGAAATGGCTGATGGACAATGTGCTAGCTGTTAAAGTGCCAAAATTCTTCTCGATCGAAAGGGTGCATAGAATGCCCAGTATTCTGCCCCCACTAGGAGCTCCACCGTGCCCGCTAATTGCCCGCCTCCTCAATTACTGCGATTGAGACCTGGTCCTACTGTGCTTACGAGTTCAGGGGCCTTAATGATTTGAAGATGCTTCCATCACTGCATACCCTGACTTTACAGCAGATGAGCAGAGGCTACGGGGCTTCTATGTCAAGGTTAAACAATGTCTTCGTGACTCGACTATTAAATATGCTTTGATGTTTCCTGTGAAGCTCCAGGTCGTAGACGGTGAGACAACACACATTTTCTCCACACAAGACGATGTCTGGACATGGATGCACACCAAAAGAATATCCCAGCCCTAGAAAGGAGAGCCCATGGCTGGCGAATGGCTGACACCTCGCTCCCGTTGCAGTCGACGCAATCAATCAAAGGGCAAACCTACCAAATCATAGGCGGCAGAGGAGCAAGCAGGAAACCACCAAATACACCACAAATTCCTTTGCATCACTTAGAGAATGACGCCCCTAGGTATCTGGATCAGACTGCGGGAGCTCCCGCACAGCATCAGCAAACATAACTAAAGGCTCAGACATTACCCTCCGCGCAGTTGATGATCTCTGAGTATTGAGCATTGAACCGCTCACAATGGTTATCCACAGATAATGTCCCTGTGCACCATTGGTGGACAGTTATCTGTTCTCTGCTAAGTACTACACGGCCGGTCCCTGTTTTACCAACTTCATCAGTGCTGCATGTTTAGGATGTACCTACTGGTTGGTATCCTCATCCCCTATTATGGTGCAAGAGGACTCGGGGAGTTGCGGCTGGGAGGCTCAGAATTGTCAAATTACTGCATCCCCTTATGGATGGGTTGTTCTAGCTTTTCCACAAGATACTTAATGTGGATCCAATTGTTAGGGGCTGAAGCAATGAGGTAAGACGCTATTCAACCTACCATGCTTTGCCAAGAGACTTCCACATGGATATGTTTTACTCCAAGTGTTGTTCCTATTGTTTGCATAAGTTGTGGGTTGGAGGTATTTAGCAGAAGGCTAGTATGTCACCTGCCTTGGGTGGGGTTTGATGAGCATTATCATGTTTGTTAATTTTCGTTTGTTTATGCAGAGCCGAAGTGTTTGAATGGGAAGAGGGGAGAGGGGTTCATCGCTGGGAGACACTTGTCTTGTACACATGCTAAATGTGGGGGTAGGAGGGTGGAGACTGTCATGGTTGTAGAGCCTGGAAAGGCGGACTCACCTACGCTTTCTATTACAATGAGTACACATACTGGTAACTACACTGTGTTGAAATGGAATGTGCGTGGTATGGCGACACCAACTAAGCGCTACCAAATGTATGTGTATCTTAAGTGCCATCACGTGCACTTCGCTATCCTATAAGAAACCCACCACACGAAAACAGGGATTCGGAAACTCAAATCCAAATGGCATTGGCAGGTATATGGCACATCCTCATCGGCATTTGCCCAATGAGTGTTAATATGGATAGCACAGGGAGTCCCTTATACCATGAAGATCTATAATGCTGATGCAAGGGGTCAATATGTTGCACTTGAAGGACTTTTTGACGGGAGTCCTTTGTTGATGATAGGTATATATGCACCCAATCATAACCAGGGAGAATTCCTCAATACGCTTAGACCTTCACTTTTTCATGACCCGATGACCCCATGCCTGTGTGGGGGAGACTTCAATTGTGTATTAGATTTAGATCTTGACTACATCTGTGTGGGGCACAGAATAGATGAGCATCCCATTGTTTTGGTTCCTGGCTCATGGACAGTGACCTTAATTATTTATGGCATATCAGTCATCCAGGACCAGGAGTACTCCTACACACCAGGATAGATTTGATCCTGGACTCCGCCTACCTGGGATGGTGAAGGCCTGAACTCTCTCCGACCACTGCTCATTGCTAGCAGAATTACATTGGGGCAGGCCATGCCCCAATATCCCCAAATGGCGCTTGCAAACTGAAGCACTCACAGACTCGATCCCCCCTTTAAGGAGGAACTCTCCATGTATATTGCACAATGCTTTGTGTATAATATGGAATCCACTTCTCTTCGTGCCACGGAATGCGATGCCCACAAGACAATAGTGAGGGGGTCACTGCCTCTTGGTTACCTGGTGAGTGAGACGCGTACTGCACACAGAATTGTTATCATTGGAGAAGGAGCTACGCCTCCTGAGGAGGGCAGTCGCGGGCCAGATGGCCAAACCTGCTCACCTCTGGGATCTCCGAAAAACACATAGCGAGACGGAAGTACATTTAAGCAGACATGACTATAAGCTTGGGGAGGCTGCTGGCATGGCTTGTTCGCAAAGAACGTCAGCTCACCCAGATCAGAGCTATTAAATTATTAAATTGGAAGACGGCTCCCTGGCCATCACGCAAACCGCCATTAATGACTCCTTTTGCAACTAATACCGCACACTATACACTGCAAATCTGGCTCCCACTCCTGAGCAGATGGAGACATTCTTGGAAGGATCTCCCCCTGGCCCAACTCTCCCCATTACAGGCAGGTGACCTCGACTAGCCCATTGGATTTGAAGAATTACAAGCAGCCATTGCTGAGATAGCCCAGAATAAAACGCTGGGCACGGATGGACTGCTGATTGAGTATTACGTCACATATTCTGAGCTCCTTGCCCAGCCCCTGTTGGAAGTATTCAATGAGACATGGGCACAGGGTGAGCTCCCGGAATCGCAGTGCGAGGCATTAATAGTAGTCCCACCCAAACCATGACGCGATCCCACGGATGTGCGCTCATACAGACTATTATCCCTTCTTAACCTTGACTGCAAGAGCTTAGGTAAGAACCTCGCGAACGGACTCCTTCCCTTGATCAGGGTGTTAGTCCATGAAGATCAGTCTGGATTAATCTCAGGTCGTAGTACTTTTCTTAACATCAGATAGCTTCTGAGACTAATCCAAGATACCCCACAAGCCGCATACGACCAGGTTACAGCGTCTTTAGATATCGAAAAAGGTTTTGATGTTCAGTTAGAAGTTTCTACTTGCAACCCTGTGTTATATGGGCTTCGGGCTGGGATCATTGAAATGGATCTGCACTTTGTACTGTAACCCCATGCTCAGAGTAAAGACAGGTAAATTGATATCTGACAGTTTTCCAATCCCCAGAGGTACTAGGCAGGGTTGTCCGCTCTTGCTGTTACTCTTCGTGATTGCTATGGAGCCTCTCACCTGCCGCCTGTGTTTGCATGCTCAACGATGGAGGATCCAAGAACTGGATACTTATCACTTTACGCTGATGATGCACTGATATACTTATGAAATAGCGGGACCTCCCTAAGGGATCTGATATCTTTTATGGATGCCTTTGGAGACGTCTCAGGCCTCCAGGTGAATTGGTCAAAGTCCTGCTTGTTTCCCCTTACCCAGATTCCTGTACCTCTCAGGGCCGCTCTTCCATCGCCTGCAATGGTGCCATGAATCATTTAAGTATTTAGGCATACAAATCTACCAGTCCGTGGACGCCCTTAAAGATGGCAACCTAGGCTGCACTCTTTGCTCTATCTGTGGTTTGCTTCCCTTCTGGTGCTCTCTGCCATTATCCCCATGCTAAGATGTTAATACTTCCTAGGTTGTATATCTTTGCCGCACTGGCAATTGGAGCTTCTTTTGGGAGCTGAATTACTTACTGTTGGAGTTGGTGTGGGGAAAGGACTGACGTCACGTGGCCCTAGCTATCAGACAACACCCACTCCTAGAGGGCAGTGGACATGGACAAAAGCTCTCCAAAAACTGAAAGAGGTCTCCCACAATCCAAGATTCTGCTTCACCCAGTTCAGATACATACATCAAGCATACCTATCCCCCCCACAACATTAATTGCCTGTTCCCTACATCAGTTTCTGAATGTCCAAGATGTAAACTGATTGAGGCAGGGTTGTACCAAATGGTGTAGGAGTGCCCCCCACTGCACCGCACTTGGCAAACAATTATTGCTGAGACAGCTGAAATGATGGATCACTTGCTGACCCCTACTCCTGAATCATGTTTCTTGGGAATTCGTCCTAGAGCCAAATATCTCCAAAGGTTTATTGACTTTGCATTTATTTTGTTTAAAAATTAAATAGGCCTACTACGCCCTGGGACTGAGTGCTGGGATAGCTTTGTAGTGAACGTTGAGGCCAAAAAAGACATCCACCCACCATGAAGGATCTACTCAGTACTGAAGAGCCACTATCTCGCAACCCCACAGACCCACATAACAGTGACATTATGATAACCCCACCAGTTAAAATAATTGTACTCTGGCAGCACCCTGGAGACTGTGATGGGTTTGGAGGTCTCTCTCTCACATGACTATGGCTGATCATCCCTCATTATGAAAGTTATTACACCCCCTACATCGCAAATAGGTGGATCACCCATAACCCCACAAACAACCACACCTAACAATCTTCCTTCCCATGTTCTTCGACACGCTAATCGCTGGACTTGAATGTACATGTTGGACCACAAATGCTACACTGAATTATGAAATATGTTTGTAAAAACCACCAACATGTAAAGATCTCCTCCCCTGTCTCTCCTTTCGTCCCTTCTTCTTCCCTACCTGACTCAGCAGTTGTTATTATGGTTGTAATATAAACAATAAAAACAGATTTGCAAAAATAAAGTGGTAATTTGAAATCATCACTTAGAATGCTTTACATTTGACACACAGGTTCAAAACGGAGCACCAAAATCCTTAAAGGGATTAATACAGCTCCTGGTCCATCAGATGCTCAAGGTTAAGAGCTGTAGCAGGATGCAATATTTACCTTGCAATGCTCATCCTTCCTAGTCTCTGCTAGGACACCCAGAGGTGTTTCTTCCGCTATGGCGAAGGAGCGTAGCCCCCGCCAGCAGCTGCAAAACCTTTACAAGAAAACCATAATAAACTGTGTTTATTGTTTATTATTGTTTTCTTGTAAAAGGAGCGGGGTCACGGGCTGTGATGAGCACGATGCGCATGTATATTTGGCCGGCAGTCTTGGGCCGGCCAAACACACATGCACACTGGGCTCTCTCCACCCCAGCAAAGCAGGCACTGCATTGCTGGGTTGGAGAAAGCAGGCAGAGAATTTCACTCTGCCTCAGAGCGCCCTTGCTGGGTGCTCTGGACGCAGGGCAGGCTTGGGAGCATTTGCCTGCACTGCAGTCGAGGACCGAGGATCATCGCTGTGTGGCAAGTAAGGTAAGTATTTGTTTTTTTAAATTACAATATTTGGTGTCCCCCCCTCCTGCCACGTGCCACCCCACCCCTTTTCCCTCCCGCGAGCCGCCACTGAGGACACCCCTTTTTATCAAGGTGACTGCTTTCTGGAATGAACTTCATCTCCTGCTCACAGTAAGGGAAAACCATCTACTCTTTAAACATAACCTGAATTTGTTTTTCTGGAGCTCTAAGGAACCTTTGCGATTATGCACACATTTGTACTGGTTGTGTTGTATATCATCAGTGCCAAAATGCCTCTATTCACTGCTGTTACACTTTAGTACAAGGATGTCCAGCATAGGTTTAGTAGGTCTTGAATATTGCCAGGTGTTCAGGATAGCTATGAACTATGTAAATGAGAACTCTTTTGATTTGTTCTTTGTAACGTTGTATCTTTTGTGGATATCTTGAAAATCTGCCATGGATTCTGCCCTCTTGGATCTAAGTTAGCCACCTCTGCTTTACAAGAACGAAATAGCATTCCGGGAATCAAATATTCAGTGACCAGGAACTGTGTTCAATGTCTAGTGAGCAGTTGTCTTCCGTTTACATTGCTGCTAACGTTACACATTCATTAGTTTGAATTCCAGCTGCCTTTGGCTTTTGAGCCAACAGTACTACGCATCCTCAGAGTTGTAGATCTGTGCTGGTAATTGGAAAAGTCAGCCTGCTTAAGGCAATTGTCTGAAAAAACTGGGATTGGACTGACGTCACCCTAATAAGATGGAGCAAGTAAACAACAAGCATTGGCAAATTTAATAAGACCGGCATTAATATGTTAAGGCATGCAAACACAGTCATAAGCACTTGTGCCTACTTCTGTTTGTGCATGTTAGAATCTAGAAGCCAGAGACAATTTTTGTCTGGTGTCAGGGCCTGCATCTAACACCTTCCAGTATTTCTGAAGTAAGTGTGCAATGCTTCGGCTATTTGAAATAAAATCCTTAAAAACACAGAAGGAGCCTTTCACAGTCTGGAGTCCCAGAACCTCTTGCCTCTGCCCAGTGTCTGTCTCGTTATTTTATCTTCAAACAACAACCTACACCTATCTTTTTCTTGATTATTGATTGTCATTATTCAATGCTTTTGCTAAATATCCTTACTTCGTAATACGGAATCAGAGTTCCTGTTACCTGAAATTTAAACTCCTCCTGTATGGTGCTGTTCATATTTATTGCAACATAGCTACCACAAGGACATCTTCTGATGAGGTGCTAATGGTGTGTACTTTCTTTTGGATGTAACACAGAATTGGTAGCAGTTGCCTCATGTTTAATTTTAGTATACAATCTTTTCTTTATATATATTTGCACACAGGATGTTGACAGTTGTGTATTTGGTGATCATTTATAAGGGATAACGTAACATAACTGCAACAATATATGACTTCTAAATATGTTTAAAGCTGCCAAATGTGTAGAATAATTGTTAAAAATTGTTTATCATTCTCGAGTCCCAATGTTAATTGTTTTACACAGGGTGCAGTTTGAAAGCTACTGCTTTAAGTGGTGACAGTGAGAAACCATCACTACCTCGCAAGTAGCTGTGTTTTAAGGTTTCAGCTTTGCTCAGATAGTTCACCCTTAGCATTTCCTGCACCTTTGTTGGTTTCACCCTTGTCTTTGTGTTTTGTGGCTTTGTTTATTACTGGAGATAAATCTAGCATTAGCATCCTGAAGTCATATTACAGATAATGCCCTAGGGATGCAACAGGTCTGTATGTCCGCTTTTTATGACCCTCAGGGCACTGTGGTATTACAGAAGGGACTGCAGGCGCTTGTGCTGCCCCTGCCGTACTGCTGATAGCGCTGCTGCACATGTAGTACCAGCACAATCTTCATGAGGGAATCACTTTGACTCTGTACCTATGACTGTGCGCCCACTGAGGGCAGCCTATGGAGCGACGAAAGAGGGTTGCATGGACCCACCAGACATCCTTCTGCAGGCGGGTGCAGTCACTCACCACACCCACCTCTAACACCTCTTTAAAGTGCAGACAGGTTGCCACCTACACAAAGAAGCAGTGAAGCAGCCACTCAGTATTTCACTGAATGCACTGCTCTCAGGGCAGCACAAGTCTGCGGCTGCCTTAGGGATAGCACATTCATTGTAATACGCCACACCATCCCTGTTTGTGCTTGGTGTACCTGCTTAAAGGTACGCTGTGGCGCAAACAAGGACAGTGCACCATATATGTAACATGGTCTCTGCTGTTCGCACTGACATTTTGTGTGCTTCTGAACCTGAAGAGGGTTTCCTGCTACTTTCCTGTTTTTGCCATCCACCCATTAAATGGAACACGCTGTAAGTTTATTCACTGTTGCTGCACATAATCTATGAAAGTTGTTTGTACCATTTATTTCAGGGGTTCCCAAACTGTGAACTTGGGGACCATAGGGTGTCCTCAAAGCCTCCTCAGGGGGTCCTTGGCTGCTTGGAAAATAAATATCTTTTAGAAAGTGAGCATTTCTCTGCCCTTAAATCTTTCTGTGCCTTACAATCCATGTCTGGCTGGGTTTAGTTGACAGCTCCTTGTGCATTCACTCAGGCACACCCCAAACACAGAATATTCAGCCTCACTTGCATACATCTGCATTTTGAATGGGTCTTCCTGGGCTGGGAGGGTGGAAGGCCTGACACTTACATGACAATGGACAGTAGCCTGCCCTCACACAAAGGACTGCCACACCCCCTACTGGGACCCTGGCAGACAGGATTGAACTGAAAGGGGAACTTGTGCACTTCTGAGCCATTCTTTGTAGTCTCCCCCACTTCAAAGGCACTTTTGGGTATAAAAACAGGGCCCCTGCCCTACCAAGACAGACACTTCCTGGAGAAGAAACCTGAACCAGAACCTGCGCCCTGTCAAGAAGAACTGTCTGGCTGCCTAAAAGACTCCCCTGACTGCTTTCTGAAGAGGACTGTTGCCTTGCTGTTGCCCTGCTGTCTTGCTGCTCTCTTGCTTTGCTGCAGGAGTGCCCTCCAAGGGCTTGGATAGAGCTTGCCTCCTGTTCCCTGAAGTCTCAAGACCAAAAAGACTTCTCTCCTGCAGCTGAATTCCCCGTGTGGCGAAAATTCGACGCACCGCCTGCCAAGAACGACGCACAGCCTGCTCGCGGTGAAGATTTTGCCGCACACCGAGTCTGGAACGACGCAGCCCTACTTCGCAACAGAAGATCGACGCAGCGCCAGCGACAAGACCGGAACTTCAACACACAGCCCTACTGGATCGACGCAAGCCAACTCAGAACGATGCCGCCCGACAGAATCGACACAGCACCTGCTGTGTGAATGAAAATTCCACGCATTGCCTACCGGAATCGACGCAGCCACTGTGACTTCGCTCCGCAAGCCCAGGATTCCGCGCATCGTCCCTGGGGCGTCTGAAAACCCCGCAACCCGAAGAGGATCCAAGTCCGCGCGCCAGAAATTGATGCAACGTCTTCCTTCACGTGGAAAATAACGACGCAAGTCAGTGTGCGAAGGGGCAAAACCGACGCACACTCACCATTTTCCACGCTTCTCCTGCTCTGCGGTCTCTTGCAAGGATTTTTCAATGCAAACCAGGTACTTTGCCCTGCAAGAGACATTTGTTGTTTCTAGGAGAACTTAAGACACTTTTTATTGCTTTTACAGTAATCTTTGAACTCTAAAGACACTGGATATCACTTTCAGTAATATCCCTGCATTTGCTTATTTCAACTTTAATCATTTTGACCAGCATTTTTTCAGATAAATATTATATATTTTTCTAAACACTGTGTGGTGTATGTTTTTGTGGTGTTATATTGTGATATTGTAGGATTTATTGCACAAATACTTCACACATTGCCTTCTAAATTAAGCCTGACTGCTTAGTGCCAAGCTACCAGAGGGTGGGCACAGGATAATTTGGATTGTGTGTGACTTACCCTGACTAGAGTGAGGGTCCTTGCTTGGACAGGGGGTAACCTGACTGCCAACCAAAGACCCCATTTCTAACATTGGTGATCAGCGGTGAGGATAGGACTTGTATTTGTGCAGTGACATACAGTAGCTAAGTATTTCACTACCTATCCACAGTTGAAGGTCAACTTGATTTTTATCTCTTTCTGCAAATTTGTTTTTTTCTGACAATTTTCTAAACTTTAATCCTCACTCAACATGTCTCAGGCTGGGTCTCAAGCAGGAGATTTTGACCTAGCCCTGCTGGAGACATACACTGTCAAACAACTAAAAGGGTTCTGCAAGGAGATGGGTGTACCCACCCAAAGGGCCTCCAGAAAGGAGGACTTTCAAGTGGCGCTGAGGGCCTGGGCAGAAGCCCATTTAGAGGAGGATGCTGAGGATGAGGAGCCAGAAGATGGCCCCTTAGAGGATTTTTTGCCATCAGTGGGTGATGTTACCATTGCAATTGTGCTCCCTTCCAGACCAGGGAGCAGAGTCTCTGATCAAGGCCTGACCACAGAGGAAAGGAGAGAGGAGAGGGAGTTCCAATTGCAAATGGCAAGACTGAAAATTGAGGCTTAACAGGAGGAAAGGAGAGCAGAGAGAGCCCTGGCTGAAAATAAACTTTTGTTAGCTCATGAATGAAGTCTCAAGGAGCTGGATCTTAAGGCGAAGCAGTCTGGATCCAGCAGTAATGGCGGCAGCATACAGGCAGGACCTGCTGGAAAAAGAAGGTTTGTATACCCAAAAATGTGGTGCCCAGTTATGTGGTGGGAGATGACATAGATAAATGGCTAGCTGCTTATGAAGTTGCACTAAGGGCTCATGAGGTTCCTGAAGGGCAATGGGGTACAGCTATGTGGAGTTATGTGCCAGCATTGGGGAGGGGCACACTTTTCACATTGGACCCAAAGGATCAAAACACATATCCACTTCAGAAAGCCATTTTACTTGCCAAGTTTGGGCTGACCACTGAGAAATACCGTCAGAGGTTCAGGGACAGCACCAAACCGTCTACACAAACATGGGTAGATTTCTTTGACTTTTCCAGTAAGGCACTGAATGGATGGGTACGGGGCTACAAAGTAGATGATTACACAGGATTGTATATTTTGATTCTGAGAGAGCATATGCTCAATATTTGTTTTACAGAGTTGCGCCAGCACCTAGTAGACAGTAAGCTTACTGATCCCAGGAAGCTTGCTGAGGAGGTGGACCTCTGGACTAGTACCAGAGTGCCCAGAAAGGTATCTGGAGGGGACACCCACAAAGGTGGTCAGGGTTCCCATCAGAAGAAAGAGGGGAGAGAAAAACATAAAAACAAGGAGTTCTCAAAAGGCTCCCAAAATAGTTCCCAAGGGAGTAGTGGCAACCAGTCCCGGTCTGATTCCAAAAGGAGAGGTTTTACTGACCATAAGACAGGTAGGTTTGTACCCCAATGTGCAGAGTGCAATAAGTATGGGCACTCTGAGGGCGACTCCAAGTGTCCCAAGAGGGCACAGTCCCCCAAAGGAGAGCAGACACCTGGGTTGGCTAGCATAGTGCTCAGGGAGGAGATGGTCCCAGTCATTTTTGGGGAGCAGACAGAGGTAACCCTAGTGTCCCTCGGGGATGCAGAAATGGTGCCAAAAACCCACATGCCTGCCAACACTTCCAAGTATAGGCAGTGAGTCACCATCAATGGGCAAAGGGTGGAGGCTCTGTGTGACATAGGAGCCAGCATGACTACTGTCAAGGGTCAGCTGGTGTCAGCAGAGCAGGTCCTCCCAAATACATTCTACCAAGTCGTAGTCTCTGACAATCGTGAGAGCCACCTACCGGTAGCTCTGGTTCCCTTCGAGGGGGGGGGGGGGTCTCTGGTACTCTAAAAGTAGCTGTGAGTCCTGCCATGCCTGTAGATTGTCTTTTAGGCAATGACCTTGAGCACACTACCTGGAAGGAGGTAGAGCTAAGGTCTCACTTGGAGATGTTAGGATTGCCTGAGTGGGTCTGCATGACCACACGGTCCATGGCTGCCCGGGAGGGAAGTCAAGGGCGTCTGGAGTCTGGAACAATGGCTCAGACAACTGCAAGAAGAGGGGCAAGGGGTGCGTGAAACTGGTCCCGGAGGTTCCCGCAGTGATTGACGGGGTTCCTGAGGAGGAGGCCCCCGAGCCAACTGGGGATTACATTGCCACCCTAGGTGACCTACCTGAGCTTGCTGGCTGGCAAGTTGAGGGTGGGCCCACCAGGGAGGAATTCTGCAAGGCGCAGAATTAATGTCCCACTCTAGAGGGCATGAGGAAGCAAGCCTCAGCCCAGGCAGCACGTGAAGCCTCTGGCAATCACCACATATATTGGGAGAATGATCTCCTCTACAGTGAGCCTAAGGTTCCAGCCATTGGGGCAGCACGTGCGCTGGTGGTCCCCCAGTGTTACCGGACCTTCCTACTGGGACTGGCTCACAACATTCCCCTGGCAGAACATTTGGGGCAAGACAAGACCTTTTCCAGGCTTGTCACCCACTTCTATTGGCCCCGAATGAGGACAAACTCAGAGACATTCTGTAGGTCCTGTCCTACCTGCCAGGCCAGGTGTAAAACAGGAAAAAGGGTTAAGGACCCCCTAATTCCACTTCCTGTCGCTGGCACCCCCTTTGAAAGGGTGGGGATTGACATTGTTGGTCCATTGGACCCCAAATCTGCCCTAGGCAACAGGTTCATCCTGGTTTTGGTGGACCATGCCACCCGTTACCCAGAGGCAATCCCTCTGAGGACTGTAACTGCACCGGTGGTGACCAGAACTCTGATGGGGATATTTACCCATGTGGGATTCCCAAAGGAGATAATGTCTGACAGAGGCACTAATTTCATGTCTGCATACATGAAGTCTATGTGGGATGCGTGTGGTGTAACCTACAAGTTCACCACACCCTATCACCCCAATCTAATGGTCTTGTGGAGAGATTCAATAAGACCTTGAAAGGCATGATCACAGGCCTCCCTGAGGCGTAAGTGGAACGTCCTAGTAAGGAAATGCCTCCTTGGCATGGTTACCCCTGACTTTTTGCCTTTGCTGATGCCAAGTTATGATTTGAAAGTGTGCTGAGGCCTGCTAACCAGGCCCCAGCACTAGTGTTCTTTCCCTAACCTGTACCTTTGTCTCCACAATTGGCACACCCTAGCATCCAGGTAAGTCCCAAGGGCCCTGATGCCAGGGAAGGTCTCTAAGGGCTGCAGCATGTCTTATGACATCCTGGGGACCCCTCACTCAGCACAGACACACTTCTTGCACCATAATGGCTACACTGAAAACTGGGACGTTTGGTATCAAACTTCTCAGCACAATAAATGCACACTGATGCCAGTGTACATTTTGTTGTGAAATACACCCAGAGGGCATCTCAGAGATGCCCCCTGAAAACATACCCGACTTCCAGTGTGGGCTGACTAGTTTTACCAGCCTGCCACACACCAGACATGTTGCTGGCCACATGGGGAGAGTGCCTTTGTCACTCTGTGGCCAGGAACAAAGCCTGTACTGGGTGGAAGTGCTTCTCACCTCCCCCTGCAGGAACTGTAACACCTGGCGGTGAGCCTCAAAGGGGCTCACCCCCTTTGTTACAGCACCACAGGGCATCCCAGCTAGTGGAGATGCCCGCCCCTCCGGCCACAGCCCCCACTTTTGGCGGCAAGGCCGGAGGAGATAATGAGAAAAACAAGGAGGAGTCACTGGCCAGTCAGGACAACCCCTAAGGTGTCCTGAGCTGAGGTGACTCTGACTTTTAGAAATCCTCCATCTTGCAGATGGAAGATTCCCCCAATAGGATTAGGGATGTGACCCCCTCCCCACCGGGAGGAGGCACAAAGAGGGTGTAGCCACCCTCAGGGCTATTAGCCATTGGCTACTATCCTCCCAGACCTAAACACACCCCTAAATCGAGTATTTAGGGGCCCCCAGAACCTAGGAAGATAGATTCCTGCAACCTGAAGACGAAGAAGGACTGCTGACTTGAAGCCCTGCAGAGAAGACGGAGACACCAATTGCTTTGGCCCCAGCCCTACTGGCCTGTCTCTCCACTTCCAGAAAAACAGCAACAGTGACGCGTCCCCCGGGGTCCAGCGACCTCTGAAGCCTCAGAGGACTACCTTGCATCTAAAAGGACCAAGAAACTCCTGAGGACAGCGGCCCTGTTCCACAAAGACTGCAACGTTGCAACAAAGAAGCAACTTTTAAAGACCACACGTTTCCCGCCGGAAGCGTGAGGCTTTCCACTCTGGCCCCAACGCCCCTGGCTCGACCTGCAGAAAACTAACTCTACAGGCAGGACTCCACGGTGACTGCGAGCCCGTGAGTAGCCAGAGTTGACCCCCCTGAGACCCCACAGCGACGCCTGCAGAGGGAATCCAGAAGCTCCCCCTGACCGCGACTGCCTGCTTCAAAGAACCCGACGCCTGGTAAACACACTGCACCCGCAGCCCCCAGGACCTGAAGGATCCGACCTCCAGTGCAATTAGCGACCCCCAGGCAGCCCTCTTTCTAGCCCAGGTGGTGGCTACCCCGAGGAGCCCCCCCCTTGCCTGCCTGCATCGCTGAAGAGACCCCTGGGTCTCCCATTGAAACCTACTGCAAACCTGACGCCTGTTTGCACTCTGCACCCGGCCGCCCCTGTGCCGCTAAGGGTGTACTTTCTGTGCCTGCTTGTGTCCCCCCTGGTGCCCTACAAAACCCCCCTGGTCTGCCCTCCGAAGTCACGGGTACTTACCTGCTGGCAGACTGGAACCGGGGCACCCCTATTTCCATTGAAGCCTATGTGTTTTGGGCGCCACTTTGACCTCTGCACCTGACCGGCCCTGAGCTGCTGGTGTGGTAACTTTAGGGTTGCCTTGAACCCACAACGGTGGGCTACCTTGGACCCAACGTTGAACCTTGTAAGTGCTTTACTTACCTGTGAAACTAACAAATACTTACCTCTCCCAGGAACTGTTGATTTATGCACAGTGTCCATTTTTAAAATAGCTTATTGCCATTTTTGCCAACACTGTACATGCTATTGTGATGATTCAAAGTTCCTAAGATACCTGAGTGAAATACCTTTCATTTAAAGTATTGTTTGTAAATCTTGAACCTGTGGTTCCTAAAAAAACTAAGAAAATATATTTTTCTATATAAAAACCTATTGGCCTGGAATTGTCTTTGAGTGTGTGTTCCTCATTTATTGCCTGTGTGTGTACAACAAATGCTTAACACTACTTTTTTGATAAGCCTACTGCTCGACCACACTACCACAAAATAGAGCATTAGAATTATCTCTTTTTGCCACTATCTTACCTCTAAGGGGAACCCTTGGACTCTGTGCATGCTATTTCTTACTTTGAAATAGTACATACAGAGCCAACTTCCTATATTGGTGGATCAGCGGTGGGGTACAAGACTTTGCATTTGCTGGACTACTCAGCCAATACCTGATCACACGACTAAATTCCAAAAATTGTCATTAGAAAAAGATTTTGGAAATTTGAGCTTTTTTCTAAATTTGTAAAAGTCCTGCTAGGGCCTTGTGTTAGTTCCTGTTAGCATTTCTTTTAGAGTTTAAAAGTTTGAATTAAGTTCTAGAGGTAGTTTTAGATTCTTAAAAAGTATTCCAACTTTTAGAAACAAAATGTCTGCTGCAGAAGAGATAGTGATGGAACTCAACCTCACCCCTTACCTGCATCTTAGGATGTCAGAGTTAAGGTCTCTCTGCAAAATCAAAAAGATAAAAACTGGTTCAAACCCTACCAAAGTACAGCTCCAGGAGCTTTTGGCAGAGTTTGCTAAAAACAACCCCTCTGATGATGGTCTCACAGAGGGGGACACTAGTGATGTGGAGGATTTCACACCTCCAGTCCTAGATAGGGAACCCAGGGTTTCTCCAACCCTGACTCCAGAAGTGAGAGTCAGAGATGTTGCTTCCCTCACAGGAGAGTCCAACAGCTCTAGAAGCATTGAGAGCAGTCTCAATGAAGATGACCTCCTGTTAGCCAGGATGGCCAAAAGATTGGCTTTGGAGAGACAGCTCCTAGCCATGGAAAGGGAAAGACAAGATATGGGCTTAGGTCCCATCAATGGTGGCAGAAACTTAAATAGGGTCAGAGATTCTCCTGACATGCTAAAAATCCCCAAAGGGATTGTAACTAAATAAGAAGATGGTGATGACATCACCAAATGGTTCACAGCTTTTGAGAGGGCTTGTGCAACCAGAAAAGTAAATAGATCTCACTGGGGTGCTCTCCTTTGGGAAATGTTCACTGGGAAGTGTAGGGATAGACTCCTCACACTCTCTGGAAAAGATGTAGAATCCTATGACCTCATGAAGGCTACCCTGATTGAGGGCTTTGGATTCTCAACTGAGGAGTACAGGATTAGGTCCAGGGGGGCTCAAAAATCCTGAAGCCAGACCTGGATTGATTTTGTTGACTTCTCAGTCAAAACACTGGATGGCTGGATTAATGGCAGTGGTGTAAATGATTATGATGGGCTGTACAATCTGTTTATGAAAGAACACCTTTTAAGTAACTGTTTCAATGATAAACTGCATCAGCATCTGGTAGACCTAGGACCAATTTCTCCCCAAGAATTGGGAAAGAAGGCAGACCATTGGGTCAAGACTACGGTGACCAAGAATTCCACAGGGGGTGACCAAAAGAAGGGGGTCACAAAGACTCCCCAGGGGAAGTGTTGAGACATCCAAGAGTAAAAGTAAAGTGTCTTCTACAGGGCCCCAAAAACCTGCTCAGGAGGGAGGGTCCAAAGCCTCTTCACAATCCAATTTTGGGTGCAAGGGTAAAAACTTTGATCCCAAAAAGGCCTGGTGTCGTAGCTGTAATCAGCAGGGACACCAAACTGGAGACAAGGCCTGTCCCAAGAAAGGTTCCACTTCAAACTCTACCCCAGTTAGCACTGGAATAGCCAGTCTCCAGGTGGGATCAACAGTGTGCCCAGAGCAAATCAGGGTTCACACTGAAGCTACTTTAGTTTCTGAGGGTGGGGTGGACTTAGCCACACTGGCTGCCTGACCCCCTAATATGCAAAAATACAGGCAGCAACTCTTAATTAATGGGACTAGTGTAGAAGGCCTGAGGGATACAGGTGCCAGTGTCACAATGGTGACAGACAAACTGGTTTCCCCAGGATAATACCTGACTGGACAAACTTATCTAGTTACCAACGTTGACAATCAGACTAAAGTACATCCCATGGCTATGGTAACTTTAGAATGGAGAGGGGTCACTGGCCTGAAACAGGTGGTAGTCTCCTCAAAAATCCCTGTAGACTGTTTGCTTGGAAATGACCTGGAGTCCTCAGCATGGGCTGAGGTAGACCTCAAATCCCATGCAGTCATGCTGGGTATCCCTGAACTGGTGTGTGTCAAGACAAGGGCACAGTGCAGAGCTCAGGGTAAGAAAGTGGTGTTGGAGCCTGGAATAATGGCCCAACCCTCCAAGAGAAAAGGAAAGAAGACTGGGGAACCAGCTTCAACACAACAAAAGAAAAAGAACCTCTCTTCCCAGGAAGAAGTTCTGCCCTCTGAGGGAACTGAGCCCATGGGGTTGGAACCTTATCGGGTTGAACTCTTAGGCCCAGGGGGACCCACAAGGGAACAGTTTTGTA